>NC_141265.1:2410000-3610000 GCF_054856545.1 Hippocampus guttulatus
GGCTTACTTTCCAATGCCATTCCCTCCCTGGGGGCATGTTTGTGTCCTTCACATGTCTTTGTCCATTTGCTCTGAAGTGTTTTTTTTTATTATTTTTTTTTAAAAATTTTTTTGTCACAATGCCCCCTCTACCAAGAAAATGTTATCGCAAATGACACAAATAGAGAACCGTGATCGAGAGGCTTAAGGGTTTAAGCGGGTCGTGGGATGTTGAGGTTTTGTCATCAGGTCATTAAGGTAACTGGTAATCAATTTTGAAATGATTTGCTTGACAGCTAATCAATGTTTTTAAAGTCATTACATATTGAATAGACGCACCTGAAAACCTGGACTCACCCCCACTCACCCATTTTAAATAGCACAGCCACCTTATGCAGCATATATGCAGTTGCATGTATGGTTATATCTTATATTTTATATTACATTCTGTACTGTGTACACTTCATTTTTTATTCATTTTTTTTGCATGCAAATACTTTGTTTTTCTACTTTCTTCCTTTCAAATTTTTGCTGCTGTAAATTGCGAATTTCTCCATTGCGAGACGAATAAAGGTTTTCTTATCTTATATTTTTCTCGACAAAACAAAAGAAAAATCAGTCCAAAAAAATAATACACACAGTGGGTAAGATCCCTCTCCGTAATAGAGTTTCACAATTTAACTGTCATTACACAGACTGTATTTTGGATAAGACAAAGCTCGTGCCATCAAGTCATTATAAATATTTCAACCACTTTATCCCTTTTTGTTTGATAAAAATAATATAGTAAAAGCAATTTCCTCCTTCTTGGCAGCTGAATCGGCTATCACGTGAACAGCAGCACAGCTTTCAGTGGCAGTGAAATTCTGTAGAGATCTCATCTATCATTTATGGCTGGTTCTCCATTACAGGTTCATTTGAATGGAGATAGTATAACCCTCCCGTTTTGAGCTCCAAAGGTCAGTGATTGAATATATTCCTCATGCAGAAAGTAACCTAATTTCGCTTTCATAGCTGTGCAGTAATACCCAGGCTCACATGGCACAATAAACAAAAGAGCAGCCTCGGCGGGCCGCCCAAACTTTGCATTTATCTTTTGCTTGAATCGGTAGGATTACTCTCTGTCTATTTATGCCTTTGGAATTGTTTTTATTATTCCAAACATTATTTTCTGTGTATCGCAATACATCTTGGTGCTAATTTGATTTACCTCCACATGTGCTGAACCACTCCTTTCATGCCGGTGGTTCTGGTATCAGGTGATCAGCTGTTGAGGAAGGATTGAGCCTCCAGTGCAGGGATGGTCTTGTGGGGTTTTTTGCACCTGGCCAAGGGTTTGTCTACTTGTCTTTCAAATTAAGTTTAAATTAATGCCTCCAGGACTCCCGGATAGGGTTATGAGGGAGATGCTGTGTCTCGCAGTCCTGCAGTTGTCTCCAGCCGGAGGAAATACAGTATTTCCATCTATCTAGTGCCATTTGCCATTAGCACAATAATGCCGTCTCAACTTTCCAGCAAAATTATGAAGTGTGAAAGTGGAGATTGAGACCTCAAGGCCAGTTCTAGATTGATGATTCTTTAAGTGGTTTATCCGCCCATTGCTTTTGCCTGCTGCTACTTGAGAGCACGCATTTCACCTGCAGCTTCCACTCAAAACAGTAATGATACAACTCGGTCCAGAAGTACAGCAGTGTCTTGGAGAGTGACTGTGAAAAGATTGAATGGTTTGCATTTATACACCGAGATGGATTTGGATAAGAAAAAAAAAAAAAAAAGCCCAAACTGTGATCTAAAGGTTTTCAGTTGCGCGTGCGCGCGCGCACACACACACACACACACACACACACACACACACAAACACACACACAATAATTTCAGGGTCCAGGGTCCTTGGGCTATCCATTATCTGTACCGGATGTCCTCATTAGGGTCGTAGGAGAGCCTGAGAGAGAAGGCACAGTCAATTGCAGTCACACCGATGAACAATTCAGTGCAGGGGTCACCAATGTGGTACCCGCTGGCACCAGGTAGCCCCCGAGGATATATAAACTACATAAAGTACATACGTAAGTAGCCGGCGCACTGTTCTAAAAATAGTTCACCAGATAAGATATCCTTTATTAGTCCCACACTGGGGAAATTTACAGCCTCCAGCAGCAAGAATGTAGGCAGAAAGAAGAAGAAAAAAAACAAACAAAAACACCGTCCAATTAAGTGCAATATAAATACAAAATGGATAAATCGCAGTGCTATTTACAGTTGTTTTCCACATCATTCAATTATTAAATATTATTGTTGCTATTTTTTATTATTCAGCAGCCTGACAGCAGTCGGTAGCGTCTGTATCTCTCCTTCTTGCAGCGCGGGTGTAACAGTCTCTGGCTGAAGGAGCTACCTAGTGCTGTCAGGGCGGGCTGGAGAGGGTGGGAGGGACTGTCCATCATAGCTTTTAGCTTAGTTAGCATCCTTCTGTTGCCCACCTCCTCCAGAGTGTCAAGGGAGCAACCCAGGACAGAACTGGCCTTCCTGACCAGTCGCTCCAGTCTCTTCCTGTCGTCCAGATATAGCACGTTGTGATTTTCTAAGAAGGTTGTTGAAGTGATCATTTGAAAATATATGTCTCCGAATTTTTTTGGGAAGTTGTTAACATGATCTGTGACTTCACATGAATAAATATAATTCATGAATTATTAGTAACAGGAGCTACATATCACGACATTCCTAAAGACAATTTGAACACATTTGTGCTTTCAGATGTATGTATCAAACTGGTAGCCCTTCACATTAATCAGTACCACCAGAAGTAGTTCTCGGTTTCAGAATGGTTGGCGACCCCTGGTTTTCAGTTTTCAAATGACTTAACCGGCATGGGTTTGGAATATGAGTGGAAGCCATCGTATCTGCTGATAAGCCATTCAAGCATGGGGAGAGTATACAAGCGCTATATCAATAAAAATGTACAGCATTGTATTGTATATATCATACCATATCATATCATCTGGATATCACCAACAATGGCACTTTTCATTTAGTCGAGCAGGGAGGAATTTTGGAGTTAGCTTGTATGGTTGACCATGGCCACGGACACTAACAGTAAGTGATTTGTATCAAGATCGTCTTTGATATTCTTCTCGTGGTGGAATGATGTACTGCTGTACTGCTCTTTCCATGTGACTTTTCAGGTACTTTTTTATTAGTAAGGACATATTTAGTTTTACCTTTGGTTCCTGTTGTTCAGAAGAAGATGATTCATGCAAAATGGCCTGACAAATACAATTTTACACATAATGTCTTGTGCTTAGTCGATAATTTAAAGGGAGTACAAGTGCGCGGACACAAATGTGGTTAATTTTCTCTCCAAACAGATAGATACCGTAGTTAGATAATTGCCAGAAGTCGCCACAGTAATGTTCTTTGGTGTCATTCTGAAACACTACTTCACTTGTGATACAACACGGAGAGAGGTTAATTATTTGAATTCATTACTTTTTTTCAAGCCTGCTTGGCTGATCGAGCCTCAAAAGTCCCAATATGTACCCTGTTTAAGATTCTTTTGGCGTAGCAAGGATGCAACTGAGCATACTAAGATTTGCAGAATTTAGGCTTCTATTACATCAAATGCATTTGGCCACATGAAGAAAACCGAACCTTTTTAATTGCAAACCTTACTAGGTGGTTGGTTAGGCGTAGTAACTATGAGGCAGAGTAATCAAGTATGGTTTCTGTTCCCCACTTTCCACAGATTTTTTTGTTTTGTTTTGTTTTGTTTTTTTGCCACTGCTGCCACGGGCTGATAATGTCACATGGAGTTGAATTGTATATGCACGAATTAAATGAATAATTGATGAACCATTACACCACGATTAACTGCCAAGAACGGCCCCAAACTTACAAGCATAGATACGCTTATATAATTGATTAGATGATTTGTAAAAGAGCACAAGGAAGTACTATGACACTTACCATGATAATTATCCTTAAATTATTAATATTTTCAAAGATTTAAACAGCGTCATGCAAATGAGAAAAATATTACCTTTACTTACTATTAGGAAAATGTCAAAGAGATTGTTGGGTTTCGACTGGCCCATAGATTGATTGGCCGTGCGGGAAAATCCAGAAAATTCCCACAATGTCTCTGGTGCAGCATAACAGCTAAATGCCGCTTTACCATGTTTGCTTTGCACTTTGGGCTCCGCTGATTAACCTGATTCTGCAGACCTAAAAGCCGTACTGGGTATATACCCCATTAACATTTCTTTATTTCTGTATGCAGGACCAAGACTAAGGGTTTTCAATCCTGTTCCCTGAGGGCCGGTTTCCTGGATGGTTTCCATCTCTGGGAGTTGTTGCAGCAGGAAGAGAGGGAAAACATCCATGAAACCGGTTATCGAGGAATAGGCTGGAGGGCCCTAGACCGAGACCATAAGTACGGCTTTAGATGATGTTCCTACCCCATTGATGAACATTATTTTTTTCTCTCTCTCTCTCCCTCTCTCTCTCCCTCTCTCTCTCTCTCTCTCTCTCTCTCTCTCTCTGTTCATTGCTGCCAAGCTTTCATTTTATGTTGTTTATAAAGTTTTGAGACAGCAGTAACTTTACTCATTTATTATTCATCTAAGTAATTTTTACGTGGCTTTGGTGAGTACTCTTCTATATTGGCATTTAATCCCATTTAAAAAAAAAAAAAAAACCTTTGAGGGAAGATTGCTGCGATAACGAGGATTT
This sequence comes from Hippocampus guttulatus, assembly GCF_054856545.1. Taxonomy (NCBI): domain Eukaryota; kingdom Metazoa; phylum Chordata; class Actinopteri; order Syngnathiformes; family Syngnathidae; genus Hippocampus; species Hippocampus guttulatus. The sequence continues at coordinate 2,414,708 of NC_141265.1, forward strand.
GATGTATTTACACTTCCAGATATTTGTCTGGAAGCAAATAATTATCAATGAACGCTTTCCATGATGCCAGAACGCAGGGCGGCTAAGCCTATAATGGTGGTTGTGATTGTGGGGAGAGGGGGGGGGGGGCTCATATTTGGAAGAGAAAAACAAAAAGCAAGCGAGCCTTTGATGGGATTAGAGTGCGAAGACAAACACAATGAAAACCCAGGAAAGCTTTATCTTTGTCCCTTATCTAAGACCACAGAGCCAGATCTGTCCACCTGACAACTTTTCAAAAGGCTACAGCCTTTCCATCACCACATTTCTAAAGATAGGAAGTGTCTGATCGTAGTTCTTACGGTGAGATTCTTGTCAACATGGATTCAAATTCTATTAACCTGAATTGGATAACTGTTCAAATGTGTTGCTAGAAAGGGAACTTAATCAATAACTAGCTCCAAAGCAAAGTCAGTCGGAATTGGCAAGTCGATACCAGCCAAGTGTGATCCAGGCCCATTTAGACAAGTGCCAGCCAGTTCTCTGTTCTGCCCAGATATAAATGAAGCCAGTGGAGAACAAAAACAGACCGTGATATCATGGTCACCCTGCTGTGCTGTCGATGGTCTATTCTGCTGCACCCCCAGCTGTCTCCCTTGGTTGATCTGAGCCTCCCAGCTGGGTTGACCACCAGGCTGCTGGTATCAAAGCGGCTTGATGTCAGGCACGTTCGGGAGTAAAGAAGCTCCTGTTATGAATATTTCTCTTGAGTCGTGATTCAAATGAGATGTGCAGTGGCCTTGTTAATTATTTCCACTCATCTGGTCTGATAATGCTGAATGCAAGTCACATTTCTCGAGCTGGGCTGTCATTACAATACCATTCGTTCCTGACTTCCGGTGCTATAACGTGCTTTTAGAGATGCCGTTTGATTCGTTATTAACATGGGCATGTAAAATGATCACATTACCAGTAGCTGCAATGAAAAGAAGCAAATAATGAGATGTGACTAATTACAGGCCAACACATGCTCTGTCACAACCTAAAGAAAATATTTGTGACTCAAAGTCATTGAAGACCTATTGAGACATTGATGATTGCATACTTTCCCACTAAAACGATAAAAGTCCAGTGACATCCTAAAATGTGCTGCTGTGACCAGTCATTATTATAAAGGCACATTTATGCATGAGCTTGTGAAGTTTGAAAGCTGCACCATTATATTTTCTTATTAGTGTGAAAGTGTTTAATATGACTTTAATATGACTGATGACGACAGTTCGACATTGCATGAAAAAAAAAATTGCGTTGTCAATTTTGCCAGAGCATTCAAGCTTATTTGGAAGTTCGTTTTTAAATTACCTGTCAGTTTAAATGCAATGCACTTAGTAGGATTGTATGCTGTGTAATCAAACAGTATTATATTGAAGTTAAATAATTCATGTGATATTTATTCCATTCTGAAATCAAGTCACAAAAGCCACAATGAACACATTTAGTCACACAATTATACCATGTGTGTAGGTGTGTGTGTGTGTGTGTGTGTGTGTGTGTGTGCGTGTATACATATATTTACATCTGTCTATCTATCTATCCATCCATCCATTTTCCGAACCGCTTGATCCTCACTAGGGCGGCGGGGGGTGCTGGAGCCTATCCCAGCCGTCTTCGGGCAGTAGGCGGGGACACCCTGAATCAGTTGCCAGCCAATCGCAGGGCACACAGAGACGAACAACCATCCACGCCCACACTCACACCTAGGGACAATTTAGAGCGTCCAATCAGCCTGCCATGCATGTTTTTTGGAATGTGGGAGGAAACCGGAGCACCCGGAGAAAACCCACGCAGGCCCGGGGAGAACATGCAAACTCCACACAGGGAGGCCGGAGCTGGAATTGAATACCTATATATATATATATATATATATATATATATATATATATACATACATATATATATACAGTATAGAGACACACACACACACACATCCATTATCATCAGCACCGCTTATCCTCACAGGGGCATTTATGTCGTCTCTCGCTATTTCGCGGTTCGGTGATTACGGCTTCACTCGACTGCAGGGTTAGAATTTGTGAACATAACTTGTACATTGCAGGCTTTACCTTGTGCACCTCGATATTTCGCAGATTTTTTTCAGATTTCTTTTTTTTTTTTCTCCCCAGATTCAATTTCTTCATAAAACATACAGTACAATATTGTCATAAAAAATACAAAAATACTTGGGGCCCTACAATGCAAGCGACAATGCAAATCTGTTTACGAAGACAAAATAATACAGACCATTCAAGTGGCTTGTAAAATCCATTTTCGCAGCAGCCCACCAGTTACTTTGCTCGCAACATCTGTATGTTGCGAATGCTTACATTTTTCTGTCTAGTTTTGTTGCTTATTTTTCCTTTGTGCCCCTCTGAGATGCCTCCCAAACATCCTGGATCTATTCCAGCAGGAGGTCGCGCCCAACCCAAAAATTCAACAAAGATGTGGACTAATAAAGAGGAGGTGAGACTTTTAGACGCATTGAAATGTGAAGGATGTTTCCTATCTGTCAGTGTATCGGTTCATCGTGTATACATATTTTTCCTGCAGTCTTTCTTATATACAGTATATATATATATATATATATATATATATATACTGTATATTTCACAAGAACACAATAAATGAACGTGAATATGCAAAGTTAGGTGAAAAAAATATATTTTGCGAGAATTGCATGCATAACTTGATCAAATGTGTCTCCCCATCCATTTTCTGATCCACTTTATCCTCACCATGGTGTGTTTCACCATTCCAAAATCAAAACTGTATGGAGAATGCTATTTGCTTGATAAAACTGAATATTAGCAACTACGTTGATTTGACTAAAGTATATGTTTGCATCTTTATTTGGTTACACAACTTCACATTCACTTCCTGCTGCATTCTGTCATCTCAGTGTTCTATTGATAGTACCGAAGATGCATTTGAAACCTTGACATAATGGAATGACCCACTGGAGGACCCCAGTTTATATAAATCACCTTTGCTGGTGCTGGTGCTCACTCATTAGGGCTCACTCAATGCTGTGCCTTGTTCAGGTTTTTGTTCCTACGCCGGTATGCTCCCTGCAGCGTGAACCTGTGTTATGTAACCATGTTTATTTGGAAGAGGCTGCATCTACATGCAATGTTTTTTTTGTTTTGTTTTTTTTATAATTGGGAGGCTGTTAATGTAATGTTTGTCTTAATGTTTTCATGAGAATAATCTTTATTGGGCAAGCATTTTCGGACACATAAATAATTTGTCTGCCATAGTTGGAATCACTCTTGTTTTATAGCAGAAAAGAAACTATAACACAATATAGGCCTACCTTCATTCTTGTTGTAAAGTGTCTAAAGTACTGTTAAACGCGCTTTCAAATTATATAATTATATATAATTATTCCTGCCCTGGTTCAGTTCATGTTCATACAATAAATACTCTTATTTGAATACTGTTCCAAAATGTGCGACGACAAATTGCGTGACATTGCTGTCTTTTCTTATTGGTTAACAAGAATGTAACTTTACAGATGAGCAAGTGATAAGCAGCACAATGGAACACAATTGGCATTTATTGATAAGTAATTACGTGGACAATCTAGCATGCTTCGACACACCAGCAAGTAGCAGATTGCAGCAAAAAAGCACAACTGTATCACATTGCACTTGTTCACACAGTGAAAAGATCTGCTTAACACTATTCAGTATGTTTGTACAGCATATTTATTGCCACTCTGAAATGAGCTCCTTTAAGTGCTCATTGGTTACTACTCGGGGCCTCGCCATGCAGCAGGAGAAAAAAGGAGTTGAAACAGCTGCAGGCAGCAACCAGTGCAATAGATTAGCTCATACGTGCATGTGAACCGTACTGTATGTGAGTTATGTCTGTGTTTGGGCAGGCACCATATGATGTCGATACAATGATAGATCGTGCACTCTATTTACCATTTTAATCACATTGGATTTTTCATTCCTTGGATTTTCATGTGTTTTTTGGGGGGGGGGGGGGGAGGGTTGGGTGGACACACTGGAGGGACGGAGTGACAGCCTTGCGTACTGGTGAAATTTAATGATAGAAGCGAGGTTAAAATAACATGACAGACGGATGATTACAAAAAAAAAACACACACACAAAAAAAGCAATGGACTGACGATGAGAGACGGGTGTCCGTGCCGCTGACGGATGTAAAATGTATCTAACTGGTTGTACCATTGAATGCTGACCAGTTATTTGCAGATAAGTAAAGTTGCTTGCTCATGCACTAAGACTTCATTCTGACAACTGAAGAAATCGCTGTCCAAGGTGCTGACTGTGGTGAATGAGCGCCTGCCAAGACAGTATAAAAAAAAAAAAGAACCCCCATCTGATCGGGCAGAAGACTCCGTTGACAGATCTGTGAATGGTGTCTCACCGTGTTTTTTTTTTCTTCAATTTTTTTCATAAATACTTTTGTTGTCTTGGTTTCCCTGGACAAGACAGCATCAACCCAATATTTTTGATTTTATAGAAATTAAATGCGAGCTCCTATGAGGAAACGGCTCATCCTCTCTACAAAACCCAAAATACATTGTTCTTTCATTACTCTGTGGTTCCTTTATTGTGACTACAATCAATCATGGGCTTTTCTTTGTGACCATAACTTCATCTATTGTAGTTGTACCTCATTATATTGCTGGTTTTGTTGCTATTTTCTTCTATCTAAGGCTGACTGTTCCAAAAAAAAAGTTGTTTTCTTTTTTTTTTTTTTTTAAAGATGGATCCTGACAAAATCTGCCTGTGTGGATTTGTTTTACTAAAATGGAGACCATGAAAATTAGACAGCTCTTTGACTCCAAAATGTCCGTTTCCTTCATTGTGACCGCATTTGGAAATATGCTCCAACCGCACTGCTTCACTCACACCATTCAAAAAGTCAAAACATTGCTCAATGTGGCGTTCAGTTATTCAGTATGCCAGTCACCCCCCCCCCCAAAAAAAAAAAAAACGGAGCCCAATGCAGTCAGTACGAGGAAAATAAAGTTTCATTCAGAAATTGGAGCGGAATGCCCTCTGCCTCACACAGCACAGGAGAATGATGAAACGACCGCTTAATAACCACGTTAACATTTTTCTTTTTATCTTAAAATGGCTTACCTTAACCCCAATGCTGCATCACATTGTAGCCAAAGGTGCTACCCTGGTGTATGCGCTTTGTAAATACTTGCGAAAATCAAAACCAAATTACCATGTCTACGGTTCTTTACTTCCGTACTTCTGGTGGTAGTTGCTTCTTCCTTTTCTTCTTCTTTATCTGATTTAAATGAAGCAGCAGCAGCAGAAGAAAAAGTCCTAGTACTGTAATGACAACTTGGTTTTGTGCTGATTCTTTAATGTCTCACAACCATCCTTATGACCGTAGACGGCCAAGAAGCAGCAACGAGCACTATGTACATATAGTGGGTACTTTATAAACACAATTCCTGTCTTCCGGCTGGAGACTTTTTTCTTTTTTTTTAACAGCAGGTAATTAGTCACAGCAGCAATTCAGCAGTATATTGTCATGGTTTTGACCTTGTTCTGCTTTTGTTTGAGTGGGGGGTGTTCCCTCCAGCACCACACCTGTAACGCGTTGCAATCAGTGGACTTTAAAAGGATTTCTACGCCGGCGGTCATCTGTCGGATTATTTGACTTTGCTCACTATCCTAGTGCCAAGTGTTTAGGAAAAAAACAAAACCTTTATTCGTCTTACAATGGAGAAATTTCCAATTTACAGCAGCAAAATTATGAAAGGGAGAAAGTAGAAGACAAAAAATATATATAAATACATATAAAATATAAAGATAAGCATATTAAAAATGGGTGAGTGTAAAAGTAAGATTTTAACATTTGTTCACTCCATGGCCATTTTTATACAATCTTTTGACATCCAGAATCTTTTTTGACACACTTTGCACCCTTTGCGCATCAAAAATAGACATATATATAAAACACAGCTGTGAACTCCTCACACATTATTTCTCTTTGTTTTGTGCTTTTTAAAACCTTTAAATCAGTTTTAAAATAAATATTCGGGTGATGCTTCATTGAGGGCGAGTCGGGTCTTGGACATGTCAAAGATTAGCAACCACATTTTGTTTGACAGCAAATGTATGTTTTATGCGGTTCCTATTTCTCCCTCTGTACACCTTCAACATGTTCCCATTTGTAGGCTGACTTGTGATATTCTTCGAAACTAACGAGCACGCTTTGAGAGTCACTGATGTTGAAGCAGCTGACCTGTTTGACTTCAGCGAATAAAGCGTGACTTCAGGACTCATTCAGTGATGTTGTGATTCAGAGTACAGTCCAGGGGGCAGCTTGCACTTCATCTGCAGTCAGCTGGGATAGATTCCTGCTCATTAAGACCCGGAACCTATTGCGCAGTTCAGAAAGTGAATCAAAATTGCAAGCTTACATTAATTGAGACCACGCGACCTGAAATTTTACCACCAAAAACAAAACTGAAATTCTCGAGAGCTTTGGCATTTTGGACACAAACATCTGATGATGTTTAAAACAAAGTGGGTGGGGGGAGAGAAAACAACAGATTGCTTTTGTTTGACAGTGCTTTTAGAGGACCCACTGCTTCAAACAATAAATCGGTGCATTAATCAGTTCAAATTCCTCTTGTGTCAAGAATAATTGAACCAGTTGAAAACTGCTTTGTTTTTGTAGCTTTTACCATCCATCAATACAAAGGCTTGCCCACTTTGTTTTATTTGCATGGCCTGAGATACTTTTGCTGATTGCACTCTCCATCATTTCAAATAAAAAGCTGCAAGAGGTGAATCATTTCAAGTGTTCTCCTAAAGTACACCTTTCACAGTATGTTTTAAACAGAAAAGTGGCAGGCTAGAACTGTAAAGATGGTTATTAAGAGGATTTTTTTTTAATGTAACTTTACATATTTGAATAAGGCACTGTGCCAGGAATTGGGACATGCCGGGACAATAGGAGGTCTTGAACAATACATAGGAGTTGAGAAAATAATTCATATTTATAATTTAGACTATCCAATCAAATGCTGAAGGGGCTTAACCTATGAGACACAGATTGAACTGATTTGAAGATATATTGTATAGCATCTGGAAAAGGTCATATCCGTCACATTATATTGCTCTCTTATCGGCGGTTTTCAAATCAAATGTCTATCGTGGGAAGGCCACTCATGATGACATCTTCACTGCATGTGCGGTGGTAACCTCAAAATTGAAAGGCCCAAAATAATGCGGTTCAGAAACTGAAAGGTTGCACTGAAATCTCAAGATTATGGAAGCATTTTAAAGTTTGTGTTGGAAAGCTTTGCTTCAGCTGTTATATCTGGGTATTGTCTGGACAATTTTTCAAAACTCAATGCTAAAAACACCGAAGAATGGATATGACAAGACTACAACCTTTTTTATGATGAGACACACAAAAAAGCAATGGCTTATCTGGATTCATTAATTGTCTTTTCATGTTTTAGCTGGTGCCACAGTGGGCCGCTGGTTAGCACGTCCGCCTCACAGCGGAGAGGTGAAGGGTTCGATCCCGGCTCCAGCCTTCCTGTGTGGAGTTTGCAGGTTCTCCCCGTGCCTGCGTGGGTTTTCTTCGGGTACTCCGGTTTCCTCCCACATTCCAAAAACATGCATGGCAGGCTAATGGAACACTCTAAATTGTCCCAAGGTGTGAGTGTCAGAGCGGATGGTTGTTCATCTCTGTGCGCCCTGCGATTGGCTGGCAACCAGTTCAGGGTGTACCCTGAAGACAGCTGTGATAGACTCCAGCACGCCCTGCGACCCTCGTGACCATAAACCAGGCATGTCCAGCTCCGGGCCTGGAGGGCCACCGTCCTGCCTGTTTTCCAGCTCTCCCGGCTGCAACACACCTGATTCAGATGATCAGCTCATCAGCCAGCTCTGAAGCAGCATTAGAACGATCCTGATGATTTGAATCAGGTGTGCTGCTCCTTGGAGAGCTGGAAAACAGGCCGGACAGCGGCCCTTGAGGACCGACTTTGGACACCCCTGCCATAAACGGATTAGAAAATGAATGGATGGAAATAAGACAGTTGCGCAAGTGTGGACTGGGATGTTAATTAACCCACCACATTAAACGGGAGTCGAACACACTTGCCACCATTTAAAGTGCCACTGAGTAACCCGAAATGAAATTCAAATGTTTTAGTTAGGGTTTGTCTTTTTCTCTTTCTTTCTTTTATCGCTTAATGTTTTTATTTAGTGATTCAGTTTTCAATTATTTTGATGACTGAGAAAGTTTAAAAAAAGCTATAATGTCTATTTTTTGTTTCTATCACAAAGATTTTTGTGTGCATGTGTGCGTGTGTTTGTGTGTGTGTCTCTCTCTCTCTATCTCTATATATATATCCATCCATCCATTTTCCGAACCGCTTGATCCTCACTAGGGTCGCGGGGGGTGCTGGAGCCTATCCCAGCCATCTCCGGGCAGTAGGCGGGGGACACCCTGAATCAGTTGCCAGCCAATCGCAGGGCACACAGAGACGAACAACCATCCACGCCCACACTCACACCTAGGGACAATTTAGAGCCTCCAACCAGCCTGACATGCATGTTTTTGGAATGTGGGAGGAAACCGGAGCACCCGGAGAAAACCCACGCAGGCCCGGGGAGAACATGCAAACTCCACACAGGGAGGCTGGAGCTGGAATCGAACCCGGTACCTCTGCACTGTGAAGCCGACGTGCTAACCACTGGGCTACCGGGCCGCCCATATATATATATATATATATATATATATATATATATGGATAGATATAGATATACTACACACACACACACACACACAAACTCGCCAGATTAGATTTCAAAATATTTCGATTTTCCAAGTAAAAGTGCGTCAGAATTTGTCTGATTCTTGAGTTTAAAATGTTTTCATAGTGTTTCCATTTTATTTACACTTGTTAACTTATTTCAACCCTAATACCATAGAGCACATCATTTTTAAACTTAAAACATGACCTGAAGTTTTCATAAACGATTTTTGAAAAAGACAGTTTGACGTGGACCCAAATAATATTTAAAAGAGGAAAAAGTGGTCCCTTTTGTTTAGCTGAGCTCAGGAAAAGGGACAAAAGACAATTTTATAGCTCCCATGAAGGCATTTTAACCAACCATCTGTGGCGGTTGATGTACAAGATTCTTTCCCAGACTTATTAAGCCACGCATTCCCATCCAACATCCCAACAGAGTTGGCACACCTCATCTCTTCCACACACACTCAAAGACCGCTGGCAGTCAATCAAGGCATCGTGTTTCATCAGGCAAAAATACTAATGAAAAAAAATTCAACAGAACATCAGAGACTGAAAGTCTGGGAAAGTTCGACATTTACAGTACTCATTCATCAACATTGTCGTTTTTCATGAAAAACTACATAATAAATATGTGACACATTTTTTTTTCACGTGCAAATATTGCTTGGTCTGTACTTCATTACCAAGCAACCATCTGAAGTACCTGTTATCAAAAGCTTTGTATTTCTTTGAATGAACTGTGCTATCGTACTTTGCACCATTTTGAGATGGCAAAAAAAAAAGTAACTATCTGCTTTGTGTTCGGACATAGTTATCAAATCCCCATACTGTGCTGGTTTTCATCTCACTCAAAAGATGTTGATTAACTATTCACGAGACGGACAGATTAGTGTTTGTGAGTCAAATCAGCCCGCACGGATGTGCACCATTGTTCAAAGATTTTGAAACTTTTTAGTTTGAAACCTGGGTTTGACTGCTCTCAACCCAAATTTTCCCATCTTCACTAAGTTGCAACCTCCTTTTAACCCTTTCAGGGACAGCAGTTACTACCGTGGACAGCTTCTCATGTTATCTGGTGACAGGGTGCATGAAAGAATGAACTGAGCATTTTTTTAATGCACAGAATCGTTTTAGACATATGCACATAGCAATGTGCAAAGTACATTTCAAAGCACATTATTCGGAGAGAGACTTAAGCACTCAAGAGAGAAAGAAAAGCAGCACTATTGCTGGTTGTGGTCAAAATGCTCACCACAAAAAGCCACATTGTTTCAGAGATGATCTGTCACATCTAGAAGGACCCAACGGTGGAGATCAGCACATCAGCTGTGTTATCTGAGATTTTCTGAGATCAGCAGTTCAGGCATCTCTCATCAAATAATTGTTTTTCACAGATTCACACTTCAAACTTGAAAAGGGCCCAAAACTCAGGCAAACTCAGCTATGCTGACTGTGGTCTGAATGTACTGAAACTGAACTGAACAACTTCTTCACTTTAAACATTGTGTTGCTCTCTATCTGGCAAATGGCAGTCAGCAGTTATGGCAAAGGAAAGCCAACAGTTTGATGATGACAGTAGTGGTCGTGGTAGGGTTCTACGGAGCCATAAAGGGACATGGAATAAAAATACATTCCCTTGCAAAGTTTTGCTTTCCCTCGCGAAGTTTTCCGTTTCCTCGCGAAGATTGCGTTCCCTCGCAAAGATTGTATTCTCTCGCAATCTTTTTTCTTTTAAATGCGCATTGATGTACTTCCGCGTCAGCTTGGCTAATGTCGACTCTCATGCGCGGCTGATTGAGAGACGACATTACCTTGGGGGAGGAGAGAATCATGGAAGAGGACTTGGAACTAGTGATGGGACGAGCGACACTGGTGCGTTAGCACAGTGCCGAGAGCTCAAGAGTGAAACCCTGTATTGGTGCGTGTATTGCTTTAAGAAAGAATCACATGACCAATCCAGGACCTGAATCGTTTGAATGTGCTGCGCCAAAGTGTGTTTGTAAGGACACAAACTGTATCAACATGTCGTGGGTTTGTTGGCTGGAGTTTTGTGAAATTATGGCTCGTTCTAGGAAGTTTTCCCCAGTGTGAAATAATTTTGATCTTCGTAAATCTTTTTCTCCTTTGAGCATTGTTTACTGTTATATACAATTTTTTGCGGTGGTGCATTGCACCCCCCTTATCAGTAGTTTATCAAGTGAATGACCTGTTATACATATGACAGTCAGTTAAAGAGCCTTACAGTTGCTTTATTCATTTTATCTTATAATTGCGAGATCCTCCATAATTGAAGTCCAACGCTGCCTGTCAGAAGCAAACACACCCAGAAACCAAGACCCTTTACAATATTGGAAATGGAACTAGAAAACATATCCACATCTGCATCAACTTTCATTTAAAACTCTCTGCTCACTATCGTCATCTGAACGATGTGAAAGAGTATTTTCTGAGGCTGGGGAGCTGGTGTCTAAGAGGAGAAATCGCCTTGGAGCAGAGACACTCCAAAAACTTTTGTTCCTCAATAAAAATTCAAAAACTAATCACTTTAGATTTTTTTTCACATGATTTAACAAAAATTTTCTACATAAGTTAAAAATCTGAATTGTAACTCAAATTTGCTATATTTTACGCACCAACTCAGTTTAGCATTTACACAAACAAAGAATTTCTTTACCTGCAATGATTTTATAACTACTGCAGGGGTCACTATTGGGTTACCAACACAGTGTCAACAAAGTGCTGACACAGTTTGTGAAGTGAGTCAATACACTCCTTGAGGTATCATCGTCCCATCACTACTTGGAACTTGCGGTCAATAAATGTCCCTCACATGAGGGAATACAAAACTTTGCAAGGGAACGCAAAACTTTGCGAGGGAATGCAAAGTTTTGCGAGGGGACACAAATGTTTTTTTTTTCCTTCCATGCCGCCTTAGGGACTCCGTAGGGTTCTGAGGTTAGAGTAAAGACGGGTACTTTTATGCCAGGGGAGTCCACGTCAGGTCTCCGAGAGCCCCTAGCCAGCCTGTTTCAGACTTGTGTCATCAGACTTCTGCAAATCTTGCCAATGAACTGATCATTTGAATCATGTGTGTTGGAGGAGGGAGACATCTAAAACAGGCTGGATAGGGGCTCACAAGGACCGGATTTAGGCAGCCCTGCTGTCGGGTTGGCACTGGCATTCATTCAACCACCACCACGGCCTCATATTGCAGCAATATTCAGGCATAGATGCGTGACTCAAGAATCTATGGACAATTCCCGAAAGCTGAATCCATGCATGATTTACAGTCCATAGTCACGCGATTGATCACTTTGATGAGCTTTGGACTTTATTCTGTGAGATGAAAATCCAGTTTATCTTGTTCACAGTTGAAATTTCAATGAACAAGGCACTTAACCCAACACAATGCAATGGCACAGTCCCAACTCAGACGGATCTTTTCAGAGCCTAAATTGAATTTGCCCATGCAGTACAATTCAGAAATGAACATTTCCGTGAAGGAAAACAATGGTGGGCAATGTAATGTTCGTTGATGGATCAAGGTACTGGCTACAGAAACTGGATAGCAGGATCAAAGCACAGAGTCACTGTGGAGAACACGACGCAATTTGCTGCTCAGATCTTGGAATGAGATTCTGGAGCCAGCAGCGATTCGATATCTCCACAATCTGGGATTTGATTCTATTCTCCAGGCAGAATCACAACACTCTCCCCCGCAGAGCCAGGATAATCAGAGTACTTGCACAATTTGGAAGTGGAGAGGATGGAACAGCCCGCTCGAAGTACAGACTTCAATGCAGTTGTACACTTGTGGGATCATTTTGGGCCTTCTGTATCTTCCAGGGTGACTACCACAACAATGCTGGTTGACTTTCACCATTCCTGTTTGAGGAATGGCTTGCCATCCCACAGCAAAATGCGGCCAGGCTGGCCAGCATGACCAATTTTTACACATTGTCTCGAGTCAAAATGGCGCCACGAGAGTGGCTGCCTTTCCAGCAGCTCCTATATTTTGTTGTTCTACTTCTTCCTTTCATAACTTCGCTGCTGTGAATTGGGAATTTCTCCATTGCGAGCCTAATAAAGGTTTTCTTATCTTATCTTATCTTATCTTATATATACTGTTGCCAGATGACCAATAGTTGAGGCTACAATGTATCAAGACAACTCAAAATCAGCTACGAGACACCAGATTTGTCTGCTTCCCGTCTGTCGGTTCAAAATCGGGCTACAGTTTTGATGTCAGCATCAGGATAATATTTTATTAAAACGAATCACTGATGAATATTAAAATGTCTTCAAATATTTCAAGCAAATTTACTGGACAATAATTGTTGAGCCTACAAAGAGGACTTCAGTGCCACACCAATCCAACGTCGACGGTTGGGAAGTCAGTCTGCGCCCACCGCATGGTGTAGAGCACACCGCTGTAAAGTCAGAGCCATTGTTGGGGCAACTGAGGGCCGTGTTCGGACATTCCATCACCATTTTTTTCTGTTGGGAGAAATTATCACTCTGATTGTTTGGTTACGAACTAGCAAATCAGTGCACGAGATGAGAACGGGAGAGAAGAACGCAAACGCACAGAGAAAAAATGTAGGAAGACAAGTAAAGGGTTTGAGCATTTTGTACTTTATTTAGATCTAGTTGCAAGCATATTTACAACATGGCCACATGGACGGAAGAATGTGAAGAGTAATTCATCAGCACAATTCAGGAGAGGCCAACATTGTACTTCTGTCAGGTAAGATTTATTTTTTTTCCCCTCCTCCTTCGAGCGCTTATCAGAAACAATGCGTAATTGCTTTATTGTTTGCTTGTGCTTTGGAATTATCGTTGGCTCTTCCTTTTCAAATCTATCTTATGGTAGAAGAGTTGAACATTGTATTTGTCCTTTTGAAACAGGGGAAGCAAAATAAAATTTGTTTTTCCATGGGGAGAAAAGGGATGTAAGCAAAAATGTCATGGTTTTCTTTTCACTTGTTGCTTACCCCTATTTTAAATAGTGCTGTTGGGATGAATATTCCTCACGGGATGAATAAAGTATCCAGCTATCTTACCATTTTTTGTTGATACAAATAAGTCCTGCTTTTTCGTTAATGTGAATGAATCACCCTTAGGTGGCTCCAGTGTACCAGTATTGGAGGGGGGGGGGGGGGTCCTGCTTCATTGAGGATAACCGAGTCCAGTGTAAGAGTCCAACATCCTCGGAGGTCGGAGGAACATCCATCACATCGAAAATGTGGAACATAGGCCTGCTCCATCAATGATTACAGAAGCACCGTGTAAAGCAGTATGAATATGAATATTTAAAAATGTAGGCCATTGTCGTTCAGTACCCCAAACAGAGATATTTTCTGCTATCTTGTCTTGAAGCAGCATTTTTCACAAATTGAAGGTGTTTAAGCTTGCTTGCTTCAAACACTATCTTTGTCAAGTTGGAGTGAAAACAGCAATCTATTTTTAAATTGACTGTGTTCATTAAGTACATCACAAATATGAATTCCTAAAGCAGCATTTTGAAGTTGGACTTTCATATGCTCCTCTTGTTTTTTTCCATGGCATTTTGGCTTCCAATACAGTACAATACGTTTCCTGTTTCAGTCCTTGAACACACACACACACACACACACGCACACACACCGTTGTCAGCAGAAAAAAAGGTCGGATTTTAGTTTGGACAAGATGTATGGAGAATTTATTCTTGTAATTGTAGAATATAATGCAAAACTTTGCATCTCCCAACTAAAACAGATGCAGCCTGAGCACTTCCCTCAGCAACATTCTGCCACTCTTTTGTATTATGCCATTCCAATTCAATTTTATGTGTAATATTTGCTGATTTGTTGGCCAATACGATGGCCGCATCCAAATCCGGAGGATATGCTGACATATCACTTCGAACAGGCCACCCAGTTCAACGGGTGTCCGCAGCAGAAATACAAAGGAAAAGAAAATAGATCTTCATTTTAGATGTCCAAAGGGTTTGTGGCTCCCGTGGTTTCTTTTATGAAATGGCTTTAAATGGCTCTTAAGTTGCTGACCCCAATGTAATATGTCCCTTCCCACTTGCTAGACGGTGATTGTGGCAGAGACAGTCTAACAGGCATATTCCCCTTTTCGCACATATAAGACAATTCCTTCTACGCATTTCTTAGTCACTTTTAAGGTGTGACCATTCTCCGATCGAGGCTTCTGACACACCTACCTACGTAACCAGTGAAAACTCGCAGAGCCATCGAAGATGTGTGACCCATTCACTTCTAAGGAATGCCTGCAAGTCCTAAATTGAGGAGTTTTCCTGAGACATGTGAATTCCATAGAGAGACATTTAGAATATATTTCACACCGTAAATGTGACTTGCGTATGGATTCAGACGTTATATAGCCTCGTGATTGTCCCCAGTGATGTGCACGGCACATCTAAGAGGCCAATAACAGGAGCATGGATACAGTATTTGCATTCTGTATTTAATAAATATAATCAAAATAATTTCATCAATGAACTGTGGTCATGACTGAATTTACATTTGGAGCTGTTCCATTATTTAAGAAACCATCCATCCATTTTCTATTGCTTATCCGGGGTCGGGTCGCGGGAGCAGCAGCTTTAGGAGGGAATCCCAGACTTCCCTCTCCCCAGCCACTTCTTCTAGCTCTTCCTGGCGGATCCCGAGGTGTTCCCAGGCCAGCTGGGTGACATAGTCTCTCCAGCGTGTCCTGGGTCGTCCCAGGGGCCTCCTGCCGGTGGGACATGCCCGGAACACCTCACCAGGGAGGGGTTCAGGAGGCATCCTAATCAGATGCCCAAGCCACCTCATCTGGCTCCTCTCGATGTGGAGATGCTCTACTCTGAGCCCCTCCCGGATGACTGAGCTTCTCACCTTATCTCTCAGGGGAGAGCCCGGACACCCTGCGGAGGACACTCATTTCGGCCGCTTGTATCCGGGATTTCGTTCTTTCAGTCACAACCCCAAAGCTCGTGACCATAGATGATGGGTGGAACGTAGATCGAACAGTAAATTGAGAGCTTCACCCTTTGGCTTAGCTCCTTCTTTACCACGACAGACCGATACAAAGTACACATCACAGCAGACGCTGCACCGATCTCTTGCTCCCGCCTGCCCTCATTCGTGAACAAGACCCCTAGATACTTAAACTCCTCCACTTGGGGCAAGATTTCCTCCCCGACCCGGAGAGGGCACTGCACCCTTTTCCGACTGAGGACCATTGTTTCAGATTTGGAGGTGCTGATTTTCATCCCAACTGCTTCACACTCGGCTGCGAAACACTCCAGTGAGAGTTGGAAGGCCCTGTTTGAAGGAGCCAACAGCACCACATCATCTGCAAAAAGCAGAGATGTAACACTGAGGCCACCAAAACTGACCCCCTCAACACTTAGGCTACGCCTAGAAATTCTGTCCATAAAAGTTATGAACAGAATCTGCAACAAAGGGCCGCCTTGGCGGAGTCCAACCCTCACTGGAAACGATTCCGACTTACTGCTGGCAATGCGAACCAAACTCTGACATCGGCAGTATAGGGACCGAACAGCCCATATCAGGGGGTTCGGTACTCCATACTCCCGAAGCACCCCCCACAGAACTCCCCGAGGGACACAGTCAAATGCCTTCTCCAAGTCCACAAATCACATGTAGACTTGTTGGGCGAGTTCGCACGTACCCTCGAGGACCCTGCTAAGGGTGGAGAGCTGGTCCACAGTTCCACGTCGGGACGAAAAACCCTTTTTAAAAAGTGTAACCACCACCCCGGTCTGCCAATCTAGAGGCACTCTCCTCGATGACCATGCGGTGTTGCAGGGGCGTGACAGCCAGGACAGCCCCACAACATCCAGAGCCTTGAGGAACTCTGGGCAGATCTCATCCACGCCTGGAGCCTTGCCACCGAGGAGCTTTTTGACCACATCGGTGACTTCAACCACAGAGATATGAGAGCCCACCTCAGAGTCCTCAGACTCTGCTTCCTCCAAGGAAGGCGTGGTGGTGGAGTTGAGGAGGTCTTCGAAATACCCTGCCCACCGACTCACAGCGTCCCGAGTCGAGGTCAGCAGCGCCCCATCCTCACTGTACACAGTGTTGGTGGTGCACTGCTTCCCCCTCCTGAGATGTCGGATGGTGGACCAGAATTTCCTCGAAGCTGTCTGGAAGTCGGCTTCCATGGCTCCATAGTTAAGAAACCAAGTAAGGCAACTGTTGTTTAAGCATTGCCCTGCAACGTTTCCCACTGTACACACACGAGCGCAGCATTTCTATTGATTTCACGACCGGCATACAGTATGTCAAATAAATGATTCCAAATCGAACTCACCATTTCCACCATTCTTGGACTGTAATTTTTGGGAGCTTCGCTTTCAGACACATGCCAAGCCACCAGCACGTGTCAGCAGATGCTTGGTCACGCAGCCATCCCCAGTGGAGAATGGAAGCAGTTAATTGAATCAAAATGAGCAATATGATGTTTCACCTGAAAGAGGCGCTAGTCCTTTGTAGAGTCTTCTGAATGCGAAGGAGAATAGAGAATACGAGAATTTAAATGTCACTCCACCCAGAGTGCGTACTTCAGTTTCTGTTTTAGGAAGCGTATGGCAAATGATGAAGCTGTGGTTCATTTTTCACTTTTTCATAAGATAAGATAAGAAAACCTTTATTTGTCCCACACTGGGAAAATTTGCAATCCACAGCAGCAGAATTGAAGGGGGGGGGGGGGGGGGGGGGTCTGGGGGGGGCGTAGAAAAGAAAAACAAAACAAAGTATTGCATGCACAAAATGTTTCAGAAAAAATGCAAGCAATAGATGTTTTTTTTTCCAAGATGGCACCTGAGTAGGCAGCCGCTGGCAAGTGCCCTTCAAGAGCCTTACTTTATTTTTTTTGTATTTTATTTTTTTTATTTTTGTGTTTTGTTTTGTAACATGGTGTTTGTTGTTTCGCTGTATGGACCTGATGCGGATTGTTTTCAGCGTTTTTTGGCCATGACATTCGTCAAAGGAGAAGAATCTGTGCTTGGTGGTTGCCAGTGGTGTCGTGGGGATTTTTTTAAGTGGGTGTACGCGATTCTGAGATGTTCTATATATCCATACAGAACATCAATCATAGGCTACAACACTAGTTGAACTAGCGTTAAATTTAATGTTTTACTACTCCAAAATAATCACAGGCCAACGTTATTAAGCATAACTCGCCTTAGAACAATGATCAACAATCATTTCAATAACCCGCAGACAGCGTGATTGAAATTGAATGTGGCGTCGGGAGAAGTGGGTGGACGGCGTACCACGCCCACTACACCCCTGGTGGTTGCGGCTTCTCAGCAGTATGCGTGTACCAGTACTGATTTTGATTGGGAGGAATGTCGGCGCCATTTGACTTTCCCTGCTGGACAGCCCCGGGGTGCTTGTGTTTTTTGTGCCTGTAATGTAATTAATGTAATGTAATTTTTCACAGTGCCATTTTGTTCAGCGCAAATGTCGGTGCTGTTGGACAGCCTGCGGCTGGATGGATGGATGGATGGCTTGTGGAGCGTCAGCGCAGAGCACAGATGTGTATTCGGAACTGAGAGTCACCGCTTGGAATTGAAGCGGATTTACATGGGACAGGAGCCAATTATGAGCCAATTATTTCGTCAATGGATGCTACAGCTTCTTGTTTGCTTTCAAACTTAGCTTGTAGCAGACATGTGCACATTTTCAGCATGACATCTCTGATCCAATGGCGAAAAGACACTTTTATTCTCTCCTCTTTCATCTATAACTGCTTCAAACAACAAAGTGTATGCAGAAAAAGTGGTTAAGATTCCATGACTATCTCTGTCTTATGTGTTGTGTTGAATTATTTTGCTAGATTATGTTAACCGTTCTGTTGATGGTACCCACAGCGGCATCCATTTTCCGAACCCCTTAATCCTCACTAGGGTCGCGGCGGGTGCTGGAGCCCATCCCAGCCGTCTTCGGGCAGTAGGCAGGGGACACCCTGAACCGGTTGCCAGCCAATCGCAGGGCACACAGAGACGAACAACCATGCGCGCTCACACTCACACCTAGGGACAATTTAGTGTGTTCAATCAGCCTACCATGCATGTTTTTGGAACGTGGGAGGAAACCGGAGCACCCGGAGAAAACCCACGCAGGCCCGGGGAGAACATGCAAACTCCACACAGGGAGGCCGGAGCTGGAATTGAACCCGGTACCTCTGCGCTGTGAAGTCGACGTGCTAACCACTGGACTACCGGGCCGCCCGCATGGACAAATATTATTTTTATTTCAAATTGATTTGTGTGTACTTCTAATATCCTTGGTTGGTAAAATGAATGGTGTAGATTAAGAACATAATTCAAATCAGAATATCTTCTGTGTCTGAAATGGATGTACTGTACAGTGATCACTCGCTATTTCGCGGTTCGTTTATCGCGGCTTCAGTGCATTGCGGATTTTTTCCAAACATATTCATATATATATTTTTTTCATATACATGGAGTACAATACTGTATATGTTGCTCTATGTGACTCGCTGTTGTTTTGCAGCTTTTCGCGGTCCATTTGTGGACTTTTTGCGGACTTAAAAAAAAATCTGTATATGTGTGGTTTTAGTCCCTCATAACCGCCATAAACGAGGGATTACTGTCGTCAAGTCTACGAAGTAAGAATTGGGTGCAGCTAAAGTAAAATGTTTTTGTCTACACCGGGGGGAAGGCAATGTGCTTGTTCTATAAGTTTCTCTCTTCCAATGTTTTCATGTTATTGGATTTTTTATTTGATTTTTGTCTCGGTGCTCTATTGAACCTTGCAAGCGCTTTTTGTTTCATGTATTGTTTTTCCTGGCTCCCTGTGAGCAGTGATTTCAGTTTATACTTTGCTGGTACGATTTTACCAAAAACATATTTTTGAAATCACACTTTGTCTGAGCATGCATTTTTTTGGAATCCAAAAAAATAATTTGATTTGGTCAGAACCTGACACAAACTGAAACAGGGTGCCAAATTACTTCATGCCACACCAAAAAAACAAAAAAAACCCCCAAAACGTTTGTAGATTTACTTGTGAAACGCTTGCACACGCAACATTGGGGCGTTTCGGCCTATGCAGTTAACATTATTTTCAATAATGCTGTCATAGGCTCTTGTAGATAAGATTAGTTATCAGGCCAACAAAATCAACTCACTATTTCTTTCCATTTTAATGTCTACGTGATAAACAGCTCAGCATTTGCATTCCACAATACAAAAACCCTACTATGATAAAATTAATTAAACATTAAAAAAAAAGCTTATTTGCCGTGCGCGTGTGTGTGCGTGTCTGTGGAACACGAACAACTTTAGTTTTATTTAGAAACTAAAATGATGAGATTTTTTCAGGTTGCTTTTCTTTGTAAAAACAAATATATATAATTTGCGTAAACAAGAATATTCCAAATCTATGGAGGCAGTGCTGACGTTGAATTTAAGACACCACAGCTGTTTTATATTATGAGTTAAGTAATTAGCCATTGCTGCGTCACATTTCCCAAATGGTGTACGATTGTGAACAGGCACCCGCACCCCGCCGCGATGGGTTATTGATTAGGTCCACTTGTCGTACTGTCTCCTCCTCTCTTTCTGACTCGGTTGCCATTGGTTCGCGTGAGGCGGGCTGCTGGGTGGCGAAGCCCGTTTCGGGGGAGGAACTCTGAGCGCACGCCGAGCCGCTGTGCATAAACACGCTGCCAAAGAGAAGAGAAGATGCTTTTTCTCTCTCCTGCGTCTGTTCACCTTTCTTCAATCAGAGCTCCGAACGCTATCCTTGCCGGCATTACGGACGGAACTTGCGGTGTCTGGACTGGCCCAGCACGGAGGAGGCGGCAAGAGGGGTTAGCGGAGGTCCTGCCAACAGCCGGTCTCGCCTAACTGTGGACCACTACGCGTCGGTATGGGTTCGCTGAAGAACGGACGCCTCCTTTCTACGACGGGGCTTCTGCTTTTGGTTTATTGCACGTCATCTGTCATCTCCAAAGGTAAGAAAATGGCTACTTCGCACGGACACTTGAAGTGACTGGGAAGAAAAAAAAATCCTCATGGCAATTCCTGTGTTACGCACCATTACATACGTGCAAAAAGTGCGAAAACGTGGGATTCTGCAAATATAACAAAGAAGCCTCCAGCAAAAAATTCCTCGTGGATTTTGTCGCTCATCCTCTTTTCTCCGGCTCTTGTACCACTTTGAGTTTTGTGTCCGGGGAGCGCAGCAGAGGCTACAGTATTCTTGATTGGCCACGCCGTCACGAACACCGTGCAGTGAAGTTCCCACACTATTTTCCCTCTACATTTTAGCAATGAATCACAGTCATATTCAGGCTCCCTTTTTTAATTTCTTGGTTATTTATATATTTTGGTATTTATTTACTTTCCTACCTGCCGGAGTTTTTTCATCATAAATCCATCTATCACCCTTGTCTGCGCTGCAGGCTGTGCAACAGGCATGCTGGTTCATTTCCAAGTAGGACCGATGTACTAGAATTCATGTGAGAGTGAGAAGATTATTTCATTTCATTTATATTTTTCAACGATACCCATCGGGAAACCATGGCTTCCCTGCATGGTATTTGGTGGGGCAATGTAAAGCTGGTTGTTTGCATGAGCAAATTTGCCAAGGTTTTCCTCCCTGTTTCTTACAAAGCGGGATTCGACAGAAGCTCGAACCCCAACTCCAGAAATATTGGATTCATTTCATTTCAAAATTTCTTTTTTGAGTGAAAACAGTTGAGAAAAAAAGATGAATGTAAGAAGAGGTCAACATTTTAGATTTCTCGATTTTGATGATTATTTACACTTGGACCAGACATGCAATTTGGAAGAAATCACTCTTTGTGAGAAGCCACCCATTTTTCTTGTATATAAAATCAAACAATAAAGAGCGCCGATTTTCTACACTCCGTGACATATTTGGGTTTCACCAGTGGAGACCAGATCAACACTTGTTAGAGGTGTAACAAAAATTAAAACAACTGAGTTGCCTATCGGGGAAAACAAAGCAATGGTGAAGGAGAGACAAGATGGGAAAATCCATCAGAACCATTGTACAAAATGGTTGTATTGAACATGTCAAATCTTAGCCAATACAACCATTTGGAATGCCCTGAAAAAGAAATAAACCACTGTTGCACGAAGTAACAGATGTCGAACAGGCAGACCAAGATAACTCGAACCACTGATAACGTAATGATTTTGAGAGGTGTAAATGACCCTCAAACATTGGTGGGCTCGAGAAGATTAACCAGAGAATGAGGAGATGCGAATCATGCACTGGTGAGATAAATTCAGAGGTCAGACTGGAATTTACCAGAAGAAAACGGAGGCGAGTCTCAAATAATCTGCGACAAGGTTTTATACCCTGAGACAAAGATTAGCCTCGACGCTTATGATGGAAAGGTTTAAGATTTGAGGCAAAAAAGGGGATATGCTCACGATCCCTCACGCAGTTGATCTGTGAAAGTCAGTGGGGGTAATGTCACGGCTTGGGCTTGCATGGCTGATTCTGGGAGGGATCACTAATCTTTGGAGCAAAATGAACTCAGAAGTCTACATAAAACATTTTGTCTGCCATTTTCAAGAAAGATGTATCCAAACTATTGGTGCTTAATTGCGTGTCAAAATGACGCAAAATACAACAAGGATCAGGAAGTTTGAGATAGGTCAAGTACATATTCAGACTTAAACGCAATAGAGCAGCAGCAAGAGAGAGACTGACCCGCCCCGCCTCCCAAAAAAGGAAGTTTAGATTTTGAAATCCATGTGCAACCGATTGATGTTTTAATGTATTAAAATATAAGACCACAAGCTAGAAATTGAGGAGGGGAAAAAGATATGGAGAGCTTCTTGCCAAATAATGTGACAAAAGATGAATAGCCTCCTTCCAATTAAAAGAAAGCGTCGTTAAAGTGAAACTCAGCAGCCCTACTTAAAATAAGGTTTATTGCTGCAGTTGACAGGCGATGAAACCTTAATAGCTGCCTCCCCAGCCCCTCAAAAACAGAATACTTGGCTTTCATTTCAACATCTTGGATTTGTGAAGCGTGACTTTCTGCCACCTTTTTATGTCAAAGCCAAATGTTTTCGGTCTTCAGCAAAAACCATGGCCTCACTGTGTACATAACCCATTTTCGTTAAACTTTGTGGACTAAAGCCTTTTAGACTCATTCCTTTTTCTAATCTATTCCAAATGCTGAATTACTTTTGTTAACCCATACATGGAACGTTTTCTCTGAAATGCTAATGATGCATGAATCATACGAGCACAAAACAGACCTGGGGTCAAAAGAATATTACTTTTATACCTTTGGGGATTAAAAAGGTTCAATCAGTTACTTATGAGTCATCCGGGAATCTACATTATGAGCCTGAAATACGTAGTGAAGACTGCAGGTTGGTTACCCCAACACTAATCCAAAACTTGGACTGCCTTGATGGCCTTTGTGTCCCAGTTTGATGTTTTAATTTGTTGAAACGGCAGGACGCAGCTTTCGGCGGGCAGTCATCTAGCTGCAGCAGAGTTGATCATTTATCATCACGCTATCACGACTCCGTATCACTATAGTCATTAAAGCATTTTATGTCACCGGTGAATGGTGAAGGAAATACGAGCCCAACACAGTCGTGCTGCTGAGAATGTCTCACTTGCGCCCAGTATGAAAATCAATAGCAGCCCCAAACATGATGGCTCTAATAGAACAGATACTGAAATCATCGTCCATAAAAGGGAGAGGGAAATGCATATAAAAAGGCAACTTGGAGCTATTGGTATTCAGACAGAACCGCAGTATACGACAGAGAAAATAAAGCAGTATTTTCACCCCTGTAGCATTAAATTGCACGTAATCCGAAAGAGCTTTCACAATGTCAACACAGTCTGAATGTCATTCTTTTTTTTTTTTGAAACATTTATTATGAATGGACAAAACTCAACCTATTTTTTCACTTCCTGTGAATAATTAGGCTTCGAGTGTTTGACATTCATGGTTGCCGCTGACCCCCCCCCCCCCCCCCCCCCCAGAACTCTGTGCGAGTGATTTAAAAAAATATATATATATATATAATGTGTTCCTATTCCCCCTTTTATTTATTACCCAATCACTTCACCGCCAGTCAAACCTAAGAGAGACATAAGGACAGCTTGAAAAAAAAAAGTCTTATGTCGAGCACAACGTGTAAATATCACACTCTGTTTGATTTGTTCTTACCTGGTCGTGTTAAATTAAATACGGCCAAATTTGTGGCAGAACAATTCAGGCTGGGGAAATACAATTTTCTGTTTTTGACCACAGGCTTTATATATTATATCAAACATGTTTGATAATGTCCATCAGGGGTGTGTCGACCTGTCACAATATTAACTTGATCGACTTACTGTCTTGCTCAAAATGGACACATTTTTTTTCTAGGCTCGATGAATGGTCAATTACTGTACATGCGTCTTTTTTTCCAAACGTCATCAACATTCACTCGTGCTGCTTCATTGCCGTGTCTGTCAATCAGCCAGCCCGCTGCTGTCTGAGTTGCCACACATTCACATGCACACAAAAACATGAAAGGTGGAACGGATTTTGAAACCCGTTCAAATAATTTGATTCATGTGTGTGTGTGTCCCATCGGTTCATAGACACACAGTCGTTTTTTCTCATTTCAAATGAGCTGCATCAGTATATAATAGTTCCCGAGAATTACCACGTAGCATGAATGTTAGCCGGCGTCAACATGCGCATCGGCTCACAAACCTCTTAGGTGATCTTTTTGTGTTGTATTTCCTTGCTTGTTTATAGGGGTGTTCACACGGCACACATTTGCTTCGGTGCTGGACCGATGTATTTTGTTGCGATATATCTTACACCGGAGCAAATTTTGTGGAGCGTTCACACGTACAAAGCCGCTGAGCGTGTTAGCACCGGCGCAGCGACGGAGCAGCCCCACTTGGGTTCACACGGCAGTTTCTGCAGCGGATCAAAACAATAGAAAACAAAGAGCTGTTGTGTTTGTTCTTTTTAAAACATGCACAACTTAAGCAACTGCTATACAGGCATGTCCTTCTCCTTCTCGGTCTCCGTGCCTTCTGCTCGAGAAGCATTCAATGACCGCTCCCGAAAACGTAAATCAACGATGACTGCGATGAACCTCAGAAACTGTTCTACTGTTATTGCCAGCCATCATGTCTTGTGTCGTTATTAGACAAACAGATGACGGAAGTACAACAGAGCACGAAAGCAACGCATTCTAGCCGTACGTAATCAAGTCTTCTCATGCGTAGCGAGGCTACTCCCCCCGCCGCAAACGAGCATTTGCTCCGGAGCAAATTTTTAAACCACCTCCCTGAGCAGGGTTAAATTTGCTCCGGTTTAAGCTGTTTTCAGGGGCTACACCGGTGTAACTTTGCACTTGTGAACGCTTCTACTGGCGCCGCACCGGCGTAGCACCGGAGAAAATGTACCCCTTATGCACCATTGGTTCTACAAACATTCGTTACGCCTATCGGGAGCTGGATAGAGATTGGCGTCCGGCCGCTGCCGGGTGTCCATTTCAAGTGCTCAAATTGACTGTGAGAACAGCAAAACCAGTCTGCAGCTCTTTAGAGCTGGTGCCTACTCTACCTTTATACAAAGACGTCAGGATTTGTGCATTATATGAGATTTATTTATTTGAACAGTTGGGTAAGAACCTGTGTTGCAACCAAAGTACCGAGTTTTCATTACACAAATCTCACGGGTAACTAGCAAACAAAAGCAGAAAAAAATAAAAATACTGTACCAAAATGATGAGCTTGTCTACTCTCAATTTAGTCAGAAGTGCATTTAAATGCACTTCAAAAGGATGCACTTAAAACAAATTGCTATATCATCCTCACAATATCAGTGGCTTACAAAAAAGAACAATAGTACAATTTATTGCGTTAATACATTCACACCGTATCTTCTCTTCGTAACAACAAGCGCGTCACAAGCACATTTTCCTAGCAAAGAACAGAACACAGCAGCTTGCCAGTAATGGGACTTGCAAGGCTCTCCTGCACTTGGGTGAGATGTGAGCTCTTCAAGATCAATGGTGTTGTTTGCATGGAATCAGTCAGAAATGGGGCTCTTCATCTGTAACACGACTAAA
This sequence comes from Hippocampus guttulatus, assembly GCF_054856545.1. Classification (NCBI taxonomy): domain Eukaryota; kingdom Metazoa; phylum Chordata; class Actinopteri; order Syngnathiformes; family Syngnathidae; genus Hippocampus; species Hippocampus guttulatus. The sequence goes on from NC_141265.1 coordinate 2,440,658, forward strand.
CATGGACAGGCTTTTTAATGGCTTTGTACAATTTTGGTGAGATAAAGGCAGCAGATGCAGGTCAAAAGATTTGATTGTTTGCAGGTCGATTTATTTGGGAGTTGAATGTTGGTTTGTGCATGTTTGATTTAGTCAAAGCTTTGTACTGTGTACACAGTAAGAAAAACAATTAGGTAGGGTGCGATAGGGAGAGTTCATATTTGATTAAGGATTATTCAAATCACTCGGAACTGGCAGTAATGCATTGCAAATATGTTAGACTAGCAGGAACCGCATTTTGAGATGAAAACATTTGCCTCGTGAAATTTTCATAACAGGATTTGGCGAAAAAAAAATCAGGACTGTGTCAGGTTTTAATTCAGCAATCGACACCATGTGGTTGTGTGAATACTCTGTGATGATCTGTTTGGCATACAACACATTGTAGCTGTTGCTTCTTTTTCTTCATCTTGAAATGGCAGCGGACAAAAAAGGTGTTTTTGGTGAGTTGAGCTTTAATAGAGACAGACAAAGGCTGAGGTGATCAATTATTCCCCATCATAGAGCTTGCTATGATGTCCACACTGTGGGCAGAATGAATAATAATCATCAGGCTACCACTTGTGACAATGCTTGCAGTTCAGTGCTCAGATTTACATTTAAATTAAACGAAATGGTCATCCATTCAGAAATGATATTCAGTAGTAATGATGGTCATAAAAATAAAGCCCTCAACACTAAGACCTGGGCATCATTCAGGTCTTCTGGCCATGTGGCCACCAACCGTGGATCAAAAAAAAAAAAACATCTGCCACAAACGACTATTTTGCTAGTCGACCAGTCAGCAGTTGCAGTCGCTGTTAGTAGACTAACCGGATTATAAGTAACTCAGCTCCGTTTAAAAACAAAAAAAATTTCAATATTAATTGCATACTTAAAGAATAGATGTGAAATTGATCTGGAAGGAGCCTGTATTCAAACCATGGACCTCTGTGCTAACCAGTCATGCACCAAAAAATAAACAACTGAAATAACACAAGGTCGACTCGTTAGCACGTCGGCTTCACAGTGCAGAGGTGCAGGATTCGATTCCGATTCTGGCCTTCCTGTGTGGGGTTTGCATGTTCTTGCCATGCCTGCGTGGGTTTTCTCTGGGTACTCCGATTTCCTCGCATATTCCAAAAACATGCATTGCTGGTTAATGGAACACTCTAAATTGATTGTGAGTGTGAATGGTAGTTCATCTAACGCAGGTGTGTCAAACTCATTTTTGTCGCGGGCCACTTTAGAATTATGTCTTCCCTCGGAGGGTCGTTATGACAGTGAAACCGAAAAAATCTTTAATCAGCACATCGTATTATTATTTGTACACAAAAAAACCCCCAAAGGCTAACTAGTTTTGAAATCAGTCAAGTATTTGTTCGATTATTGTTCAAGTGAGTGTAAACCGGGTCACAAAGTTATTGCAAAATGTCACAATTATTTATTACATATGACAATTTGAGATTTGGGTACATATTGAAGCAAGGGTCATGGAAGTTGACACATATGATATGGCGGGCCGGATCTGGCCCCGGCGCCTTGACTTTGACACTTGTGGTCTAATGTGTGACCCGCAATTGGATGGCAACCAGTTCAGGGTGGTCCCCGCATATTGCCCGAAGACAGCTGGGATAGGCTCCTGGACGCCCATGACCCTTGTGAGGATAGCTGGCTTAGAAAATGGATGGATAGGTGGAAATAATATAATTGCTCGAGTGTGGACTGGGATGTTAATGAACCCATCACATTCAAACTTAAATGGGAGTCAGAAAACACTTGCCACCATTTCAAGTGCCACCGAGTAACCCAAAATGAAATTCATTTGTTTGAGTCTAGGTTTTTTTTTTTTCCTTTTTCTTTCTTTCTGGAAAAAGTCTAAAGGTCGTGTGCAAACACTGACTGCTATTCAGAAGTGTTCATAATTCCCTTTACCTTGACTAAGGCCCCAGTTCCATCTGAAGAAAAACAGACCAAAAGCATGATGATGCTAACTTTTTGGGATGAATGGTGTGTTTGCATCTGACATTCTTTTTGCAATTGTAGTCATAAAGTCCACTTTTGATTTCATCTAACCAGAATGCATTTTCCCACATCTGTTTGGAGTTTCATTTCATCAAGGTTGAACATAACTGGTTTGCTCACTGATCAACTGAAAACTGCTCAAGATTGACTATCAGACATGTCACATGTTGCAACAAACCCACCACACTGAACAAATCTATGGCCACTGATTTTCTGCACTCATATTACACTTAAACATATTTCCTAAATGAAATTAAGACACTGACACTCAAACAATAATCAGTAGATCATAGAAGTCTGTTCTCAACATAAATGTGCTATGTATTTGTGCCTTTTGTTGCTTTTACTTTTGTTTCCATTCAACAAGAACCATATTCTGTTGGGTTGTTTGACTTGGCAAATGAAGAATGTTCTTTTATGTATTTATTTTGCCTTCAAAAAGTCCTGACCTGAACTAAAGGCCAAACGCCTGTGTCTTTAGGTGGAAGTAATGCCTTCCATCTTCATGGATTGCCTTTTTTGCATGCATCACTACACTATAATTTAAGGGCACACACCTGCACAATATGTCTAACCTCTTTGAATGAAAAAGGTATTTACAAGGCCGGAGTGTTCTACAAGTCCTGAAAATGCAGCTCTATCTGATTGGTCTGTTCACCAGTTTTCCCAAATGCAAATTTCGTATCCACAATTATGACTCTCGCTCAAATTTAAGGGGTTCTTCTGCATCACCTGGTTTTGTAAGTAAGCAAATTAACCAGCAAACCGTGAGAAGCACAAATAGCAAGCAGCACTTTGGTGCTTGGCAGAGGTAATGGGCAAAACGATTCCTCCATTCACAATCCAGTCCCCCAGCACGCGATAGCTTGTTGCGGACTGCTGTCCTACTCACGCTAAATGTTTTGAGACAATCAACAAAATAGTTTGGCATTGATGCAGTATAATTCAGAAGAGCAGTTTAATTGTAAATGCAAACAGAGGTATGGTTTTTTTTCTATTTTCATTAATAGATTGACCAGTACTTGAATATTCTTTCCCTTAAAAGGAACATTTCTGTGAAAATTAGATCCTGTGCTTGAGATTATGCTTTTCTGCTAATTAATAATACTGAATTCTCAGGGGGGGCTGTTACTCTTAAGCAACTACACAAGCAAAACAGTCTTTGGTGAAAAGCAATGCTAATATGTGTTTTCCCACAGTAATTTAGCCTTTTCTCTGGATCAAATGGGGGCACTGCATGATTGCACAAGCTTGTACCGCTTCATATCCGTGGTTACAGACAAATGCACCAGCTGCTGTATTTTATTAGGCCAGTTTATCATCGGGAACCCCGTAACCCCCCGCTGTCTCACTGCCATAAGGCATGTGAGAAAGGGTGCCATCAGGTACTGAACGTACAAAATAACCACACACTTATGCAGTTCTCTTTGATCAGTTTTTTGATAGAATCTCGGTCCGCACTTGCTTTTAATAGAAGTAGAGGAGTCCATCTCTTATCAAGCCAGCGACAATTTAATAATTTCTTTTATCAAAGAACATTTCTTCTTGATGTATCGGTCAAGGGTGCAATTGGTGTCAGACCATCCATCCATTCATTTTCCGAACCGCTTGATCCTCACTAGGGTCGCGGGGGGTGCTGGAGCCTATCCCAGCTGTCTTCGGGCAGTAGGCGGGGGACACCCTGAATCGGTTGCCAGCCAATCGCAGGGCACACAGAGACAAACAACCATCCACGCTCACATTCACACCTAGGGGCAATTTAGAGCGTTCAATCAGCCTGCCATGCATGTTTTTGGAATGTGGGAGGAAACCGGAGCACCCGGAGAAAACCCACGCAGGCCCGGGGAGAACATGCAAACTCCACACAGGGAGGCCGGAGCTGGAATCGAACCCGGTACCTCTGCACTGTGAAGTCGACGTGCTAACCACTGGACTGCCGGGCCGCCTGGTGTCAGACCATTTCAAGTAAATGGTCTTTTGAATGACTGGAATTTTTCTTTAAGATATCCTTTATTTCTCCCACACTGAATCTCCTTTTAGTATAATATGTTTTAAAATAAAACAACACCACAACATATTAGCTCAATTCTCTTTCCCTGGTCAGCTTTATTTTGGCAATTGAGGCTATAGCAGCAAACGCGTGTTTAGTGACTGTTACGTGCCTTAGCATCGCTAAGAGCCGGCTTCTTGTCTGTTACATAGATCACTGGTAAAACTTTTTTTTTCATCCCTGATGTACAGTATGCCAAGCCAAATGGTTCCCTGCTGTTCCTCTACCCAGTCTCATGGCCTTGGGGTAGCTGTTCAAACATGTCTTCCCTTCATCCAAGGCGCTCTCGAGCACACCCGCTGGGACAGAACAGTGCTTCAGGACAAGTTGTGATGAATGGACTGTCCAGCTCCAGTTTCCGCTTGCTCTATTCTGCCCTATGTGGAGACATTCATGGCCTGGCTAGCGGCGGGATGTTCGTCATTGGCCTGAGCTATTTGTGATCAACGGTTGTCCCACAGAGGTGCAGCAGAGTGTAAAAAGAGCTTATTTCACCAATATAGAAGCACTTGCCCTTGCAGGTGATGCTTCTGCATGCTCACTTTTGAATGTTGTTTTCATTAGTTACTGCCAATGTGGAAAGAATCAACACAGGCCAATAGCACCCTCTTGCGATTTAATGTGAAAATAACATGTGCAATGATATACTGTAACGTGTTAGTCATTTCACACAGAAATCGCTCCAGAGTATTAATCGCATCCCCGGCCGAACGATGAAAAAAAACTCCGATTTATAATCCGGAAAATACGGTAATTCGATTGCACTTAGAGACGGATCATTTGCAACAAGTTTGTTGTTCGGCTCAACAGAGCAATGTCGTTCATCTGCTTTTTCCGTCAACTTTTTTCTATTGTCGCTGTATCTGAAATGAATCCGCCCTGGGCTTTTTTTCCAGTCAATCGCAAGGCACATGCAGTCGATACAGAGAACCATTCAACGTGACATGGTCATTGAGCAGGAGAGCATTCCACAGTGAGTGCAAGACTGTCAAAGCGAGGGAACCACAACACTGACTGACTGACGATATCATTTCCAATGTTTACTATTTACATGTGAGAAAGCAAAGCTATTCAGTTCAGTAGCCCACCCAAAAAAAGTGTTGATCTCGAGTCATTCGTTTATCATTAAATATTTTAGTTTGTGTTTCTCAAAATTGTGGTTTATTAAAGTGATACTGAATAAAAATGTTTTTTTGTTTTTTTAAGGAAGTTGGCATTGTCGTCTTCACTTTTACCTTTCTCAGCTCAATAATAAAAAAATCTTTTAGTGTTTGTGTGCACAGGACTATCTGTAGTGAGCTCCACTAATCATGAGAAAGCCGGGCAGCTCTGTGTCACCTTGTCTTTATGTTTGGCCTTGCTGCACTTGCACTTTTCCCACCCGACAGACTCACAATTTCAAAGCAGGTCGATGTTTTGAAAAATGAAAGTATCTCGGGCACTCGGTGAGACAAAAGCAAAAATAAAAATGATATCTGAACTTAGTTTTAAAAAATCTCTCCTGATGTTGTGTTCAGGCTACTTTAGATTAACGGTCAGTGTCAATCACTAGACTAATGCAGTGCTTCACATAGCCAACATTATTTTTGCTGCTGTCCTCTTGTCTTCATGACAGTGCAGTGAAACTCCTCTACAACGAAATTATGTTTGCAACAAGGGGGTTTTCACTGTAGCAAATTTGATCTCAGATGTAAACATACACGTGTACTCTTTATTTTTATTCCAATAGTGCATAAGTATGAGCATACACATATTTGACACACTTCATATAGTAAGTGTAGAAAGAAAAAAAGGGAACGAAATTGCGAAATTTACGATCAGCATTCACTTTCACTTACATAAATTTCTCGGACAATGTCTTTTATTTTGCTTCCTCCATCTTTCATTTTGATCACTTTTACCCTCTCTTCCAGTGTCAGAGCTCTTGTCTTAGCTGCTTGACATCAAAAGGTCCGTTTTTTTTTAGCCATTTTAGCAATGCAACGTTCTTGCTGCGTCTGAAACTAACAATAACAAATACTTCCTGGACTACTGCGCATGTGTAAACCAGTGTGGTGCTTGCTGTTGCCGTTTCCGAATGAAGCAGTAGAGGTCAGTGTTGGATTAGACTTCGTTGTAGTGAATCTCATCGTGAGGCAAGAGCAGAGAAAAAGAATTCATATAGCGCAACAGGGTTTTTTTTTTTGTTGTATGAGGGGCAGGAAAGTGGGAATGGTGTTAATGCATGACAATTTTTTCACACTAGGGGTATTTTCGCCCATGTAGGTTTCGTTGTAGAGGAGTTTCACACCCAGGACTGGTTGCCAGTCAATCGGGTAGCACTGGTACTGTAGATAAACATGTCATACTCATTCACTTACGAACAATTTAAAGTATTCAGTCAATGTGCATGTTTTTGACATATGGAAGGAAACCGGATTACCTAGAGAAAACGAGCACGGGGAGGACAGGCAGTTGAGATTTAAACCCAGATAATAACTCTGATGGAATCAGAAAAAAAAAAATCCTGGTTTTCAGTGGCACTTAATTTATTCTTACTTTTGTGCATTTTTCTCGATGAGCATTGTGGGGTTTTCCTTCCCCGACAGGTTTGCTTTAAATTTACAGATTCTTACATTTTATAGACACTTTATTTGCATGTATGCTACCATGTTTTTGCATAAACAATGCATTCTGGTATGATGATGTAGGATGGATGCTGCCCTTCTGCCAAGCAAAGCAAAACAATTGCAAACTACTGCTAGCAATGGCGAAGAGGAGTCAAAATGCTACACTTGACTTTTGCTTGTAATTTTAAATCAAAGAGGAATAAAGGAAGCCAGGGAAGCCTCCAAAGCTTTCCTTAAGAAAGACGTTAAGAAAACGGTGGTAGGATGTTGTTTTAAGAGTCGCCTGCCCAAAGACCTGCTCTTGTCTCATGAGAAAGCTCACTGGTGCATCTGCCTCCAAACAACGGTGAAAACCAAATGCAGTGTGTCATATTTCATCGCGAAGAACCTTAATGCCCATGAGTGACAAGTGATAACAGCTTTTGTGACGGAATAACTCATGGTAAACTTGTTTAATCCTTTTAGGGACGGCAGTTACGACAGTGGACAGTTTATCGTGTATCAGGTTACGTGCAAGGGTTGATTCTTAGTTATGGCTTCAAGCAAGCTCCTCGTTCTTTACAGGACATATCTCATTATAACACTTGATGTTCTGTTCTCAGATGCCCAGATGTGAGAACCTTGAGATCAAACTCTTCTCTGTTGTTTCCCTGAGCAGGACACACTGTATGTCATGTTCATCAAGTCTTTATTATTTTTGATGGGCTGAAGTCAGTGTATAAGAAATCTCTGCATCAGCACTTTATATTTTAGATATTTTGAAACCCCGTCGATGAGTGCTTGACACGTTCCGCGCACATTTTGTGTGATCCATGGGTGCGGGATCACAAAGTTGACAGAGACAACAAGGCTCAGTTTTAGAGTCCATCGCAGCGCAGGTATCGGTCATGTAGGACAGCCTTTTACTATGAGGTATTTCAAACATCTAATACTTTTTCAATGACTTCCATTTAATTCAGCAGCTGACTAATAACGGGGACTTAGTTTTTTGTGGGAGTGGGTGGGGATTATGTGTTTAGTGAGTAGGTAACAGTCGTTTTTTAATTATCATTTTTAGTTCGTGATTTGAGGAAAGCATTTCAACTTCGTAAAGGCAAATTTCCTGTGCAGTGCTTGTCAAACTTGTACCTGCTTAGAATTATATTACGATAACGCTGGTGAGTGTGTAGTCTCTTTTTAGAATGATCAAACTGGGCGGTGGTCACATGTCTGCTTTACCCCAAAGCCAAATCTCAAATCAATCTTTAACATTGACGAATCACCCATGTTGTTGATTCACGAATTAAAACATTTCTTTTAAATGTAAAGCCTGTCAAGAGGGTAATTCCGAAGTGGAGACGTGATAAACCGCAAAGAAAGGAGACCAGCAACACTATTTATGAGACCTGTAACCCTAAATTTGGCACCGGTGGGCTGTGACAGAGGCCACCACTCATTTCCACCAGAGTTGTTTTACTGTCTCTCACATTTGACTAGAGCGTATGAATGTGTTAAAATGCTGCATATCACACTTTGATTTTAATCTTTTAAGAACCTCCCATCCTTGAATCGATGCCCTTTTTTGACTGCCTCTCTTCATTTTATTTTTTTTTATGGTCGATTTTGAATTTGACAGTCTGTTCTCACACTCAAATGGCTGTGCCTCCCGTATAACATGACTCAGTGAAAGCATCAACCTGGCCTGACAAATAATCAGAACCAGCCTTTCAGAAGTCGCGGCCACTGTGAAACTGAGGGTAATATGAGAAGCTATTTGAAGCCTGTCACCACAGCAGCGACATCGGGCTCTAGCTTACGCCGTCTGTGAGGAGCTTCACATATCTCAAGATAGAGTTGTGAATGGGGAAAATAAGGTAACCTCTGTAGCTATCAGCTGTCGCGTTTTTAGGTGGAAAATGATGGAAAATGTCATCATGCGCTTCCTTTCTAAATACCTTCTGGCCGTTCACAACATGTCACTGCTTCGCGGACACATAATGTCCTCGTAATTCCTGACTCCTTTCTTTGTAACCTCGCACAACATTTAATATATCTTTTGAATTATATTCCGCATTGCTTTGTCTTAGTGGGAAGTGTCTGTAAATCATCAGTTCCCCGTGTGCCCGAGGCGTCCTCCTACTGCTTTCTTTTTATGCTCTAAAATTTCTCTGTTGAAAGTCCTTTTGGCCTTTGATACAATCTCCGAGTTCTCCGGGGTCAGCACTACAGTGGATTACTTTTCCTTCTATGGAAACTGATGTTTACTCATCCCAACCTTGTGGGCAAAACTGCCTCTTTACTGATTTGCTACGGCTTGTGCCCACACACCATCCAAGGAAAATGGTTCTTTTGTTCCTTTTGCATTTGACTTTTTTAAATGGCCTACAGTATAGTTAGAATTCATAGCAGTTATGAAACAATCTGGCGTGTACTGCATCATTGGCCTCGAGCTGCTACCTGTTTAGTAACATTTCACGTTGGCCACAGTGTCTGATTGAGTCAATGTTCCCACCGATTACGATGGTTAAAAAAAAAAAAAAAAAGACAATTAATACTCTTTGGTTATTGCTTGGACAAAAATAAGCGTTGTGCTAAATACACAGTCCTAAACAATGGAATATTCCAGGGCGTTGGTGATTTATGTTTCTGGATTTTTAAGTCGTTTAACCGTTTCATGGTCAAATTGTCATCATCCTAAAACCAGTATCCAACCCTTTCAGGGACAGCGGTTATTACAGTGGACAGCTTATCATGTTATCAGGTTACAGGGTGCATGAAAGGGTGAATTGCAGAGACCTCTAAAGTACCATTTCCACATTCTTAGCAGTCACAATAGCAGTTAACAATGCTTAATATGGTGCTGCTGGCTTCTGCTGTTCATTGTGATACTGCATCTTTCCTGCAACAGTCAGGGTACAGTATTTTCTTCCCCGCACATTTTTCTTGCAACAGCTCTTTCTGAAACTGTTCCTTCATTTGGAAAAGGTGTCTCAAAATGCTACAAACCCAAATGGGCGCAGTTAGTCCTTTGATGTTCACTGAACTGAAGTCTGAGGTAAGCCGAGGTCCTGCGTGATATGGTGACATCTCTCGTGGCATCTTGCCTGGCGGTGGTTCAAACTTGACAAAAAATAGAATTAGGGTCGCATTTGAAGGCGTAAGCGACAAGAATGTTTTTTGGTGTGTAAGAGTTGCAGTTTAATATTGTGTTCTCACCAGAGGGACGCATATCGAGTGAAAGCTTTTCTCGCAAGACTCTTCTCTGGGCATGTGAAATCCATATTGGGGCTGCAAGCCAAAGAGCCCCTGCAAAGTAACAAAAATCACCTCCCTACACTAAAATGCTTTTAACATCACTCACATACAGGTCAGGAGTACTCTCTACCAGCATTACGGAGAGAAGCTTCAACCTGGGCTTGGAAAATTACTTTTACACAAATAAAAAAAAAATGTTTCTGCATGATGAATAGCATCGCTGCATTATGTCTTCCATTATGATGCATTTTCAATTGGGCATGAGCATAGCCAAATCATTGATCAGAGCTGTCAACTAATGCCAGTGAAAAGAACAAACAATATTTGCACCTCTGGTGGTTATGCACTCGAAAATGTGCTGGGATGTAAGAAATGCAAACCTACAGTGAAACAGTGGCATCCACGGCGAGGTTCTTTTGCTCAATGGACTGATGCTGTATGCGCACATTGCGGAGAATAAATTGAAGTCATTCATCAGCACTGCAAGTGCCTCAGTAATGAGTAGCCCCCTGGGCTTTACGGGAAATAGAATGGTAATTAAAGACGAAAAAACATTTCGCGACATATGTGTTGCACTTCATTGGCATCGCAAATTAATCTATACTGTATTTCCGTTCTGTCTGGAGCAGTAAGGGGCCGGCAGGAAAAACACTGAAAGGCATAAGTAATAAATCTTGCGCCAAAATACAGGATAAGAACTCAAACGGATTACATGAAATTAAAGTAGAAAATCCATGTCATTCCTTATAATCCCCATGAATTGTGTCTGCTTAAAACACATCAAGTGCTACATACAGTAAAACGCTGCTTCACTGACTGTAAGCAGCCTTTATTAGGGGGGTGGGGGAAGGGGCTGTTTATGCTGCCGAGAAATTAAAACATTGGACTCTTTATTCAGATTATAACAACCCCATCAGTAAGATTTTGTGTGGAGAAAACAATCCCTCTGTGAACTTTCTTGAGCATGATTGTCCACATTTAAATGTGATTCTTGTTTATTGCCATCTGGTGATCATTGGTGTTTTGAGGTTTCAAGGTTTGTCTTCCTGCAGACTGAAAATGATCCAACTGGAAAAAAAACCCAAACATGTAATTGCTTTAGATGCCTTTTGAATGCAGCACCAACTACGGGAAATTTAAATCACCGCTTAAAGCAAGTGTGCCAATCTCGCTAATCCACTGCTGCATCTGTCCCTTCAGGAGATTTATGTGGAAAGTACTCTCTGGCTTTTTATGCTTGGTTGGAAATGTGATAAAATGTGTTTCCCAAAATCAATTTTAACCCTTTTTAAAAAAAATTGAATTCACTTATTGATAATGATGGCTACACATTGCTTTAGTTGCTTAAATAAATGTAAATGCATTGGTTGTTTTTGTGTCGTTCAATTCTGCCAAACTCTCAACAAAGGAGCCACATAAATACAATTTAATGACATCAATTAAATGCATAATTCACATGCTGTCGTGGCAGGTGTGGAAGCAGTTTTAAATTAAATATCACAACATGAAATGAATCACCTACTGGAGAAAGAGAAATGCAATGTCAACAATCAGGTCAGTAAAAACATGCACTTATCTGTCGGACGAAAAACTGTCAAAATGCTTCCAATTCCATACAGGTCTTCATCTGTCTATTATTCTTTTCTGAATCACATTAAACCGTGCGTCTGTACCGGAGGGATTTTTATTGAACTTTGTAATCGCGCAACCCAAAATGAATGGCCATGTTACGCATTCATGAGCAAATTCTTATAAATTAATGATGAATTATATATATATATGTACTATAGGTTGGCGTCATTAGAGTTGAAAGGATCTGAATAATGCCTTTGCGTATAAAGACTATTTCCCCGTCAAGATTTGATAGACTATAATATTTCCTGTCAATGGGTGCCAATTGTTCTTTGAATAGATTGAAAATTCCACTTTGCATGACTATTTTGCTTTTTTTGTGCGTGTGTGCGTAATTGTGCATTATGCTATAATTTACTAGTTGGCATTTAACAACGATGTGTGGATTTAAGGAAGCCTGGTAGTCAAATTGGTTAAATGTTATCTTTTGGGATTGTCACTGGTCAATTGCCTCTTTTAAAGGCCATGTTTGTCATCATCAGGTATTTGCTTCTAAACGTACCAAACCATGCTCATAGGACGAGACTAGGGCTTAAATGTCACCCGCATCCCGAGTAGGAAGCCACTGCAGTTTTGCAAGGACGTCTTGTGTGGCTCACTTTGGCAGACGACGACTTGAAGTCGTAATTGCTTTTTAGTGTCTCTGCGGTTTGAAGCCGGAGCGAATGTAAATACGATCAAATGAGATTCTGACGCTGGCCTTAGAGGATGTTTTGAGTGCAATGTAATATGGCGAAATGATATCGCGGAGGATGACAAAATGCAGTGATTACATTTATTTCCACTGGACTGTTACTGGATCATTGGGATGAAATGAGCGCTGAGCTTTCTGTTTTTGCGGTAGGCCACACACACACACACCCTCCCTCCTCCAACCCATTTGTGCCATGTCAGAAAAGCAGCCTTAAAGCTGTCCTTTGAGAGGTCTTGGCTCATTTTGACTGAATTAATTTGCAAGTACAAGCATTTTTGGATGCATAAATGTCATGACTGATTCAAAGAGTTTACTCTATGCCTATAGAGGATGGGTTTTCAGCTACCAGTCCCTATTTTCTGGTGTGCAATCAGTATGTACAGTATGTATTCGGGCTGCACTATATTGGAAAAATATGTTATCTGCGATGTGGGTACTAACTTGGGATGGGCACTTTTCACAATTGAACCGTTTCGGTTTCGATACTCGGTAATTGAGAACTGACACCGGTACTCTATGGTACCGATTTTTTTGAACTTTTGTTCTGCTGTTCGTGGTAATGTCAATTTATTTCTGAATAAAATTTAAAAAACAATACATTTAACAATTATTATAATTTCACTTGATAACATTTTGCAAATAAGATGAATGAGCCAAGCAGGATGGAGTAAAACTAAAGGCATGACACTTTACAAATAAAGTACTGTATAAATAATATGAAGAATAATATTACAAAATACCAAGCAGCTCTTGCAAGTTCTTTGATGAACAACAAAAAGAACAAAGTGAAACAGTAATAAGAGGAACCAAGATAAATAATTGTATTCATGTTGTCTTTGTTCATTGTGCCAAAACGCAAGGTCAGCATGGATCAATCCCTTGACTCATTGTGGAAATCAATGAGATTATTGTCATTTTTCTTCCTGTACCGCAGCACAACACAAACACCCATTTCAAACTGCGCTCGTCTATGACAATGCACCAAAAACTCCAACCATATGCACAGTTAGACTGCACTCTGTGCTAGACTTGCACTGGCCACAAAAAGAGAGCCCAGAGCATCAGTCAAGAAACACGCGAGTTCCTTCAGAAAGAGGAAGTGGGCAACAATAAAGTCAAGTCAAGTCAACAGTATTTATAGAGCACTTTCAAACAGCCATCGCTGCATACAAAGTGCTGTACATGGAGCAATTTAACATGCACAATAAACAGTAAGACTATCGGTAATAAAGGCGGTAGAAAGCACCAAACAGTAAAACCAAGAACAAATCTAAGTCATGCTGAGTCGAATGCCAAAGAATACAAGTGAGTTTTGAGGAGGGTTTTGAAGATGGGCAGCGAGGAGGCTTGCCGAATGTTCAGTGGGAGGTGATTCCAGAGAGAGGGACCAGCAACAGAAAAGGCTCGATCCCCTCTGAGCCTCAGTTTAGTTCTTGGTACTTCTAATAAGGTCTGGTCCACAGACCTGAGGCGCCGGGCAGGTGCGTAGGGGCGGATGAGCTCAGAGAGGTAAGGTGGCGCGAGATTATTCAGAGATTTGAAAACAAATAAGAGGATCTTGAAAATGACTCTAAAATGAATGGGGAGCCAGTGAAGGGATGCCAGAGTAGGAGTTATGTGCTCCCTCTTACGAGTACCAGTCAAGAGGCGAGCAGCGGCATTCTGGACCACCTGAAGGCGCTTAATGGAGGACTGGCTGACTCCAAAGTAAAGAGCATTGTAGTAATCGAGCCGGGATGTGACAAAGGCCAAAAAAAAAAAAGGCAAAGACAAAAAATGGGGAGTAGCTAAAGAATGGGGCTCACGAACTGACTATTGGATTTGCCAGGTCCATATCGCTCATGTGCATTTTTTTTCCAACAAGCTATTTTAACCACAGGTATGTATTACATCATGCATATGGTTCAGGATTGTTGTAAAAATTGTAAATTGAGTACACGTATAGCACTTTACACCATATGTTGCCGCCCAAGGCACTTTAAGACACAGAGAGACTTCAATTGACATTTAATATTAAAAGCCCTATGGAGTTTAAACTATCAAAAGGAGAAGTTAAAGTCTGTGCATCATAATAAGCAAAGCATCTACAGTGATCCCTCGCTACTTTGCGGTTCATTTATCGCGGGTTCAGTGCATCGCGGATTTTTTCAAACATAAAAAAAAATATATACTGTATATTTTATTGTATTTTTTTACATATACTTGGAGTACAGTACTGTATATGTTGCTCTATGTGACTCGCTGTTGTTTTGCAGCTTCTCGCGGGCTGTTTGCGGACTTAAAAAAATATATATATTTTTTTTACCTGTTTATGTTAATTGTACGCTACTTCGCGGATTTTCGTTTATCGCGGGTGGTTTTGGTCCCCATTAACCGTGATAAACGAGGGATTACTGTACTGCATTTAGCAGTGAGAAGTCCCAGATGTTCAAAGTGTCATCTCATCTCTGACTGTTGATTTGACTGTGTCTTCACTGGCAGACATGATGAATGCCCATCTATTATCATGTGCTTCTCTGGCACCCTGAGGACTGAGCCAGTAGGGCATATCTTAATTGACTACACATGAATAAAACGGCACACCGTGTTGACCAGTCTGATGTGTTGCTCTGACATTTCATGATTCTTGAGGAACTAGTTTATATCTGAGGTTACACACTGCTGACAGATTGGAAAAGCATGTATTATTATAATAATTATTATTATTATTAACAGGCAGCACGGTGAAAGACTGATTAGCACATCCGCCTCACAGTGCAAAGCTCAGGGTCCGGCTTGCCTGTGTGGAGTTTGCATGTTCTCCCCGTGCCCGCGTGGGTTTTCATACAGGTCATATATTATCATTTTGTTTTATTTGTCCGCCACACCTTAAAAGCCGGTCCCTGAAAATATTGTCTGACATTAAACAGGTCCGTGGGGCAAAAAAGGTTGGGGACTGCTGCTCTCGAACATTTACTGTGTACAAATCCCAAGCCCAATAAAGTTGGAACGTTGTGTAAAACAGAATGCTTCCATTTTAAAATCCTTTTCAACATACAGTATATTAATTTATATTTAGATTACAGTACAAAGACATGACATTTAATGTTCAAACGGATGAATGTTGTTGTTTGTTTGCAAATATAGAATCTGATGACTATACAGAGAGAAGCTCGGTCATCAGGCACTCAGAGTAGAGCCATTGCTCTTCTGCATTGAGGAGTCAGGTGAGGTGGCTCAGGCATCTGATTGGATGCCTCTTGGATACTGCCCTGGTGAGGTGTTCTGGGTACGTCCCACTGCAATGAGGCCCCGGGGATAACCCATGGCAAGCTAGAGAGTGCATGTCTCCCGGCTGGCTGGGAATGCCCCGAGAGCTCAACGAAGTGGCTGGGGAGAAGGAGGTCTGGGCTTCCCTGCTTAAGCTGCTGCCCCACGACCCAACCTCGGATAACTGGAGGAAAATAGACGGATGATCGACATTGTACTTTTGTGCATTTCAGTTTTGGTCATCGCTTCCATGGCTTTTTTCAAAGTTAAACTTCACGCTCTCAGGGGGTCTGCTTTATTGTTTTGCAAGCCGTATTCATTTTGCAGCACCATGCTGTGAAATAGTAGAGACAAGGCCGCACAGAAAATGGGACTGCAGCCAGGCCAGGAATGAGCTTTTCATTAGTCTAATATTACTCCTGTGTATTGGCTGCTTTATTATCCCTGTGATTTTTTTTTTACCAGAGAGACAGAGATGTAGCAGCTCTAATATGAAATTATTTTAAACACCCCCTTGGAGCAGCAATGGTAAATGAATATTCTAATGTTGGCTGTTTAACATTTTCAAACAAATTTGCTGATATCTACTGCTGTTGACTGCCATTTGAATAGCATTTAGTTTAAAGATGGCAAGAGCTGCTGTTCATGTGGCCCAGACCCCAGTTGAGACACTGATAGTAGCCTGAAGAATAAAAGCAATGACTTTTAATTCAGTTTTTTTTACTGCTCGATTGCACTTCAATTTAAAAAATGACACTTCATTTACATTATATGGTCAGTATATTTCGAGATCTATTATTAAGACATATAACCATGCAATAGTTACCTTTTTTAATGCAAGTGGTAAAAGAAATGAACTCCTACCAATTGGATATGCAGTACATGTATTAGGCTTGGGCCTTATGAATGTTGAATTATATTCTGTGTGTATTTTGTGTGTGTGTGTGGGGGGGGGGTTCTCACCAAGAGGACAAAAACATTTGATATTGGAATAATTGTGCGTCTAAAAACACTTTTCAGGGCATACAGCATGTTAGAATTATTAACATAAAATAGCACACAAAAGCGTGTACCAATAATATCTCTGTGAAAAAATGTTGCATTTTCCAAATGTTGATGTTGGAGGTTTCAAGTGGAAGCCAGCGGTATATATTAAATGCTCATCGTAAATATTTTTAAAGTGCAATTGCTGTAGACATTCTCATTGAGAGAATCCTCAAATACAGGGCTGCATGTAATTAACCCCCCCCCCCCACACACACACACACAAGCACACACACGCTCACAACTCAACAACTTGTCATTTTTTAAATCATGCTCGACTTGTCCCTTGTTGTTTATCTTGCTTGAAAAAAGTCCCAGTTTCATCCCTGAGTTTTAAAATGTTTCTCTATCCCTTTTAACGCCTTCCCTCGGTAACCATGCCGTGTATTATATCTTATCTTATATGTCTACATTTTCCTCCATTGTTTGTGTTCAAATATCCACTGCTTAAAACCTCTTTTTTTGAGAGAGATGTTCACCATCTGCCCAACTGCTAAAAAGTGGGGGTAGCCGAGTTCATTGCCAGCATACAGCGCACGTATGTCCATTGAGAATCAGGATCAGAATCAACTCCAAAAAGTCAGAGTCCCGATCTTTTTTTTAGCCTCGGTTGGAAAGTGCGAAAAGATAGTCCGACTCTTTCCGCTTTGCTCCCCGTGAGAGCACTCTGTCTCAACACGTCATCCGATGATTATGGAGGCTCAGGAGAAGAGCACCATGGGGTACAGGCATGCTCTCAGTGTCATTGTTATTTTCATCGACTGATGACAACTCCTGTTGTAGCTTTTAACTCTAAAGACACTCTTCAAATGTCATTTCCCTGTTTTTCAATTGCTCTGCATGCTTCTTAACCTTGCTTTAGCTACGCCACGTTACTTCCTTCAATGGTGGCTTACTCTACTCTATAAACGATAGAATATTGTCACTGAACTGAAAGACACCATGCTTATAGTGCCTGTCATCTGGTGGAAGTGATGGTGGAAGTTGATCGCAAAACAAACGGAGAGAGGGCCGGTGCACTGCAGAGATGACTGTATTTATGGCACTCGTTCCTCAACTCATTAAACTCAACTCAAGGTTCTTCTTTTCGCTCTCAATTGACGCGCACAAAGTTCCACATTTCTCTCAGGCATCCTGTCCCGTCCTTACATGTGCACATTCCAACTGCAAACGGCTTATGAATATTCAGTATGAGGACAGACTCGGATACTTTCACTGATTAACTGTGTGTTTGGTACCGTATTTTCACGACCATTCGGCGCACCGTATTGTTGGGCGCAGTCTCAGTAAGGGGTGCTATTTCTGTATTTGACACATACACAAAACGCACTGTATTATTGGGCGCAGCCAGGCATGGAAAAACATACGCCAGCTTAAACATACGTTTTAAAACGTTCAACACGTTTTTAAAAAGGCAACGGAAGCAAAACTGAGTTGGGTTGGACTTTATTTCGCCATTTTACAATGTACTCACGCGACTGGTACCTGCTAGGGGTGTGCCTTTAGCGTCCTCTTACACGCCCACCCTTCACTCATTGGCGACTGGTACCTGCTAGGGGAGTGCTAGCGTCTTCTTACACGCCCACCCTTCACTCATTGCCGACTGGTACCTGCTAGGGGCGTGCCTTTAGCGTCCTCTTCCACGCCCACCCTTCACTCATTGGCGGACTTCCGGATGCCTGTCGTCACTCACGCCCGCCTTTTCTCTGTATAAACAGCGTGTCGAACACCAGAGGTGCTCTCAGTCAGGCTTTGGAACTCGGCGCATACACTAGACGCTCCGCATTATAAGGCGTCCCGTCCATTTTGGAGAGAATTTAAGACTTTTAATCGCGCCTTATAGTCATGAAAATACGGTAATTCCATTGTTCAGATGTGACAAGACTACGACTAAAAATTGGCAATTTGAAGCTGATCTCGAAAAATTCATGAGTAAACCACATCTAATGAAAAGCTGCAGGGTTCAAAGCATGTGAAAAAAGTAGTGGCTTATTGTCTGGAAATTACAGTAATGTTTTAATGAAACAACATGCTTTCAACCAACATTTAGGCAGTATGGATTCATATGAATTTTACGCAAATCCAATAACCTTGCAAGGTTGCTCAGAAAAAAGACTTGGGGAAATTAATTCATCATGGTGTGAATCATTTTGACCAAGTTAAATCTTGTGTCCTTTACTTTTTGAGCAACCTTACGATTAATTTTTACTCTTCTGTTCGACCTTTGCATGTAATCACATACTGCGGAACTCATCTCTTTTTTTGCTGGAGCGCATATCATTTATAGGTGTCTTATATGCCAGGTAGAGCAATGCATATCCTTTACCTGCACATCAGGACCCTCTTCATCAGCAACCATCAGTGGTGAGATGAATACATTCCTTTCTGCTTGTGTTTTCGACACTAAAGGTATGCAGAAAATCCTGCGAATCATATTGTATGAAAGGAAACACTGGTATGTAGTAAATGTGCAAATGAAGGGATTACAATTTTGTCCAAATATTCTTCTTGGTTATATTTAAAACATTAGCGAGACAAGGCAAATATAGCCTTATATATATATATATATATATATATTTTTTTTTTTTTTTTAACGTGTTGGGCATCCAGAAGGCGGACAGAATCGGACCCTACAAACGTAGACTCGGGCAAATTTATCTAACAAAAATATCCATCGATCCGTCCTTTTTCTGAAACTTATCCGGGGTCGGGTCGTGGGGGCAGCAGCTTTCATAGGGAAGCCCAGACTTTCCTCTACCCAGCCACTTCTTCGAGCTGTACCCGGCGGATACCAAGGCGTTCCCAGGCCAGCTGGGTGACATAATCTCTCCAGCGTGTCCTGGGTCGTCCCCGGGGTCTCCTGCCAGTGGGACATGCCCGGAACACCACACCAGGGAGGCGTCCGGGAGGCATCCTAATCAGATACCCGAGCCACCTCATCTGGCTCCTCTTGATGTGGAGGAGAAGCGGCTCTACTCTGAGCCCCTCCAGGATGACCGAGCTTCTCACCTTATCTCTAAGGGAGAGCCCGGACACCCTGCGGAGAAAACTCATTTTGGCCGCTTGTATCCGGGATCTCGTTCGTTCGGTCACAACCCATAGCTTGTGACCATAGATGAGGGTTGGGACGTAGATTAACCGGTAAATTCAGAGCTTCGCCCTTTAGCTCAGCTCCTCCTTTACCATGACAGACCGATACAAATCACAGCAGACGCTGCACTGATCCGCCTGTCGATCTCTCGCTCCCTCCTGCCCTCACTTGTGAGCAAGACCCCTAGATACTTAAGCTCCTCCACTTGGGGCAAGATCTCCTCCCCGACACGCCACCCTTTTCCGACTGAGGACCATTGTTTCAGATTTGGAGGTGCTGATTTTCATCCCAACCGCTTCACACTCTGCTGTGAAACGCTCCAGTGAGAGTTGGAGAGCCCTGCTTGAAGGAGCCTACAGTACCACATCATCTGCAAAAAGCAGAGATGCAATACTGAGGCCACCAAAACGGACCCCCTCAATGCTTCGGCTGCGCCTAGAAATTCTGTCCATAAAGGTGCTGAACAGAATCAGTGAGAAAGGGCAGCCTTGGTGGAGTCCAACCCTCACTGGAAACGATTCCGACTTACTGCCGGCAATGCGAACCAAACTCTGACATCGGCAGTATAGGGACCGAACAGCCCGTATCAGGGGGCTCGGTACACCATACTCCTGAAGCACCCCCCACAGAACTCCCCGAGGGACACGGTCAAACGCCTTCTCCAAGTCCACAAAACACATGTATACTGGTTGGGCGAGTTCCCACATACCCTCGAGGACCCTGCTAAGGGTGTAGAGCTGGTCCACAGTTCCACGGCCGGGACGAAAACCCCACTGCTCCTTCTCAATCTGAGGCTCGACTACCTGACGGACCCTCCTCTCCAGCACCCCTGAATAGACCTTACCAGGGATTCTGAGGAGTGTGATCCCTCTGTAGTTGGAACACACCCTCCGGTCCCCCTTTTTAAAAAGAGGGACCACCACCCCAGTCTGCCAATCCAGAGGCACTCTCCCCGATGACCACGCGATGCTGCAGAGGCGTGTCAACCAGGACAGCCCCACAGCATCCAGAGCGTTGAGGAACTCCGGGCGGATCTCATCCACCGCTGGGGCCTTGCCACCGAGGAGCTTTTTAACCACCTCGGTGACTTCAACCACAGAGATAGGAGAGCCCACCTCAGGGTCCTCAGACTCTGCTTCCTCCGAGGAAGGCGTGTTGGTGGAGTTGAGGAGGTCTTCGAAGTACTCTGCCCACCGGTTCACAACGTACCGAGTCGAAGTCAGCAGCGCCCCATCCCCACTGCACACAGTGTTCGTGGTGCACTGCTTCCCCCTCCTGAGACGTCGGATGGTGGACCAGAATTTCCTCGAAGCCGTCCGGAAGTCGGCATCCATGGCCTCACCGAACTCTTGCCATGCCCGGGTTTTTGCTGTTTTTTTGAGTTTTGTCTGCCAGGACGGACCGGCATCCTCCCCCACCATCGGGTCCTACTCACCACCTGGTGGTGATCAGTTGACAGCTCCGCCCCTCGCTTCACCCGAGTGTCCAAAACATGCGGCCGCAAATCCGATGATACAACCACAAAGTCAATCATCGAACTGCGGCCTTGGGTGTCCTGGTGCCAAGTGCACATATGGACAAGTCCAAACACACTGAAGCAAAATCCGCAAAAATCTCTTCAAAAGAAATTATAATAATAAAATAATAAATAAATAAATAAATAAAAATCAGAATCTAAACAGATGTAAGCAAAACGGTTGAGAAAATAACACTTGAGGCATTACAGCGGGCAAGGTCAATAATCCAACAGATTTGGCAATTTAGCAGGATTTAAATACTGGCCAAAGCTTAGATTGGGAACAAGGAACAGGTGCAACTGCTGGAGGGAAATGCCCTTCACCGCACCTGGAGCTGGAACAAAAGAAACGCACACAGGACAAGACACGAATGTAACATCAAATTATCCATTTTGAAAGGCCCAGGAAGTCAGGCTGGACAATCATCTAGTTTTCACTGAAAAAATAAAATAATATTGTGTTATTTTGGCGGCCCGGTAGTCCAGTGGTTAGCACGTCGGCTTCACAGTGCAGAGGTACCGGGTTCGATTCCAGCTCCGGCCTCCCTGTATGGAGTTTGCATGTTCTCCCCGGGCCTGCGTGGGTTTTCTCCGGGTGCTCCGGTTTCCTCCCACATTCCAAAAACATGCATGTCAGGCTGATTGGACGCTCTAAATTGTCCCTAGGTGTGAATGTGGGCGTGGATGGTTGTTCGTCTCTGTGTGCCCTGCGATTGGCTGGCAACTGATTCAGGGTGTCCCCCGCCTACTGCCCGGAGATGGCTGGGATGGGCTCCAGCACCCCCCGCGACCCTAGTGAGGATCAAGCGGTTCGGAAAATGGATGGATGGACGGATGGATTGTGTTATTTTATAGTGTTTTGAGTGAGCTCCTTGTCTGTGGTATTGTAGCAATTGCATTTCAAATGAGAAGGATTAGGCAAATAAGATACATGGAAGGAAAGTAATGTTTCAAAATTTGAAACACAGACTATTTCTGAGCATTTGCTGTAGGAATTTTCAGTGAAAGCAGATTAAAAAGAGCAGAAGAAATTAACCCTTGGGGCATAATTAACATTTCCTAGATTAACATAACATTTTCCACTGAGACGTCGCCTCCTATTTGGCACTTTTTTTTTCCCCAGTAACACTTCAAAGCAGTATTGGCTTGAAGATATCCCAAGTCTCCCAATTTATCTGTACAGATGCAAAGCCAAACCACTGTTGGGAGGGGGGGGGGGGTAGCGGAGGTTGAGAAAAGGCGTGATGTAGAGGAGTGATGGAAGAAACTGCGCAAGGGATTAGTACTTGAATGACACTGACTCAACTGCATGTGCTACCCTTATTCCTCAATCACTGTTCAGACCAAAGAATTGAGATTACAGATTCATCATTTCTGTTCTGAGCTAAGCAAGCGGTATGTGCTTTTTATGGTGTCTATTGAATTTTGAGAGTACAATCGACTCTGGTGTTGGCTCTTCATCAAATTATACTGCTAACTGAGGGATTAATGACTCACGACGTATCAAGTAGACTTTCCACTGATCGAAATCGGTAGATATTTGGCATTTTATACAAAATCGCTGATCGACTAATGCCATCATTGGCGTGATTATCAATGACATCATTGAACAGATCTGCAAAAATAAGACATTGCAAACATAACTCCGGTGTCATTCTGCGCTGCCATGGTGCATATGTGAGCCTAGGAGGCGAAAATTCCACTTCCGCACTCTCGACCATCCTAAAAAATGTAGAAATGAATGCACCTTACCTCGTGGTCATAAATATTTACTGTCAGTTAAACAAATTGACTGGTATTTTGAAATATCAACTGCCCGAAAATTTAAAATCACACTACATGAATTATCATAACATTTGTTTGCAACATCAGGAAGTCAAATATGTCACTTGTTTTTCCATGCAGAAAAATAAATCACAATTAAATGAAACCTGCCAGTGAAGAAAAGAGATACACATGAACATTTGAATCACAGTAGTTGGATTGTTGCTGGACTCTTCCATGAACAGGTTGCTTGAATGGTGTAAACAGGCACACGGGTTGGAGACGGGTATCCACCATCACCTTGGTGTGTGCATGTGTGTGTAAATCTTATTGTCTTTTAGGAAAAGATTCTGGGAGAAGGCATCCAGCAACAATAGAAAAAGTCGCAAACTTTCACATTGTTGGAAAAATAGTCATGAGAGGGGTTAAGGTTAGGGTCATATATCACCGCATGGTAGGAAACAGAATAGTCACTAGATCACTTTTACTCGGGTTACTGGCGTATCTACCCCAGTATGAATGAGCTTTGCTTCGTATCAGATACGGACTGCCATCAGACTGATTGGTACGCTGGAGTCAGAAAAAACAAAAAGCTAGGCCGTTTTTTGTATGTCACAGACACGACCGGTGGTTGCCTCCATTTATCAATTCGCGACCTGCTGGCGACAGGCACTCCTTCCTTCCCATCCCTTCCCACATTCGCCGTGTGTCAAGCGGCGGTGGCAGGTGGACCCCACCTCTGACATATGGCTGATAAATCAACGACACAACTCTAAGAAGTGTTTTTTTTTATTTTTTATTGTTGTTGTTGTTGTTTTTTTTTTAATACTGTAGTTTGGCCGGTGATGCAATTCATACTCTGGAGGGACTCGTGTGAAATTATTAAGACACATGTTACTTTCACATTAACCCACAAGAGGGCGCTTTAGGCCTGTGCTGATGAATCGACGATGATTTCATTGGATTTAGTGATTTGAAGTTGCACTAATGTTTTGGTCAACTTTTTAGCATGTTCTTTATGCTATAGTTGTCTGAATAACTCTTCATATGTTACGTGAACATACGAGCCATGTTCTCAGTTTCTTTTTTATGCGTCATGTAATGTTAGCATATCTTACTTCTATACTTATTCAGACTGTTGTTTTCTATTTTATTTTTATTTAAAACTTCCTTTCAAAATGACGTCTGTTCTTGGTATTGGATTTTATCAAATAAACAAAAATACGACTTATATTACAGTGGGGTATATATACTGTATATGTATTTTTTTTCTTCTTTATTATGCATTTTATGGCTGGTTCAATTTCTACTCTGGAGTGATTTACAATTGGAAAATACTTTTTTTTTTTTCATAAGAATGCATATCATTCTTTTCAATGCTAAATGACTATAAACATACATAATTGTTTTTTATAAATACTTAAAACCTGTAAAATTGGAAATTTGGCCGAATTGGGGTATGGTTGTGGGGATTATAATTATTACATCATTATGGACTCTCATTATGCCTGACCTCAGCAGCACTTGATCCATGCATCTCACACCATGTACACCTCTTAAAATCATGTTTCTGAAGCGTCTTCGTGTGCACTTTCTTAATTCTTTGGATTAGTGTGTGAGTTTAAGAAAGAATCATGTTGGGGAAAAAATATATAGTAAATGGATTCAAAGAATAAATAATTTGGATCGCTTAGCAAAAGTCAAATTAAAACAAACCTCAAACATTTTTATCAGTGGAAAACTAGTTCCGGATCATTTTTCTTTCCTTCAAGGAATGTTTGTCACCTGAGGTATTTTGTCACATTTTTCTTATGTCAGGGCTAAATAACGACAGTTGGCTGGAATCAACGTTATTATCAAATGTGCCTTGGCTGATTAAACAAGTTAATTTCAAGCTTTGGGTCTGTCCTTGGCTGGATTTAATGCTGCAAATTGTGGTTTGCTCTCAATGAACAGCGAAAATGCACCACCCGTTAACTGGAATACTCAATCATCCGATTTGCAAAGGAAATCATTCCATCTCAAGAATATCGCTCGCATAATTGTCCCTTGTGCTCCATTTCCCAAATTTGATTTCATATTTCACTCATTCATTATCATGCAGAGGGGAACGTGGTTTCCCGCTGTTGAGTTTGGCAAATATTAAACTGATTTCGAGTGAACGTGTTTGATGTGACCATTTTCTGCAAAGGTTTGGGAGGCTATTTGACCATATATCACATCACAAGCACGGTGCTAATGTTTGTATCCTTTGATCTCTTCGAGTGTGTCTGAAGCAAATTAGGTACATTTCCCCAAGTGCCTGTAAAATGACCTTCAAGCAAATGGTGAGAGTGTTGGGTGCACCTCACGTACCAGCCAACTAGTAAAGAAACCCGTTGTAGCTCTTTTTCTGGTCCTGAAAAAAATCCATGATATGATCACCAAGATCAATCCACACCTTTGCGTTTTTGATGTCTGCATTTGAAGCAGCCACGGGTGATGGATGATTTTTAGCCTCTGGGTTCCAAATTCTGCCGTTTCTCCAAATTGACTAGTCGATATTTTCTCAGCAGTCACTGTTCATTATCAGGGAGTTTAGATGATGTCCTGGAACATGATGAGAGAAACAGGTGGGAATCAAAGGCGCATGTGGTTGTGGCGATGCAGAGCTCGTTCTCACAAACAGCATCAGTTCAGCACTAAAGTAATTCAGATTGACAACACCGAAGTATAAATTACTCCTTTTTTTTTTTTGCATTGTTTAAAAGTTATGTGGTCCACTGAAAAGGACACGAAGGGTACGAAGTTTTGCATTCAACAGAAATGCGTTTAAGTAAAGATCAATTTTCACGTAGAACTACGAGCAAACGGAGTACACGTGCATGATGTAATTGTTGGAAGCAAGCAAAAAAATTTTTTTTTTCACTGATGTAAAAAATAGTGCAGGCAAAATATTGTCAGACTCAATCTTGGTTGAGGTGATACATGATGCTGGTTCTAATGTATGTTCACGACTACCCGGATGCAATATATTTTTTAAAAATGATCTAATGCACACATTTATTGTTGGCCATTTTGGCCGGTGATATAAATCCTTGTCTTGCATTTGCATAATTTAAAGGCCAAATGCTGGTAAACAATCGCTGGTCTCTGCACATACACTGGACATAAATGTTGCATCTTGAAAACGACTTTGGCATGGATTGTCGAATCAGAAGGTTCTACCAAAGATAAGCTTTTTTTCCCCCTAATGCTTTGCTCATTAGCAAATGGGGCTCATTCGCATAACTAAATCTGACTATTGATAGGTCTCCAACGTAATTGCTTTGTTGGAGTATATTGTTTCCAAAAAGTCTCATGCTTGGTTTCACAATGTAGAAAAATAGATACTGGTTTTGACTTGGGTTGAGGCAGCTACTGGCGGTACTGAGATGTGCATTGCTCATGACCCAACTCCATTGAGCAATGGAAGATCTAGCCTCTACGTGTCTATCATGACCTCTGCACCATCATCCATAGCTGCCAAGACTAATGAGGGGGGGGGGGGGGAGCTTAGTTTGGAAGTTTGCGTATGTTGATGAGACAAATAGGTATGAGGGTGAGGGTGCTCTGTCACTAGCCAAATCATTAACACATTGGTGCCATGTGGTACCGGAACATTGGGTCTTCGCGATTTGGTCCAGAATCTGAATAATCTTGATTGACCAAGTGTGTAGACCACATAAGGAATTTGTCTCGGTAATATACTGAATTAACAAGCAACCACAATGAAAAAAGAAATGACATATAAGTATCAAAAGACTTTCCCTAATGTAAGGGTACCATTGTGCACTAGTAGCACCCAATGACAGCTGTGCGACAGTGTGCAGAGTCATCGAACAGAGATAAAATGATCAGTGGTGCAATGCAATACAATGCCGGTTGTGCAATTGGTGCTGACAACCGTTGCACCATTTTTTAAGTGACCAATAGCAGTAATTGTAATACAACTTTAGGTGTGCAATTATGCAGAAAGTCCTTGAGTGCTTAAAAATATCTGGTGCTATGGAATATCGATCAACTTCAATTATTCAAGTATGTCGAGAGCTGGAGCTACAATGATCAGTGCGGCAATACTGTTCCACAGGGGTGTGCAAAAAATGCAATAGATTTGAATTCCTGTTTAGGGAGTTAATGGCAAAGAGGGAAGAAGCTGTTTGAATGTCTGCTGGTTTTGGTATGCATGGTTCAGTAGTTTACCTGAAGGGATTAGCTGGAAAAGGTGGTGGGCAGGGTTTGGGGGGGTCCAGTAGGATTTTCCGTGCGCTTGTCTTCGTTCTTGTGGTGTGCAAATCCTCGAGAGTGGGTAGGTTTGTACGAATGATTTTTTCTGCCGTCCGAACTGTCCATCGCAGTCGGATTTTGTCGTTTTTTTGTGGCAGCCATGAACCAAACTGTGATAGAGGAACACAGGAATGATTCGTTGACTGCTGTGCAGAACTGTCTCCTGTGCCTCAGGAAATACATCCTCTGCTGGACGTTTTTTAGGATGGAGTTAATGTTGACCTCCCACTTCATGTCCAGACAGACTTTGAACCATATTAGTGTATTTCTGCTTTGACATCAGCTTCCCCCGTCATTTTTTTTCAGAAGAGCTGTGCACTGAACCAAAATTTGTTGCTACATTCAGTTTACCAGACCAGCCAGCCCCAATCTCTGCAGGTATTTGTATTTTTTTGTGTGCCCCTGTCCCATTTTCTGGCACACTGAACCAGAACTGAGCGAATATAATCCACAGCCAAATGCCACTGGATGTTTCGTTCTTTTTTTGCAAAAGCATAATTCAATTTACTATCCATTGGGTATCATTCTTAGATCAGTTGGCTCCATCAAGGGTTTATTAGTTCCTTTATTTCAGAGCTTAGGTTGGATGATGATTATATTCATTGGCTTCAACCAATATTCATTCCATCAGGCTCTGCAGGGCAAAAGAGCTTAACTTGAGAAAATAGCAAGTTATTGTACTCTTTGAAGTACACCCCAAGGTGATTGGTGGTTGGATGTTTATGTCTTGTACAGATATACAGTAAGTGTACACCCACATGCAGTGCTACCCCCTTGAAAAGAAGCATTTGAATTAACCCATCTTTGGGCCACACTCAACTGGAACCCTTGACCGAACAATGAAGCGAGAGGTGAAGACCAACAAAATGGGTCCCCTTTCTGTATTTTGAATTGGTAATTAGCATGTAATAATTAGTTCTGGGTTATTGGCCTCCTGGATACTTTCACTAAAAAGTATCACACTGGGACCTCATTAGTCGGCTGGAAGTGGAAATGGTGGACCTGGCTCACCTTGGTGAATGGATCTCAGTCTAAAACGAAACACTGGCCTTTCACGTTGGTTGTCTGATGTAAGAGGTGTCAATTGCTGCTTTCAGTGTGTTCACGACTAAACAGATTTTTAAGGTTTCATGAATGCTTAAGCGCAAATGGGAAGCTTCCACAGAATGTTTGTGGTGTGCTCCCGATCCCAAGCTGCGCGATTATTCTTAGCGAGTTGACTGATTGCAGCCACAGTTATAAGGAGAATCAAGAGATGACAACATAAGAAATGTTCTAATTTGCAAGACGTCAAACATAATGCATCTGTGCCCCCCTCCTCCTTTTAGCACCTGCCATTTCGGGGAGAAGGTGTGCTTGAGTTTATCTGCCTCGGTCTGATCAGATAATGCCGCTTCCGAGAGCACAATGAAAAGCAAAGGCTTGAGACTTAGAACAAGGTAGTTTGCCAGAAGACCTCCATTCTGAAGATGTTTTTTTCCCGTCCCAACTCACAAATAAATGTTCAAAGTAGATGGACTCTATTAGATACAGCTCATCTAAGTCTGAATAGATGGAGTTACGAAATGTAGACAGCGGCAAAACTTTCGAGCAATAACCTACTTATATTATTACATAGAAGGGAGTTGAGCTGAGGGATGAATAATTGATATGAACTCGGCGATGACCTGCCCCTGAGAAGGGAGCAAATGTTCAGCGCTACAAATCCACGACAGCGCTCATTACAAGACCGAGGCAGCCGCAGAATATGTCCCTCTGTGCCTTTGTTGCTCTCCTCAAGGAATAGCTCTTCAAATGTTATTTAGTGCCAGATGGTTGAACAGCAACGGGACAACAGGTGTCAAAAGCAAAAGCATCTTCAAAAACAGTGAGCTATAGTGCAAATTGCTTCATAAAAAAGGCCGAGCTTGAATAGCGAAGCACACCTGGAGAAGTGGCTACCTCTGGGACCGAGTGTGTCGTGCTAGTCCAACGAACTGCAACAGTAGTCAGAAAAATCCATACAGCATTGAGCTTCATCCCAATTTATGCATTTACTTGGTGGCTAAATGTACCATTTCCTTTGGGAAAAAGAAAAAAAAACAAGTTGGAAAGTATTTTTGGGGGGGACCAATAAAACCTCACATGTAAAAATACGGGAAAAAAATGTCATTTGAACATCTTGGTTTGTTCCGAAATTGATTGCAAATATTCATCATCCAAAATAAATGTGTTAATTATAGCTGTTTGGCCATATTAAAGCTTGCCTTTTAAAAAATACTTTTACCTGATAAATTCTACTTAATTTTTATAACTAAACCCATTTTTTTTTTACAGAAAATAAACCATTTCTTGTTCATCTGCTGTCTTTGTTAATATTCCTAAACAGTCACTTATTTGTTCAATGTGATTATATTATATCCAGCCTATCTATATAATTGAGGATTTTGCACAGTTAAATATTTTTTTGAAAAATTTCTCAAAATATAGGGTTCAAAAGTATAATACAATATGTTTAAAAAAAATAAAGGTTGCTAGGAACTCAGAAAAATGTCGTCATATCTCAAAAGAAAAGTCCCCAAAAATGTACAGATCAAGTTGCATGGTAATTTAATATCACTTGAACAGTCTTGCCCCCTGGAATTAATAATCCCTGAATAGTTTCTGCTTGTATCTCATTGCAAGAATTGCCTCCCTGAGCTGCTGTTTGAAGGTATGCTGCCGTGCACCCGTGCATAAATCTTGCTTCTAACGATGTTCCACAGGTAGTGTTGAGGACATTTCCTTTTGTCTGTGTGAGCTGAAGAAATAAAATATCTGATTCAGATATGTGTCTTTGAGAATATTTATCTTGGAACAAAGAGACAAGTCACATTAAAAAAAAAAAAGTGATTTTGAAGTCTTGTTGGAACACGGTAGTTATCCGCCAACCATTTAATCAACATTAATCAATCCCCCCCACCTTAATCAGTCCCCCTCCCTACCTCTTGGGTAGTATGCGGGGGACACCTGAACTGTTTGCCAGCCAATCACAGTTTTTAGATGATATAGAACTTCATATAATTGTTTTATAAAAAGAAATATTCTGTTTCAATTGCAGTGACTATTTAGGAAAATGTACAAAAACAGCACATGCCCAGTCATTTGGAACATGGTGTTTTTTTTTTGTTTTTTTTTGTTTTTTTACTTTTTACTCTGATGACCATCTAGCCCCATGACAGCTTTGCTCTCCAAACACTGGGGAGCCCAAGTCAGCATAAACAACTAAATGGCCCTTCCTGCTTTATTCATTTTGCACTGTGCACATTTCAAATAACATACCACATGTAACATAACAACCATATCCTTTCTCGGATCATTTTTGAAAAAATTGCCATCACAAGGACTAATTGGATGTCATTTTCAGAAATTGTGCCAAGAAGATGATGATCAAAGGCTGGCTTGATTCAGAAGAATTTGCAGATTAACTGCTAGCTCTTTTTGTTCCATCCTTAAATATACTTGTTTTTATTGAGCGGTACATTGGCCTTGTGCTGAATGGGTTTGCATAATTTTTTTAAACAAATACTCATATTTATTCCTTAATTTGTCAGCAACCCGCCCCCCCCCCCCCCATCATTTTCATAAAATACTCCAGAAAAAGAAAGAAAGTGACATGATACGTTTGACCTATGTAGAGCTATCACAATTCAAGTATTTAATTGGGTAAACAATATAATGTATGCAATCCAAATACATTGTTCTTCTTAGAGGGGCATAGTTCTCTTAGGAGCTTAAAAGGACTCGTAATGGAAATGTACCATCATGTCATCCACCCAACCATTTCCAGTGACGCTTGTGTGAGACACAATCGTCAGCTGCAGTGTAGTTTATAAGGCCCAAAGCTGTCATGTTTGTGACGAGACATTTATTCATAACAGACTTGTCAAAATACATTTTTGTCGCGGGCCACTTTGAAGTTACGATTTTCTATCAGAGGGCCGTTACAACAGAGAAATCACATTACCGTATTTTCCACACTAAAAGGCACACTGGATTATAAGGCGCGCCTTCAATGAATGGCCTATTTTATTTTTTATTTTTTCATACATTGGACGCACCGCTTTATAAGACGCAATCTACAATGCATCCATTAGATGGAGCTACACTCAAGGAAGTGCCAACAGAACGATCAGATGTCAGGAAAACTTATTTAATAAAGCAGCGACACAGTTCACTTCACCAACAGCAAGTTATGACATTGACTTGTTAATGTTGAACTCTCTTGCCGCTGCTCTATTTCCGTGTTCAACTGCGTAACCGATCGACTTAAGTTTGAACTCTGGGTTGTAAGCATTTCTCTAGCAAGGAGCTATTTTGGGGGTCGAAATATTACCGGGATGACCATACACAAGGTGCATCGGATTTTAAGGTGCGCTGTGAGCTTTTAAGACAATGGAAGGCTTTTAGGTGCGCCTTTTAATGCGGAAAATACGGTATTGCTTTTACCCAACAAATTAATGTATTACAAGTTTTTAAATCAGTCAACCATACTAGTTTGTCAATTATTGTTCAACTGAATATAAACATGGTAACAAAAAAAGTTGATCTGATTTGCTTTTGGGGGGGCCACATAAAATGACGTGGTGGGACGGATATGGCCCCCGGGCATTGAGTTTTACACGTGTGATTTATAAGAATAACAATGTGCAGATCAACTGAGTTTCCAAACAAAGGAGCTCCCTGCTGATCAGTAATGTGGAAATGATGTGCTACTATTAACTTTGAAAGTCACAGTCTCCTGCAGTCACAAGTGTCTCGCTAATTAGACAAGTTTCTTTTAAGCACACAGAACCCTATTTTTGTAGACAGGCGCACGTACACTTAGGGTAAAAACTGGTGCGTCTTCATCTTTGTGCTGGGGCAAGTCTAGTTTACCGTGTTTGGGAATTTGGGATTTTCTGTTTCACACTCCCGGTGCACCTGACATTAAGACAGGAAGTAGACTACACTTTAGACCTGCTTTTAGCTGGTCTAAAGTTTTGGTGCATGTGGTGTAATGGAATTTTGGTGGGTTTGACGAAGTGCAGTCGTTGAAATGATGTCAGATGTCATCGCATTTCTTTCATAAATACGACGACGGCATGCATCAAGCCTTCAGAATGATTGTAGAAACCAATTCATTGAATGTATTAATTCTTCTTCTTATTTTTATTACTATTATTATTATTATCATCTTTAATATATTCTTCATAGAAGCCCTCTGACCGCAGCACAACTGGTGTGCGGGGGTGAGGGCTGTCAGACACTGACACACAATCAGGGGTGGAAAACGCTATCCCCAAGTGCCCACTTTACAGCGGCCAACGTTACATCATTCGCAAGTGGAGATCATCTTGCTGTTCATTATAAACGTGCTTTTTGTGTTGATCTCCCGCATGGGCTCCAGCGAGTGTGTTGTGCTTCAGCCATGCAGACCATGTGGCTTTCTTGCGCTCAATTTCATAGGAATGAGAGGAGCGGCGTCGATTGGCCAGGAATTAACTTTATTTATTTAATTAGCTGTCTTCAGTCCTACAACTGAGCTCACAGCTATTACAGACTTCTCCCCTATAAAACAAACTGCCAAAAGAAAGAAAACTCTACCCATGCACACCGTTAGACTGCACTTTGTGATACGCTTAAACTGAACACAAAAATAGGGTGCCTCATGTTGTACCTGTGACTTCGTTAAATAAGAACACATCAAGTGGAAGTGATGTAGAGCAGTGATCCCCAACCCCCCTGCCGCGGACCGGTGCTGGTCCATGGGAATTTCTCCATTGCGAGACTAATAAAGGTTATCTTATCTTATTTGGTACCGGGCCGCACGGAATGACTAACTAACTAACATTACTTGCATTTTATTTATTTCGGACTCTGAAAGATGTTTTATTTGGAAAAATTACCAGATCCTCTGTTATATCAATTTACAGTACGTCACTCGTAGGTCAAAGCGCGCTTCTCGGTCACATGATAGGTTACCGCTAGAATGAAACCTGGGAGCTAGCAAAATGAGTAAAAAAACGCACGTCTTTGGAAAATTTCTTTGGGAAGGGGAAAAGGCCCAGCCAGGAGACAGAAGAGGAGCCTACGACTTTCAAAAAAAAGAAGGCTATATTTAATTGACAGTATCAGGATTTCCTACTTAAAACATAGAACTATCTCAATGGGAGATTGCCACGCAGCAAGCCCACTATTATTAATACGCGGCGATGGTGAGTCATATTTTTCTTGCACTTTGTAGTTGTGGCGTATCTTATTTTGAAGGCACGTTTAAATGTTACCAGGGTGACCAGAGAGCGTTGCGGCCAGATAGGATGTTCCTCGTGTCATGATTCGTGCTTATGATGTTTTGAAAATACCACAGTTTTCATGTAAGTCATATCATATAATTTTGTTGTATTTATGCATCACACCTTAAAGGTCTGTCCCTGAAAACATTGCCTGATAATAAACCGGTCCATTGGGGAACGCTGTTTTAGAGAATTGTTCATGAAAAGTAAACCCTGTGAAAGGGAACTCCTACATAGTTCCACTTGAGGCCAAGATGGAAGAGTCAATCGCAGAGCTTTTCCCATCTGCAACTCATTACACTTTTGTTTATTTGCCATGCCTTACCTGTGAAGCCAAGACAATTGGATAAAACCATTTCTGCTGTCTTTGCACAAAAGGTCTCAGTAAACTCAAGTGATGCGATCGTATACCGTTTTAATCAAGATTTGTTTCAAGAAAGTCACATAAAAAGGAGCAAATTACATATCGGAGCACAAGTGTGGTGGAGAACAGCCTGCCATTCACTTTCCTCACAATAAAGGCAAGCTGATGGAGCAGTTTTATGTCTATATTTTGGTGCCTGCCCTTCATCAATCTTGATCAGTGACAGCAAAACCTTGCATACATGTGCATGTTTTCTGAGAATATAGCTGGAGGGTCCAGGATATTGATTGTAAAGCTGATGGTAAATGCCCAGAATGGAGAAAAGGCTAGCAGGGGAAGCAATCAAGCTGTATACATCTGGAATAGTCTTCAAGACAGGTCATTTTGTTTCATAACAGTACATTTCCAGTTTAGGCAAACAACACTGCCATGGCAAAGAGGTGATCACTATTTGTATCAAAGCAACTTAAAAAAATTACACCCCATGAGGAAACTGTGTGTGAAAACATTTGACCTTGACTTGAATGTACTCATTTACTGTAGTCCGTAACATTCCAGGAACCTTTCAAAATCAATTGAGTTTCTTCGGAAAAGTTGGGCCATTCCTACTCCGAGCTCAATCTCCAAGGCTATTTTCATCCATCCGACTGACAGATCAAGTGGCGCTGATCAGCACACCTGCTTCTCAGCCCGGAGTGGGAGGTGGAGCAAAAACAGGAGCCCATACATCAATGTGTCACAGTCAGAACTGTCCAGCAGACCCTTGGGAACAAGTCCTGCCAACAAGGTCCTGACCAGAGTCCACCCCGAAGTCTCACGTATACCATTTCACTTCTCAGCACTGACTCCAGCAAACTGTTTTCTTAAAATTGAAGACTTGGGGGGGGGGGGGGGGGGTATAGAATTTATTTTGTGATTTCCTCTCTTGATTTTCTGTTTTGATGCATTATTTTCAATTTTTGTAGTTTCATTTAAGTAGAGTAATAGTTAATTTACGTTTTTTTAGAGGCGGCCATGAACGTCACACGAGTTGTATGGAAGGAGCATAGCACCACCTAGTGGAAGCATTGTAGATTGCGCCTTATAATACGATGAGTCCAATGTAGGAAAAAAAAAATACAAAATAGCCATTCAATGAAGGTGCGCCCCATAATCCAGTGTGCCTTTTAGTGCGGAAAATACAGTACTTTATATATAATGATGGACCATGAACCTTTCCTCTCTGATCAACTGCAACTGAGAGGCACAGAGGTTGATGATATGGAAAAGGGTGCGTTGACCTCCAACAAGCACATTACCTTATCATCCACCTATCAATTTCAAACCCCGTGTTGTGTTCAGAGGAAGTTGGAGTCAAGACCAGCTGACTTGGGGCAAGAGGTGGGGTGATTGCGTTCGCGTGTGTGTGCTTCGTGCATGTGAGAGATGATTGCCTGACCCTAACCGACTCCAGTCTGTTCCACCACTATGCTTTTGAAACTGTTTTCTGCCTACGGGTCCTATTCCTCGCTGGCTTCATGACAGAGGCGCACCGACATCCATTGTACACTTTTATGCCATATAGAACGCAACGTTTGGCAAGCTACTTGGAAAAGGGTTACGGTCAAGGTTATTTGCTAACTGCTCATTTCAAATGAATTGAAGTTTCAGTATATTAAAACTATCCACCAAAAAATTGTACAATAGTGTCAAATAGCCCAGATACATGAATTGGGTGGAGCCTTTTTAAAGGAAAACAATTGCTCTTTTTAACTACTGTATCTGCCCTACTACTTAACTACTGCCCTAAACATGAGGAAATTTATGATGGTCAGAACTGAAATTACTGTGACTTATCGGTTGGATATTTTTAAAGCCCCTGCAAATGTTATTAAGATTAAAATTGCTTTACAATTAAACCATTATTACCTGCTGCGGAACAGTCATGAGAGTCCTTGCACAATCACACAGGACAGATCAACTTTGTGACAAGTCGACAAGTCTAAGCCATTCACCATTGGGAGCCCAACCCACAAAATATCTGTATGCCATCAGCCTGAATTGTCAGGACAATGAAAAATGAAGCATGGCAAATAGAACATAATTTGATATATGAATTTATTGTATGAATGGCAATGGGTGAATACGCAGGATGGTTATACTTTTTGCCCTCTAATTCAAGAGCATTTACTTATGTGCATTCTCTATATGCCACATATACTTCTTACATAATTACATTCCAATAATTTTCTGGATTCTTCTTTTTCCCCGATTAAATAATAATTGTGGCTCTAGACAATGTACCAATATCACTTTGTAACCGAAAAGTGAGCTATTTCAGGCATTTAAATAGTTTGGCCTTTAAGGTACAACGGCCTCTTCAATCAGTTGTCACATTCGTAACCTCACTACTTAGTTTTGGCATAAAGGGCCTGCTAACTCCTGCTTTGATTCTTATTAGATGACTTTTCTCACCAGCAGTCAAGAGACTTAAAAGTCTCCATCTGTCAGACCTGCACAGGACCAGCTGTCATAAAAGTCTTGAGAACTATTCATCGGTGGCATAAACACTTCTTGTAACCTCATCCTTCAATGCTTTTCATAATTGGCTACTTCATGGAAGAGATATTTATTGTAAATAATAGAGTGTATGTCACTGCCGTTGGCTGGAAAGGATGTCTATCTATCTATCTATCTATCTATCTATCTATCGATCTATCGATCTATCGATCTATCGATCGATCGATCGATCGATCGATCGATCGATCGAGAGAGAGAGAGAGAGAGAGAGAGAGATATCTTTTATTTGTGGTGGCCCCAAACCAAACAGGGATGGAAGAACACAGGATTGGTTCGATGACTGCTGTGTAGAACTGTCTTAGCAGCTCCTGTGGCAGGCCATGCTTCCTCAGCAGCCTCAGGTCGTACATCCTCTGCTGGGCTTTTTTCAGGATGGAGTTGGTGTTGACCTCCCACTTCATGTCCTAGGAGACTGGGATTCCCTGGAACTTAAAGGTCTCGACGGTTGACACAGGGCAGTTGGATAGTGTGAGTTCCTCCTCCTCCCGAGTCCTCACAAATAAAATATGAAATTTCGGGTTTGCTTCGGGCTCGGCCCTGCAAATCAAGGTAATTGGTCGGGCTCGGGCTGGGTCGTGCTTTAATACCCGTGGGCCGGCTCGGGTCGGGCTGGATTTTTTAGACCCGCTCTTACCTCTTTTACCTACTACTTATTTCGATTGTTCTCATTGTTTTTTCTTTCCTCTCTGTGCTTTGTGGTGGGCTGTGTCATCAACCCCTTTTTGGCTATTCGGTGAGTCTTAATCGTGACAATTAACAAAAACATGATGATTAAAAAATTAGATACATTAAAAAATTAAATACATTGCTTGTCTTTGAATCATCAAACATGGTGTTACTTTGTTTGCCATTGGCAATGTCCTCAATGTCCCTTGTCAAAATATGGCAATACAATTCTTTACTCTTTCCAACATGTCAGTTTACAACGTTGCATACGATCCCGATTGGCATCTTTTTACTGTTTCAGTCTGTTTGGGATGCGTACACTGGCTATTATTGCAGTCAGATGAGGTCAAACTATTTTCAGATCCTTGCTCAAACAAAGCTCAGTATATCGAATTCTAAAGCCTCTCCTGGGTCAGGCCTCTCCTGTTGTTGCTGCACTTGTTCACCGTGATGTACTGGCCTAATAATCAGTGCCACCAACCAAAGAACATAATACGAGACACCGAGCACTGACCCAGGAGAATTCACTTTATGGAGGTAAGTCAACTCTCCTTGGTGCCCTTTGTGCAATTCCAAATCTTTTTTTTTTTTTTTATAATTGTCCAGATCACCTAGAAGGCTACTCTTTGTTTATATCCTTGTGGAATGTTTGAATTGGAAAAAAAGAGTAAAATGTAACTGCTGATTGGATTTACCTGAATATTCAAATGTTTTAGCAAGTGTAGTATTTGAATGGTTTCAGATTGCAAAATATCAACACCCCTTATCACCTATTCAGATAGGAAAAAATTCTTTAGCTCACAATGGGGAAATTCCCAATTTACAGCAGCAAAATTATGAAAGGGAGAAAGTAGAAGTATATAAATACATATCAATATAAAATATATATACAAGCATATTAAAAATGGGTGAGTGGGGATGAGTCCAGGTTTTCAGGACCGTCTATTCAATAGCCTGACAGCAGTCAACAGGAACGAGTGGTGGTACCTCTCCTTCTTGCAGCGCAGGTTTATTAGTCTCTGGCTGAAGGAGCTGCCCAGTGCTGTCAGGGTGGCCTGAAGGGGGTAGGGGGGGGGGGGGGTCTGTCCATCATAGCTTTTAGCTTGGTTCGCATCCTCCTGTTGCCCACCTCCTCCAGAGTGTCCAGGGAGCAGCCCAGGACAGAGCTGGCCCTCCTGAGCAGTCGGTCCAGTCTCTCTCTGTCCCACATCTGAGATGCTGTCTGACCAGCAGACTATGCCATAATCATACCGTATGCCCATCATTTGTTTTGGGCAACATACATTTGAACATTTTGACCAACAGACACCCCAACAGAACAGGGAGTGTTAATCAAGTTTGAAATCCCTCCATCCACATACTTTATCACTTCACGATAGGCGTGCTACAGCCTATCCTAGCTGACTTTGAGCGATGCATGGGCTATACACCCTGAACTGGCCGCTAGCCAATCGCAACAACAACAACAACAACATTCATACTCACATTTACACGTACGAACAAGTTAAAGTCTTCACTTAACCTACAGTGCATTTCTGGAACATGGGGCCCGAAGAAAACATGCACAGGCACGGGGAGAATGAGCAAACTCCACACAGCACGGCTGGATTTGAACTCGCACCTTCAGTACTGCAAAACCAGATGCTCCACTGTGCCTCCTAGTTGTAAATATGACTTTAAATTACAATCGGTCATTTTCTTCCATGTGTTCAGTGATAACCCTCTCCTGAATCTTTGGGCTCTCTGAGCTTTCTGTGTATGATTGGCTGAGAGTTATTTGTACGAAGTTGCCAACTGCCACCACAAACACAAGCAAAGATTTCCGATGAGTCTTTTGGAACGGAGCAGCATATTGGCCTTTTTACTCTATTGATGATTTTGGCTCACAGAGACGGTTTGATGAATGCCTTGACACATCTGTGACCATTATTTCAGAATGCTCCAGCAAAATCAATAGAGTTTTTCTCTGGCTGCCCCAGGCAATGATACCCATGAATGCTTTATTTACCTCTTTGTGCGTGAACATTTGGAGCAGTATTCAGTGTTGACTAATGAATTAACCGTCTTGCCAAATACTCCAGCTCTGGTGCAAAACAGTATCTAATCACCTCCAAATGTCACGCTGACTTTTGCACATGAATATTCCATTCGCCTTCCACCTCATCAATAATATGTAAGGCTTGAGCTCAGTTTTGACAAAACTGGGAAAACGTGTGTCCCTGTGCCTCCACGAGGTATTCACAGAGGCCTGGAGGCAAGGACGGTTGACGCCACCCCCCCAGTTGTATCTTCAACTTAATGAGGCAGATGTCAATCAGGCCAAATGAGGTGCTCCTCGGTGCCTTGTGTTCCGAACCAAATCAGGGCTCACCTTTATAATTGGCACCTGATGTGTCTGATGCGCTGGGTACGCTGACATTCATTACACTTAATAATGCAATCCAGGCACCTTGTGCTGCTCCCTTAGCAGCTGTCTCCTCACAACTCGAATGTCATTAGGCGTCAACGCATTTCTGTCATGCTTTTGACATTCTTCTCTGTGGTTGTGGTGCACGCAAACACACGCTATTTGTCCTGCCCTGCTCGCTGCCACTTAAGAGTGATTTCCTCTCACACCATGCGGCAATAGCCAGTCTTAAGACAACATTTTCAAAACACTGTCTGAGCTAGCTGGCTGACATGTGGGTAGCATCAAGACAGTCTTATCTGGCAAAACCGTCCTGTCATCAGGTGTGCTGCCCATGAGCCGTGCTGGCTTCTGCTGCCAATCAAAGCCCATCGGACTGATACCCCGCCAGGGCGCCGTTGCATATGCCGAATCCCAAACACTCTGCTTGCATAGTGGACCGACCTGTCCTCTCCAATCAGGCTTGAGTTTGCCAGTATTGCTGTGTGCGCAGGAAGCATGTCTGGGGAGTGTAAAGCTTCTTCAGCTCAAGGATCACAGGCTCCACTCTGCTGGAAAATAAATAAATAAATACACACGGATCCAACCCCAGCTGTCTCAGATTGTGCCTCTTGCACACTTTCTGGACATCCCATGCAGAGGGGATTATGTGCTAATAATACCGCATGATATTTTCACCCTCACTGTACTTACCTTAGTAGAGGATGAAAATACCCCTTCTTGCATTGTTTAATTTCAGGTAGTTGCAAGTGATTATATGTTGAGATTGCTTCTATTCGTATTAATGTTGCTTTGCTAGTATTGCAGTAAGTCTGAGTGCCATAGATCAGTGTCGTTTTGCCCAACCAAAGGCTTGCGTAGGGTGAAAAAAAAAGAAAGAAACTAGTGCTCTGAATTATCAAGGGAAAAGAGGAAGAATAGGGGTTTAGTAAGTGCACTGCATTTAATGGCTGATGAGGGAACTGTTCTCTTTGCTCCTGCATGAGCCCACCCAAAAAAAAACAACCCTGAAAATCTGAAGAAACACACACCTTGTAATGCAGCTGAAATTGCAAATCCATTCAGGTTGATCGTTGTATTGTGTTCATAAATAAACCTACAGTATGTTTTGACAAGGTTGTAATATGTGGAACTTTCCTTTCTTTAGATGACAAACAAACTTAACTTATTTGTTGCCCTGAGTGCCTGTTGAATGAAAGCTTAGTTTGGTACATGAGACAGGTTTATTTTAAATTCCCCGAAATAATATTGTGATCAAATATTACAATGACCTGCCTTGGTTGTGCCACCTAATGGTCAATTAGGAAAAGCTCCAGCTCATTAATTGAGGCCACACAGAAAATATATGGATGGATGGATCAAAATATATCTTTGCAAGAAAATATTTCCAACCATCCATTTCTCAAGCTTAGTATGCTCCAGTTTGAAAGGGTTTGGTAGTCTGGAAAAGGGTACAAATTGCTGGATGCCGAATAGGAAGTGTCTTTGTTCAGGTTCAGCTTACAGAAGACA
The DNA here is from genome assembly GCF_054856545.1 of Hippocampus guttulatus. NCBI lineage: Eukaryota > Metazoa > Chordata > Actinopteri > Syngnathiformes > Syngnathidae > Hippocampus > Hippocampus guttulatus. The sequence goes on from NC_141265.1 coordinate 2,481,690, forward strand.
CTCGGCTTGGCAAAAACAATCCCACTTCTTTTTTTTTAGAGCATCGCTATCTGTGAAATAAACTTGTTAAAATGCTGTCTCAAATTTCGGTGAAAGAAAAGAACATGACTTTGAGTCGCTATGTACACCTCCTGCATCCACCTTTTTCCTGCCTTGTCTGTCAGTGCATCTTGGGATGAAGCATTTATTTATGAAAATGTAAAATTGACCTTCATGCTCGGTCCGGTTTTTATGTACAGTAATATCAGAGTGTCAGCCTTGGTGAGCATCCTCTGTTGGAAAATGTTCAAGAGTTGTCTCATATCTGTCTAAACTTAACAGTTTAAAGATCTTGAGAGAGACCTCATGGTCTCAATACAGATATTCTCCCTTGCTGTGAATGGCTTTGTCAAAGGTCTAAGTCCAAATGACCAGCACTTAACATGAGCCAGGAGAGTGTCACCCGTATTCAGTATTACCTCATTTCTGGTAGCCTCATTATCGTCCATAGCCAAACTCCTCAGAAAAATGTGCAGTCACTGTATGGCCAATTTACTGTAATTACTGTACATCCATTTATTTACATGACCGAGTGTATTTTCGACTCCGGACTCTTTTTTGTGGTGTTGGTTTACATACTCTCTCGATTGTTGTGTAGATTCACGTCGGGTACTCTGGCTTTCCCCACGGTTCAAATTCATGCATGTTAGCTGAAATGATTGATCCGCCCATGGTGCTTCTTACCTCTCAGCTGGAATAGACACCTGCCCCCTATGACACAGAACAGCGTAGGCCAGGGGTCGCCGAAGAGGTACCCAGCACTAGCCTGCAGGTGTTTTCTAAAAATAGGCTCACCAGTTTTATGACGCAGCTATTTTCTTTTTTTTTTCTCATTTTTTTTTACATGGATAAAAAAATTAATAAAAAAATATTGTTAATAAAAGTGAATATTCTTGTGAGGAGAAAAAAACCAAATAGAAGCAAAGTATCAATGAAACCAACACAATTTATTTGCACAGTAGTCAAAAGTCATTTGTCAGAAAATACGCATGTTCAAAAAGGACCAGGAAAAAGGACAAATTTATCAGTTCCTTCCTCTTTAATCTCCCTTACATGATCAATATCTACACGGTGAGATGCAGAACAGGTGTGGGCATACTTCTTGCCCTGCGGCTTGGCGCCTGTGCATTGAGATTCACCTGGTGGGAGAGAGGGTAACGTCACCCCCGCCTTTGAGTGTGGGCGATGGGTCCCGACTGTTGTTTGTGCTTATGCACCAAACAGCAGCTCAGAGTACCCACTCTTTTTGGAATCCTTGGAGGGTGTGATGGAGAGCGCTGTTTTCTGTGGACTCCATCGTTTTGCATTGTGACTTAAAAAAGAAAAGTCGGCAAAATAACAATGTTAAAGTTTTTCGTAAAGTTAACTAGAATGCCTTGTTGCTTTGAAGCTCAACGTACAATCCTGGGGATTTAATGCCGTTTTAAAATTCTTGCTGTTGTTGTTGTGCAAGCGGGGGGCTTGGAAGGTAACAGCCGCGACAAGCCTGTTCCACAAAGGTTGGTCACCCCTGAGATGCTCGGCAGTAATGAGATATTTTGTATTGATGTAACTCATAAGAGGATAAGAGCAGTTATGATGGCCATGGCACTTAAACCACGGCCGCTTTGTTTTGTCGCTCACTCAGTGGCCAATGTGATGTCCAGCTGAGGCCGCGTGCTTTGGTGGTCACAGCTGAGGAAACAAGAAATTCTGCACCAACATTTGGCGCAATGAGTCTGGTCTCAGGCCGATGGACCCTGTTTGAAGTTGCTACTGATGTGCTGTTATTTATGCAGAGTGAGACCACAGAGACCACAAGCAGAGCGCTGTGTGACCCACATTCAGCTTGGACTTGAAAGTGACACGCGTTGCCAAGTTTAACACAGGCTAACAGTCTAGAACATTCCTAATTCATTCAGACGACTTTGCCTGTCCAGTCCGGTGTAAGGCAATGTTCATTTTTCTTAAACATGCAGAAACAAAAAATGTTTTTTAAAAAATAGACAACTCATTGCGTAGGTCTAGCCGTGTTAGTATTTTATGTCATTTCGAAATTAGTTTAGTTCCAGAACAGACACTAACATTAATTTCGTGTTGCAGTGACTGAATCTACAATAACTCCCCACATATACTGATTGTGCCTAATTAATCATAATTTTTCACATTCATTTGATATTTTTATGAGTCCAGTAAAAGCATGTTTTTTTTTTTCCATCAGAGTCCCGGGAAGTGAATCATAATATTGATTGTAAATCAAATGGTTACTTTATTTATTTCATGTTTATTAGTTTTGATTGCCTATGGGCTCATGTCAGAAAAAATCAAATGGCCTCTTCACATAATTCGATTAAATATTCTGTTACCTGTCAAGCTTGGTTGTTTCTGACAGGCTTTGCTTTCTTATTCCTCATGCAAAAACAGCATTGTAAGCACATCCCAAGTTGAAAGTGGCCACTTGTTGTCATGGAAACAATAACTGGTTTCTCATCATTGCAAAGACCGTCTGACCCTGAACCCAGCCAAAAAACACAATCCTGTTACTTGGAAATACCACCACAGGATTTTTTTTGCCAATTCAGCTGGACTCATTGAGTGTCTATGTCCCGTAGACTCATCAAATGAAATTTGTTCCCCTAAACTGTGAGATTTATGCAGACAGGATTTACTGAAGTCATCAGAATAAAACGATTCGGTGTATTAGAGAATTTGAAGGTGTCACAGTGGACGACTGGTTAGCACGTCTTCCTCACAGTACATACAGTAGGTCCGGGGTTTGAATCCAGGTTCCGGTGTTCCTACGTGGAGTTTGCATGTTGTCTCCGTGCCTGTGTGGGCTTTCTCTGGGTCCTCGGTTTACTTCCACTTTCCAAAAACATGCATGGTAGGTTGATTGGACATGCTAAATTGTCCATAGGTGTGATTGTGCGTAAGATGGTGTTTCGTCTATTTGTGACCTACGATTGGCTTGCAAATGGTTCAGGATGTATCCCGCCTACTGCCCGTAGACAGCTGGGATTGGCTCTAGTACGCCGGCAACCCTCGTGAGGATAAGTGGCTCGATTGATGGATGGATGGATGCAGAGAAAATTAGAAGTGTACAGGAATTTAAAGTGTACTTCTGAGTGCCGGCCTGGTTTGTTATGCTTGGGGTCGGGGGGGGGGGGCACATTTTTTACTGCCGATGTAGTCTATGCATTGCTATAAAATTCAACTAACAATTACATATTCATAATTACAAAACAATTGAATAAACTAAAGAACTAATTGCCAAAATCAATGAAAACAAAAATTAAGGATACAATTACAATTTCATGAAGATCTGGATAAATCAGCCAGTATGAATCTTTTTAAGAATTTTTAATTCCTTACTTTGCATTAGTAGATTGACTTTATTGTACAACTAAACCCTAGATCATGGGCTGCCAACTCTTCAGTCACAAAGTCCATGTCACACTGTCAGCCATCCTCTCGGAAGTCCTTACTTTCCTGGCTGCTCTCAATCGCTTGGCGCTAAGCTAACTTGCTATGCACAATGTCTGTGGACAGCAGCTATGAGCTGCGTGGCATGAATCCTCTCCTCTAAGTAACTAATCCTTGCCACTGTGACGGCAAATGAGCTCAGCTTCAAACAAGTTGTGCTCTCACGAAAGGCAGACGAGGAGTAGCCTAAGCATGCCTTGCATGGAGGAGCTCATGCTAATCGCTAAGCTAAAGTGAAATACCGGGTCGCATAAGGCCAAAACAATTGCTTGAGTGTACAGTACAATTTAAAAAAGTCTGGCAACCTCCGATGAACAGGAAATTTGTATTATAATTAATTAGTACCTCAAGATAAAATAAGACAACAGCTACAAAGCTCATGCTGAAAAACGGATGAATCGGTGATGGCTGACGTTGGCAATGACAAGGAAACCGTAGCAAAAAATATTAAATATTTAAGAATTCAGCAACATACATAACATCATTTTGAAGTAGGTCTTGCTTTTTTGGACCATTTTAAACACCTTGAAGATGAACCGGCACCATCACACAGCCTCTTTTGTGTCTTGCATTAGAGTCATAGTTTTTTAATGTTTTGATGGTATGATGTATGTGTATATATACAGTGTATATATTTAACATCTATTCGACCTTCCAATTTCCATTTTTTCCCTGCATGTGTGGATTTTTTTCCCCCCCAAAAAGAATGCACGGTCGGTTAAATGAATACATGGTGTCTATGTGTGCCATGCGTTTGGCTCGTGACCAGTTCAGGGTGTACCCCGCCACTCATCCAAATTTGGCTGGGAGAGGCTCCAGCACACTCACGAACCCTGTGAGGATAACCGGTGAAGAGAATGAATGGATAGATATTGAATGATATGGAAAATTTGAAAGGTATGGTGTGATGTGAAACGATATGGACTGATATTGAATGATATGGAGTCAGGCAGTTAGATTCGTGAAAAAATATGTTGGTGAAAATGGCGGCCCGGTAGTCCAGTGGTTAGCACGTCCACTTCGCAGTGCAGAGGTCCAATTCCAGCTCCGGCCTCCCTGTGTGGAGTTTGCATGTTCTCCCCGTGCCTGCGTGGGTTTTCTCCGGGTACTCCGGTTTCCTCCCACTTTCCAAAAACATGGATGGCAGGCAGGCTGATTGATCACTCTAAATTGTCCCTCGGTGTGAGTTTGGGCGTGCATGGTTGTTCGTCTCTGTGTGCCCTGTGATTGGCTGGCAACCAATTCGGGGTGTCCCCCGCCTACTGCCCGAAGACAGCTGGGATGGGCTCCAGCACCCCCCGCGACCCAAGTGAGGATAAAGCGGCTCGGAAGATGGATGAATGAATGAATGTTGGTGAAAAATGTGAAATTTTAGGTATATGGGACTTTTTGGAATGTTGAAAATTGTTTCCAAGGTGAAATGAATCAGCTGCACATTTTGAATTTGGAACAGGAAAAAGTCTGTTATGTTGAAATGGGCCATTGGAAATGTTTGGTTGAAGAATGTGCAATTGAGGGAAAAGTATGAATTCTTGAAATGAGAACAATAAATCTGCATGGCATAAATTGTTGGAAAATGTTGAGGTTTACAATATAGGTCCAGTTGTTCCAGGTAATGTATCATAAAGCAGAGCATGCTGTCATAATTGCCATTCCTATGATAATTCAGAGGAGAAAATGCCTGTATATTTTGTTTGTATTGACAAAAAATATCCCAAATTGGAAACTTGTCCTTCCCTCTGATGAGACGTTGCCACTCATGTCCGAGTGAAAAAGAAAACTGTCATTGCGCTCTCTCTCTCTGTAAAGCCTGGTCAAAAATCACTTCTCTCATGTAATGCGGCCATTCAGCTTTGCCAGAGTGCAATAAGCAGTGAGAAAAATGTAGGTTGCCGCTGCAAGGTGAGAGTATTTTTCCTTTTAGTTGTGCTCTCTTTTGCCATTGTCTGCCTCCTCGACTTCATCTTCAAACAGTTTTCTATTGTGAAAAATAATTGGAAAAGTACATACCATACTTTTACAGAGGTCTGCCAGTATACGTGCTGTATTTGATTTCCTTTCTTTGTCATGGTTCGGCTATTACTCACCCACAATGACACGCAGGTCATTTTTTTTGTAGGACGTTTTCTTTATCCTTCAAGTATCTTGTATTTGCGATCGGGGGGCCTCCACTCTAATGTGTCATACCATTCATGTACCTTGAGAGATAACGCTATTTTTATATCATCTCTATATTTTCTGTCAGCCTTTATCTTTGCAACCATCACGTTACAACGTTGCATCAGGAATGTTTAACACTGCATTGCATCGGCATGTTTTTCACACTCAATTTAATTGGAAACCGTTTGGTCTGAATTGGGAGGGTATCATCAACCTTTTTGAAATTGAGAGCTATCTCTGACTAACTTATTCGTGTAGAGTTACCACTTCAGAAATAACAAACGTGCTCATACCGGAATGGCTGTTTGGAGAATGGTAGGGGTTTTTTTTTTTTTCCCCAGGCAATTCATGTTACCCACATATCAAAAGTCTGCAGCATTTATTTTAACACTGCTTTCCCAACAGTGTTGAAATGGCTGAATTTCTTTCATGACATAGCCAGTAACACTATCTTTGAGGGATTATAATTGTTAGCTGTTGTGAATAGTGCGGCCCTCCATGTTTTTTGCTCCCACTTTGAAGAAACCCATTAGTGTTTTAATGGACTTTGAGCTTGGTTATGTTGCACCTTTCTTCATATTATCGCAACATACCGGCTTCTTGTTGGTTTTTGGGCCGCTCCGCATTCATCTGGCTTGAATCCAAAGTGTTCTCACACCTCCACCGTGGCGGGTTTGTAACAAACTCCATTTGTCCCGCTCAACTTTCTGTGATTGTACTGCTGTCAGAAATGACGGCAGTGTGATGATTGACATGAATAAAATGATTGACATGAATAAAATGAATTTTATTGACGGGAAAAAGGAAGAAGCGGAACTGTGTTGTGGCGTTATCCATACGGCCCAATTAAGATTGAGATGACCCAATTGATCTCCATTCACAGTATACGCGATTAACTCTGTCTACTCACACGTATGAATGGGTTATTCCGAGTGTTTCAGAAACCAGAATTCTTACCTTAATCCGAGTATCGAGTGAAAGTAAACGTGTGCACTGTTTGCACCGCCTTTGCGTCTGTGTGTGTGTGTGTGTGTGTGTGTGCATCATGATGATTAATCTATGTGACATCGCTGATCATGTAAATTTCTCCCAATAATAAACAATGATTTTAAAAAGGCAGGAAGCAGAAAAATATCAATGAGCAGCACTTTGTTGTGTTCACATTTTGTCATGATCGCTTCACTTGTACAACATTCCCAGAACAAACACAATGTGCCATCGCTGGTGAGCTATTTTCAAAACAGTTCTGCGGGATATTATGTGGTACGGGTAGCACATTGGTGACCCCTGATCAAAATCATTCACCTTTAAAAGACCTCCAATTGTTTAACATAGAATTTAGATGACATTCGTCTTCCAATTAAGATTACTTTAAAAAAAAATTAATCATGTAATATACTAACGGTGAACCTCCGTTTATCATAGGGATGTGTTCCAGCGCCACGTGAAAATCTGCAGGAGAGAGAGATCAGATAAAAACACATTGAACGTTGTTAAAACACACCATTTTGTAATCATTCTTTATCACCTATTCTTACTTTTTCTGCCAATAAATGGGAGAACAACACTTTGAGGAAACAAAAAGACCTTCTCACTCCCACAGTTCTCCAAATAAGAAGCTTGTTCCAAGGAACACTTTTTTTTTTTTTTTAATCAGCAATAGTGGCTCTCGTTAAAAATGCAGCGCAAGTAGAATAGGAAAATACAAATAATGGCCATAGAAGACAAAAGAAAGATTTCGAACGCTTTTTCATTGCACTATTGATTTATTGCTGCGGACTCCTGTCTGGAGTGTCACTCATTCCCTCTTTTGACTTTTAATTAAATCCCTGACTGAGTTTTGTTCGAATTTTCTGATTTCTAGCTGCTACGTCAATAGGAGCAAAGTGTCCAAAGACGATGGCCCATTCAATAAGTCAATTCCAACAATGCTTCTAGGCCTGTGCCCTTGCAGAGAGAATCGGCTCCACTATGGATATCAGATGAAATACTGTATGCGCCTGCTTGTAATCAACCGTCTTTTGCATTTCCTTTTTTTTTCTCCTTTCTCTTCTGCCTTCTCCAGACATATCTCATTTTACCAAATTATAATGTGATGCTTCTCATCATGGATTGTAATGAAGCTCAAATTATTCTCGATTTAATGAACATGGAAGCGGTGGGGCCTATATCACATCATTCCGCCTGCATATTTCATGATTGCATATCATTTACATTGATCTCATATGACATGTCGTGTTGCATGGCGCAATATACAAAGTATTGATATTTATGAAAGGAATTCGTATTTACACCCTCTCACTGTGAGAGATCTGTGCATTGTTTTGTAATGGAAAATTTGATTCATTCTGCAGAACCTCATTCACACATTTTTAGATACGTCATGGCGACCAAGCCTCCTGTCCAAAACTGAACTGGGAGGCTCCAGTTCAGCTGCAATTTGGATGAGTAGCAGAGAGGTGCGGAGGGGGACCAATGTGTGCCTGAGCACAAACCCCCTTTTTCTTTGATGGCCAAACAGCCGTTTTTGCATGAGTTTATGTGTGCGGCGCAGTGAACAAGTGGTTAGTGCGTCGACCTCACAGTGCAGAGTTCATGGTTTCGATTCCAGCTCCTGTGTGGAGTTTGCATGTTCTCCACCAGACCTGCATGGGTTTTCTCAGGGTCTCCAGTTTCCTCCCACATTTCAAAAAAACTTGCATGGCTGGCTGATTGAACACTCTAAATTGTCGGTGTGAGTGTGAGCGCGGATGGTTGTTCGTGTCTGCGTGCCCTGCGATTGGCTGGCAACCGGTTCAGGGTGTCCCCCACCTACTACCCGTAGACGGCTGGAATAGGCTCCTGCACGCCCGCGACCCTTGTGAGGATAAAGCCGATCAGAAAAGGGATGGATGTTTGACTTGGCGAGCTTGAGCATGAGGGAGAGAAGGGCAGCAAGGAGCTGTACAATGGCAGGCTAAAGGCACCATAACGTGGCAGGCAAATCAGGCAATTACAAATGTACGCACACTTTTACATCCACTAAAACAATTAAATTGCTTTTTAACATTTACAAGCGGCTTCGGGATGCATCATTCACTCTGGCATGCACGCAAGTTGTTATGCACACAGCAGTTGTTTTGATGTACAGTAAACAATGGCGCTGAACATGGAGGCGGAGTTGATCCACTTGAACAAACAAGCCATGTTAAGTTCAGCCAAACTGTTACATGTTGATATTGTAGAAAATTGACCACAAATTAATTGTTTCTATTCAGGGGGTAATGTGGAATGAGTTGGTCGTAATGGTGAAAAGACCACCGATAAGGAGACATCTGACTTTTTGGTCCAGCCCTTTCGGATCTGAATTTCTGAGCATTTTGATACATTATGTGTCATTCTACTCACAATTTGTGCTCATTGCCTTGCAAATGCATTGTGTGGAACACGGTTCTGAAACCTGTACATTATTTGGGAATCGAGTCCAGTCTCCATTAATGTTCTGTTTTGCTTAAAACACAAAGGTAATTTGTTTGATTTTTATGGAGGATTTTGGAAATTAGAAAATATTCACATTTGACCGAAAATCTGAGGATTTTGAACCCTTTAAAATTATATGTCAAAAAAAGTTCAAAACCTTTTTTCTTTCCTTTCCGATTTGCGTTTAATAGGCCATCTGGCCACAATGATGTTTTATAGATTTTTTTTTTTTTTTTTTTGGAGCACAGGGCATCAAATGATCTTGCCTTGTTCTTCACTGTCATTTAACTCAGTGGCAATTGTGCACTTTTACTTTATGCATGTTCTCCTTTCTGAGAATGTTTCAGTAAAATCAGTTGAGATCAGGACAGTCATGAAAGTATTGTTGAGATGAACTATTATTATTATTATTATTATACTTCCGATGGTGCTTAAATGTTAAGGTGACACTTAACATTTGACTTATCTGACTTTGACTTATTCTGTATATTTAAAAAAAAAAAAAAAAAAAGTAAATTGAGGCTAATGCTAGATCCACTAATTAATATCTCCCGACCCCCATACATAACTGCGATTTTTTTTCTTGGTTTTGTTTTATGTGGCAACAATAGAGTTGTAGTATAGACACAAAGTGCTGATTTGTGGCCTTGAAATAGATACGACACACAAATATACCATTGAGTCCGTTGTGGTTAGCCCCAGCCTTACCTTTTCCAAGGAAGGATCTCTCGATTTGCTTCCCGACTGTCCCTCGGGAGCTACACATTTGTATAGAATGACCATTTTGTGCACACATGATATTGATATTGTTGATTTGTTATCATCATCATCATCATAGTGAAAAGGCCCGTTTTCAACTTTGAGCACCTGCCCCACCAAAAGTCTCTCCATGACTTGGACGAGTAGTATTGAAAATGGAAGGTGAGATATCTCATGCTGAAAGAATGCCAAAGACTTTTTGCAGATTAAATTCCTACCGTTAAGTTATTCCACCCCACCTCTTCCTTGGTATGTGTTACGTCTGTGATGAAATGGAGAGGGGAGCAACAACAGCCCTCGGCTTCATTCCAGTCATCTGTCAAAGACGATAAAGTCCAATTTGGTGATAGGCCACATGAAATAGAACAAGGGCCTCCGACAAAACCACAAATCAATTACCAAATAATATGGTCAGCAATCAATGCGATGGAGTGCACAGCTGAAAGATGAAATGCCTAATTGGCGTGAGATTGGCATATTGGCTCTCTGGAACAAAATCAGTCTGTCATTGTTTTATTTTCTTGTAATTTGCTTTCAAATGTGATGTTGCTATGGGTTCAAAACTGAAATGTGACTGTTGTTTCTCTCTATATTTGAAGAACCCCCATAGCACCAATCGCCTGCCTCAGTCTTCGAATTTTTAAAGGCACGTATTGAGAATGTATTTGGACCAGGTGTTATCAACCTTTTTTGAAACTGAGTGCAACTCCCTGGGTACTGATAAGTGCTTGCAATATGGATGATTTTTTAAATGGATTATTCCATCCGTTAATGAACAATCAGATACCATTTTATATTGTCTTAGGGTAAATTACAAAAGTTGGAAGACGAATGAAGTGTTTTGCTCGGTGTTTGGAAGGAAATGGCTGACTTGAACGAGCACCCATGGCCACCTCGCTCTGGCCATGTCGCCGTGCAGCACCTCGGGCTCAGTTACCAGGGTTAAGGACCCAATCGCTGTCGCGATCGTTGGTAGCCTCGTGGCGGGGAGCTGCCATCCGCTAATGCAGGCAATGCTAACCGAATAAAAAACGGCTTTTTTTCTGCTCGTGCTGTGACTTCTTCCCTGGGCACGTCTGCTGCTTCACCGGCCGACAGCTGTGAGCTCCCTGTTGCTAATGCAAGCAATGCTAACTGGACAAAAACTGGCTTTCTGGCTGGTGCTGTGGCATCTTCTCCGGAACATGACTTCTGCGTTGCGCACCGACAGCAGTGAGCTTCGAATAGGTAAATCCAGCCTTACTTGGCTTCCTCTCAGCAGGGACTGGGGCTTCTTGCCGCCGCCGACAGCAAGGAGGAGCAGTATAAGAGATTTTAGTGTTCTTTTTTTGAGGCAAAATTATCTCTGGGTGTCCTGACATGAGCTATATGAATTGCATTTATTATTATGATTAAAGAAATACAGGCCTGCTTGAGAAAAAAATGGATAAGCACACCATTTACTAATTTCTTCATTCTTTTATAATGAGCGCTTTAAATAAAGTTTTATCGTGATATTTTGAGAGGCCGGAGTGGGAATAAGTAGAGATTTCTGCGTACATTTGGTGCGGATTGAGTGCAGTTTTTGGATGTTATTTGAATTTAGATTGTTCAAAGTATTGGGGGGGGGGATGTGTGTGTGGGGCACGGGGGTTGTTAGTTGTTTACTGATTCTTCCATGAACATTTGAAAAAATTAAAAATGCAAGCGACATTAATTTTTGTCATAAGGAAATATTTGGAGTGAAAAATCCGTCGTCCTGGCCGCAGAGTCCATTCAATGCAAAAGGCTACCAATTTGATATACACTTCCCAAATAACCATCTTTGAATTGTGATTGTTAATAATAAATGATATACATCTATTAGTTGACCTTTTTTTCATTTATTCAGACAATAACATTCTTATCCATCTATGTAAAGTCATTGATCATGTCAATGATTTATCACAATATTATCATTTTGTTTTTCTTGATGATTTACAGTGCATATACCCTGATTGGAGCCCACCTTTTGTTGAACTGACTTTATTTGAAAAAGCACACTGAAACAAGCTCATTTGACACAAATCATGGCAAAAAAAAAACATGCTCAAGGACAGCATTGTGGCAAGGGACAGATCTGGGCAGAGCAAATAAAAGCCGATGAAAATAATGATGACGGAGGGAATTATGAAAGCGGGGGAAAATCAGAATACAACGAAGGCGGTGATAACTGGGATGCCTATGCGTGTGATTATCATGTATGTGTTTGTGTCAAGTGTCTGCAGCTGCAGCTGCATTGCCAAGCTTATCGTCTCCATGGAGACGCCCTTGGCATACCAGTCTCGGACCCAGGAAGGAGGGGCTAGCCTTGGAAAGTCTTTTAGCCTGTGACTCTCAATGGCGTCAAATATAGAGCCAAATGAGTTGCTTGATTGAAAAATCTTAAAAAGCTGGGAAATTATGTTCCACTCTGGTTCTTTAAATGCAACGCTATGTGGCAGGTCTTCTTGCCCACCGTTCCAGTTGGCCCTAAAGCAAAATGACTGTCACAGGAATTGAAAATTAATTCTTTTTACATTTTTATCTGCCTCCTCCGGACAATTTTACAGGTTCAGCCTTGGTCCATGGGCCACACCCCTGTACAAAGTTTCAGTTCGGAAATCAGTGGCAATATGTAGTCTTTGTCCAATTAGCTGCAGAAGAACATTTTCTCTTTTAAAACCAGTGGTGACATAAATTTGGAGTAATGCAATTAAACATGATGTGGTTCATCTGTGTCTATTTCATGTGAATGCCTCGTGAACAGTGTGACATAAACACTTACTTAGGTTTTCCGCTGCAAAGGCCTCTCTTGCATTCAATATACCATTCAAAGATGGCACAAAACCGCTGAACAAGAAACCAACACGATGTGCAAGAGCTAATTTGGTACATTTTTTTCTCACAAAAATAAATTCACTCACTTCTAACATTATTGATATACTATGTTTGTCCTGCATTTCATTACAGATCCACCCCAAAATTAAAATTACATTTCCCCTGAACTCTATAGTATACCCTTTATGTCCACATGAACCATTGTGTAAATAAATCAGCCCTGGTCAGGGGGACCTCATCTTTTTAGATTTAACTCATGACCACCGAGCCACTCTGCAGTTTGCAGTGAGTTGGACAGTTACCATTTGGAAAATGGGGAGGTGGGGTGGAGTGGTAGATCTCTGCTGGGCGCTTATTGAAAAGGAGGTGAAATGACAGCTGTCATAGACTGATTTTGTAATTAGGTTCTGGACTTTAATAGAATGTGTAAGGTGTAACGCAATATGTTTGCCTGCTCCGAAGGCCGAGGTTGGTCAGTTGCTTCAGGCCAATTCAATTTATCGAAGTAACAGAAATGGTAGTCTGACTTTTTTTGAGATATACTCTGTTTTCATGAAAATGTTGCATCTATATCAAGCAAAGGAGTTTGCAATGGTTGTAAAGCTACATTTTAAAATTATATCGTCAGTCAGTCTGCTAACCTTGAGGTTAATGGTAGACATTTACTTTTTCATTTGAAGACAACTAGACACAAAACGTCATCCTTCAGAGAATATTTTCGTCGACTTTTTTCACTGATCAATATGTCCTGTAAATATGAGGTGACACATTCAGTGCACTGACGGATATGGATAATTGCGGAATTGAAATTATATTAGGCTTTGTGTCTCCATCCTCGTTCCGCGTTTGACTGAGCTGATTCGTGATAGCTTTTTGATTGCCCATCACGCGTTTATTGCAGCATAAAATAACACAAGCCTATATATGTCGGAGTTCCACTTTGCCTTTCAAATGACTTGTTTGTGGTTTGCACACAATACATTTCGCTTCAAGGTTTTTCAGACTAGTCAGACACAGGTTTCGGTATGGAGTCGAACTGGCCTCCTCAGGTTTTTAAGTCTTTGTTGATGAGTAAAAAAAAAAAAAAATCAGAGTTTGCACGCAATACCATTTATTATTTGATAAGAAATCCAATGTACCGCTGCCCAGATCCAAAAGATGTACTCACAGCTGATTGCATTTTTTCTGCCTTTGCAGATAAAGTAGATGAGCTCATAATGCTCTCTGTTGCATAAACAAAATAAAATTCAAATTAATTTTGCTCCAATCTATTGCTTCAAATGTCACAGCTCGTTGAACTATGAACATTCAACCGTAAAATAATTTGATTTGTTCCAGATGCTCACAGAATAAACTTTCTTAAAACATAATGCGTCTATAACTAGCCACATATTATTTATCTAATCTTGTATTATTCTGTATTAGCTGTATGTGAGTAGACTTAAACAAATACATGATGAGGATTGGTTTTGTCGTCATATGGAAAACAGTGTCATCAGTATTTCCAGTAAGAACATTGACTCACCGACTTGAAGTCTAATAAAGGGCAGATTGATTTCACAGTGCTGTGAGGATTAAGAAAGCAAAGACACATCATGTTTATACATGAGAGCAAAACGTAATGCTGATGAGTCCGCAGCTCACTGACAAAACCATCAGAAGTGCGAACATCAACAGTCACAGTTCCCCAAACAACTGCAGTAGATCGTTTTTAGGAGTAAGGCAAAACAAATCTGTTACTTTTTTACACTCCATCCACCTATTCCCTGTATGGTTTATCCTCCCTTGTGTCACGTTTGAGTTGGAGCCTTTCCCTGCTGACTTTGGGCGATAGACGGGGTACAGTCTGACGAGCTGGTTGCCATTCAATCCCAGGGCTCATATAGACAAAAATAAAATAAAATGCACTCACAAATAATTTAATCTTCAAATAACCCAAGGAACATGTTTTTGGAATGTGCAATTCCCACGTAGCAATGGGAGAACATGCAAACTCTGTACAGGAAGTTTGTAATCTGGACTCAAACCCCCAACTTCAGTCCTGTGAAGCGGGAATGCTCACCACTTTACTGCCATGCTGTTCCAAAAGTAGTCCATAAATGTTATTTCTCAGACCCAATTACTCTTTTTTTTTTAACCGTACTGTGATCATTTTGGTGCAATTGTTTATAGCATAGTACACTACTGTAGTTGTAATTCAACATTGGAGGTGGTGAGGCTGGTTGCCAATAGCCCGCAGGAATAGTTAACAAAGGGATGCAGGGGCAGTTACTTTGTTATATAGGCAAGCGTGGGAGTGCCACCCGCCCTCTAAAATTCGGAATTGTTCCTTATTCGACCATAAAAGGCCACTTATTGAAACAATATGGGATGCAATTTGTTCCAGTTTTCTAATACAAATGTCTGTCACACAGATGGCACTGGGTATGGTCAGATTCGTAATTTATACTGTGTGATACTCACACAAACACCACCCTTGTATGTCTTCCTCTGTGTTTATAAAGCAGGAAAGCACTGAGAGAACGTAACCCTGGCATTGTGGTGCTGCGAGCTTGAAATTCCAAAACTGAGTGGAAAGTAAACAGACCGTCACGGTGGGTGCGTCACTTCTCACAATGTAAAACCTGATGTGTTTGCGCTTGGTAGCCATTGAGTAACTTTTTCTCCTTAATTCGATATATATTTTGGTATGTACTCAACACAAGCTGAATTGAATTACTTTAAAAATATCTGTTTAAATAATCGGCATCATCACATCTTGGTTTTGTTTTTAGCCAAACCTCATTTTTTACCGTCTGGTGTCCTCCTGTAGCCGTGCAGCACTTGTTGAATTGTTCAGAAATAAGGGGTGGGAGAATCCATCCATCCATCCATTATCTGATCCGCTTATCATCACGAGGCTAGCGGGACTGCTGGAGTCTTTGCCAGCTGTCTTCGGTCAGCAGATGGGCTACACCCTGAGCTGGTTGCCAGCCAATCGCAGAGTACAGGTGGGCCAGTAACCATTTACAGTCACAGTCAGATCTCAGGACAATTTCAAGTGTTCTATTTACCGACAATGCATGTTTTGGGAATGTGGGAGGAAACCGGAGCACCCGGAGAAAACCCACACTGACACAGGGAGAACATAAAAACAGGACACAGGAAGGCCGGGACCTGATTCAAACTCACGACCTCTGCACTGTGACACAGTCTTCCTAACCAGTTGACACAATGCAACTCTCTCGCTCTCTCGCTCCCTCTCTCGTGTATGTGGTGTGCAACCCTTATTTTCATTTAGTGTGCCATCATGTGATTTAGATTGTGTAATGATGTCTCTTTTATGGTTAAACACCAAGGGGAATAAAATAAGCTTACAGTGACAATATTATTTTATAACCAACTGTGAGCCCTTTCATGTGGGGTTTATTCGCCTGAGGTTCAAACGAAAGATTAATTCATGATTGTCATTGATGAAGCAGCGTTTCCCCAGGTTATTGTTGGCTCGATCTTCATCTGCAGCAGAGTGATGAGGTTTGTTTATCAATTCCTGAGATGTCTCGCTGAACAAGGAAAACAGTTGAACGATCGCTAACAAAGGATTTGATCAGTTTTTTTTTCAACGTTAGCATTGGCAAAGGTTTGCGGTCACCCAACCTCGGTTCAAGTTCTGCTCCGAACACAAAAAAGTTCCAACTAAATAGATTCTAGTATCCTTCCCTGACTACTGCCGAGGTGTCCTTGAGCAACATACTGACCACCCCCCCGCCCCCAATAGCTACAAGTGCACCACTGTTTGAACTCCCCTTAACTTTGATAACCTTCTGGAAATGCTCGCGTGTGTGTTATTGTGATTTGCAAAACACAGTAGCATCAAAGAGTAAATCTAATATTTCATTGAGGGATTAGAATTAATGTCCATCCATCCATCCATTTTCACCACCGCACAACAGGGTCATGGAGGGTGCTGAGGTCTATCCTAGCTGACTTCGGGCAGGAGACAGACTACATGTGGTCGCCAGTCAGTTGCAAAGCACATATCGAGATGAACAACTATTCATACCCACATCCACAGTGTCCCTGAGTGGGAACCTATCCTACGCTGCCCGTACACAAATCGGGCGAGTGTACCACGACACCATAAGCGATCTTTAGAATTCTTGTAATAAATGTAATGAAATTCTAAAAAATAACATCTCCTCCAGTCAATGCTTTTTTTTTTTTCAAAATGTGTCTTAAATTTCAATACTCTATTTCATAGTTGATGTACATGTACAAACAATATGCATGTTTTTTATGACACTTGTGTTTTTTTTAGATCTTTTTGAACAATACTAACACATTCAAACACAGAACAGCAAAAGTGCAAAGGATAACACAATCATATCGTACAAACAGTATATCGAGAAAATAAAATGAGTGAGAACTTTAATAACACTTTAATAACAGCAGAGGTACTGTAACAAAGATCTACTGTACTACACACCATGGTTGATGTGCATGCATTATGCTGGTGTTCTCAAATCATTTTCGTCTTTGTTATATCTTGTCAACAACTGAAAAAGACCTATCTCCAGAATGTGTGATAGATTGACAGATTTTTTTTCCAAATGAGGCAAATACCTGATTTTTTTCATGCAGTGTAAAAGTACAATTGCATATTTTTTTGCAAATCCAACCTCTTTGGCTGCATTCAGAAGACAGGCATATCTGATTCCAATCATATTCCTCTTCAAATTAGATTTTTAGGACTGACTGTCCATACAGTTTTTAGCCAGTGCCCAAATGTGATCGGGCTCTGTTTAGAGTGGGCCACCTTATTGACCCATGTGACAGGTTGCTGTAGCAATAATGTTGGAGCAGAGGCATCGTCCAGCGCAATAGTGTTTGAAACAAGTTTCTCCAACGAGAGACCAAATAAAGCCATCGTCAAAGGCGATACACATACATATAATTGTGACAGCGGCAACAACAACAAGCTCCATTTTTTTACCGCTCCGCATTTGCATTGGTGCTCTCTGGTTTGGCGCATTGGGTTTTGCGTCGCTAAGAGTGATGTCATGCACAGTGAAAACCGATTGGTTTGTGTTTGGAGCTGTTCAGACTGAGACCCTTTCCAAATGCAAAATGAAACTACCTACCCAATGTCTTTTCAATCTGTATTGCAAAAATCAAATGGTGTGTGTTTGTGACTGTTCAGACTACAAAAGAACCACCCGGTTTCAATCTGGATGGGATAAAAATCAAATTTTGGTTCGTACTAAAATATATATTCATATTACCTATAGAACTGATGTGTGGAACAATTTGTTTTATTTTATTTTTTTATCAGACCAATTTAGAATGGTCAAGTTTTGCTGGAAGTTTGTTGTCTGAGTAATTTTATTCATGAATGTTTGTCTCTGAACTGTTTTACAGCAAAATGCATGAAAAAAACCACGCCACCACAAACCTCTCTACAATGTATCATCAGAACAGTTAAACTGTCTGTGGGCAGTCATTCCTGTATATACTGTGAGTGTAAAAGACATATTGGCAAATATGATCATTTTTGCCCTCTGACCTCTATGTGGATCCGAATGAATGGCAAGAGAAAATCATATTTTCAGAAAATCCACAATATCATTAAATAAATACATTTAATTTAAATTAGTCGAATTCTCGGTTTAATGAGTTCTTTAGCTGCCTTATACTTATACAGCATGCATTCATCATTCGGTTCACTTAAGAATACCTTTATCGTCATTAAAAGATGTGCTGAGTCACCACAGAGACCTCCACAGTATTCACCAAGGTCATAAGGGTGAACTAGTACAATTGGTCCGACACAGAGGGACGGGGACAGTCACGGCATCATGGGCGGATTTGGCCCGTGATGCGGTGACTGAGTGTCACATCGGCTGGAGGCTGAACAAGGAGGGCAACTTTGCCAACTCCAATATCCACATGAGCAGTCTTAAGCCAGTCCCAGTCAATAGCTACCTGTTCCAGGTACCTGTACCTTGCCCCGTACAGTAGATCCACAACAAAGTTCTTCGTCTCAGCCTCCAGCACATAAGAGAGCCTATCAGAGCAGCGGGGGTGCAGCAGTGTCCGATGGCTGTCGTAGCTTTCGGAAAAGGAACACATTTTCCCATGATGTCCAGGACAATTGCAGAGTGGTGACTGGCCAGTGAGGCCTTGGAAAAAAAAACTCCCCGGGGACATGTAGAAAGTGGCCGTACACAAGCTCAGCAGATGACCTTGGAGGCATGGCAAAGACCAAGCATAACCCATGGCAAGCCGTCATCCCCCTCACTGTCCGTGAACCCTGAGAGTAGCCTTTCGTGTCCCAATGAAATGGATCGCAAAGTCCTTTGCCCTTCAGTGAATCTTCACTCCCAGAGACAGAGTGACTGCTGTCCAAAGCTCAGAAATGAACTGAAAGATATACAGAAAGTACACAATGTCTCTCAAGTGCTGAACACCTGAAAATTGCCGCGGTGATTTCTGCAGTCCTTGGCATCTTCGTTGAGGTATAAATCAGACTGAAGTTTTTTTATATCCATCAGCAGTCTAAACGCACACACAAAGTCCGTTTCTCTCTAGAGCAGCAGAGGCGTGGTGACCATGACAAATTTCTATCCAAAACATTGTCCACCAAAACACATTTCAAGATACTGTACCTTGTACTTTAGGTAGGAAAGGCAGTGGTTTGTACTGGCAGAGTGCTGTGCTCTGCGTCTGAATCGGCCAATAGCTGTTGGCTGGACTAAGTGTCAGTGACAAACAATAGCTTGCTGATAGCTGCTGCTGAGCGCCAGCCCTGGTGTGTCCCCGGATCACCAAACCACATGAGTTGTTTGGAACAATGTCTGGCCTTGGCTCCATTGCTGGCAAGGTACTAGCATAAATCTTCGTCATGTTGCTGGCGGGCGACCACTGCAGTTGTGGTGACAGTGCATGGACCAAATGCTGTCCATTAGCGAGGAACATCCTATTAATTTTACGTAGCGATAGAAGAGTAACCCCTTTGAAATGAAAGCAGTTTTTGCAGTCATGATGTTGTTATCAAATAATAAGGTTATGAGAACAACGTGTATCAAATCCGTTAAGACCAGGGTTCTAAATTAATACCTGCAACCTACCAACTGCGGATACAAATTTATTTTGGCGGGTGGTGATAAAAACTTACGAGCCCGTATAGCCGGTGATGCAATTGTGTCAGTCAGATATACTTTGTGTTGCGGGTCAACTCTCGACAATCAATTGGTTTCCACCTCCCACTTACGATGCCTTGTCCGCCGACCAGTAGTAGAACTGAGACCAAAGAAGAATTACACACACGCGTTAAACGGAATTAAGAGTCGCCTCAGTGCAACACTTAAAAGTTTTGTGCAAGGGGCGTGGCATGATGTGTGTATGACGGAGTGCTGTGTCTGACAAGCTTAGTGTTGGCATGAAAGTAAAAACATTAATACCTTAAAAAAAGTTCATAAATATGATATGGTAATACTGGTTAAAAAACAAACAGCTCGGTAATAAAGCAAAACAATAATTTTCCAAGATTTTGGCCTAGCCGGGGCCCTATCAAATGGTGACTGATTTGTTGAAGACAAGGATGTGGGAAACCAATTTTGTTCGGCTTTCCTGCCTTAACACTCAGCGTAGAAGGTCAGTCCCGACATGGGCCGTGTCAAATGCTATTTTCGTCTGTGCTGCAAGCGACTAAAAATGAATGGCCGTTGTTTTTGGACACACCAAAAATAATCATTCGAGTTGAAACGATGCCCAATCAGACTCTACGCCATGTTTAGTTCTCGGTCATTTGTACTCCTGACAGTGACTTCTGTATTTTCAACGAATGCTGTGCCACAATGCTTGATAATAACATTTATTCATTACGCCCATTGGAAGCGCGACTGCCTGTATTTCATACGACAGTCTCGAGTGCAACCAGCGCGAGAAAGGTAAAACTAGCAGTTACTTTCTAAAGAAAACCCTAAATATTAGTTAGTGAAAATTCTGGTTGGCTGGTACCTTCAGAGAGTCATCAGTCACATTGCCCGGTGATCAAAAACATTAATTTCGAACCCTGGTGAAGACAATGCCTAGCTTTAGCGAGCTCTGCCTGAAAGGCACAGACAGATATATCCCGGTTCTGTTGTTACACCTCCGATGCGCCAGTTTATTGGGAAAGCAGTGTAAGAGTGGTTATTGATTTTGTCAAGGGCCAGATATATAAATTTACAGTATATCGGTGACCCAGACGGCCAGTTTGAACTATCACCCTCTTATACCTCCTACTGCCACAGAAGAGTCATGGCTCTTTTGTTCTTGAAATGAAAAGCAATTGTACTATACAGCGGTTTAGAATGCATTCATATCCAGCTGTATGTGATTTTACTTTATGAGTTGTACCTTATTCACATGGCCTCCGCCTACTCATATGCAACTGGTAGCTATGGCCAACTGTGTTAAGTGGGCCCCACTGGCCGCCAGTTGCATATGTGTGATATAGACACGAAATCAAAAGAAACACCTAAAAATTATTCTAAGTGTGGACATTGTGTCAAGAGACTAAGCAGAAATAGGGTAGCCCTGAGTTTAGAATTTGCTCCTTCTTCTTCCACAATTTCCCTCTCTTGTTTGCCCTTTCTGGGAAGTACAGCAGCTTGTCAATATCTGTCAGAGGCTGTCTGTGTCAATCAGGTCCGCAAGGCTGCTTGGGCCTCTGCAGTAACAAGACGATCTCACTGAAACAACCTTTAACTGACACAGTCCTGGATCTCTGCACTGTAATCACTGGGGAGCCGAGCTCTCAAACTGCAGTCCCGCCACATACACACAGAGGCAACGTGTAATTGCTTCCCATACCGCTCAACCTTTTAAAATTGATCACACTCCATGTAAGACGCTTAACTGCAGTGTAGATTTGGTGAGTTAGAATATTGCTCGTCAATATCGCGTTACAAAATTGTGTCCACCTATTGTAATCGAATGCGACTTGACCACTCATTAACAGGCTAATGTTGACACAAAGCAAAAAAAAAAAAAAAAAAAACCTTCCCTCAAACCAGAGCTTTTCCTGTTGATCAAATTGCAAATGTAGTTTTAATTATGCAATTGAAAAGATCAGAAACACCTTTTTGTTGTATTCATTGCTAGGACATTAATTGAAAGTTTGACAAAAATAATCTCGAAGTGTTAAGAAGGGTTCATGGGCTCTTCTCTGGTCAATGGGTCAAACTTTTACAAAATGTTGTGGAAGTCGTGATGAGCGCAGTGCAGCATCAGACTCCATCCGTTCTCGGAGGATGTTTGATCTTTGTGGATCCAAACTGAAATTTGACAAACCGATCAGATTTTTCACATCTTCATATGGCCGTGCCTTCATTCCAGCTGGCCAAAAATGCAGCCTCACCATTGCTCACATCCTTGCGCTCGCTTCCTAACCTGTCATTGTATTTGTATTTGCTCAGATGTATTATGTATTTCCAACCCCGCAAGGGCATCCCCCCCCCCCCATCATAATTGTGTGCAGGTTTTATTCCAAAGAAAGTTTGAGAATAGCCATTTCACATACATTTGAGTGATTCTTAGTGAATGCACCACCTAATATTGCATGTGTATTATTTTGTGCATCATTCAGAGCTTCTTTTGTTCGCCTCAGGTATATTGCAGTATATTCTTGGGTTCACACAACGGTCGGTAGTGTACAGAGCCTTCTGTTGCACTTTTGCTCGGCAGCTCTCTCGACTTGAGTGTCAAGGATTAGTCTGACATCTCCTGACTCTCTGGCTTTCAAATAAGACGGACTCCTGCTGAAATGCTGAGAGGGTGCTCATCATGTAAAGCCAATACTCATACTGCTGATGGTCTTCATCCTTGCCCTGTGCCTATTTCAGCTCCAGTAAAAAATCCATGCGTGATCTCCAGTGGCTTTGTGGATGTCAGAGGGAGAATATGTGGTTTTAAAGGGCTACGACTTTTGAGCAACTACATAAAATAGTAATGGCCAGCACTATAACTGGTTAGGGAAGGAATATTGTGCTGTCAACTCAAACTTTCAAAAGATTTACTTGGGTCTATTTTGTTTGCGTATGTTGAGTTTTCAATATCATAGCAAGGATCTTTTGAGTTTTGGTGGCATTCCAGTGCCAGAGGACTTGATCACAGTTATCGTTTTAGAATACAATGGTTGTAAGCCTCATGTATGTTGGAACCCTTAGCTATTCGATATCTAAAAGGACAGTAAAGGGTGGGGAATTTTATTTGGTCGAAGGAGTCAGGGTTAGCTTCATTTTCAGTCCAGGCACAGAGGCGTAATACGCTACCCAAAGATATGCAGGGCTACACGAACTTTCATTGTATGATCAGATTAGCATTAGCTACGGGTATTTATTTATTTATTTATTTCATACTCTGGGCTCTGCGTCCAAAAGTCAAAGCAAGTCTACAGATAGCTGTAGACCTGTAAAATGAAACCCCAGTAAGCACAAAGCTGAAATTCCGACCTCTATTGTCATGTTAATGAAAGCTGGATTTAAAACTGGCCCTGTAGTACATGGGGCCGGATGAGGGCTGGCTCACTTTGATGCAACAGATGCACGGACTTGGATGCACACATATGTGTGTGTCGATATACAAACTGTCATTTTCGCCGTAGAGAGAGAAATTAGCTTGTTTTTTTTTTGTTTGTTTGTTTTAGTGGCATTAAGGAGTCAAAGTATGCACACCTCAAATATTCATTGAATTTTCTTTGAATATTCATCAAAAGTTGAATATTCATTGCGTATTCATCCCAAGTTGAATATTCATTGAGGGTTGATTGAATATTCATTGCAAATCTGAGGGTATGGATACTTTGACTCCTTATCTCTGAACAAAAAAAAAAAAGGCATCTCTGAAACATATGTTTTAGACCAGGGGACCGCTACCGGTCCGCGGACCGGTGGTTGGGGACCACATTTGATACCGGGCCGCACAATAAGAACTTAAATTAGTTCCATTGTATTTATTTTGGAGTACGAAAGATATATTTTTTGAAAAATTACCCGATTCTCCGTTACATCCGTCTGTGTCACTCTTGACGCACGTCAAACCACGCTTCTCCGTCACGTGACTGATTACGCTAAAAAACAAAACGCCGGAGCTTGCTAAATGAGTAAAATAAACTGCTGGAGATCGCAAATGACGGCGGCCTTAAAAGTACTTTCGAGACAACAACTGGATTCAAGTTATGGCTGAATACTCTGAGATCGCCACAATAGCACTGTTGCTATTTCCGACATCCTACCTGTGTGAGGCGGGGGTTTTCTGCAGCAACGGCGACTAAAACAAAATTACGAAGTAGACTCGACATAAAGCACACACTTCAGGTGTCATTGTCTCCTATTACCCCGAGATGGGACCGCCCGGTTACAGAATACCAAGCTTGGGGCTCGCACTGATTCAGCATTGTGGTGAGTTGACATTTTCATGCACTTTGAATTTGCGTTGTATCGTATTTTTCAGGCATTAAACATTACCACAGCGATCAGAATGTTGCGGCCAGATTAGACACTCCTTGTGTTTATTATTATCTCTCAAAAACACCACAGTGTTCATGCAGCTCTTACCATATTATTTTGTAGTATTTATCTGCCACACCTTAAATGCCGCTCCGTGAAAATATTGTCTGACATAAACCGGTCCGTGGGGCAAAAAAGGTTGGGGACCCCCGTTTTAGACAACACGCGAGAGATTACATTTTTCTGAATTTTGTTCAGATCACCTGATCTACAAGGTCAATCACGGTCAAATTCTAGCTCAAAAGAGTAAGTTACTAAAATATGCAATTCCCTTTCCAACAATACCTGTTTTGTGCAGATTGACCCATCAGTTCCTGAGTTACAAGGGTTCAAAGGATGGCGGTCATATCCCTTTTTGCTGAACATATCAAAATTCGATAGGCCATAGATCCCAAAAAAAACCTGCTCTGATTGACATAACATTTGAGATGTAGTGCTGTGCCCTCACTCTCAACAAGTTCAGCAAGTTTCATTAAAATCAAAATACGCTTGGATGAACCCACTGGGGGATTTGGCATGGATTGACCCTCCGGCGAGTTGTGTGCCAGGCGTAAGGACATATACAGTATGTGTGTCTATATAGACTGTGTCATTTTTGCCATAGGGATAGAATATAACGTGAAAACGCTGCTGATAAATCAATGTATGCAAGTTTGTCTTGCTATTGAGAGGATGACGTGGTTGCAATTACTTCCCGAACAACAAAGACCAAGATTCCTTGCGGTCAGAACAAGTGCATGTGCAGAACACAAACGGATGCCTCGTTGGAAGGTTGTAACACAATCGGATTTACATGATCCAGTATTTGTTAATAAAGGGGTCATTTTATTCAGGTTTTCAAAAACCAAATTAGAGCATATTTGGGTTTTTGCGTGTGTTTACGTGGCCTTTTAAACCTCAAATACATTTGGGTTTTAATGGGGTTAAAGACTGCATGTAAAACATCGTCAACGACTTTCAGTTGGGATATTCATTGAAATAAAGGGGAGTGAGTCTTTTTTTTTTCATTCTGACCTATCCATATTTTATTTTTTTTTAAAAACAGTATCTCAAAAAACATAAGACGGAAATTATAGGGAGTCCCTATGTTAAATTTAGCAGCCTATAGCAAACAAAAAATGTCTAAATACTGGATATGAACACATTTGTCATTTTAATTTAGAACCTTTTGCATCCTGTTTGTTTCCCTATGTAACATCTAATCACTGGCATTTCGTGAGTACTGAAGCCTTTAGTGAGTTTGGCTGGCACATAAATGTCCAGAGACACCTTTTGAATGCTCTGAGTGCACACTCCATCACTCAAGCAAGTACCAGCTCAGTCCGTGTTGTCCTGACATGATAAATAACTGTTGATTTGAATCAGCTTTGTTTCGACATGGTCCCCTGACTCTCTGGCTCTGTCAGTCACTTGCCATGTCGTCCATGTCCCTGTATGCAAATTTAAACACGGTGCATTCATCAGCTGCAGGTCCACTGCACATACCCCCGTGTGAAGTCAGGTGGAAACCTGGGACTGGCGGGTGATTGGGTGAGGGAGCATTTTAGAGCCCGTGTTAAAATTAATCAGTATAATGAGGAAATAAGTGAGTTATTGGCGTCACAATCACTTCCTTCATTAAGAATGATATTTATGAGTATCCAGCAGCCAAGGGGACATTGCAGGTTTATGGAGCGTAGATTGCCACCTTGTTCCAATTATCCTCTACCTTTGAATGTGACAGGACTCGGTGCATCATTAGTTGTTGTTTAATGTGGAGAAAAGGGCAGCATGTGCACTGGCTTGCCAGTGTCACACCTGTTTTTTTGTTTATGCACGATGAAGGCAATTAGTTGATTGTGCGATGGAAACACAATGGGAGAGGAACCAACAATAGCTTAAATGCTTAAAATTTGCCACCACATTTATTCCCTTTGGAGCAATTTCCTTTTCGCTTGCAGAGACGTCACACTGCAAGGCCATCACAGGCCAGACCCTGCCCAATCGTTTCGTGCTTCCGTCAAGATTCAGTCCATAGGTGCAGGTCTTCTCGGGGAAGCGGGACAGCAGCTGTTTAATCTGTTTATGATCCCATTTGCTCATCAGCGACTAGCGTTGTAGTTCACAAATGTAACATGAGTTGAAATGCGATATGTACTTTCCGATATTTCCCCTTTGGTTCAAGCTCCTTTTCAATTATCTTCTACTTCTTTTAACAGGACAAACTTCATTCTAAATTGACAAGTCAAGTCTTCTGCAGTGGGCACCATTTTATCTTTGATATGTCACATTTTTTGTTTTCAGTCGAACTGAAATCAGTTCTACATTCGTCCTTTAGATGCAGTGTCAACTGAACACATGGTTTTATCCCATGGATCTTTTTTTATGTGCATCTCTGTGACCATGACAGACACTACTAAATAATCGACATCTTGCAGTCTTCCCTTCCAGCAGCAGTACCTTCACTTTAGAATTACTAATTCAAAGCCACTGGGACAGATTTTCAACATATTAGAAGTTGGAATTAAAAATTCAGGTGCAACTAAAAATGCAGTTTTAAAACCCTTCATTCATATAATTTTTTTTAAGGATATTAACATTGGATGCAAAAACTGCATTTTCATTCCAATGCACAACATGGGTCCAAAATGATCCAAATTCATTTTCAAGTATTTATTATATGATGGCTGAGATTTTTATTTGTCTTGATTTACTTCCTGTTCTACAAAGACCAAGGTTCCTTGCAGATAAGTAAGATAAGATAAGATAACCTTTATTTGTCCCACACTGGGGGGATTTGATAGAGAGAGAGAGAGAGAGATTTCGGATTAAATTTGTCAGATTTAATACGATGTATGCTGTGTAGCATTTGCGAAATATTAAATAAAACATTTCTTCAATTTTTCTGTTCGGATTTTGTTCCAAAAAGATCAATAGCTTTCCGGAAATATAAGTTGGGTGTTCATATCTTCAACAGTTATTGAGATATTAGGTAACATTAACTGACACGGACTTCTGAAACACCCTGTGCATCCACAGAGC
The DNA here is from genome assembly GCF_054856545.1 of Hippocampus guttulatus. Lineage (NCBI taxonomy): Eukaryota > Metazoa > Chordata > Actinopteri > Syngnathiformes > Syngnathidae > Hippocampus > Hippocampus guttulatus. The sequence goes on from NC_141265.1 coordinate 2,508,959, forward strand.
AGTGAAATGTCATTTAATAAAAAATTCTAAATTGTTATTGTGTGAAAGTGAACCTGTGTAAATATTTATTGAACTGTGTCTTTCTGAAAAAGTTATTTTGTGCAATGCACTTTGGTTTTTTTTCTTCCCCCCCAATTTTGCTGCTGTGGACTGCAAATTTCCCCAGTGTGGGACAAATAAATGTTATCTTATCTTATCTTATATGGTGTAGTAATATAAAACTTGTGCTCTTTCATAAAGTATAAAAGGAAAACCTAAAATAATGATTCATGCTAAACTAAAACCGTGTATTTACCATCCTGCATACTTGGAATAGGAATTGATAACACACATCTACTCTATATCAAATCCGTATCCCAAAATCACCATGCATGGACATGCATTAATTGTACCCATGCTGTGCATTGTGACGACAAAAATTATTTTCATGAAAAACAGATAAAAAGGAAATGAGGATGGGTGACAAGCAAAGAAAAAATCATTTAAAATTCCTGATAATAATAAATAAAATAAAATAAAATCATAAGGCAACGGAAATGTAATTGTTTCAGCAAAGAGATTAGACTCAGACAAGACAACCTCATTCTGTAGAGAACAGCTTGCAGAATTGGCTAAAATAGTACTCCACATGTGGTGATGGATGGATGCAGAAGGGCTGCCTCCCCGCAGAGCGAAGCCCGATCTCAGTTTGCTGCGCTACACAATATTTGATGGGATTAGAACGTTTTTGCAGCATTGATTTCATTTCACCAAATCGCTTCATCACTGACGTGTGCATTAAATTTCAATCAGGTCATAGTTCTACGGCCAGCAATAAATACATTCAAAATAACATGGATAAAAAGCCTTTTTGAGAAATGTTTAAAAGATGTCACAATCTGGCTGTATGTCCGATTTTTGCACTGATCCAATGTGGTGAACAGTTTGTGCAGGTGCATCTCAATGAATTGGAATCGTGTGGAAAAGGTGATTGATTTCAGCAGTTCATTTAAAAAGGGAAATGAATACTGTATATTCCAAACATTGATTAAAGATAGGGATGTTCACACGGCAACATTTGCTTCGGTGCTGCCCCCGTAGAGCATTCACAAGTGCAAAGTTACACTGGTGTAGCCCCTGAAAACAGCTTAAACCGGAGCAAATTTAACCCTGCTCAAGGAGGTGGTTTAAAAATTTGCTCCGGAGCTAATGCTCGTTTGCGGGGCAGCACCAATGTAAAATGGTACGTGTGAACGCTATAAGGTTAAAAATTTGATCCGGAGCAAATGCTGGTTTGCGGGGGTGGGGGGGGGGGGAGTAGCCTCGCTACGCATGAGAAGAGTTGATTACGTACGGCTGGAATGCGTTGCGTTTGTGCTCTGTTGTACTTCCATCATCCGTTTGTCTAATAACGACACAAGATATGATGGCATTTGACTGGTGCTTTTGTAGAACAGAATGGCAACTGGCAATAACAGTAGCAAGCGGCACCTTGCCTCTTGGGTTATACCATCTCAACTAGTACGTTGGGGGGGGGGGGGGATAGTCCCCAAACATCATCTTTCCTTTTGTAGGAGAATGGACTGTCTCGGAGTTGTTTGTGTAGTTTGTTCCTCTGTTGTGTGTTCACAACCCCCCATAGAATTTATTTTGTGATTTCCTCTCTTGATTTTCTGTTTGGCGCATTATGTTTGCTTCTCGGAGTGTCATTGAAGTCATCGGTGATTTACGTTTTTGGGGGCGGTCATTGAACGCCTCTCGAGCAGAAGGCACGGAGACCGAGAAGGAGAAGGACATGCCTGTACAGCAGTTGCTTGAGTTGTCTATGTTTTAAAAAGAACCAACACGACAGCTCTTTGTTTTCTTATCTTTTTGCACTGCTGCAGAAACTGCCGTGTGAATGCAAGTGGGGCTGCACCGGGGTTAACACGCTTCTCTTTAGTCAGCGGCTTTGTACGTGTGAACGCTCCACAAAATTTGCTCCGGTGTAAGATGTATCAAAACAAAATACATCGGTGCAGCACCGAAGCAAATGTGTGCCGTGTGAACACCCTTTGTTTGAAAATATTTCTAATTTTTAATTCTATGCATGATATTACAGGTTATGAATAATGACATTTAAATATGGTAAAAAAGTGAAGCATCGGAAAACACTTGTGTCACATTCCATCCATCCATTTTCTGATCCGCTTATCCTCACAATGGTCGCGAGCGCGCTGGAGCCTATTCCAGCCATCTTCGGGCAGTTGGCGGGGGACACCCTGAACCGGTTGGCAGCCGCTCGCAGGGCACACACAGACAAACAACCATCCGCGCTTACACTCACACCGAGGGAACAATTTAGAGTGTTCAATAAGAACTGCCACGCATGTCTTTGGAATGCTGGAGGACTGAAAAACTGGAGCACCCAGAGAAAACCCACGCAGGCACGGGGAGAACATGCAAATTCCACAGCGGAAGGCCGGAGCCAGGATCGAACCCTGCACTCCTGCACTGCGAGACCAACGCGCCATCCACTCGACTACCGGGCCGCCCCTTGTCACACTCCAATAAGCTAATTAACTTGGAAAACCACCTGCAAGGGCTTTCTGAGCCTTTAATTTATGTCTGAGTCTGGTTGAGAAGCACATACAATCACGGGGAAGACTGCTGACTTGACACACGTCCAGACTTCTGTCACTGACACCCTCCACAAGGGAGGCAAACCACAAAAGGTGATTGCTCATGAAGCTGGCTGTCCACAGAACGCTGTATCCATTCACATTGACAAGTTCAGTGGAATGAAAAAGTGTGTTCGAAAAGCATGCACAATCAACAGGAACAATGCAGATTTGAGAGGATTGTCACGCAAAACCCATTCAAGAATTTGGGGGAACTTTTCAAGGAGACTTTATAAACTGGCCGCTCCTAAACCACAGATGTCGGTAGTGCCTTACTTGGGCAGAGGAGAATAACAACTGGACGATTGCTAAGTGGTCTCAGTTTCAGATTAAAGTTACATTTCACTGGGAATTAAGCACCCAGAATCTAAAACTGAAATAAATTGCTCTCAACAATATTCAAATTTATTGGGATGCACTGGTCTCTCACTGCTGAATCCAGGCCCAGATTTAAAAAAGAAAAATAACCAAGAGATGTCTTCGTCAGGAAAAGGCATTCGGCGTAAAAATCTCAGCGTAAATCCAAAAGTGCTGAGTGTGGTCTGTAGCACTCCAGATAATTCCTCTCTACTGACTTTCGTAGGTGTTTTCCTCTGCTTGCTGAGCTTGATTTAAAGGGAATGTATCCTAAGAAAGAGTTGCAGCTTCTTGACAAGACCAGCTGCCCTACAGTACTTCACCTGAAGAACGAGTGATTTTATCATTTTCTTAAGTGTGTCATTGAGCCTCCATCCCTTTCGTCAGTGTGGCCGATGCAAGCAAGAAGGCTGCACTGGAGTAAGCTCACTGCCAAAAGCCTCATAGCTGAAAATGGCTCACCTGTCTGTGGCTGAGTTCTAAATGTATTTATTTATTTTTTGAACAGCCGATCGCTCAACTAGAAATTAGGATCAACAGGATGGAAATGAATATGCAGCTGAATGTATTCTGTATTTTGTGAAAATATACTCTACCATCTAATTTCAACAATGGTGAAGAAAAAAACACGGCTCATCCTCAAAATTTCTAATACCCTTTTATTTTTTTATTATTGTTTGAATATGGCGGCCCGGTGCTCGACTGGTTAGCACGTTGACCTCACAGTGCAGAGGTGAAGGGTTCAATCCCGGCTTTGGACTTCCTGTGTGGAGTTTGCATGTTCTCTCGTGCCTTCGTGGGTTTTTTCCGGGTACTCCAGTTTCGTACTTTCCAAAAACATGCATGACAGGTTCATGGAACACTCTATCTTGTCCCTAGGTGTGACTGTGAGTGTGAAAAGTTGGTCGTCTCTGTGTGCCCTGCGATTGACTGGCAACCGGTTCAGGGTGTCTCCCGCCTACTTCACGAAGACACCTGGGATAGGCTCCAACACGCCCGTGACTCTCATGAGGAAAAAGCGGAATAGAAAGTGGATAGATGGAAGAATATATTGTTTTTAATCTCCTTTCATTTGTTTTGTGCTCATACAAGTCATCTTCAGTCGGCGTCGGGGATTTATGCCAAGCAGGCAACATGTATGTATAATAGGTCAGCATAGATCATCGCGGCTAGGAAGAGTAGATGAGACGACGCGATGCGTTCGCCTTTGTGGGAAGTCATCCCATGCACCCAACAGAAATGACAACTTGGAATCATTTTATAATGTATTAGACTCACCAAGATCAGAATGGCCACACGTCAACTCAAGTTGCAGGTGCAGGGGATTCAAATACTTTCCGACGTAACGACTTTGGCGCAATGCCTTTCGCTGACAGACATGTAGACCAGCTGGTATTTTGGAAAATCCGATGTAAACTTTTGGCAAAATTGGAGCTGTTCTTTATACAGAACATTCACAGCAGCAGGTTAATTTAATGTGAAAAACATACATGTTTAATACTTACTGGTATCTGTATTTTTTTTGTTCAGCTGCTTGTCTTGATTGTGCTGTGTATTTTATTGACAATGTTAAGTTCTTTTGAGACTGGTGACATTTGCTCAAGAGAGATGGACTTTTGTTTAAAATCGCCTGGAATAAAGATATTTGATAAATCTCTCTGTTCCTGCCACCAAGGTCCTTCCATTTTCAATTTATATCCATCTATAGTATGACTGTCTTGACTCCATTGATTCGGTTAAGATTGATGCTGTAATCAGAAAGGAAGACGTCGCTGTGGAGAAACAATGGAATGGTTATGTCTCAAAAGAGAAAGTGAAAACAGGCTGAATCCAGGTGTTGGAAAAATGAAACTCCAGGTTTCGTATGACAAATATAAACAGAGTCTTCTCATTTCTTCTGTTCAGAGAATTGTACGATGACATTTTTCACAGAGAAACTACCAAGTATATGGCAAGCGTAAGCAAGTCAAAGTGAAGCACACTTAAACTGGTGCCATCCTGAAGTCCTGCATCCTCCACTCGTTCAAGCACACTTTGACCTTCAAGACTCCTCAGACCCTATTGAGACTGTCTCACAACTGAAACCCATCACATTCTCTCTGGATAGATTTTTTTCCCCCTAATTTATTATTTATCCAGGAAAGGCAGCTGAGAACAGAATCTCATTTGCAAGGCCACTGTAAGATGATATGAAATGATGTGAAAAGATGGACCAGAGAATTTAAAATTGTCTTTAACTACATTTCGCCTGCTCTTGGGGATTGCAATAAATTCTCTTCATTCTCGGCAGTTTCCATAAACAAAAAAAAACCTGCAGTAATTCTCTCTTCACCTTAAAAGGTCCAATTTGATTGCTATCGCAGTAAGTAATAACAGGCAGATATCCAAGCGTTTGTTTCTGGAAAAGATTGAGTCGAGGGCTGTCTTTCAGCGAGTTCATGCCTTTTCTGCTGTAGTAATTTTTTTTCTTTTAATCAGTCTGGCCTCAACACATCACTGAGACAGTACTTGTTAAAGTCTTAAAAGCTTACGATGATTCTCCACAAAGCACTGTGTTGAGTCTATTGACTTCAGTGCGGCAATCGTCACAGTTGAACACAACATTCTTACTGTTATCAGGAAACCAGACCACATAAAACCGGTCCTTAAATCTCAGCAATGGCTTCATGAGAGAAAAAGTTCAAAATGTGGTCTGAAAACATTGTTCACTGCTGCATTTTCATCTTCCACCCATTATCTGAGCCGCTTATCCTCACAAGGGTCGCGGACACGCTGGTGTCATGGAGCGCGTGGAGGTAGTGGTCCCACAAAAGCAGGAGAACTAGGGGGTACTGAACAAACTGTATTAACAAAAACACTTGCAGGGTTACACTGGGAAAAAAAAGCCCCAAAAACCGCAACAAACCGAAGTAACAAAACAAAAATCAGACAGAAACAGAAAACAACTTCACAGAAACAAAACAAAACAAACGAAACAATATCAGAGGTGCATGATCTTTTTTTTTTTTTTCCAGTCATGCCATGTGATTGAGACTTGTGCATGCATACAACGTAAGATTCTATTCCACCCTGCAAAAAGAAAGTTAAGGTTCCATTGTCTTTTCTCCTGTGAAAAACTTGAAAAGGGTTATTTGTGTCATGATTTGGTTTGGAACCAACAGGTGGCACTGTAGGGCTTTCCCTACAGCTGCACACCTGTTGGTCATTCTGTAATTATTAGTGCTTTAAAAGGACTCCCAACCCGACCACTCATTTTCGGGTCATTGTTTGTGTGTGTTTGTCTGTTTGCATGCTACTGTCATGGTTGTTCTCAGTCATGTTTTGGTCATGGTTTTGTTTGATACTTTGGATTTGTTTTGTTGTTAACACTTGTTGTTAACACTGATAATAATACTTCTAAATTACACTGAGATTGTATTAAACAGTCCCTGTTGCCAGCATTTATCGCCGGCTTCACTGTTAGCCGCTCCGGCATTTGCCGATCCTGCATCAACCGGGCCATTGTTAGCGGCTTCACGCTCAGGAAGGACGACGAGAGTTGGCGGATTAGTTTTCAAAGGCAGATTAATAGACGAAAATGATTCTGCACACATTGATACAGACACGTTTGCCGTTCCTACTGATCACTTTTTAATCAAACCAGACCTAGTCAAGCATGCTGTTTCAGCCGCAAAATCGATATTGTGGTTCTGGCGTCATTTAGTCTCATAGGCTAAACCTATTGGGAGAGATTTGTTTGCTATCCCGTGAATGAATAACCTATATGCAAATAATTATAATTAATTAATAATAATAATTAATAATAATTAAAATCAAGCAAAAATTCAGAAAACTTGGTCATATCAATAAACAACATGTGTGTTTCACTTTTATTAGAGAATAAATGAGCATTTTTGAAATTTCCAAATGAATTATCAATCAATAATCAAAAAAAAATCTCTGAAACTAGAGACAATGCAAGGAATCGTCATTTTCAGACTCAGCAGAGATCATAAAAATATTTTTGCCTCTCTCTCGAGAGAGAAAAAAAGTGTCCGTCAGTGTAATTAAGAATGCCAGCAAATCAGAGGACCCCCTTATACACAAGTACACTGGAAAAAAATCAAGTCAAGTACAGCTTTGTCGAATGCGCTGTATTTGCAACATACAGCAGAGATTAAATTTCTTCCCTCTCAACCAGACAAGGAAATATATAAAATATATTTTTAACGGTGACTTAGAAGGTGACTTTGGTGGTTGTATTATTCAGAGATGCATGTACATGGGATTTTTCAATATGTTTTTTCATATCACAGATTTTTTTTGGGTTTTAATTCATCTTCCTTTTCATTTTAACTTTTGTTTTGAAGTCGTTTTTTCTTTTTCTTTATAGCACTATGGATTTGCCTTGGATAAATGGTGCTATACAAATAAACTTGGCTTGCCTTCACAATCCATCCATCCATCCATCCATCCATCCATCCATCTTCTACCGCTTATCCGGGGCCGGGTCGCGGGGGCAACAGCTTTAGCAGGGAAGCCCAGACTTCCCTCTCCCTAGCTACTTCTTCCAGCTCTCCCCGGGGGATCCCGAGGCGTTCCCAGGCCAGCTGGGTGACATAGTCACTCCAGCGTGTCCTGGGTCTTCCTCGGGGTCTCCTCCCGGTGGGACATGCCCGGAACACCTCACCAGGGAGGCGTTCAGGAGGCATCCGAATCAGATGCCCAAGCCACCTCATCTGGCTCCTCTCGATGTGGAGGAGAAGCGGCTCGACTCTGAGCCCCTCCCGGATGACCGAGCTTCTCACCTTATCTCTAAGGGAGAGCCCGGACACCCTGCGGAGAAAACTCATTTCGGCCGCTTGTATCCGGGATCTCGTTCTTTCGGTCACGACCCATAGCTCGTGACCATAGATGAGGGTTGGAACGTAGATCGACCGGTAAATTGAGAGCTTCGCCCTTTGGCTCAGCTCCTTCTTCACCACGACAGACCGATACAACGTCCGCATCACAGCAGACGCTGCACCGATCCGCCTGTCGATCTCTCGCTCCCTCCTGCCCTCACTCGTGAACAAGACCCCAAGATACTTAAACTCCTCCACTTGGGGCAAGATCTCTCCCCCGACCCGGAGGGGGCACTCCACCCTTGTCCGACTGAGGACCATGGTTTCAGATTTGGAGGTGCTGATTTTCATCCCAACCGCTTCACACTCAGCTGCGAAACGCTCCAGTGAGAGTTGGAGAGCCCCGTTTGAAGGAGCCAACAGCACCACATCATCTGCAAAAAGCAGGGATGCAATACTGAGGCCACCAAAACGGACGCCCTCAACGCTTCGGCTGCGCCTAGAAATTCTGTCCATAAAGATTATGAACAGAATCGGCGACAAAGGGCAGCCTTGGCGGAGTCCTACCCTCACTGGAAACGATTCCGACTTACTGCCGGCAATGCGAACCAAACTCTGACATCGGTGGTATAGTGACCGAATAGCCCGTATCAGGGGGTTCGGTACCCCATACCCACGAAGCACCCCCCACAGAACTCCCCGAGGGACACGGTCAAACGCCTTCTCCAAGTCCACAAAACACATGTAGACTGGTTGGGCGAATTCCCACATACCCTCGAGGACCCTGCTAAGGGTGTAGAGCTGGTCCACTGTTCCACGGCCGGGACGAAAACCACACTGCTCCTCCTCAATCTGAGGCTCGACTTCCTGACGGACCCTCCTCTCCAGCACCCCTGAATAGACCTTCACAATCCATGACAAGAAATTTGAAGTTCAAAAAAGCACCGGGAAAAAAACAAACACAACTGTCCTAAATGTTTGTCATTGCCAAATCATCAAGGATGTTAATTGTCAGTAAAATTTAATTTGAATCACAATTCATTCTGGGTACAAGAACAAAAGTCACTGATATCCAATGCATGCACATTGAAAGCAACCCAATAACGATTGTTTTTTTTTTTTTTCATCAAAGTCAGATTTGGATTTGATGCTGAACACTTTGGGAAGACGAACTGTTTAACTTAATGTTTATTCCATTAGGTAGTACTTGAAATGGTGTTAAACTGCATTATTTCCTGCTGAGAAGCGATTCTAATATTTTGCCCCTCCCGTGTAATAGGTCAACATCATATTAGAAGCATATAAGAACCTGAGAAGGGTGCAGTTCAGTTCTACAACACTGCAAAGTAAAAGACAAGAGTCAACAGACTGACGGTGTTAATATAAAGGGAGTGTAATTATCTTGTAAATTTTGTATGTCATCGATCTCGAATGGATCCCAATTAGACCTTGCAAGTAGATCAAATGTAATTGTGTGAGTGTATGTGGCTGTAGGATGTGGTAACAATTGCCACCTCCATCACGGTTGTCTTCTTGCCTCTCTGCTATCCTACCCATCACCTTGTTTTAGCCGTGCTAGCTCTCAAGGACAACAATGACTGAGAGAGGGTGAAGGGAGTCAATTTGATTTTAAAGGTTGCAATTGGATTCTGTGGTATTATGAGCCGCGAGGCAAACAAAAAAGGCTTGTACCTGGGAAGCAGAGATCTTGGGGCAGCAAAAAAACAACAAAAAAAAAACAACATATTGTCCAAAGTAGCAACACGAAATTGCTGTATTCAAAAACAGAACTCATGTAGTCAAGAAAAGAAAGTACAAACTGAAAATTGCCTTATTCAGAGAAATATCCGTGACTACAAAGCACCGGGTGACTCGAGAGTTTGGAACACATGACCGGAGGAAAAGGGCAGCAACTTGGCAATCCACAATGTGGAGGTCAAAGATCATCCAGCACAGAACAACCGGAGAAGCTGGCTAAATAGGCTGCCATCTACTCAGGCCGATGTGGATCAGGTTGAGGGGGTGAGTCTCCGCCTCCGAGTTCGGGCCCGCCTCCTGCCAGGCTCCAGCAAAGCAGAGAGCGAGAGGAAAGCAGAGAAACATGGCAAAGGCAAAAAAAAACAGGATACCGTGGTGGGACATAATGACTTTGAAGGTTCTTTGTACCGCTGAATAGCTCAGCTGGAGCTGTCTTGATGGGGTTAGGGTGTATTGCTGGGAAAGCTCAGCTCTGGCAAGATCACAGACATCCTGTTGTTGTTTGCTTGCTTAATGTGCATGGGAGGGAGAAGCCGCTTTCATTCCAGATCCGCGCTCTGGGCGGAGCAACTCTAAAAGGTGGACGTTGCCTTTCAAATCTGGCCTCCTATATACGCCCCCCCCCCCCCCCCCCCCCCACTGACTTCAGAGCTTTTCCTCCACGCATTTCTGACGTTGGAATGTGAAACAACATATTGGGCAGTTGTAATTTGCAACACACTTATTGATATTTGCTATAGGCTCTTGCTCTATAATGCACGAAATTGAATCGAAATCGCCATATCTCTCAGAAAAATATCAATTCAATCCTTTGTTCAAATTGGTCACCCCGACTCTATGCTCTATTTTGTTTTTGTCCTTTGCACCCCTGTTGGTGACACCAACATTTCCAATAAATACTGTGCCGTAACGCTACGTAATGATGTTTAATTTGTCCCTTGCCTGCTTAAATGCCGAAATTTCACTTTACAGTCTCGCACGCAACCAATGTGAGAAATGAAGAGATCGTGTGAGGGAGGTAGATTAAAAACATTGTCTGGAGATCAAGATACTAAATTTAGAACCCCGATTGTATCAGTATTCGTACTTTTTCTGATATGTTTGTTTGATGGTGTGCCATGAGATTTTTCTGATGTCAAATCGGTTCCTTGGCGCAATAAAAGTTGGAACATTCCATATATGGTGTACAATTATTAACATTTTAGAACAACGGGTACTGAACAATGTATATTAGTCTTGATGTAGGATGATCATTCTCCACAATTGAATTGAGCTTTTTTTAGTTACAGTAGCAAATTAATTATTTGAATAACCATAATTCGGTTTTGAAAAGAAAAAAATGAAATCAACTAATTATAACTTTCTGTCAGAGATTTTCGCTCAGACAGTTCAACAAAGGCTCGACGCAGGAACAGATCGACTTTCACTGCCGGCAGAAGGGGCAGTTCTCCATGAAGCCACTCGGTGTGCGCTTCCCACTGTCACCGACCCCTGCAGCCTCTGCCGGCCTTTGTATTGATTGTGTATGCAAATTACAAGTAATACATCAAAAAACACTCCCATCTTCATTTCCATACCACACCCCTGGATGGCCCCATTGGGTCGCCCCTCAGTGGACCCCGAAAGACAAAGCATTCCCTTGGTACCAGCACCAACATCCATAAATGAACAGAAACGTAGACATTTTAATGAGCGGTCTTTCCATGAACTGATACGTCTGTAACCTGGCTCGTGACCCTTTCTCACGATGGAGCGTACGAGTACTCCTACAGAGTACTCCCTTCCGTCCAAAGTTAAATCTTCCTTTTCAAGTTGTCAGTTAACAGACGCCAGTGTGTCTACAAATGAGGGTTAAATCTTTCTATCTGAGATGCGGTCAGGTACCATGCGCTCGTGGGTCCCTTGACCTCAAATTGACCCCTGATTCTCTGTGCTTCCATTGTGTGCAAGATGTCTGAACACAAGCATTTCGAGGTCAATCAAGCATGTAACAATGACAATATTGTATTTGTCTACTCTGACACTTTCTGAATAACAAAACCCAAATTTAGACTTATCAGTCTTGTATTTCCAACCTCTCCTTGTCTTAAATTCCCATCACACACACACACAGTTTTTGTGTTCCCTCGCTATAGGCTTTGTTTGCTATTGATGTTTGCTGACTGACGGAGTTGTGTTGACTTGCTTCACTAGAAATTGTTTAGTTAAATTTGAAAAATCCCTGTATTGTTTTGTATTTGGGTTGGACGTCTTGGATGTTGGTACGAGCGGGGGATGCACGGCCGGTGCACATAGAGCCTAATTATGATTACATTCAATTATGTTAGTTCTGTGATCCATGCTTTACATTGATTTTCTTTATCAATCCAATAATAATAATTTCATCATGAATATTTAAAAAAAAAAGTGCATACACCATTTCCACATTTCAACTTCGGAGGTATGCTGATTTGCGCTTGCTTGTCTTATACATAGCGATAGTATCAAACTCTTTAAAATATATGCCTAATCTGATGAAATGACCTGAGGTTATCATACAGGATGTATTACCTTATTTGCTCCAGTTATCCAAGTGTCGGCGAAGAGATCAAAGCATTATAGCTCACCTCATGAGCCGTTTGCTGTATCGCGGTCCATGTGAACACGGCTTACTACACACTCAACCCGACTTTGTTTAGAGAGCAAAAAAACAGCCACAAAATAGAATTCACAGTGTTTATTGTCACATTCTTTTGTGCAGATGCAACAAATTATAACGATTTATATACAGTATATAAATTGCGACATCACAATAGTGACGAAGCTTCGTGACGAAGCTTCGTGACGAAGCGGCTAACATTGACTCAATACAGCTGGATTGCCTCACATTGACAGCGGGGGGAGAGAAGGAGTGCAGCTTTGTGACTCGGCGGGGAGCCAAGCAAGAAAGAAAAAGGCAGACAGACTACCTTTGTCGGTTCGATGTTGGAATAGATTTTCTTGCAGAATGTCGAAACTTTTTTCTCTTTAGTGCCAGCTCACCGGTTAATATATTCAAATAAAAAGTTGAATATAATGGTCGGCACATCACAGAGTTGGCTGGAGGAGGAATTTATTCGTAAGTCACAACTTTGGAGGACATTTCCACCTTGCAAAGCACCAGCACCGAGCTATTGAAGAATATCTGAAACGAAAACCCCAGTTAAGACAATTATAAAGGCTGAAGTTATTTTTCCTCCAAATGGCATCCTGGTAGCTTGGAATAAACGGAAGGTCGGAAGCTCGTACGCCTTTGTATTTTCCACCGAAAATATGTCATGAGCTGCTGTACGTTGACGTAGGCATGCAGTTCATGTTGTGCACCCTCACACAAGAGACATTCCTGTTTCTCTTCACCAATATACCTGTATGTGTTTTTCACACGTCTGATATATTTAATGAAGGTGTGTGACCTACTTAGTCTTTCTGATGCGCCAGAAAAGTGAAATGTAATTAAACTAGGAACTCCGCCACTTCCAACACTGCTACTTGCTCTCTACTCCATGTGACTTGGTTTTACAAATGCCATTGTTTTCAGTGTGACATTACAGTGTCCATTCCCTTGAAGCGTATCAGTTTCATAACCGAGGTGTTTACTTGCAGGTTCTACAGGGGATGCTCAGCCAGGCGCCCAAACCTCAGCGCAGGGCACCCTGCCGCGCTTCATTCAGGAGCCAGAGGACGCCTACATAGTCAAGAGCACTCCCATTAAACTGCGCTGTCGAGCCACACCTGCCTTGCAGATCTTCTTTAAATGCAATGGAGAATGGGTTCACCAGAACGAGCACTTCTCCCATGAGTATCAAGACCTCAACACTGGTAAGATGAAGCTATGTGACTTTATTACAGCCTAATCCTTCCACTCACTGCGATAATGTCAGTTAGCTGCACAATGAAAATGGTGAAGAATTTCCACCACAAAAAAGACAACTCTCAAAATGCAATTTGCATATTAACCAGAAGCAAACAAACATAATTGCCCACCATGAAAATGCGTTTAGTTAAATATTTTGGGTAACTGGTGCCACATAGATTGTATTTTCCGCACAATGAGGCGTACCTAAAAGCATTCAATTTTCAACTGAAAGGCGCTTTGTTACAGCTACAGCGGTCGTGAAAGCACGATATACATAAAGCTGTATTGTATTGTATTGTACAGTATTCCCTTTTAGCCTACCTCCACCTAGTGGATGCCTAACACAATCCAGCCAGCATTGTAGCTTCTATTCTATGCACCTTATAATGCCGTGTGCCCTAGAGATGAAAACAGTTTTGAAAACAAAGCTGTAGCGTCCATTGACGAAAAAGAGATTGGCTCACATCTCCTGTCCCATGTAAATCCACTTCAATTCCAAGCTGCGACTCCCAGTTCCACATCCGCAAGCGGGGCTGTGAAAAATGCTGCCCATTACAGGCGCAAGACACAAGCGCCCCGGGACAGTCCAGCAACGACAGTCAAATGGCGCCGACATTCCTCCCAGACAAAAACAGTGCTAGTATACCCATGCTGCCGAGAAGGCGCAACCACCAAGCACAGAGTCTCCTCCTTGATGAATGTCGTGGCCAAAAAATGCTGAAAAAAGTCCACATCAGGTCCACACGACGTAACAACAAACACAAAGTGACAAAACAAACCAAAAAAACAACCAAAAAAAGCAAGGCTCATGAGAGCACTTGCCGACGGCTGCCTACTCGGGCGCCATCTTGACTTCAAAGTTCTAACAGTGCTAAAATGTATCTTATAACGATCTGTTTGTACCATTGTGAACGCTGACCATGTTATTTGCAGATAAGCAAACTTGCTTGCTCATGCGCCAGACTTGATCCCGTTATCTGAAAGAGTAGCTGTCCAAAGTGCTGATTGTGCTGCACGGTCTGCACTTCAACCCCTCCCTAGAATAGTATAAGAAGGGCCGCACTCCATGGGTCGGGGGGAGGCCTCATGACAGATCTGTCAATGTTGCTTCTCCATATTTTTTTGTACCTGAAATAAATCTCATCTTTTGACAAAGATATACGTTGTCTTGGTTTCCCTGGACAAGACACACGGAAGTGCTGCATGCATAGAGTCCATTGGATTTATAGAAAACTGGGAAGACTCTATTTGCTTGATACAAGATACACCTTGATACTTTTTTATTTTTACTTCAAATGTGATCTTACTTTTCAGAACATATCTAAAGTGGTAAAACCTCACTAAAATCTAACTATTTTCCCCCCCTAATCTGAGACTGCAATGTTTGCTTCACCTTACATGTATGGGAGTGGTGCGTTAAAATTTAATTCATTATATCACTTGTAATATTACTCCAAAAACCTCAAAAAATCCAAAGCAGAAAACACTGTTGAGTGTCCGATAGCATTATCCAAGGGGAGAAGAGACACATTAACACTGTTCGCGATGATTGATATATAGTATAAAGTAACCTGCCACAATATTGTTGACACTTGCACAATCTCACAAGGCCCAATCGAAGAGCGGCATCAAAAATGATGCCGTTACAAATATTGCTCATTTTCAAGGAAGGTACCAATACGAATGTAATATATAGGTTTATTTTTGTGGTGTTGCGTATTTCACATTAGTGTACAACCGTATGGCATAACACTGAGAGTTGTTCCTAATAGTATGACCTTACCATGCTGTATCTATTCAAACTACAGGATTAGAATTAGATTGTCTGGGGTGGATATTGAAGTTACTGTTACCACGGTTTTGTGGTCATTATTTTCTTGGATGGCTCTTTACAAGAGGTGTGGTGACTTTTTAAAATGTATTTATGTATTTATTTATTTATTGTTTTTCGTTTAGCATTTTTCTTTTCATCTTATGCTGATCCAGTCTGCCCTCGTCTTTTTTTTTAATCTGATTTATTTCATCTGTCTGTCTGATTATGAAGAGAACATTGAATGCATATTGTGTATTCATTAACTCCCTTTCCTTAATCTCAACCTGTTTAATTATACATTCTCATCCATACCGTACAGTCAAGATGAAAAATGATAATGACTTAACCTGACCCTCTCAAGAAAACACTTAAGTGCATGTGGCCCAATGATTGTGTCGGAGAGTCCCTTGTCATCATCAGGCCCAAGTTGACTAACAATTTAAACAACCGGAGGATGTCCTCACTATATCTGCCTGGCATCGGCCCGCCTTATACCCGTAGTAAACACAAGACCAAAGATAAGGATGGTCTAAACTGCAACGCTTTGTTCTAACTCCGTCACAGTCAGCAACATTGTGTATTGGATTTGTCCAGCTAATCGGAGTCGGGGATCAGTAAAGAATTGGAATGTTATTAATTTGAACACGGGCCCTCAATGTTACCACAAACACCTGATAGGATCTCTTATTTAGCAACTAGCCTGATGACTCACCAACTACTGATAAAACTGATGATGCCCTTGAGTTTCTAACACCGGCCAATCCAGCCAGTACACAGATATTTTCTTCTATCGGAATCTGTAATCAAAAGCTCACTGATGGAAAGGCTGCATTTCAAAAGACTGGCCAGTGATGTGATCATAAATCAATCATTCAGTGCCAATTACACTACATATTTTGTGCATTGGCCAAAGTGAAGAGACACCCCACATGGGGTCGAGTGTGTGATTAAAAAAAAAAAAAAAAAAAAACCTCTTGTAAAGCATCCTATGCAACATAGAGCAATATATTTCCCATCTAAAACGACACTGATCTATTCTCCGCAAGCCGAATTCATTACTACAAATTATTTTCTCTTCCATCATGCACAGCGAATCCAACTCTGAGACATTATAGCTGTGCGACAATGGTGAGATAACATAGATAAGATATGCAGAGGATTGAAATAATAATCATTATACTTTCATTTATAGGCTCGGCCCAGCAAGACCTCAATATTGAAGTAACAATACCCTGCTGGAGTCTAAAGAATAATCTGGAGGTCTTTTTCAAATTAAAATAGGATTCATTCATCCCTTTCAATATGTCTTCATCAAATTAAAAACCTCTACCAGCAGCCCTAGCAAGGTTTCTGGAGGGAAACCCTGCACCCCTGCCATAGTGAAAATTCATTGGAAACATTTTGAATTGAACCCCCCCAACCCAACACACACACACACAAAATAATTAAATAAATAAAAAGATCCCCAGAATCCTGCTAAACATTCAATATAAGATAAGAAAACCTTTATTAGTCTCGCAATGGAGAAATTCCCAATTCACAGCAGCAAAGTTATCAAAGGAAGTAGAACAACAAAATATAGGAGCTGCTGGAAAGGCAGCCACTCTCGCGGCGCCATTTAGAAGTCAAAATAACAAAAATCTGCCTACTCGGTCGCCATCTTGACTTCATATAATGTCATATTTCCATTTTTAAGACATCACCTTCTCCAACATTAATGAAAAAAAAATGCATGAACGTTGCCAGTCATTTGGATGGCCAGGTCTTTTGCTAAAACTGTAAAACTATTCCTATCTTGGTTCCACAGCTATAAACAAGTTTCACTTAATTAGTCACGCCAAGCAGCTCATGCCTGCTCCATTTTGACTCGTATTGGAAGCTGGCTGCCTTGTACAAGTCCCGCTGCCCACAGACCACTGGCGGCTGCTGGTCATTGAAGGAGGTGAAGCACATTTTGATGAGGTGCAGCTTGCAAGCAAAGCTATTGTGTGACCGACTGTGAGTGTGACTGATCGTAACCTTGAGAGGGAAGCTCCGCAGTCGCTGCTGCTCATTGAGGAAAATGTCCTTTTGTTTTTTCTGTTCACAATTACATATATTTTTTATTCATGAAAGAAACTGATTTTGCATGGCAACTTCATCGAGTAGAATTAACACACAGTAAAAATTGCATTGATTGGTATCATATTTATTTTACTATTATGGCTGAAAGACGTGAGGGAATCTTTCATTCTTAGTTTGCTTTGACTTTTTTCATCCACTTGATGACCCTCATGTTGCTTTCACTGAAGCACCGATGCTGCCAATCTATTCCGGGACAAGTTGAGGGAAAGCCTCAACATTTTCTTGCTCTCACCGCCCATCTTTCTGGATAATTGTGAGATCAGCCATCCAAACAAAACTTTCATTCCGCGATTCCATTGAAATACTCGCCATTGTTGCACTGACTCTTCTTCACTGATTTTTCTTGTTCTCAGTTTCCAAGCCGTGGCAGTGCTTCAGTGCCTATTCATCCTTGGAATACATATGACAGTCCATTAGCATGTACAGGCATCTCCTTGTGGTCGCACACATTTCTTGAAGTGCTTCAGAGATTTTTTTTTCGAGAAACGAAGCCGCGTCTGTTTCTGTGTGGACATGGCCTGAGAGAGCATTTAAATGCCTTTGCAGTTTTGGAGTTAATTAGCTGATTAGAGTGTGGCATCAGCATCTATCAATATTGAACCTTTCCACAATGTTCAAATTTTCTAAGATACTGAATTTGAGATTTGCATTCGTTGTCACTTATTATCATCAAAATCCAAAGAAATAAAAATGAAATATAGCAGTCTGCATCTAATGAATTAACCCTTTCATGCACCCTGTATGTTTGTTTGTCTTTTCTTCTTTCTGCCTACATTCTTGCTGCTGGAGGCTGTAAATTTCCCCAGTGTGGGACAAATAAAGGATATCTTATCTTATCTTAACCTGATAACATGCGAAGCTGTCCACTGTAGTAACCGCTGTCCCTGAAAGGGTTACAGTAATATAATATATGAGTTTCACTTTTTGAATGGCATTACTGAAATGACTCAACTTTTTCATGATATACTGTGTGACCGGTGCCTCAATAAGAACATCAAATTGACACCTTCCTGTGATACTAACAGAACACAACATAAATGTAATTTCAGCCATGCTGATCTCCCACAGTCATGGAACAATGAAGCCAATTCTTTGAATTTTGCTGTAGACCAAAAAAACACGTGCATTTGACATTATAACAAAAACGAGACAAGAGACATTTAGCTTAGTGTACAATGGAGTTTGAATGTTCTCCTTGTGCTTGGGTGGGCTGAAGGCTGCACATGTGCATTTGACGGCTTGGTGTCCAGTCAGCCGAGTTCGACTGCCGCTTTCCAGTGAACCTGAAGGAGTGGAGCAGTATAAAAAATTAGTGGATGCAAATTAGGAAACAGGCGAGAAAACAAACAACAAATATTATGATGATTGTATCCTCACAAAATTAGGAAAAAGTTCAGATGTTTCATGTCACCTACCGAAGCCTGTTAAGCGCAAGTAAATTCCATTCGATTTCTTGTCATTTCATGGCGCTTACTTGCATGGTTGCCTTGAAATCGTCCATGCCTCACTGAGTTAGAGTGGCACAAGCTCAGCAGGACACCAAGTGGGAAAGCTGACTGATCCCCGATGCGTTGGGTGTTCACTGGCCCCCTCCCAATCGGCTGTCATTCATCTGTGACACCTCTCCTGGCACATTCCTTAAATTGTTATGACTGCCTCCAACTTGGGAGTGTGAGGAAATCAGCATCCACCTGGCTCTACCGAGGGAAAACTCGTTATCCTTGTTTGTTCTAAAAGGGAAAACTCTGCTTTGCCATTAGGACTCCTAACGCTCTTCTTTATGTGACTTTAATTGAGGCGGTTAAGCCTTCCGATGAGTAATGTAGCGATTTAACACTTGGAGCACACAAACATCTTTCTCCGTGGAATATTACTGTTCAATAGTAACCCATGGAGCAGAAGGGAAGAGAAAGGGCACCGAAAAAATCCTGGCCTTTCTTTCCGGCATCTTTAGTGTGTGAATGTTATCATCTGTGAACAGCAAGCAGACGCAGCGTTCGCCTTCTTCCACTGCGGCATATCCCAGATCTGCGAGCAAGCTGTTGCGATGGGGTGTGTATTTATTTCGTGTACATATTGTCACAGGGGTCATGTGTTGATGTGAAGAATTAATTTGCATGAAGACCTGCCATCTGGCATGACTGGAACGTGTTTGTATGTAGTTTGTCGTGAGATTGCATGTATGCATTTGTACATAATGAGTCACTGTGAGTATTACAGGGGCTTCACATGAGAATGCATGTTTATATGCATATATGTCCGGCATATATATTTCCATAGTGCACCTCTAGAAATCTTATGTGTGCTTGTATAATGGAGACACGACTAAGGGAGATAAACAGCCTCTGTCCTTCCTTGCCAGGCAGCCTGGGGAACGTGTTGGAACCATTTTTTATTTGAATGGGCAAGTTGGGGCGTGACGGCAGGATAGACGGTTGGATTTGACAAACGGGTGGTGGCACCCTACTGGCCTTTTCGGCGACTTTGCTGCCACCACTTTTCAAATCACTTTTCCGGCAGGGCACGTACTGTATATCTCTGGCTGATATGTAATGGCCTCTAAAGCCAGAATTGATGTTATCGTTGCTCTAGGGTTGCTTTGCGAGCCAGTTAATGGGGTTGTTAACCGAATGTGCCCCCGACAATACACCTCACACATACACGTACACACTTCCCCTTACCTCTACTGGATACTCCTTGGCGAAATGAAGAGGTGATAGTGTCTCTTAGTTCCAGAGATAATTTCATTTATCTTGACCACAGGTTTGCTGCCAGGGCTTCGGAGTAGACTGTAAAACTATTGGTTTATTTTATTTCATTTTATTTTCATGATCGAGAAAGAACGTACTCCAGATTGAGAAGTGAGTTTTAAAACTGGAGCATTCACAATTCTCTAGGAGTAGATCTGGGGGATAGTCGATTTTGGAGAAAAAAAACATAAAAAATTAGTCTTTGGGGGAAAAAAAAAGTGTCTGGTGGAGGGGCTCGACAGAATTTAGTTGCTATCCAATCAACGTGATCGTATCCAGCAGCACCGCATCCAGAGAGACGCAACCTTGAGGCCTCCTTACAAAACAGCGATCATTCAAAAATACCGTGTCTGTGAAAAATACAACTAGTCGAGGAAAATTAAAAGAAGCCAGTGCGCAATCAGCCCTTAAGGTTGCCTCCATAGCAATTTTGAACTCTGAAAAAAGCTGATTCAGAATACTATTCAATAGCAAGTTCTACTCAGAGATGGGTTTCGGTGTCCCTATACAAATTTTTGATGCTGATTTGAAAAATGTCTACTGGGGCAGATTTGGACTCAGTGCAAAACAAAATCATCCAGAAGTTTACTTGCATCTCTTTTTAGAAAAATCTAATAACCGATGTGGTTATTATGTGAAAATAAAAATGAATAACTACTTGTACTCTCCACACACAGTGATGAGACACAGTTTCGGAGAACATTGTTTACTTTTGAGTGGGTAGATGTCCTGTAGCACCATCTGCCTTTAACTCTTCCTATTCAAATATTCAACTTCTCATAGGCTTCTAATTTCTAGTTTCTTTTTCTCCTCTTGACTGTATAAGGTCTTGTTCTTTACGTTTCGAAAGCACAATTTGATATCTTTACAAGGCGACATGATGCTGAATCGCACTGCCTCTGACGATTGAGGACAAGTAGTTTGGAAATAAAAATGACACCTTTCTAAGATGACAAAGAATGGCTGTTATAAAATGTTCTTCACACCTTACCGAGTTTAATCTCAAGCACAACAGCTAATATGGGGATCTCAGAACAATACCTGCAGGAGTCAGGGCACTTGTCACCATAGATGAGCCTTGTTGGTGAGCTGATGCATAGTAAGAGTCTTGTGAAAGAAGTTGCTAAAGTAACCTTAGCAACTTTCATTCATTCATTCATTCACCTTCCGAACCGCTTCATCCTCACTAGGGTCGCGGGGGCGCTGGAGCCTATCCCAGCCGTCTTCGGGCAGTAGGCGGGGGACACCCCGAATTGGTAGCCAGCCAATCGCAGGGCACACAGAGACGAACAACCATGCACACCCTCACTCACACCTCGGGACAATTTAGAGTGATCAATCAGCCTGCCATGCACGTTTTTGGAATGTGGGAGGAAACCGGAGTACCCGGAGAAAACCCATGCAGGCCCGGGGAGAACATGCAAACTCCACACAGGGAGGCCGGAGCTGGAATTGAACCCGGTACCTCTGCACTGTGAAGTCGACGTGCTAACCACTGGACTACCGGGCCGCCCCTTAGCAACTTTTAAAAATAAATTATAAGAGCAACTAATGACTTTCTTCCAAAATATTTCAATAACTGAGTGAAATACTTCAGAAATGGACTTCAATCACCTGCTCGTCTCTTCTGAGCACTCAAGCGGTCCTTGTTTCCTCTGGCTGTATTTCCGGACTCTTTTCTATAGTGAACATTATATTCCTCGGGATAACAGAGGGCGCTATCTGGGCCTTAACCGGTTGCCTGTTCAGTATCTCTTTGAAATTTGCCGTCTCATTTGTAAAGGAGCCTCATGTTGATCACGCAAGCATGATGGTGTTGATCAAACAAGTGTGTGACACAAGTGTGACTGGCCTGTTCTCATGTCACTTGACTGCACAAAGCATCACAATCATCCCAGTTGGCATCACACAGTCAAAGCATCCTGTTCTATTTTTCTTCAGGCTCAAGATCACAGTTGGGTAGGCCTATCCGCCTGGCTGTTCCCACATAATGAATTTTGCGATCAAGGCGCTTGACCTCCAATGGGACACGAGTGAAGTAGTTGATCTTGTACTTCCGGAAGCGTGAAACGTCACCTGACGATTCAAGTTCAGATTTGGCCAGTATTCCATTAACACTGCCTTGGTCCACATCCACCAATGAGACATGAATACAATTTGAAATGCTAAGAAATGTAGAGCTTCACATCCTGCAACCAGAAACAAGTGATTTAATTCTGCTCACCAACGTGGTGCCCGCAGGCACCATGCCCCCAAGGGCCTCATGACTAGCCGATAGACC
This sequence comes from Hippocampus guttulatus, assembly GCF_054856545.1. NCBI lineage: Eukaryota > Metazoa > Chordata > Actinopteri > Syngnathiformes > Syngnathidae > Hippocampus > Hippocampus guttulatus. The sequence continues at coordinate 2,531,378 of NC_141265.1, forward strand.
AGTTTAAAGCAAAAAATACTCATTAAAAACACGTCCCCTGTGATGGGACACTGTGATTTCCTATTAATGCTGAAGAATTAATCAGAAAATGTTAACACTTGCAGAGATTTCTAGAAATAAGATAAGATATCCTTTATTTGTCCCACACTGGGGAAATTTACAGTCTACAGCAGCAAGATTGTGGGTAGAAAGAAGAAAGAAGAAAAACAAAGTGTTTGCATTCACAAAATGTTACAGTTTCAATAACAGTGTAATAATAGTGTAAGATATGACATTACTTTATCTGTTTCCAACCATGTTAAATTCTTAACACAATTGGTATTTTCACATCAATTATTAATAACATATTTAAAGGTGAATTGAGCAAATTTCTCATTTAAAGGGGCCATGTCAAACAAATTTTTTAAGATGTCCAGTCAAATACAGTTTAATACTCTGTCTGGCTCTCGCTCTCAGAATCTGAATCATCAGAAGCATCTTTATTGGCCAAGCGTGTAGAACACACAAGGAATTGGTCTCCGGTGTTATAGAACACAACACACTAGTATTGCAAGTACAAGCAACTAAACAAAGACTTGACATATAAGTATCGAAAGACCTTCCGTAATATAAGGGTAGCATTGTGCAGTAGTAGCAGCCAGTGACGGCTGTGCGACAATATGCAGAGTCATCAAGCAGAGAAAAAAAGTGATCAGTGGTGCAACACAAAACAAGGTGGTTGTGCAGTTTTTTTGAGTGACCTGTAGCAGTAATTGTAGTACAACTTCGGGTATGCAATTATACAGAAAGTCCTTCAGCGCTTGAAAGTGTCTGGTGCTGTGGAATATTGATCAATGACAACTGCTCGAGTATGTAGTGTGCAAACCCAGTTCAGGGTGTCCCCCGCCTACTGCCCGTAGACAGCTGGGATAGGCTCCAGCACGCCCCGCGACCCTTGTGAGGATAAGAGGATTAGAAAATATATGGATTGTTGATGAACCTCTTGTGGGATCAAGGTTACATTGTAGAATTGCTGCAATGAAAGCGTGAAGACAGAGAGCCATTACATAAATGTACGGTAGTTCAACTATCCTCTACGTAAAACTTTGGGGGCGGGGGGACATTAGCTGCTGGCAGCACTTAAAGCAGAAATATTGCAAAGATGACTGAAGCTTTAATTCTTAAGAGTTGTTAGCCTGCTCAGCAGACTGCCAACTTGACTTTCCTTGATGCTTTCCAAAGTGTGATTACACTTGTAACATGAATATATTTCAGTATGAAAGCACTAAAAATGAAATGACTCGATTGCAGAACTGAAAAAGAACATGCTCTTTTGTTCGTCTGAAAACACCACGAGAAGCACATTCTGCAGCATCATTTGAATTGAATTATCTTAGAACCACTTGCTTTATAAAGTCGTCACCGCTACGACTGCTTGTCTTATACTCCATCTTTGCATCTGTAACGTGCAGTGCCAGCTGGCTGATTGGCCGTTAATAGGCATAGTGCAACGGCCTCCGGGGGAAACCACAAAATCAGGGGCGATAAAACTCTTTCAATGTAATTTTACTTCTGAAAAATACTATTAATTCTTAAAATCAATATGCTAATATCAAAACCAAATGTACAATGATGCCCGTGTTAGAAATCCCACCTTGTTGATATGTGTGTTGCCATTATGCTTGATTCATTGATGGTGATCTTTCCGTCTGACTTCAAAATGCCCTTTTTCTTGGGAAGCTAATGGAACGTGAATGTTTTGTTTTGCTTCTCTCCCTGATGCGTCTAGTAACAGCTCGTGCGATCGACTTTTGCTGTTACAATTAGCCTGAAGTTCCTCGTGTAGTTGTGTGGAAATGACAAAAGGTGAGAGAAATTTCTTGGACCGTTTGTGTCACATCCGTTTGTGCTTGTGTGTAATTCAGGCTATCTTGGTGTTTCTTAAATCAAATCTCATAGCGCACCACCAAACAATAATGTCAAAGTGAATGAATACTGAAAAAAACTATGACCTTGTCTCAGTTTACTGAAAAATGGATTTGTTCTGTGTAAAATACAGGCCTTTTTAATTTAACCGAACAGGAAGCGTGACTAACTCTGTTGTTTGAATGGCAACAGTTGTATACACAGCTTTATTGTACCCTCGGCCATCTAATGGAAGAGCGATTCATCATTCTGCCGGTTGCTGCAGTATATATTGCTGACATAGCTCGATGAACAATTATGTATTTGTAATGAATCATAATTTTCAGGCAAATTAAATGTAATTACCCATGGCACCTCATGTCATAAGATAAGAAAAGATAAGAACACCTTTATTAGTCTCGCAATGGAGAAATTCCCAGTTCACAGCAGCAAAGTTATGAAAGGAAGAAGTAGAACAACAAAATATAGGAGCTGCTGGAAAGGCAGCTACTCTCGCGGCGCCATTTTGAAGTCAAAATAACAAAAATAACACAACACAACACATAGGACACAGACAGCCGTGCAATCTTCACCACTTTTCTGCATACACTTTGTTGTCTGAAGCAGTTATAGATGAAAGAGGAGAGGATCAAAGTGTCCTTTCACCAGTGGATCAGAGACGTCATGCTGAAAATGTGCACACGTCTGCTACAAGCTATGTTTTGAAAGCAAACACAAAGCTGTAGCGTCCATTGACGAAAAAGAGATTGGCTCACATCTCCTGTCCCATGTAAATCCACTTCAATTCCAAGCTGCGACTACCAGTTCCACATCCGCGCTAACGCTCCTCAAGCCTTACATCCATCCAGCCGCAGACCGTTCAACAGCACCGATCTCTCCGCTGAACAAAGCGGGGCTGTGAAAAATGCTGCCCATTACAGGCGCAAGACACAAGCGCCCCGGGACAGTCCAGCAACGACAGTCAAATGGCGCCGACATTCCTCCCAGGCATAAACAGTGCTGGTATACCCATGCTGCCGAGAAGGCGCAACCACCAAGCACAGAGTCTCCTCCTTGATGAATGTCGTGGCCAAAAAATGCTGAAAAAAGTCCACATCAGGTCCACACGACGTAACAACAAACACAAAGTGACAAAACAAACCAAAAAACAACCAAAAAAGCAAGGCTCATGAGAGCACTTGCCGACGGCTGCCTACTCGGGCGCCATCTTGACTTCAAAAATATTCACCCATTTGAGAATTTTCGCGAATAGAGCATTGTTCACAAAATATTAACACTGAAATACTCAAAATGTTGTTGACAGAATTTTACAAACTAAAATAAAAATAAAAATCAAGATAAATAGCTCTGGAAGTGCATTTCTGTCCGTTAGCAGCTCTGCATTACCAACATTTCTTTTTGGAAAAGTTGTATGTAAAATAAAATGTATCCTGTATTTTGATTTTTCTGGGCATCCTCAGAATAATTATGTTTACACGCCCTGTTCACACATTAGGTGCACCAGCAAAACCTAGTGAGATGTACTAGAAAACTAATATCAGGACTTTTTCCTTTACAAAGATACACAAAGAAGTAAGGGTGGAAATCTTTGTGTTGCGATGCAATATTGCCGGCATTTGATTTGTAAAACAGTGTACAAACATTTGACTCCAGTCTTGATGGTATTGAGAGTCTGTGTTCTACGCAAAAAGAAAATAAATGTGGCTGCAATTGGTGGGACAACCAAATGTTTAAAATACAATGAAGAAAAACAGGCTTTCCGGCGGCATGGTGGTCAACTAGTTAGCACGTCCGCCTGACAGTGCCGAAGTCATGAGTTCGATTAGGTGTGACTGTGAGCATGAATGGTTGTTTGTCTATATGTGTCATGCGATTGGCTGGCAACCAGTTCAGGGTGTGCCCCGTCTACTGCACGAAGTCAGCTGGGATAGGCTCCAGCACGTCCGGGACCCTTATGAGGATGAGCAGATCAGATAATGGATAAGTGGATGGGAAACAGGCGTTCACTGTACATTTTGATGGTCCACAAAATAAAGATTCACGTCAAATTAAAACCTGCACATACTGTATGTGATGTGAGTATATCAATACTGTATCATGTGAGCGAAAACTGTATCATATTTCTCAGAATCGATATTTGGTCCCACCACTGTGTGTGGTTGATCTCAAATGTCCTATACCTCAAACACACACCTTATAAAACTGGACCCATTTCATGCAACTCACAGAATTTTTTTTGTATGAATTAATGTGAAACTAATGAACACATTGGGTATCATTTTTTAAAATTAATTGTGTAACTATTCGGGTGTTACAAAAAAACAATTCGAGCGGGAAATTGGTTTTGATTTAAAATGGTACATGTTTGAATCATACAGCACCCCTGTGTACCGATACAGTATACGGATATGCCATCGTATGGAATCGTCTTTTATGAGAGATTTCCAGCTGAAATAAATCAATATAAAACAGCTTGGTGTTGCTGCTGATTCATTCTCTTTTTGAATAGAATTAACGTGGATAGTATGGGCTTTGGAGAGCTTTTACTTGTTGCATATTATTAAACATGACAAAAGCTACAGCTGTACGATATTAAATCAAATTGTAATCCCACTGAATCAAATGGAATTTTTACCTTTTCAAATCATTACATCCTTAAATTATCTCATGTCTCATAAGCGCATGTATTGAGAAACGTATCAAAATGGCTTTTGGGGAGAGATACTTACCCGTTGGAATTGAATGGGTCATAAATCAAATACCCTCAAATATTGTCATGTATAATAAAGTACACTCGTCAAGTTGTGGCCTTGCTTAAAATCATCAATTTGTAGATGAATCAATTAGGTACAGTAGATGGATGGATGTCTGACTAAAATGCCATTTTAAATATGGTCAATGTATGTGCTTATGTATTCATTTAGTGACCCAATATAAATGAAGTAACTTGATATATGTCATGCTCAAAACACATGTATAAAAGATCACCTATGCGACAATAATGGGTTTCAAGCAAAGAATAACACATTTTTCTTTCCAGTGCAAAGGGCTACCATGCATAAAATTACCATTCATGGCACAGAACTGTTTGAAATAAAACAACAACAACAACAACAAAACAACATTAAGTGCAAGAACTCATTGCGGAATCGGCAAACTCACTCACCTGTCTGTTGCAGTGCAGTATTGGCCAGTTCACTCTGCTTTGTAAAGGAGCCAAACAAAACTGCCAAACTCCCCTGCATGGTGTGAGCGGCCAGCTGTCACAACAGCCGCTTGTCCAAGTCACCATATGTGCTTGCAGTGCTATTAACAGTATTAAATAGATTGGACAGACCTGGGAAAAGCACGGCTCTGAAGCCACATCTGGCCCCCTCAGAATTCTGTCTTATAGTAGATAATATAGCCTCCCACAGCCCTTTGTAGTTCCTGTGCACAAGGTGGCGTTATGTACCAAAGAGCTGTAATCCACTGATAAACTAAGAGAAGAAGAAGGAGAAAGAGAAAGCTCGCTTTCTGTCTGAAAACTCCAGGAGTCAGGTTAAAATAATGATGACACTGTGACAGACTGACAATGACGACCCGGAAGACCAGTAACATTTACTGACGGCCCTAAAATAGCGGAACAGAACTCTAATCGAGCGATGACGGAAGCGTGGTTAAAATAACAATGGATTGACGGACTGACAATTATTGTATTGGTTTGTCTTGAAATAATGACAGATTGACGATGACAGACGGGTGGTCCAGCCGCTGGCTGATGACGAAAGACTGACCGGCAAAATTTACTCAGGTGCCCATATCTGGTAGTTGATAGCTAGCTAGATAGATAGATGGATGGATGATTTGATTTTTAGATGGATTTAACAAGTTAAGAACTTTTCTAAGTTGAAGAAAAACAGATCAAATGGTTTACTCTAATGAGCCTTGTCAACACTGTTCTGACAATAAACAAATACGGATGACAGATGACACGATGGCAACACTCAGCGCCGTCTGTCAGGCAAGCCACCTGTCAACACTTTCCGTTTCAACTTGCTTGCTGTGTTACAATGCTTACCCCGCCTCCCTCTCCCACAAGCCCTCAGATTTCTTTCATTCAATATTTTTTCTCCAAATAGAGGCTTGTGCATTTTACACTATCATGGAAAGTAATTAATTATTATTTTCTCCACCACCCCCCCCCCCCCCCCACCCACACACACACACACACGCGCGCCTACACACTGTCAACGTGTGAGCCCTCAGCTGTTGGTGGGGAAATTATGAATTATGTTTGTGTTTCACTCTCGACTGATAGGCTGTGACGAAGAGGTGCCAGCCGGAGAGAGATTTCAAAAAGAAGCAGACACACTAAACGAATGCTGTGTTGTTCAAGTAAACGTAAGCTACATAAATACTGCACTTTTCTTCATTAAAATAGTTCTAACATTTGGCATAATTATACCGATAACTGTCAAAACATGTACTTAAAATGCAGGGAGGAGCATGGTATATCTGAAATATTTTGAACAAATTAAAATGATTTTTTATTGTCACATGATGAATAAAGCTTTGCAGGATGAACAATGTATTGTACAACTGTATTCATTTATGTTTGCTCTTTTTTCTAAATGTATATTCGATTTGAATTGTTGACTTCTTGACCTGTCCCTCTCTGTAGAGACCGTGTGCATGTTGTATTATTATTATTACCGTATTTTCCATACTATAGGGTGCACCAAAAAGTCTTCAATTTTCTTAAAAGCTCACCGAGTGCCTTAAAATCCGGTGCATCTTTTGTATGGTCATTACGGTAATACATCGAATCCAAGATGGCTCCTTCCTGGAGACATGCTTCCAATGTTATAACTTGCTGTTGGTTCAGTGAACTGTGTCGCTGCTTTATTAAATAAGTTTTTGTTGCAGCTCCGAAAAAAGGAGAGCTGTGGTGTTCATTTTTTAATACATGTACGTCTTTGTCTGTCTACGTGCCTTCTTCTGTTCGACTTGAGAGGCGTTCAAGGCCGCCTCCAAAAAACGTAAATTCATGATTACGTCAATGAAACTACGAAAATTGAAAATCATACATCAAAACTGAAAAGCAAGCGAGGATATCACAAAATAAATTCTATAGCCACCCCAGAATTTTTATTGTGATTTCATCATTTGTAAATACACAACAAAGGAATAAATAACTACGACTGACATCTGATCATAGTAGTCGTGGTGCTATGATCAAGGAATTGCCAAAGTGTTTGTCGGAGGCGGTCATGAACGCCTCTCGAGTTGAACGGAATTAGAGAAGGCATGGAGACGGACAAAGACTCACCTGTATTTATTGAAAAAAGGAGAGCTGTGGTTTTATTTTGTTTTTAAACGCAGACTTTATTAATGGTTTTCACAGTCTCAACAAATACAGGTACTTTGTCTGTCTCCGTGCCTTCTTCCGTTGCACTCGAGAGGCGTTCATGGCCGCCTCCGAAAAACGTAAATTAATAATTACTTCAATGAAACCACGAAGAAAATCAAGTGAGGAAATCACCAAATAAATTCTGTAGGGGGGATATAGAATTTATTTGGTGATTTCCTTGCTTGATTTTCTGTTTTAATGCATTATTTTCAATTTTCGTAGTTTCATTTAAGTACAGGAAGAGTTAATTTACATTTTTCAGAGGCGGTCATGAACGCCTCTCAAGTTGAATGGAAGGAGCGCAGCACCATCTAGTGGAGACATTGTAGATTGTGCCTTATAATGTGAAGCGTCCAATGTATGAAAAAAAATTTACAAAATAGCCATTCATTGAAGGTGTGCCTCATAATCCAGTGCGTCTTTTAGTGCGGAAAATACGGTTTTATTAATCTATGCACACTGTGATTGGTTATTCATAGGCAACAGGTATATCAAACGCTTTGAGGTTGGAACTAGGAAACTGGGAACTGGGAAAAATCTGACTTCCCACCCTCCTCGAATGCAGCATGATTTCCCTGGTTACTTTCTCTTTGTCCGGTCGTTGTTTCTGCCAGGCGTCAAATACCCTGGTCCTGTCATGTTCCCACTTCTGAGTCCATTCTCAACTTTGATTTGCTACTTTGTGTCTTGTTTTGTGGAGATCTGTTAATTTTGTGTTTTTTTATTCCAAATGCCATCCACACTCATTGTTTGCCTTTTTTTGTTTTGGGAGGAGGGCTAACAAGAAATACTTTTTTTTGTACATCCTGCACTCCTGCCTTTTCTCACTGCTTCTTTTGCTCTTGTTCCACCCTTTTTCCACCACCACCACCACCACAGGCCCAACAACCTGCAACCAGTGACAAATTCAGAATGTTAGTAAACAATACTTGACAGGATACTGGGGCATGACTATCGCTGACAACCTTTCTTCAAGGCAGAGTCCAAATCTCTAGTCATGTAGGCTACTGATCAAACGCGATTCTGGAAAAGAAAAGAAAACTAAAGCCGACTGCTGATGGATGGGAGCTATCTATTACTGTGTTGGTTTTCATTATTTTGACCGAACACCTAGCGTAGTAGACCAAAGCATGCTCATCATTTCACTGTCAAAAGAGCAAACTCTATGTGTGCCAATAATTCAAGCAAAATAAAACTAAAGCACAAGCAATTTTGACTTTATTAACTCATTCAGTACCAGCCAATTCTGGACCAAGTCTGAAAAGACGTTTAAAAACGTCTTTGGGAGTGAATGAGTTAAGGTAATGGCCCATCTAACACAGCCTAACCAGCTGTAAGTCAAATAGCATCAGTCACCACGTGAAGCAATAGGCTCGTATATCACTGGCGCCAGGCTGAAAACGTGTACCTCCAAAATCGTCACTTTTCATGAGACCCCCCCCCCCCCCAAGACGGCATGTTTGTTCAACCATTAAATTTGCATAATCAAAGAGAGCAAACCATTTTTCGAAACTTCAGATTGCTCAACGGAGATAGAAAAAGCACTGACGTTCTCTACTTGAGTAAAAGTACAATTGCTTGTGTAAAAAAACTTAAAAGTAAAAGTACTCCTTCAAATAAATACACAAGTAGAAGTAAAAAGTACAGTCTCTGAAATATACTTTACAAGTAAAAGTAAGAAGGATCTTTCCTCCTACGTTATATATGTAATTAGAAGGATAATAAAGTTGAAAAATTGTCACGAAACAGGAAACCCAACCCTCAAAACTGGCCCACGATTAGTTTTAACTGTAACGTGATGAATCGTGCAAGTATTGACCCGCCTCTTTGCTTTTTTAAACCAACTGCTCTCTCACTCGAACACTTATGGTGCAGTACTAATGAAACAATTATGAGTACACTCAAGATCAACGCTCCCTCAAATTGCACACGCGAGCAATTGCCCACTTCTCTCGCGCAGTGACAGCTGGCGCACACCACGCACACACTACATTTCTAAACTCATTCCTTTATTTCCATCCCACTTTAATCTACAAACAGGACACCAGATTATTCCCACTTCCGTGACAGTTTCAGTATTGGGACCATTCAGGAAGGCCAAACATGAGCATAGTTGACGAGCCTCTTGAATTAGGCTCTTCAAAGGTCAGGTGACTAGGAATTTTTGTATTTTATTTAATGGGATGTTTTCCATTATTTAGGAATGAACAATGTGTGACCATAGCAAAAGAGAATGGCTGAATTAATTATGCTTAAAATAACCTATGTGCTAAAATTAAAGTACCGTAACAAACGTAGGCCAATTTTACTTGTGTCATAAATCTCTATTCGATCTTTTTTTTTTTTGGATGTGACTGTGATCATAACATTTTACATCACGTACCTTGTTATGATCACAGTTTTTGGACAGGTGTGATCCTGGTTTGGCTGCCATATGCATGTCTGATGTTGCTCATCGTCATCCAAGGAGTGCTCAGGGAGTTTGTGTGAATGCTCAGACGGATGGAAAATGAGAGGGAACATTGCTCAAAATGACTTTAATTTTGAATGTACCCACATTAAGATTTCATATTGAACAGACTTCACTTAAATAATATTTAATTAGTAATTTTAATTGGTCCTGTTTGACCAAAACAAAGGATTTGTATACAGGGCAGCCCGGTGGTCCAGTGGCTCGTGCACCCACCTCACAGCGTAGAGGTCTTGGGTTCAATCCCCGCTCCGGCCTCCCTGTGTGGAGTTTGCATGTTCTCCCCGGGCCTGCGTGGGTTTTCTCCGGGTACTCCGGTTTCCTCCCACATTCCAAAAACATGCACACTCAAAGTTGTCCCGAGGTGTGAATGTGAGTGTGAGCATGGATGGTTTGTTTGTCTCTGTGTGCCCTGCGATTGGCTGGCAACTGGTTCAGGGTGTCAAGCACCCCCCGCGACCCTTGTGAGAATAAAGCGGATCAGAAAATGGATGGATGGATGGATGTTTGTGTACATAAGTTGGATAGTATAATTGATAGTACCGTAACCTCTTAAATCTCATCTTTTTAGGATGTCACCAATAATTTATCATTATTTTAGGAAATACACTATGCAGACAAGTGAAACAGTAGCGCTTAAAATCATTACAGCCGATAACGTTTGTTATTTTACTTTGGCTCAATCTGAATAGCCCGAGTGAGATTGTTTAGATATTGCACAATGTTGCGTTTGCAACAAATTTTTCATGCCGCATTGATATTCACATTTGTGTGATGCTGTTAAATTAGTTTTGAAGTTTGACATACTTTCAAATGCAAATCACTATCTTACGGTCCACACATATAGTTCTGAGCTGCATGGTATAGTATTTTTATTTTATTTTTTTATGGAGCAGACATGCGACTACAGTGTGAGGTAGTTTAATGAGCCATCCTTTCATAATCCCGGTATGCCTGTGTACGTACAAAGTGCCCTTTACCGGAAAAAAAATATGAATACCGGTACTTAATTTTTTTAATCATACCATATACACATATTTTAGAGGTCTTGTTTGAGTTGGAGTAAGGCAATTATTACATTTTCTGTAGCATCATTGAAATGTATTGAGTACAATTTTTTTGTGGAGCTCTCCAAATCCCAATAGAATTCAGATGATCACCTGCCATGGCCTTCTTGATGTGAATGATTCATACGGTTCAGATTTGGAGTGGAAAAGTGCTACAATTAACTAAACGTGATTTAGTCACAAGAGATTCATAAGCATTATAACATATACAACAAATATGTTGGATTTCACTCGTCCAGTGGTTACAATAGCTATGTCATGTTTACCCACCATGCACCACCACTTTGAAATGTTCCCATTTTAATTTTACGCCTGGCAGCGACATGGATCTCTTCTGCCATTCAGATAGTTTTAACTGGTATCCATTTGATGCCTGCTCAATATTTTTCAAACTGTGCACCCACCGTGTGTTGCTCTTTGACTTGAGTAAGAGCTTGTCAGATTAAAGCATTATTTATCAGAGTGGCACCACCAAAGTCCCAGTGCATTCAACGTGTCTTCCTTTTAATCCAACAGAGTGAATGAGGTCCTGTCGACGACAGAGACTCTGAGGAGTAATGAGAATGCACATATCTGCTTTAAGCCGATTAATCAGATTAAAATGTGTGCAGTGGCAATCTTAAACTTTGCGACAGAGTGACAAACATTTGTAAATTGTCTGAGGGGATTTTCTGACTCAATGTTTTTAGTTCCTCCACTTCAGTGCATTTAACATTACAAAAGCATTGTCCAATATGATATGGTGGCACCCGGACGTGGCACCCTTTTTGTTACATCACATGCAATAGTCTCTTGCATTCTCTTGCATAGTCCTTCTACATATGTCGTTTGAAGGGTTTCTGTACAGATGTTAAAATTATTCTTTAATGTGTTAAGTGTCCTTTTTGGCTGTTACTTTGTACATCATTGAGCTTGCTGGAATATAGAACAGAATAGGGTTTCTGCCTATTTCTTTTGATGCTTTCAGAAGCAGTGTGTAGAATATTGAGATTTTGGAGGTGTGTGTGTGTGTGTGTGTATAAGCCTTTCAAAAAAATATGCAGAACTATTCCTGTAAAACGGCGGCCTAGTGATCGACTGGCGACTGGCCTCACAGTACAGAAGTGCAGTGTTCGATTTCAGCTACGTGCTTCATGTGTGGAGTTTGTGTGTTCTCCCTGTGCCTGCGTGGCTGGCAACCGGTTCAGGGTGTACCCCGCCTACTGCCCAAAGACGGCTGAGATAGGCTCCAGCAGGCCCGCGAACCTCTTGAGGATGAAGCAGTTCAGATAATAGATAGATAGATGGATATTCCTGTAAAACCTGTAGACACCTTGATTGTAAAGCTTACCAGTCAGAGATTTGCCTGGTGCTGCCCTGATCGCCAGTGTGATTGGTAACTGACAAAAACACAACTTGTATAGCCGTTGTTGTTCCAGCCATAAAAAATAAATAAATAAACAAACTGTCACAATGTGGATGTTTGCAGAAATCCAGATGGAATCACTGTCTGAGGTGAATCTATTCTCACACAAAAATGTGGAAAGAAACCCTCAACATTTTCCTTTGTTTATAGGGCTTAAAGTGCGGGAGGTGATGATCAACGTGTCCCGTCAGCAGGTTGAGGATTTCCATGGCCCGGAAGACTACTGGTGTCTCTGTGTGGCATGGAGTCACTTAGGTACCTCCAAAAGTCGCAAGGCTACAGTCCGCATTGCCTGTGAGTATTTCAGCAATTCATCTGAAGTATATAACTTCATAGTAGCAGGGGGGCGAACTCAAGTCATATGACTTGGACTCGAGTCAACACGAGTCACTGATTTTAAGACTTGCAACTTCTGTCTTATGAATTTTGAGCTCCATGACTTGACAAGTCATTCACGGTACATTCGAAAATCTGTTATTTGGAAAATCACCTGTACACATGTGAGCGCTTCTTGAGCAAGTGACACGGAAGAATGAAGTTTCCAAATATTTTGTCCGCATTTAAAACGGCACCTTTGTCACATCTGATTCGGAAGTGCTATTTCAAAGATTACCAGAACCTTTTTGATGCATGAAAACATCATGCGAGGTTTGCAAACCGAAGATAAGAGCCGCATCTTTGACATTTACCTTCATCTGTCAGATGCTTGGAAGATAGCTGCGTGAACTGTGAAGCTAAGCACACTAGGTTAGGTTGACAGTTTAGGTCATCAACAGCTGGTCATATATAAAATCCATTTCATGAGAGTTGTGCATTTAATTGAGAAGACCAAGTGACGGATAAGACACTACAGAAACTATGGCCTTGCACTTAACCCCCCCCCCCAAAAAAACCCCAAAACAAAACAAAAAACTAACAGCTACCTGTATTTAAACATACATCCATACTTGTAAGTATACATTGACCTACATTGAGTTCTTTTCTGGTTGTGAGAGTCGCTGCCATGTTTTGTGTGGCAGGGGCCTCATAAATTTATAGGATGCACGTCAACCTTACAAGAACTAAATTAAACCACAACCTACAGAATGCACAAAGTTAATACATCTTATTCACCCACACACATACACGATTAGATTTGGGAAACAGATTGGCACAACAAATGTCGTTTTTAAAATCTGATAATTACACTTTTACTCCCACATACAGCATGTTTCAATATTCAGCATCTTTGTGCCAGTGTTAGATTCATTAGTAGCTGTAAACACTCATGCAAAGTTTTATGACTCGCATTCTTCTAAATCAGGGATGGGCAACTTAAGTAATGGAGGACGACACACTTTTTCATCAGTGCTACTGGGGGGCACATCGGATCTATCACGTCTGAATGAGACGTGGCAGAAACTGCTGTTTTAAATTTGGACAAAATGCGAGCATATGTGCAAAGTACCAATCCCTGTCTAAGAAATACATTATCCTAATCCAACTACAAAAGGGTTGGAGCAAAATAACCACATACAGTACTGTCTTTCAGAAGCAGTGCAATGGGCTCCCTTGCAAAAAAACTACCACTCAAGGACAGCACAAAACTGCTGAACAGGATACCAACATTATGTCCAAGAACTCATTTTGTCACAAAAATCAACACACTAAAATTCTTCAAATCATTCCGCTACTCTTTGTCCTGCATATCACTCCAAATCCACAAAAAGAGAGGGAGTCCTCAGGAGACTTCTGACGTCGTCCGTGAATCTGCAGTTATTTTGACTAACAGCTGTTGTCTTAACATTTGAATTTAATTTAATGTCATTTGAAAAATGAACCACAAGGTGGATATTTTTGGCGCGAGAAGTAATTCAGCCACACAGACTCACTCCATTTATTTCGCAGTGACGTGAAGACCTCTCCATTAAATGAGATCGAGGACCATCGCCTCTTATTCCCAAATTATATCTACCCTCTGCCGCCTCACTTCTCTGGCGATATGAGATGATAGAAAGAGTCTCTGCACGGGGGACCATATTGACTTCTGTAAAGGCTGTGCCACGTGTCGTCTTTTTTGGAGGGGAGAGGTGCTAGACATCATTCAATGTCATCCTTTCTGGTCATCCCTGTTCCATCACGGATCATTTCGTTCAAATTAAAAGTCACATTTGTTTCAGTAATGTGAATGAGTACATATAAAAATCAGATTTAACAAAAGTAAATTAATAAATTGTGCATCATGCCCTGCAGTGGGAACAGAACAGAAGGCCCAGTGTAAGCACAACTAAGACATGTCTGCCACCTTGTCCTGATTTGTGATATTGCAACTTAAACTACTTAAAACTTGAAATTGGATTTTTGGATCTTGGACTATTGACATTGAACACTGCTCAACAAATTGTTCCTGAATTTTCTAGTCAGAGATCAGATTTGATCGCTAAATATCATGTGCCTACACGTCAGCGTTTTGTGGAGTTGAACTCGCGACAGAGTAGTCTGTGTTTTCAAAACGGCAGGCTGTGACTCATTGAGGAACTGTCTCTCGTGAACCCGGATCCCACCAACTTTCTCAAGCATTGTGCTTCCTGCATTTTCTGGACACACCATGGAGCCCAAGAAGTGGCTGACAGCCGAGGCTGGAGATGACGGGGTAATTTAGGGGTGTTCACAGGGCAACCTTTGCTCCGGTGCAGCACCGGGGCTGCCCCCGTAATGCGTTCACATGTACAAAGGTCTAGCCCCTGAAAACAGCTTAAACTGGAGCAAATTTAACCCTGCTCAAAGAGGTGGTTTAAAAATTTGCTCCGGAATAAATGCTCATTTGCAGGGCAGCACCGATGTAAAATGGTACGTGTGAACGCTACAGGGGTAGACTCGCTACGCATGAGAAGAGTTGATTACATACGGGTTGAATGCGTTGCTCTGTTGCATTTCCGTCATCTTTCCTTTTGTAGGAGACTGGACTGTCCCGGAGTTGTTTGTGTAGTTTGTTCCTCTGTTGTGTGTTCACAACCCCCCCGCCCCCCCCTTGCACCGGTGTAAGATATATCACAACAAAATACGTCGGTGCAGCCCCGATGCAAATGTGTGCCATGTGAACACCCCTTTTGTTGGAGTTTTTTGGAGCAGTTGTCTGCTGTCCAAATGCAGCAGAAAGCCACCCGGGCACTAGTGGAGAAGATGAAAGTGTTAAGGTTCCAAAACACTGAGAAAAATAGGCATCTGGCGGTGTTGGAGCACAGGGTAGACGGGTTCGGGCAACACTGTAGGCTCAGTGACTTAAACAAACCCCGGGAGGGGAGGTGGGGGGAGGGGGAGCTTGATTTTGATGCAAATGAGGGATGCCATGAAGATTGGCCAGGAAAAGGCTACTTCCATCCTTCAGTGGCGCACAAAAGCGCAAACGCCCCGTTACACCCAAGTCTATCTGTGCAAAGGCGAGCAGAATATCAAACTCCACCCACTTAGACAGAGAATTGCACAAGACTTGCATTGGCACCAAAATAGGGCCCCAGAAGTTTAGATATATACTTTATGAGCACTGAGGGACTATTGACAGACATTCAACGTCATTGCCATTTCAGAAACCTTGATCAACGCAGAAATGAGAATTAACTGAGCGAGATGGTTATAAACTTTCATATATAGTAACCACCAACTAAACAAAACTGTTTGAGGTGTGGCTATCTATGTTGACAATACCTTGGAAATTAAAGATAGTGGAAGTTATGACACAGGTGGTTGGGAATCTTCTTCCATGTATCATAATATAGCTGTTCTTGGAAAATATGACACATTTTATAAGTAGCTGCATATATAGAGCGCTGGTTCAAGTAGGTCAGGCATGTCCAGCTCCGGGCCTGGAGGGCCACTGTCCTGCCTGTTTTCCATCTCCATTCCACATTTTGACTCCCACACTCATGTTTCTTACCGGATTGCAGCAATGTTGTTGTTTTTTTTTTGTCTCCAAACAAAATCCGTCTATTGTGCGATTGTTTTGATTGCCCAGTGCACTCTTCATGACCTGCTATCCGGTTATGTCCTCGAAACCCCCTTGTAAAGAGATAATCGAGCACAGGGCCATAGTCGAGTGGGTTTTGAAGGTCATGGCACACAGGGGCATGGCGGCTATTTTGAGGTGACCGGATGATGCAAAAATGACCGTCACACTTGACACCTGACAGTTGCCTCTTATCTCCCCACACAGACCTAAGAAAAAACTTTGAGCAGGACCCCCAGGGGAAGGAAGTGCCAATCAATGGGATGATCGTTCTGCACTGTCGCCCTCCGGAGGGAGTGCCTGTGGCAGAGGTATGACGGACACTCTTCTTTCCCTCTCTCCTGAAAGACGAGAAGCAAATACTCCCCCTGAGCGCAGCAGATTTGAATCAAGTGTCTCGCGTCATTCATCAAGATTAGACTCAGAAACCCGGAGAGTCGATGGCAACGTCTTTTCTGCTTCCCGTGACCTTTAGGAGATTGATATACTCGTTTGAGATCACCAGTACCAACACTTGAAGGGAAATAAAAATGTTTTCTCCACAGTGACCGAGTCAGCAAAGGTAGCGGGAATAACATGAAACCAAACTGTCTTAAATGCCAGGGCACTTCTGAGAGTCTTGTGAGATTCCACTGTGAGAAATATAGAGACAAGTGAAATGGGTTTTGGAACTGACTGAGCCGTAACGGTAAGTGGGAAATTGTTTTGACCTTATCAAGTTGGGTACTCTTACTCTTATGTGGGTAAGATTTCTCTTGACTGAATTTGCACTTCTTAATCAGATGTGATATGTCAGTCACATTTATAGTCTTTCTCATGTCCCATTTTGAAATACTCTCTCCTTGCATACATATCGCTAACACGTGTTTATCGGTGACTTTTTCTCTCTCTCCTCACTAGACACAAATTAGGGCCACAAATAATTTTGGGTATTGTTAGGCTCACATACTGTATATTATCCGAATAACAATAATTTTATAGGCCAATCCAGCTAAGTGTATTTTAATGTGCATGTCATCGTTCAGCTATCGAGGTCCTTTGGGCAGATGTATGCTTGTGTTGTTTACATGGTAATGACTTACTCTTAGAAATGCCGTAATTGTGTCAAAAATGAATTATTGTATTGCCTTTATCCACACACACACACATGCACACACATATACAGTGTATATATATATATATATATATATAAGGGCGGCCCGGTAGTCCAGTGGTTAGCACGTCGGCTTCACAGTGCAGAGGTACCGGGTTCAATTCCAGCTCCGGCCTCCCTGTGTGGAGTTTGCATGTTCTCCCCGGGCCTGCGTGGGTTTTCTCCGGGTGCTCCGGTTTCCTCCCACATTCCAAAAAACATGCATGGCAGGCTGATTGGACGCTCTAAATTGTCCCTAGGTGTGAGTGTGGGCGTGGATGGTTGTTCGTCTCTGTGTGCCCTGCGATTGGCTGGCAACTGATTCAGGGTGTCCCCGCCTACTGCCCGAAGACGGCTGGGGTAGGCTCCAGCACCCCACGCGACCCTAGTGAGGATCAAGCGGTTCGGAAATGGATGGATGGATATATATATATATACATACTGTATATACACATATACACACCTCTTCCTACGAAATTAATTGGTTCTGGAAGAAATTTCTCAACTACAAAATTTTGTAAGTAGAGACGTGTTTTCCATGTAAATGCCCTAATTCGTTCCAAGCCCCTCCCCCATAAATTCAGACATAAATGTTTCCTAAAGCATATAAATGCGTCAAAATATGTAACAAATGCAGGCTACAATTAGATTATTGCATATTAAATACGAGTTGCGCATAATGTAAAAAACAAACAATATAGTAAAGAATACAAATGATGGTCATTTAACTTTAAACTGCGTCCTCATCATTTTTTCCCCTCGTTAGTTCATGTTCTCTCTCAGAAGTGGTCTTTGCCTGGTGTTTTGTAAAGAAGTGATCCAAGGATGTTCGCTTTTGTCAGCTTTTAACAATCCTTCGAAAATGTGCAAGGCAAACATCAGCATAGTGAGAGATCGCTTGACTGGTGAACACTTTTTCTGGGTGATTATTTATACAATTACGTATAAATATTGGAACAAGGGTCGAATGATGAGGACGCTGCATCGACACACATCTATCTACACGCAGAGACACATACGGTAGAGGTCCCTCTTAGCCAATGGGATGCCAAGATGATGCTCGGTAATAGCCAATAGCAGAGCAGCTCTAAGTGTGTTGCATTCGGGAAACTCGGAGCTGCGAGTATCAGCTCGTTCTGTATTTTTACCTTTCGTATCTTGAATTGTCTTTCTCAACAAGAGGCAATATTTTCCTGTTGAGATGTTTCGTAACTAGAAACTTTCATATGAAGAGACGTTCGTAAGTAGAGGTCCCACTGTATGTATAAAATGGCTTCTACCACCCTCAAATCGGTTTATCATTAGTCCTCAGGTACTACATACCAAGATTTTAGATTAGAAGTGCTTTACATGCCATTTAATTGCTTGTGTGCGTGTTGATGATAGATTTTAGCATTTTAATCATCACCAATGGTAAATACAAGTGGGCCTCCCGTGGAGAAAGATCACGAGATAAAATCATCTCAGCGGGATCAGCCTTCGCGTCTGACTTGTGGGGCAAATACCACATTTAAATGTCTTGGAGAGAAAAGGTCACCAGGTCCTTGTCAATGAAAATGTCAAATGTCTATTGTGTACTGGTCCAATGACCATAAGACTGGCTGCTCTGTGCAGGGCACATTTTTTTTAGGTGGAGATTATTCCTGGAACCTGCACTGTATAAATGATTCAAACTGGAAATGGAGAATGGTGCTGATGTCATCTCAGTGCTACAAAATCCACCGTGCGGATAAAAATAGATGGGAGTAGTATAGACTAAAATCACAGTTCTTTGCCAACACATATGAATCCAGCCACAAGAGATAGTCGTGAATACAGTAGAGTCTAATATCCTCAGCCCAGTAGATTTCAGCGCAACTCGCTCCATAAAATATTGAGATGGTGATGAGTGTGGTAGTATCAGGTTAGATTGTTGCTACAGGGTGACAGCTATACAACCAGTTACTTCCAAAAGGAAATATATTTCAGTTACTTGCAATTGAAAATAATACGTTTCTTGACAATATAAACATCTGTGTAGAGTAATAAGTTTGTAATTACCTTTTAGTTGCTTTTTTTTTCAATCAGTGATTATTTTAGATTCATGCTTTCAACATTCTAAGAGGAAAATACGAAGTTTGCAACCATAGCTGGTAAAGGTAACTTGTAACAAGGATCTTAACCGTATAGGGTGTAATGTTAAATGTTTCAACTCAATGGTGGACAAGCATTACCTTTGATTACAGTTTTTCTCAGTTGCTTTGGTACATTCTTGAGATGAGAATAGAACATTTGCTAAACGGTGTTCTTCTCAAAACAATTTGTACACCACACATCAATATGTGTCGCTTCAGTTGAAAAACAATGTCCCACTCCGAGTAATAATTTTGAGTAACGCATTATATGACTTTGTCAACCGCCTTTACATAATATATTACTGTGACGTGTTGCAAAAGTAATGCGTTACCCGCAGTACTGCATCCGAAAGAGAGGCAAAATACAAAAAAACAGGAGCTTTTGTCGTTTATTCATATTGCTATTGTCAAGGATGTCAGAGCAAGGAAATCACTTTTGATGTCAGTTTTATTTCAAATGGAAAAAAACTAAATTTAGTTTTCAAAATATTAGAAGATAACATCACCCTTTTTGGTCAATTAACTAGAATAAAAAAAAATAAGCTTTTCGACATGTCCAAGTAGGGCTGACACACACACACGCACGCACGCACGCACACACACACACACACACACACACACGCACAAAGAAAAACAGGGATTTAAACCCAGAGCATATCTTTTTAACTTTTGGTGAAAGGAGTACACTGGAAGCCTGTATGACAGGTGTGGCCAACCAGTCCGGGGCTAAGAGCCAATTTTTTTACTGTGTTACTGCAAAGAGCCACATCATACCCTTCCTTGCGCACGCGCACACACACACACACACACACACTTTTTTGGCCAAAGATCGCCTTTTGAAGCGACCAATTTTTTCCCCCACGCATTTCCTCCTCCCAACCCTTGCAGTCGACCTGGGACTGGTTCTGATCGACGTTTTTATTGTGCACCTCTGCCTTAAAATCAGAGGTAATTCGCTGACTAGCTTAGCGCTTAGCACCGTTGTAGACACCGTTGTTTGAATGGCAGCGCCATCGCCGAGGCGTTTTCGACAATTGTCTTGTGAAAGCCCGGGAGTCGCATTGAACCAGCCAAAGAGCCGCATGCGGCTCGCGAGCCGCGGGTTGGCCACCCCTGCTGTATGAGATAGATTTGAGTTGTATCTATGAAAATAACTGTGAAATGAATAATAATAATAATAATAATACATTTTATTTGTAAGAGCTTTTCACAGCACTCAAGGACACTTTACAACCAAGAGCAAATAATAAAACCACAAATAAAATTATAAATAAAAGAAGAGAAAGATTTAAGGTGAATATGCAAGTCTGAATAGGTGGGTTTTGAGCTGGGTTTTGAATGTGGGAAGAGAGTCAATATTACAAATATGGGGTGGAAGTAAGTTCCAGAGTTTAGAGAATAGCCAAATGGGAATCCAAATTGTTTTTTCTTTTAGCAAAAGTCTTTGCTCTCAAGATGAATCCTCATCTTCAGCAGTTGTTCGGGTGGACCGTCTAAGCCAGGGGTGTCCAAAGTCGGTCCTCAAGGGCTGCCGTCCTGCCTGTTTTTCAGCTCTCCCAGGAGCAACACACCTGATTCAAACACTCATGATCAATCTAATGCTGCTTCAGAGCTGGCTGATGAGCTGATCACCTGAATCAGGTGCGTTGCGGCCGGGAGAGCTGGAAAACAGGCAGGACAGTGGCCCTCTAGGCCTGGAGCTGGACATGCCCGATCTAGGCTCTAGCACCAAGGAAAATCAAATAAATGGCCACGCTCTGTGATAAAGCTGTTTGTTCAGCTTTGCCAAGACATTCTTATGATCCTCCCAAACAATTCACCATTTGAATGTCACAGATTTACCTTTAAAAGACCTAACTTGGACTAAAATGTTCCCACTTTTCCTGCTGTTGTTTGCTTGCTATTTTGTCACTGGTTAAATAAGTTCGAGCAAAAAGAGGACGGGTGTCATGATTCAACCAAGTCGAGGCATTACACCCTGCCAGTCGGAAGCTGAGAGCGTCTTATGTTTATTTAGTTCTGGAAAAACACAAAGGAATAGCAATGTAGTCGGGCATGCCTCAGAGAGGTGCAGACATGGTGTTTAGAAACCAACAAAGGAGCAAGCTGACTTTGTACTTTTCTTTTCTGATTAACCTCCAGTCCGCGATAGCACCACTCAGGCACAGATCGTTCCTGTGACTCTACCTGCCGCTCTCTGGCTTAGGGTTTATATGGGCACACTCAACTGAAAGCATCTGCAGGAATTTGTGTTTGGGAACAAGCTATACTGTACATGTCCTGCTGACTGTTTTCAGAGAGAATCCTTCAAGTGGATTCGCGTTGTCTCCTCAGGTTTGCTTCCCAGAAGATATCATTGGCATTCCCAAACCCAATCCGTGAAATTGTGTAAAAGCAGATGCTGAACTTCATTGTTTGGGCTGTGGCCCCTTGTCTTCAAATTGCCACTTATTTGGAGAAACAAAAGACACAAGTCGGGGGAAGAAAGTGGAAGATGGCAAGGTCTTCATTCCCACTCTCATAAATCTCAATGATGGCTACAATGTCACTCATAACATTGCTATTCTGTCCTCTAATTTCCTTTTAGCCAGCACATCTCACAGCATATAATCATCAGCAAATGTCATCTGAATGAAAACGTGTGTGTGTGTGTGTGTACATGCACACACTTTTAGTGATGGGCGGACCTGGATGCTGGGAATGGTCTGAGGGAGGTCACCTTCAGGGGCAGTCTGGGTAATGAAATCACAGGGTGGATGCCTTGATGTTGTTCGCACCTCCTTGAAACACCGTTGTCAAGGTTGACACTGAAGACCATATCCAAACTGAAACAAATGTGCCAATTAGGCATCTCTTTTTCTCTCTCTCTCTCTCTCTCAAAGCTCCCCATCCCCCCGCTCCCAACATCTCTTTCTCTCACACTCGGCTGTCTTATATCTTAACCCACCCACTGTTAAAGCAAACAAATAACGTGGCCTAAACACAGCAAGAAGCCACTGGTAATTGCTTCTTTCAAGTCACAAGAAAACTGAAATGAAGACACACAATAGAAACGGGCATGGCTGTGGGATGCCACTTCTGACAACATCTATTCAGTGACTGATGACTTTAATCACAAAGTAATTAGGCACTGTCACAGTGTGCGTTTTATCTTCATTTTCTTATCGACTCGTACGGCAAAAGCGATTTGCTGCCAATGTACACTGTGGGGAAAGGCTTTCTTAATCGTCACCAACACAGTATTACGGAAGGAAAGACTGAGAAAACAATATGTCGTACCTGTTTTTCCGTATCTTCAAGAAAAAGCAAGTCTCACAACAACTGTTTACAGAGACACAACTGACTGAAATACAGGATATGTGGGGGGTACACCAGAATGAGAGAACTGATACCATTGTTCTGATGTTTATTATCATTTTATTCATGTCCATACATATTGCAATCCATCATTCCTCGGCCATGTGTGTCATTTCTATTTACTCGGTCGGGGTTTGCATGCCCACAGGCACTTAACTATTTACATTCATACATAATTTGAGGGGTGACTGTTTACTTTCTATAAATCCATCAGCCCTGCCTGTCCTGACACACGCTGAATGCAATTTGCAAATGCAACAAAGCAAGCTATTTTCACGGAATACAAGCAGTAAAGCATCACTAAATTTGCAATTCCTCATGAGTTACCTTTGTTCTTTCTGGTAATTGGTGACAGTGCTTTCCTTTCATGTTTAATTGCTTTAATATTTGTGGTGATACTGTCGAGTTGTGATTAAACTGCAGGGTCAAGAGCAGTCGACCAACAGTTATGTTTGTAATGTTGCATTTGTATGGAGAACATCTTTTCAGAAAAAAAGAGGTCTCCATTTCAGGACTTTCCACCAATCAAGGGGCCATTTGTTCTATTATCAACATATCAATCATGCTCTCTTCACCGATGGGTTCATTTCGCTCAATTTGCTCAGGTTAGCCACATCTCAGAAATGTGCTTGATTCGACTGTGGCCAGACTCAATCGCTGGGGCAGCGCTGAGTCTGGATTTCCAGGCTGGTTTCTCCCTGGGCATCCTAGAACACCTCATCAACTTCTTAACTGGAACACGACAGTACAGTGGCACTCGGACTCCTGTAACAACAAGTCGGCGCAATTCACAGTTCGCTTTTATTTAATGTAACAATTGATAGAGCCTTTGATAGAGTGGATCACAGTATTCAGTTGGCTTGTTTGCAGCATATGGTGGGCATTGGCGCTTAGGCAGCTGACTAAAGTAAAGTCTCTCCTTTCAAGAGCACTTTGAAAACAGTAATTCATGCCTTCGTCACATCTCGGCTGGATTATTGTAAATGACTTTACTTTGGAGTCAGTCAATCCTCCATTAAGTGCCTCAAGTTGGTCCAAAATGCTGCTGCTCTCCTCTTGACCGGTACTTGTAAGAGGGAGCACATCACTCTGACTCTGGCACCCCCCCCCCCCCCCCTTCACTGGCTCCCTTATACATTTAAGAGTTCTTTTTAAGATCCTGACATTTTCAAATCTTTAAATGGCCTCGCCCCACCTTACCTCTCTGAGTTCCTCCACCCCTACAGACCTGCCTCAGGCCTGCGGATCAGACATTATTAGAGGTACAGAGAACTAAGCGGAGGTTCAGGGCGGATCGAGCCTTTTCCGTTGCTGGTAGAGAGGGATCTTTGTTCAGCGAGCCCCCTCGTTCGGCAAGCCCCATCTTTAAAACTCCTCTTAAAATGTATTTTTATTCTTTGGCTTCTGATTTGGCAAGAGACTTGATTTTCTGTTTTACTTTTTTTGTGCTTTCTACTTGTTATTAGTTTATTTTTTTCATTGTTTGTTGTATGAAGTATTTTTGCTCTATGTACAGCACTTTGTATACAGCGATGGTTATTTTAAACTTCTCTATAACTACAGATGAGTTGAGTAGACGGTGGACCAAGCAGGGCTCGCAATTGGCTCTCAGGTGTAAACGCTAGCTTTCACCACTAGATGATGATGAATATCTGGCAATCGAACATCAGGCCACTTTGTAACATCTTCCTCTCACTCTGTAATTACATAAGAATCAGAAAGTTGCTTTCTATCTGACGTTTTTTTTTGGAGCAATTTTAGTGATCCTTTTGTGAGTCGACTTGTGTACATAACGAACCCTGTATGGTATTTTTCGCACTAAAAGGCGCACCTAAAAGCCTTCCATTTTTTTTAAAAGCTCACAGCGCGACTTAAAATCTGATGCGCCTTGTGTCTGGTTATTACGGAAATACGTCAACCCCAAAATGGCTCCTTGCTAGAGACATGCTTACAACGCAGAGTTCAAACTTAAGGCAATTGATTACACAGTTGAACACGGAAATATAGCAGTGGCAAGAGAGTTATAAACGTTAACGAGTTAATGTTATAACTTGCTGTTGGTTAAGTGAACTGTGTCGCTGCTTTATTAAATAAGTTTTACTGATATCTGATCATTCTGTTGGCATTTACTTGAGCATAGCTCCATCTAGTGGATGCATTGTAGATTGTGTCTTATAATGCGGTGCGTCCAATAAATGAAAAAAAATACAAAATAGGCCATTCATTGAAGGTGCGCCTCATAATCCAGTGCGTCTTTTAGTGTGGAAAATATGGTAGTTCTTTCTGCGCACCCTAATCATCTATGTTTGCAAACTGCAAATGGTCTTCAACAACATATTGTTGCGTCGCTGGGAGACAAAATGCGCTCACAGCATGCTTTGCGGCACTATAGATGGAAATAGCGCATGGCATGTTGACTAATGACTTGCCAACACCTGTTGATTCAGAGAAAATGTATGCTTGTTCTTCTGCTTACAAAAATTAAAGTGCAATTGTTCCTCACTCCCGCCCGATCACCACAATATTTACTTAAATAAGAATAATTATGTATGAACAAATGAAAGCCCACTTTCCACTTATAAAAGTGCAGGCCCAATCGAATGCATCAGTAGCCTTCAAGGTTTAAGGTTTGCACTCGAGTACTGCAAGGACCTCCACACTGTTCAATTACATCGTCCACTGGTTATCTTGCAACGCCCTTTTCACACCTCACAGGTGTGCAGATTGGTACTGACTTCTGGGTCACATACACAGATTGCATTGTCATTCTTAGAGATGTATCTGTATTTCAAACGAGTGCTAGAATATATGTGTGTGTGTGTGTGTGTGTGTGTGTGTGTGTGTGTGTGTTATTGTTATTGTTATTTGAATTTATGATATTGTTATATTCACCTTTGGAAGTCATACTAATGACTAATAAAATTAAATTTTAAATGTGCTTCATGAACCAGTTTGACTTTTTGTCCCCCTGGCTTTCCTATGTGGAGTTTGCATGTTCTCCTAGGTCTGCCCGGGCTTTCTCCGAGCACTTCAGTATGCCTGTGACCCTCGCGAGGGATAAACGGATTATGAAATGGATGGATGGGCACAATTTATTGAAAAAAAAAAAATCTTTGACATGATTTCCACTTCAATGCATTTTTTTTCCCCTTAGCATTACTTTTACTTTTATACTTTATATCATGTTTAAACCATTACTGTTATACTTTTACTTCAATAAAAAGCTTGAGTTTAGAGTTCAACAAATCTGTACTTCTCGTAATGAACGTGAATAACTGACACCTCTGCATTCAGTAGAATGGGTGTGAGTCTCACCTTTCAATATGTCCACATTTTCTTCTTCATTATCACCCAGATACTATTTCACCGGCAACGGCAACCTGTGTGTTCCCTGACTGACACCATCCTTTTGTGGATTAGACAACATTGATACAATGCAACATATTGTATGGGGTGCCTGACATATTGTACACCAAATTACTGTATTGGAGACAATATAAGACTATATAAGAGTGCTCAATTTTCTATTTAACAAAAGTACAATGAGTAACCCATTTGAGTTGATTTGAGATTTGCCGTTTAAACGGTAAACAAACAGAGAACATGCATTTTGGGTGGGAGTTCGACTTTTAATGTTTACCGTGTGTGTGTGGGTGTGTCATAATCGGTTGGTGCAACAAATTTGCTTCCATGCCTGTCTCACACACACCCACTTGCTTCACTTGCAATCTGTACTTTAGTCTGAGACATGTCCTTTGGAGCCATATTAATTTAATCACAACCCAAGGCTCTTCTCCTCCTGAACTCTTAGAATTCTAACCTCCAGTACCCCACATTTGTTTATTTATTTATTCAGTTACTTACTTATTGTTGTTTTGTGTCAATACGCCTAAGGAATTAATCATTTTTTTCTGGAAAAAGTGGTGCACATGCAGTTGAAAATTTTCTTGGATGAACATAACATCTTGGAGGTCTTCCAGTCAGGTTTCAAGACGATGCATAGCACGGAGTCAGCCCTGTTACGCGTTTCTAATGACATCCTCCTGGCAAATGACACTGGAGACCACGTGTGTCTAGTTTTATTGGACTTAACTGCAGCATTTGATACAGTGGATCACAGTATTCTGCTGACTTGTTTGCAGCATGTGGTGGGCATTGGCGGTAGTGCTCTTGAATGGTTTAGGTCCTATTTAGCTGACAGAACCTTTTGTGTCAGCCTTGGCTGCTCTGAGTCACGCACTGCTCCCCTGTCATGGGTGTTCCACAGGGCTCAATTCTGGGGCCTCTGCTGTTCTCATTGTATCTGCTCCCATTGGGTTCCATCTTAAGGAAACATGGTTTCCCTTCCACTGCTATGCAGATGACTGCCAGATCTATGTCCCACTGAGCAAAAAAAAAAACCTTCTCATTAAGGCCACTCCTATCCTGCCTGGAAGAAATCAAAACCTGGATGGCACAAAATTTCTTGAAATTCAATGAAAAGAAGACAGGGGTGATACTTTTTGGTCCCAGTGGCCCTTGTACATCCCATCCTGTAGTCTTGGGCCCCTGTCTCCTTAAGTCAACAGTCTCAAACCTGGGCCTTAAACTGGACAGTGATTTCAAACTTGATCGGCAAATTGGTGCCGTTGTTAAATCCAGCTTCTTTCACCTTAGACAGCTGGCCAAAATAAAACCTCTCCTCTCTCATGAACACTTTGAGACAGTAATTCATGCCTTTGTCACATCCCGGCTCGATTACTGCAACGCCCTTGACTTTGGAGTCAGCCAATCTTCCATTAAGCGCCTTCAGCTGGTCCAGAATGCCGCTGCTCGCCTCTTGACTGGTACTCGTAAGAGGGAGCACATAACTCCTACTCTGGGATCCCTTCACTGGCTCCCCATACATTTTAGAGTTATTTTCAAGATCCTCTTATTTGTTTTCAAATCTCTGAATAATCTCGCGCCACCTTACCTCTCTGATTCATCCGCCCCTAGCGGCGCCTCAGGTCTGCGGACAAGACATTCTTGGAAGTACCAATAACTAAACTGAGGCTCAGAGGGGATCGAGCCTTTTCTGTTGCTGGTCCCTCTCTCTGGAATGACCTCCCACTCAACATTCGGCAAGCCTCCTCGCTGCCCATCTTCAAAACCCTCCTCAAAACTCACCTGTATTCTTTGGCATTCGACTCAGCATGACTTAGATGTGTTTTTGGTTTTACTGTTTGGTGCTTTCTACCGTCTTTATTACCGATTTGTTTTACTGTTTATTGTATATGTTAAATTGCTCCATGTACAGCACTACAACTACATATTGGATCATTTGTATTCATCTGTGTCATGGTGACTCAAATATCCATCCATTCATCCATTATCAGAACCAGTTTTCTTCAAGAGGGTCGATTAAAGGTGAGGGAGAAAAACAAAGAAAGTATGAGTTCAGGCCAATTTCCCAGCCCTCAAAATGGTTTTGTGAAAGTCATGTCTTTGTTTCTTTCAAATTGTATTTGTCCTAATAATTACAGTTTTTAGTTTGTCAAAATGACTACACTGAAACAGATCATGAATCAGATAGGCCACTTTTTTTACCCTAACTTTTCGTTTACAGCTTTATTTTTTATTTTTATTTTTTTTGCTGTTAGCTTGTGCAGAACCCGCAGTACTTTGTAAGTCGATTGCAATTGCTTTGCTACTACTACTGATATTATTCATGCATTTGTCACCTCTTTTCTACAGGTGGAATGGCTGAAGAATGAAGAGCTGCTCAGTTCCCAAGCTGATGACAACATCGACACGAGGGCAGACCACAACCTCATCATAAATGAGGCTCGTCTCTCTGACTCGGGAAACTACACCTGCGTGGCCAGCAACATTGTGGCCAAGAGACGCAGTGCTACAGCCACTGTGACAGTCTTTGGTACGTTGAACTGGGGTTATATTGGCGAGTTACCTCACATACATAGTTTTAAGTTTTCATATTGGATTGGAATGCCGCACCTTTACACAGCTCATGAAAAGATCCTTGTACTCTGCTGAAGAGTGACAGAATTTTGAATGAATGAACAAATGTATTGTACAAAAAATAAATTAGTGGATATTCCGCACCATAAAGCGCACCTAAAAGCATTTTCTCACAAGCCAACAGTGCGCCTTATATTTGGTTCAATATTCTGATTTCTGATTTTAAATGTTCTGTAAAGCACTTTCTTACAGCTGCAGCAGTTGTGAAGGCTCTATACAAAGTGTGTGACGGAAAAGTGGTTAGGACTGCACGACTGTCCGTGTTTTATGTTATGTGTTGTGTTTATTATTTTACTTTATGTTAACTGTTTTGTGAAGCGCTTTGTTACAGCTGTCGCTGTTGTGAAAGCGCTATATAAATCTGCATGTATTGTATTGTAAATAAAGCTGTGTTGTATTGTATTCCTTTAGCGTAGCTCCATCTAGTGGAGGCATAACCCAACTGCAGCCACTATTCTAGCTTCTTTTCTATGGGCCTTATAATGCGGTGCGCCCTATATATGAAAAATGTTTTAAAATAGGCCATTCATTGAAGATGCGCCTTATACTCCAAAGTACCTTATCGTGTGAAAAAAAAATGCTGCTTCACATATAGAATCACTGTAAACTAAATGAAATGAAATGGGAATCCTGTGGTTTCATAGTATGTCATGTAGAATGTCTAAACTAAATAATCATTTGCTTAAGGCCCTTTTAGCGAATATGGGCTCATGATATTCGATAGCACTTCTAAACATTTGGCCTCCACACACTTAAGGACCATAGTGTAACTGCTTTAGTCCCAGCACTAAGTGGTCGGCTCCAACCTGTCGACCACCATTAACGAGTGTTGCCTTTTGAAATAGCAATTGCATGTAATGGCTGTTTTCTGCACTTCTTCGCCTTTATCTTAATCCCACAGCTAGGAATTGAATGGGCAATTACAAAAGAAGGAGCCCGACATCCACCACAAGGAATAGTCTGCTCACTGTGTTTGAGACATTTTTTTAGCAACAGTTGCCTTCTACTTTGTCGAGGTTGCATTTCCAGGAATAAACTTGATTTATTTCATTGCATTTCCAATGCTGGAGGTCTGCATAAGTAATGGTGGTCGCTGTGCTGCTGCTGTTCTCTTTGTCCTTTCTCCAGTCAATGGCGGCTGGTCCCTTTGGACAGAGTGGTCACCTTGTAACGTGCCATGTGGGCGAGGTGTGCAGAAGAGATCACGGACCTGTACCAACCCAGCGCCGCTGAATGGTGGAGCTTTCTGCGAGGGCATGTCTGTGCAGAAGATATCATGCAACGCCCCGTGTCCAAGTCAGTTGCGTTCACACGCACGCACACACACACTGCAGCACAACACTGTCGTAAAACTTTGTTAAACTGTCCCTATATTGTGAGTGGAGTCAGCAATGCATGGCAAAGATTATGACAAAACTTTGTTTTATTTGGCGGAAACTGTTGCAAACAGACCTCACAACAAATATGTGAAAACTGCCTTAATGCATTGACTTGCACATCTGCATTTTTGCTGGAAGATGTTATACTGGACATAAATTGTGCTTCTACTTTGCTTTAAAACTCATTTAAATTGTCGGTTGGGCTGACTTGTGCAATAGTGTCAGTTTTCCAAATCTATTATATTTCAATTGTCTGCATACCAGTGGCATTTGTCTGCTGAAGTGAAGTTAGTCAGCAGGTAGTTTGTTATTTTTGTCACATCTTTCCACACCATAAATGTGCTTTCACTGACTGCTTATTTCGTGTCATGACGTGCTGCATGAAGTCTGGAATTTGCCGAATTTTAAGTGTTTAAGGTTATCACATTGAGTCCCTTATGACTTCCTATTGTCAAGACAAATGTACAGAATACAACAGTCGCTCTATTTTGTTGACATAGTGCATTGTTTTCCCAAGTGTGTAGGAGGTTAGAGGCTAGACTTGAGAAATTGGCGGGGTGATCCAACAAGCTGTCTTCGTGCCAATTTGTTCAGTCTGTGAGGCCTCAAGCTGCCAAGGTGCAGATGGTTCAGCTGGTGGTAAATAACAGCCAAGAAAAATCGTGAGGAAGCAAATAAGAGTCAGGTGTTGAAGTGCGAAAGAAATGGTCGAGCAGACCAACAGAGATATGAACTGGATTGAATGAGTCAACTAATCTACATGCTTAACATTCAGAGGTTAAGAGCAGTGGCGGAACTGCAGCGTGAAAAGGGGTTAACGGAAACAAACCTCAATTATTCAACAGCAGAAAAACAGTGTCCCCAGAGTCATGCTTGTTCAGCAAACATTTCTCTCATCTCTCAACATTGTCTCCGGC
The DNA here is from genome assembly GCF_054856545.1 of Hippocampus guttulatus. Classification (NCBI taxonomy): domain Eukaryota; kingdom Metazoa; phylum Chordata; class Actinopteri; order Syngnathiformes; family Syngnathidae; genus Hippocampus; species Hippocampus guttulatus. The sequence goes on from NC_141265.1 coordinate 2,562,498, forward strand.
GACAGTCTCATGTTCTTTTATCGCAAATAGGACCCGAATTACAGAATACCGTATGCACAATGTTCCCTCTAATTTTGTGTGTGTCTGAGTATTCACACGAACTCCCCCAGAATTATTTCGGCCATGGTGAGCAACATCAACACATTCACAATGTGCCCAAGTATCGAGCGAGTATCATACCTGTCCAAAACATGAGATCATGATAATATGCACGATGCCGGTATGTTACAAACAATTCAAACCACCTACATATCAAAATTACTGATATTTTCGAATACAGATTAAGTGAATTCTAAGAATTGGTTCAGTTTTTTATGACATGAATTGTCCATAAATAAATGAAAGTATAGTTTGTAAGGTGCATAATTTATAATAAATGATACAATATTTGCTATCTTATCAAAGAAAATATATGAAGTGAATCGTGACATGAGAGACTCTCTTCATCAACAATGTGAGTATGAAAATGGTGGAGAAGTGAAGCAATAATAAATATTGCGTCATGTTATTACTAATTACTTTGAGAGTGTTCAGATGATTCGCTTGTTGGATAATAATCATCAAGAAAGATTTTAAAGACTTTACCTAGCCAAATATTTTGTCAAATTCACACTCGTTCGATTAGATGATACTAAACATCCATCCATTACGTGAGTCTCTTATCCTCAGAAGGATCGCTGGCGTGCTGGAATCTATCTCAGCTGTCTTCGGGCAGTAGGTAGCGTACAGCCTGAACTGGATGCAGGGCACACATAGACAAAGAACCATTCACATTCACATTCACAACCATACTGAGGGACAATTCCGAGCGCTCAGATACCTTACAATGCATGTTTTTGGAAAGTAGGAGGAAACCGGAATACCTGGAGAAAACCCACGCAGGCTCAGGAAGGCCATGTAGACCCCGTTTATGTACCCCAGATAAGCCACACACTTTGGCATTTTTGTCGGAGAGTCAGAAATTAACTTGTAAATGCCGCAGAGAAATCAATTTATTCAAGTTAGGTGCACTTAGCGAGTGGTCACATAGGATGGTCACTTCTCGCTTCGGTAAGCGGCATTCTTTGTCCATTCATATATAAATCCATGGATGTCGCGCACCGTGGTCCATGGAATGCTTCAGGGAGTTTGTGTGAATGCTCAGACACATGAATAATTAGAGGGAACATTGTTTATGGGCATAATGGTTCGCGTATACTGGACCTGTCCCCATGCTAATAAGCCACATATCGACAGCAGTCATATAAATAGCAGAGACCAAGCCCTACCCACTGGTAATGTTATATTAGTAAAGTATATCAACATTAATGTCAACATAACATAAAAAAGCCGCGGATACGACCCATGACTGGATAAAATTAACCAAGTGGGCATCTTCAAGCATGGTCCATGAGAGAATAATTACACGACATGGTGCACATTTCAGTCTGAGCTGCTTCCATACTTTGATCATTTTCTGTCTTTTGTGATACATTTTTGTTCCTGCTCTGTCAACCACATACGCCCAATAAACTTTCAATTTGTATGTATGAGGCAAATATGAAAAGGCAAAATGCCAATATAGCACTGGTTTTAATTTTTTCTGGTTGCGCTGCACACATTTGCTGTGCGCTTAGAGGATGAGAGCCGTGCGCAATTGTACAAACGCGCAATTTAGAGGAAACATTGCATTAATAATTTAAGATCACCAAGTCATACTCAAATATCAAGTGTAAGAAAACAAATGGGTAAATGCCACATGATTCTTGGAACACATTTAGGTTATGGTAATAACTGCCAGCTAAAGAAATCTTGTCCTCATTCTTCTCCAGCAAGCCATAAAATCATTGTAAAGCCCTCATCTTAATGTGATGTTACTTCATATAGCTGATGTGCTAAACAATACACATACCGGTACTTGTGAAATTGCTTTTGTGCAGGGTAAGCTACTAATTTGGTGGTGAACTCAGCTTTGGTTGGTTTGTTAGTGTAACCTCAGACTTCAGACTTCGTCATCTCAAACGGAACCTAACAATTTGACACATTATAAGCAGTTGTTCCTATTTTCAACTTGATTGCCAATTTGAGCTGACAACTTGAGGGTGGCTTATGGCGGCTTTAACATTAAGCACGAGTTCCAAAAAAATGAACCTTGTCCCTGAGCTGTCACCTTGTCATCGTGGAGGGGTTTGTTTGCCCCAATGATCCAAGGATCTAGCTGTCTGGGACTCCCCAGGGCAAAAAGGTCCAAGGGAAGCGAACAGAAAAGGCATGGCTCAGAGATCCCTCTGATGACCACAAATGGACCCAGTGTTCCCTTGCCCAAATGAGTTTCTTCCATAAGATGTCGGGCTCTCTCTTATGTGATAGTGAAAAGCTCCCTGTGGAAGAGTTGGACGAAGTGGCTCGGGAGAGGGAAATCTGGACTTTCCTGTTAAACTGCTGCCTCTGCAACCCAATCCTAGATAAGTGGAAGAAAATAGTCGGCTCGATGAACAAAAGAAACATTATATTTTACATAGCGTATTTTCCGCACTAAAAGGCACACTGGATTATGAGCCACACCTTCAATGAATGGCCTATATATTGTGATTTTTTTCATATAGTTGGACGCACTGAATTATAAGGTGCAATCTACAATGCATCCACTAGATGGAGCTACGCTCCTTCCGTTCGACTCAAGAGACGTTCATGACCGCCTCCGAAAAACGTAAATTAACAATTACTTCAATGAAACCACGAAAATTGAAAATAATGCACCAAAATAGAAAATCAAGTGAGGAAATCACAAAATAAATTATATAGCCCCAGTACAGAATTTATTTTGGCATTTCCTTGAGCGTAACTCCAACAGAATGATCAAAATGTAGGAAACTGGACTGTCTCAGAAGTGTTTATTTATTCCTTTGTTGTGTACTGTATTTCACAAACAAGGAAATGCCAAAATAAATTCTGTAGGGGGGGGCTATTGAATTTATTTTGTGATTTTCTCACTTGATTTTCTGTTTTGATGCATTATATTCAATTTTCGTAGTTTCATTGAAGGAATCGTTAATTGACATTTTTCGGAGGAGAAGAGAAGGCACAGAGACGGACGGACAAGGACATACTTGTATTTGTTGAGACTGTGAAAAACATTAATAAAGTGTGTGTTTTAAAAAAAAACAACACCACAGCTGTCCTTTTTTCGTAGCTGCAACAAAAACATATTTACTAAAGCAGCGACACAGTTCACTGAACCAACAGCAAGTTGTAACATTGTAAGCATGTCTCCAGCAAGGAGCCATCTTGGGGTCGACATTTAACCGGAATGACAATACACAAGGCGCACCGGATTTTAAGCCGCGCTGTGAGCTTTTAAGAAAATGGAGGACTTTCCGATGCGCCTTATAGTGCGGAAAATACGGTACTGTATTTAATAAGTTATTATTAGGGGTGTGCTTCCCTCCAATGAAAGATGGTGACATATTACACAGGGTTCGAGATGATTCAAGAAAGGTACATTTTCAAGTGGAATGATTCGATTCTGTTCCATTCACTGGGATTATGATTAGAGTCAACGTTGTATGGCTGTAACTTTGGTCGTATTTATTAGTATGTAACAATATGTAAAAGTTCGCCAAACTATTCAAGTTACTTCAAATCAGCCGAATCAAACTGATTTATACCGATTCAAACCTGGTGTGCATCTCTCATAAAAGACAATATAATACATTTCCCGATTCTTGGTGGAGGGGTCACAACATCGATAATTTCGATGCGATACTATTCAAGGACAGTACATTTTAAAACGTCACCATTCGATTGGGATTTGTTAAGTCAAAACCGATTTTCCAATTCAAATTAGTTTTTGTTACACTTCTTGTAATTATACTGTATATTTAAAAAGACTTGTAAACTAATAATGAAACATAATTTGTTTTGTCCATACAATTTATTCATCAGCTAGAGAGCACTGTAGTTTTGTTAGATTTTCGGAAACATTCCGAACAGAATTGGGATTCCACAATCATAGACACAGAGAAGAAGTTTTGACAAAATATATTTTTTACTAATAAATGAAAGACTAACACTACAATGAAGGATGCTGGTTACAAAAAAAAAAACAACAACAACCAGGCAAAGGCAATAACAAACAGAAAACGCAAGAAATGAGAAAAACAAATTTCTTGTCAACCCACAGGACAAGAGAATCCAATGCACGATAATACACAACAAGAACATACTTTCAGGAAAAATCTGTGAACTATTGTGGTGAAAAGCTATGAGAGGAAAAAAATGTCAAGAGTGTCTAGAAAATTAAAGCACTTGAGGTCGTGAACAAGGCTTCATAATCCGACAGTCAGTTGTCGCGTGGCAGGGTTTAGGTAAGAGGATGATTAGTTGTGGCTCGTGAGGGAACGCCCAATCTACAGCTGGAGACTGAAAAAAAAAGCAAATAGTTTAGGATCAATGACAGTTGCCCTGTTTTGTAGCCTGCTCACATTGCTTTAGTTTAATATTGTACCCCAGCACCATCATGTTGCTTCTGTTGAGTTGCTGCAGAGGATGAGTGGCTTGTAAAATGCATTTATTAGGGATCAGAAGCTCTTCTGAACAGTCTTTTGGAGCCACCATTTAAATTGTCTTGGGCTGCATTCATTTGAATCCAACTCACAGGGATTTGAAAATAATTACATTTGAGTTTGCTTGGCTGTGAAATTAAATGTGGTGTCTGACATCTATGTCTTGTTGTATTTCAAGTGCTCAAGTCCACTGGAACAGAGGTGCTGTAGTGGTCAATTGGTTTCATTGCGGAGTTGAGGGAATTAATGATCAGGTGTGAATGCAGTCTCTGTGCAGTGTCCCGGAGAAACCAATGGATCCCTTGTGCTCTGATGAGTTTTCTTCTTTGTGCTCTAACTGCGGCTGCCTAAACCCAATAACCTGTTTGCTACAATAAAGATGGTTAATGGTGGATAGCATATCCTTCTCATGTGCAAAAGTTGATGACAGAACAAATCGTGACTATACGTCTTTAGCGGAAATCCCCAAGAGTTAGTTGAAATGGAGAAATACAGTGGAAGGGTGGCACTCTTGATTCCCGTATTTTCCGGATTGTAAATCGTGTTTTTTTTTCATAGTTTGGCCGGGTGTGCGACTGATACTCTGGAGTGACTTATGTGTGAAATAATTAACACATTCTATCATTTGATATGTTATTTTCACATTAAACCGCAAGAGGGGGCTCCAGGCCTGTGTTGATGCTTTCCACATTGACAAAAAAAAAACTACGATGACTCTGACGTCAGCGAAGTAGAAGAGGAAGCACCGCCTCTTCTACCTCCGAAGTTGGCAGAGTTGCTTAAAAGTGACACCGAGGATGAAGAATTCATTGGATTTAGTGATTTGGAGTGACATTGATGGTTTTGGGAAAGTTGTTAGCATGATCATTATGCTACAGTTATCTATGTTACGTGAACATACAGGGCACATTCTCAGTTCATTGTTTATGCGTCATGTGACGTTAGCATATCGTACTCTTATTCAACCTGTTTTTTTTTTTGCCTTCAAAGATGACATGTCTCTTCTTGGTGTTGGATTTTATCACATAAATTTCCCCCCAAAATGCGACTTATACTCCAGTGCAACTTATGTATGTTTTTTTGTTCTGTATTATGCATTTTATGGCTGGTGCGGCTTATACTCAGGAGCGACTTATCGTCCGGAAAATACGGTAGATGAGTCACAGCGACAGGACAGTGGTCCTAACCCTTTTTTGCGCGACCGGACGATTTAGACAATTAGATGCTTTTTGCAGACCGGCAACCTCTGACCGACTTCATTGAAGGCGTGGGAGGTTGGTGATGCTCTACCTTTGGAAAGAACAGTGAACGGGCCCTTTGTGCATTTTTAGATGTTGAAGATATTTGCGCTCTCTCAGCTACTGGCTTTGGTAAGTGCTTGCTCCATTCGTGGACACTTTTGTCCGTTGCCATGATTGGTCAAAACAAAATTTTGGCTTGCATGCAGAAGTTGCCCAATCAACATGAAGTATTGTACTGAATGTGGAGCACCATTGGAGCAGTCCCAGAATGATACTGTGGAGAACCCATTTGAGTGATTCACAATCAATCTGGCTCTTGCCAGGATCGTGATAAACCTCCAATATGTATTTACCACAGAAACACACACACACACACACACACACAGTATTTTTTTTTATTATTGGAAAGAAAAGTCCATAAATAAGTGAATTTGTAGGAGCCAAGTGGTGAGTGTTTGTGTGTCCACCGTTTCTTTTTTATTTTTTTATTTTTGAACCCTGTCAGGGACAGGGCTACAGTCAACAATTTATAATGTTATCAGTTTACAGGGTGCATGAAAGGGTTAATTAGTAATGGGAGTGTGGTCGCCGGCCACCGGTTGCCCATTCCCATGATAGATAACAAAATAAATTGGACAAAAATGTAAAACTTCAAAATTACGACATTCATTATATACGGTATATCATTATTTGTGAGTATCGCAGTGTCAGCACAATTTACAGTAAAATCAAGTCTAACCTAGAATAAATTATTTGTTGATCCATGTGCAAGCAGACATGTAGATGAGGTCAATCTCAACAAAGCACTTCCATTTCCTCAAAACATTGAAGCAGGTACTGCAAACTGTATACATTGGGTGTCTTGTCATCATTCTTTGTTGTTTACTGATACCTGTAAAAAGACTATATTTGTGATTTTCAGTCTTTCTTTTGTATTTTTCAACTGCTTTTCAAGTTAGAAGTTTTTTAATTCCATTTGAATCACGAATCAACCACCAACAAAAGAACAGACTGTCATAAAAAATATGGTTTACAAAATGCAATATTGTACTGTAGATAATGGAAAAAAAAGAATGAAATACTATTTTCTGTCGATACTTTTCCATTTTTATACCAGTTGCTTATAAGTAGAAGAAATCATTAAGGGGAGTAAAATGTAACATAATAGCAACATAATCTTCCCCAGTGTTAAAAAGCGGTATCTGCTATCCCCCTAAGAATCATAGCCCCAACCCGTGCCTCGCCCCTTGTATGAATTTGACTGGTTTGTGAATAAATTCAAGTTTAACCTAATTTCATTTAAAGACACATTCAAACGCAGTCCATGCATTGAGAAAAAGACTTGAAGCCAATTTGGGCTGAAAATGACTCCCTGGTGAGGTGTTTGAGCTGTCTCTGTTTTCAAGAACTGGAATACCCGGAAAACTCCTGTTTTTGCGCTGCTGTGTTGGCTCATCATGCGGGTGTCCTTGTGTTGCAGTCGATGGAGGCTGGGATGAATGGAGTGAATGGACCGCATGCAGCAGCCAGTGTGAAAGACAGCGAAGTCGAGAGTGCAACTCCCCAGCACCCAAACACAGAGGCAAGATGTGCGAAGGGAGCTCGGAGGCCACTGAGAACTGCACAGATGGACAATGTACTCAAAGTAAGTCCTTTCTCACCACTCAGCTTGATCAGCTGTTGTCCTCTATCATCTTTCCGGTCATTCTCATCATCATCATCTTCCTATGCACTCCTGACAAATATTCAGATTTGATTGAAGATGTGCGTTGGGGAAAACTTTGTTGACACACATATTCAGGGCAGGGTAACGTCAGCACTCCTCTCGTGGGCAGCAAGATGATTTTTGGCGCAGCCCAGAACACCGAAAATGCTTGAATGGCTGTTCGCAAAAAATCCACATGTGGACTTGTTGGGCAAACCTGTGTGTCTGTTTCTCCTGTGGTGCAACCAGCTTCTTAATTTGGCTGGATTGTACAATTAATAAATACAAGTAATAATAACAATAATAATGGACTGACCAGAAATACCTTTCCAGACATGATTCAGATTTTACAGTTTTCATTCTTTGGTAACTGCAGATTGCATTCCGTTTGGACAGGCTCGTGGAAAAGATCACACGCTCGCTCACTCGTAGAAAACTCGCCGCCTCTCGTACATGGAACAAAGTAGCTTTTGGATTTGAGTTACCCTTCTTTGAGGCCATTGCAAATGTCTGACTGTCACCAGTTTCATCTTTGATGCAAGGAGAGACGGCATCATCTGTGAACTCAACTGTCAGAGTAACTTCACTATAATGGGCACTTCATAGAGGCTTGGACTTTAATCACCACTTTCCCTCCTCTTCATCTTATTCTATCTCTCTGTCTTTGCAGATCGAAAGCTGCTACATGACGTTAAACCTCAAAGTGAGTTCCCAGTGTATTTTTTTTTTTGCCTTTATCTTCCCAGCTTCCAACAGTAATTCACAGGCGAGTGCAGGAATATTTCTACTGTATGTACAGTATTTACTTAATGATGGAATGAGAAACCAATTGCCACTGTTTAGTTCACCTTGATCTGAGCATCTGAGTTCTAAGCCAGCAGGTGCTCATTACGTCTTCCATCATTTTCCGTGCTCTGACTTTATGACAGCCACGTCATGGCTGTGTTTCTACTTTGAGCTGGGTGATGTATTGGTTGTGACAGGCGGACATGTGTTATGTTGTCGTGGATTAATAGGTTTTAATTTTGAGGGGAGCGGGCAAAACAAGCTAAATTGACCAATTTGCAGCACTGTCTTTCTTCCTGTGGCTTCCCATCACTTGCATGGGTATGCCTGACCAAATGGTAGTCGGGTATTGGTTTAACTGATTTCATTAGTGCGCAATATCAGAGTAAAAACTGTGAATACTCATTTCTGGACTCATGGATTAGTGGTTACATTAAGATTGTATGCGAGCACTCAAGCAGCTATATTTTATTCATTAGCCTTGCATTTTCCAATGCAACGGATATTATCTACCCGCGTTAGCTGTAATTAGGTTCATAGTTTCTTATATATATGTATTGGGTCCAAACCACTGCGTCTCGAGGGTTTGGGGCTTATCATATTCCATTTGAGCAAATTCAGTATGACATGCAACAACTTAAATTTGAAACAGCTGTGCTGCAAAATCAATTGGGCTCACTCCATCTTATCATTCTTTTCCCATTCTCTATGGCTTCTCTAATATACTGTAACTCTCTTGTGTGCGATTTACCTTATCAAGAGAAAAGTTTTGTCTTAAATGCTATTATTTGTGTGTGTGTGTGTGTGTGCCAGGCATGGACAGTTCCAATGACGTGGCTCTATACTCTGGCTTGGGAGCTGGTATTATTGCCGTGGGCATACTGGTCGTGGCTATCATGCTGTACAGGAAGAACCAGAGCGAGTTCAGCGTAGATGTCATTGATTCCTCTGCACTTGCCGGAGGGCTACAGTCTTTCAACTTCAAGACCACCAGACAAGGTGAGAGTACACTGTCAAAACGAGTGGTGTAGTTGGACTCAATATCTATCCTAAAAGGTGCAATCTAGACTAGCATAACCCATGTCTATTTACTGGATTCAAAAGTCAGTGTTTGTATTTTCCCAAGGCTGTAGAAGTCAAATAGCAGTACTATATTTTCCGCACTATAAAGCGCACCTAAAAATATTTTATTTTCTCAAAAGTTGACAATGCACATTATAATCAGATGTGCCTTATATATGGATCAATATTCTGATTTGAATTTTAAATGTTATGTACATCACTTCATTTACAGCTGCGGCGGTTATGAAAGCTCGATATAAACTATTGAATTGTTGGTGGGCCAGTGGTTAGCACGTCGACCTCACAGTGCAGAGGTACTGGGTTCGATTCCAGCTCTGGCCTTCCTGTGTGGAATTTGCATGTTCTCCCGTGGCCTGCGTGGGTTTTCTTCGGGTACTCCGGTTTCCTCCCACATTCCAAAAACATGCATGGCAGGCGCTGATTGAACACTCAACACTTTATTGAACACACTAAATTGTCCCTAGGTGTGAGTGTGAGCATGGATGGTTGTTCGTCTGTGTGTGCCCTGCTATTGGCTGGCAACCAGTTCAGGGTGTCCCTCGCCAACTGCCCGAAGCTCCAGTACCCCCTGAAACCCTTGTGAGGATAAAGCGGATCGGAAAATGGATCGATGGATGTATTGTATTGCATTCCCTTTAGCGTAGCTCCATCTAGCAGTTGCATAACGCAACCACAGCCACTATTGTAGCTCCTATTCTATGTGCCTTATAATGTGGTGCCGATACAGGAAAACAGTTTTAAAATACTCCATTCATTGAAGGTGTGCCTTATGCGCCTAATCACCTTATAGTGCGGAAAATACAATACCTTTAGGGGTACTGTAGGTAACGATCCATATAAACATTTCAAGACACAGTGATGTACCTGAATTTTATTTTTCTTAATCACATGTATCTTCAGCTTTGGACTGACGTGAGCCAGTTGCTCCAATGGGGCCAACCTCTTGATTGATGGCATTTATCTGCATTGAGCAGTGTGCTTTTGACATATCTGCTCTCCTGCTTTTTTGTAATGGGAGGTCATCAATTTCAGAGAGATGCATCCAAACTGTGCCCTCAGACAACACATTTGGTGCAGAGACAACCCATCCCTACAATGAGATTGCACCAGGCCAAACCATTGATAGATAAATGTGCGGCATGTGAGACAGTTAACACCACAATTATTTTTGTTGTGCACAGCAATAGAGTATGTTAGAAAGGTGACTGCCCAGGTCCCATCAAGCCTTACCACAGGCATTTGTGTTTCTGTATCAGACATTCACAGGGCAATGAATCGATCACACCTGACAGTGCAGTGCTTGACTCAGAAATTTTACCTCTCATCCAAGCAGGCTTGCTCGTTAACTAGACAGGAAAGTTTAAGTCTGAGTGTTGGTGTAGAAACCCAACTATTTATCCCCTTGGGGGTCGGCAACCCAAAATGTTGAAAGAGCCATATTGGACCAAAAAAAACCCAAAACAACAAAAAACAAATATGTCTGGAGGGACAAAAAATTAAAAGTCTTATAATGAAGGCAACACACGCTGTATGTATCTGGATGAGCTTTTTTAGCCTACTTTCGAAATGACTACGTTGGCTACAAATACACAATGAGCCTTTATGATTCAATGTGTGTGTGTGGGGGGGGTGGGGGGGTCCCCTGCATTAGAGAGAGATGAAAGTCCTCCGGATTTTCAAATTTTCATGAAATTTCCTCTGGAAAATTGAGGAAAAATTGCCTCAAATTAATCCGGATATTAGTTGACAACATTGAACGAACACGCGTTTGAGTTCGTTGTTTTGCTTTCACGAGCGTAGCCATGTTGAGGCACTAACACTAGTAACAGTGTAGCGACGCCACTCGAGCGAAATGCGCCTCAGCAGTCCATAGTCTGCTACTCTCTGCTGTGCGTGCGTCAGCGCGAACTTGTATGCACGCGCGCATCTTTTGGCTTCAACCAATCAGTGCCGACGCAACGGATGTCACGGATCAAAGAAGCTTTGAACTACGAAAACAGCTAAGCTAAGTTAGCAGACACGACGCTCGAGGTTGGACGGACACGTTCTTACTAGCAATCTGTGTGTTTTCCCTTTTATACCCAAATATGTATATTTTTTTATTACATTAAACAGTAACACCCCTCCCCTTGCATTCTCATGGCCTCGCCATATCTCGGAGATTTCGAAATTTCGGCGAGAACGGAAGCTGCAAAGGGCACATGTGTGCACACACAAGGCAGATTAATCATTGAATGTCGAGTATTTGAATAGCATTTTGTGTAAACTAATTCATGCGTTATCGGCCAGGTACAGCTCCAGCGCAATGTTCAAACAGGTAGACAGGCAAGCTGACATACGTGCAATAGACGCGAGTGTTAGGAACACGTTCAAATGTTCATGGCTTGAGGAAAAGGGCTTGAACGGAGATTTTTTGTCCAACTACATTAGAAAGTTCGACAAACCTGGTAAGTCAATTAAAATGTTATATATATACTGTATGTATATATATATACACCTGTATATTTTTTTTTTCCCGGACTTTTCAAGAAAGTCCACTTTCATCTCTATGTAGAGCAGGGGGCCCAAAATCTAAATTTGATCAATCGACCCGTGCACATGCGCGCATACGCACACACTTACCCCATAGTGATTAACAGCCACAATGGCCCCGAAACACAAAACAGAAAAACAAAGTAGACACAAGAGTGTGAAAATCACTGCCTACCTTTGTCGAGACCTGACGCGGTGGGATGGGACGCACTTTTGCGGCGTGTTAACTATTGTAACTCGCGTGTACGGTTTTCAAAAGTGTCTCACGGCCCTTCAGATTCCGAATCTTTGCCAGTACCCTCGGTGAATTGTACATGAAACACCATTTTTTTCTTACAACAGCCACCTGCCTGGCATCCCGCCCTGCTAATAGAAACGTGTGTGGCAGGCTATGATGCAAATCTTCGTTGAAATTTAATATTTATTTGACATATTTTTACAGCATTGGAAAACATTAAGAATGTTTGTGTCATGTTTGTCCTCCTACAGAAACCATATTAAAATAAAACACATATTTCCATCCCCCCATCTTTTTCCATTTTCAAACATTTTTGAAAAAGCTCCAGGGAGCCACTAGGGCTGCGCTAAAGAGCCACATGCGGCTCTAGCGCCACAGGTTGCCGACCCCCGCCCTAGGCCTAAGATAACAGCAACCACGAATAGTTTCACTCCTTTGGGATCCAAAAACGATCGTCATTACAATACATATGAAATAATAATAATGCTGTGGAATGCATCTTCGAAAGCAGGGGTGCCCATGTCCGGTCCTTGAAAGCCCCTATCCAGCCTGTTTTACATGTTTCCCTCCTCCAACATGCCTGACTCAAATGATAAGGATCGTGATCAGGCTTTTGCTAAGCTTGCTGAATCAGGTGTTTCTGGAGGAGGGAGACATTGAACACATGCTGGATATGGGCTCTCAAGGACCGGACTTGGCCACCCCTGTTCCAAGATGTGAATGAGAATATTTGTACAGGCATTTTGTACCTGACACTTTTGGGTAAAGCATGTGAAAGGCATGGAGGAAATGGGAAATGCCCCCTTCTGCATGCAATCGCTCAGATCTGAAGGGAGAAGTGAGGTTGGTGTGGGAGGTGATGTGAGCCAGGTCCACATTCAGCAGGTCATCAATCCTATTTAAATAGGCCAGCCCCCCTCCAGAGCCTTCCTGCTGTGCCCTCCACTGGCCACAATCACTTCTTTCCATTTTCTACTCCATCGGCCAGGCGAAATGTGGAATGCTTCCACGTTTTCTCTTATTCAAAGCAGAGTTTGCACTGGAGAATCTTTTAAATGCATTTCCTAATAGCCTCATTCTGCCGTCAAAATGTACCTTGCTGATGAAAAACATGAAAGCAAACACTTTTAATGAAGTGGAAACCGGGAGCTTTATTTAAAAGCTCAAACGTGTTTGAACAGTCTCTAAATGCTTTCGGATGGCTCTTTGCTACCAGAGCAAATATAAGGCAGAGTGCCGAATGAGTCTTTGGACCCAAACCTGTCTCTGCACATTTCTTCTCCCTGTGAGTGATTTTTAATCAGAGGCCCAATTCCAAACCCATCCCTCAAGGTATTCAACCTGAGGTACTTTTCATTTACTTCTCCCGTCTCACCACTGCCATTCCATTCTCGCTGCACCATTCTTAAAGATGCACAGCCAAGCGATAATCTGATTGGTCTCCACTCGACCGAAGGGGAGAAATTCAGCACTCATCGAATGTCAGCTGCAGAGAGCTAATGTCTACTTGACTGCAGGTCTGGCAGAGAAGGTGGAATATGCCACCATCGGGTTTGGTGAAATGATACTGTGTATTCATCTTTTACGTTTGCATGAAGCATCAGTCTTTGTCGGAACAGAGATACGGAATAGGTTATTTTGTGTTGTATCGTGTCATTCTTGATCCAGTTATGGAATTTCTCTCGGAAAGTATGATGCTCCCAGTTGCGTAAATGCAGTCTTACGAATATTCCATTTGGAATTCCTGCAAGTTTTAACACTAAAAAGGAACATACATAGCTCTATATCAAGACTGAATATGAAAGAATAATGAATGTAAGTAGTATACCAATTTAAAACAAAGAATATAATTAAAAGCCACCTTTTCCCAAAGACATTCTATTTATGTAATTGACATTGTTTTTTTTTCATTCATCAAACCCAAAACACCTCAAAATCACAAATCATCCTGCCAGTAATTGATGATTCCCATTAACATAAAACCACATTTGACTCCCACCTTGCACCCCTCACCAAGCAGCAGCTGGCCATCAAGGACTCAGTGACTTCACAGTTATTTTGGAAGGGGGCAGGGGCAGCGCAAGTCTGAGTCTGCCAGATCGATGCGGTGCACCTCACACCTTGTTTGGCAGCATCGTCACATCTAATGACCACAGATGAAGTCCGCTCTGCAGGCCTTTGGGTGCACACCAGGAGCTCCCCGCATTTAAATAGCAGTCACCTAGACCCCTCCTGCTGCCCCCCTCCCTGTCCTTCAGTAGGTCAGCCAGGTGTCCAGAGGAGCTGACTGCAGCAGATGGATTATGGAGATCAAGCTGTGTGTGCTCGAAAATTAAATCTTACACTGTAGCCATGGCTCAGAGCGCCGGACCTTCTGTCCAGGTTGTGTTCCCTTATCTCAGATGTACTCGTTGCTTCCTTGGACAATTGATTGGAGCTGGAGCTCGACTGCTCAGCTGCAGAGCATCTCCATCAGGGATTGGGATGTAGACATGACTTTATTTGGCTCAGTATTGCAAGAGAGGATACAGCAATGTATATTCTAGGTGGAGATCAGAGATGAGAGTGGCTAGTGATGAAAAAAAATCTGAAAATCAGCTGGGGTGGTGGGGTGCAGGGGCAACGCCCTGAATGGGGGCCCAGGCGGCAAAGCCCCCGGAACTAATGGGTTTTCGAGATTTTAAATCCTTAAAACCATGAATTTTATCAACAAAATTTTACAATTTTTGTTGAAACACCATTCCCTATTTGCTTACAAAATTGGCACTTTATACTTAACATGCTAAAGATGAAGTGTATTCAATGTACACACTACTTGAAACTTTCACAGAAAGAAATCCCAAGCTTGTTCACTCTTCTTTCAAGTGAAAATTTGACAAAGGCCTTTGTGCAATTTTGCTTACGCATTCCTGGTGAGCACCAACATGTAACTTCAAATTTGCTGCTCAAAATCAAAACTAAAGAAGGAAACACATCCCCTGCCGTATTTAAGATTTGTTCATTACTTGTATTCATAAAATGTTATGTAAATGTGATAAAAAGCTGTTGATTCTTACCTCATACAGTGATAGTGAAGTCCCAAACTGTTTACTATATCTGGGTTATGAATGCATTTTCCATATAGAATGACATCGTCACACACTGTACGCAGAGCTTTACCAGCGACATCGAGCTTTTTCACAAAATCCGATACAAGCACAGACAATGGTTCCACTTTGCTGGCTCCTACTGGGGGACACCGTCAGCTTTCTATCCAACCAGTCCCATCGAAACTTGTTTTTCAGATCCGCATCTGCAGGTATTTGACGCACTTTAGCTTCGTCACGAGTCTCGATCACGTTCCGCATGTGTTTAATACAGACTACATACTCGAGTAATTTCAATACACTACATCCCTCGTGCAAAACCATTCGGAATTCACGGGAAAGGGGTTTAGGAAGGCGAACACCGATTGGTTGTGATTCTGTATTTGCAGTTATAGTGACCAATCGCAAGTAATACATTGGTTTAGCCCATATACGAAGTAACGACAAACTAACGCTTTGCGAGAAAAAAACGGTATTCAAAATGGATGCTTGCAAACTTTATTTGTAAACATTACGAGTCCCGAGTCTGCCGAAGACAAGTAAGTCCGGCAGCCCAGAAATAACACCAGACCCACCCCACCTTTACATTTTCTCAACTGATTTTCTAACAATATAAAAAAAGGTAAATTTTGACTGGAAAAAAGCGGAATTCCGCCAAAAAGCGGAAAATTCTCATCCCTGGTAGATTGAGGTGGATTTTAATATATCACCATTTTTTTGTTTCTTTGTCTGTCATGGTTTTATGTTGATGGTTGTTTTTTACTTTAGCACGATCAATTGTAAATCAACAAATCTTGACCTTATTGTGTTGCGTTTGGGGCACTTTTGAATGGTTTTATCCCATCTGAAAGATTTTTCAGGAATTAGTGTCGACCTTTATTTGGTTAACTACTGTATAATGTAATTTATTCTGAGATGTGTGTGAAAATGAACCCGGAATTAATAAGTGTCAGTTAATGAAGTAAAGCCCATCTTAGCAAGCTAAAGTTATCATGGAAATATGCCCGCTCAGGGTAAAGCGATGAACTCAGAACAGACTAGTTTTGTAGTCTTGCAGGTTTATTTCCAACATGTGTACAATAAAAGAAAACAAGTTCACAAATCGGATATCTTGTGTTACGATGATTATATTTCCAATTTGATGCGACAATGATGTTTCTGTAATCTAGATCAATACAATACAGTTTGATGTAGACATTCATAGCACTGTAACATGTATGTATTCAATTAAAATTTGCATCACATGATATGAAATATGAATGCATATTGTGACTAGTAACAAATAGCAGTCTTGTAAATCAGGGGTCCCCAACCTTTTTTGCCTCACGGGCCGGTTTAATGTCAGACAATATTTTCAGGGACCGGCCTTTAAAGGCCGGATAAATACAACAACATAATATGATATGACTGGCATGAAATCTGTGGTATTTTCGAAACATAATAATAAACACGAATCACGACACAAGGAACGTCCTGTCTGGCCGCAACGCTCTCTGGTCGCTATGGTAATGTTTACACTTGCCTTCAAAATTAGATACGGCACTACAAAGTGCATGAAAAATACGACTCGCCACCGCCGCGTATTATGCAGAGTGGACTTGGTGCGTGGGAATCTCCCGTTGAGATAAATCTGTATTTTAAGTAGGAAATCCCGATACTGTCGATTAAATGTAGCCTTCTTTTTCTTGAAAGTCGTAGGCTCCTCCGCTGTCTCCTGGCTGGGCCTTTCCCCCTTCCCAAAGAGTCTTTCCAAAGACCTTTGTTTTTTACTCATTTTGCTTGCTCCTGGGTTTTATTTTAGTGGTAACCTATCACGTGACTGAGAAGCGTGCCTTCACCTGCGTCAAGAGTGAAATAGTACTATGTAGATGGATGTAACAGAGGATGTGGTCATTTTTCCAAATAAAACATCTTTCAGGTTCTGAAATGAATAAAATGTGAGTTATGTAAGTTATGTATTCCTTCTGTGTGGCCCGGTACCAGATGACCTACGGACCGGTACCGGTCCGCGGCCAGGGGATTGGGGACCTCTGCTGTAAATCACATCAAATCAACCTTTATGTATATAGCATTTTTCATACATGAAAAATATGCTTGCACCCACTCAAACGCACACACACACACACACACACACACATCCTGATGAATTAGATTAAAAAAGACATGGCAAGGCACAGAGAAACCAGATGAGGAAAAGAGCACCCAAGGGGAGCTCAACCAGCCTGACAAGAATGATGGCTGCCAAACCTCCCAGCATGAAGGCCCCGCATGAGGAGACACTGGCACTATTAAAAATAATAATAATAATAAAAATAAATAAATAGTAAGTAAATAAATAAAAAGGCCTGAATTAAAATAATTGACAAAAGTACATACGTTATTAAAAAGTCAAGCTAAAGAGATGTGCCTTAAGCCCCCTCTTAAAAACATCAACAGTCTCTGCGGACTTGATGTCCTCTGGCAGGCTATTCCATAGCTGGGGACCAAAATGGCTGAATGTAGCCTCACCATGTGTTTTGGTCCTCACCCTGGGAATAATTAAAAGGCCAGTGACAGAGGACCTCGGGATATGCGACGGTTGATATGATAAAAGCAGGTCAGATAAATAAGATGGCCCAGGATCATAAAGATATTTGAAAAACGAATAAAAGCTCTTAAACTCAATCCTGAAACACAAGAGGAGCCAATGCAGCAATTTTAAAACGAGTGTAATGTGTTCCTGCCCTCTGGTCCTTGTCAGGACTCTTGCCGGCTCAGTTCTGGATTAGTTGTGAGCTTGAAATACTCTTTGTTTGGGAAGACCAGAGAGTAGGGAATTCCAATAATCTAAGAGACAGGAAATAAAAACATGCATCGGCACAAGTTGGCCTGAGAGAGAAACGGGCTGACTCTGGCTATGTTCCCGAGATGATTAAAAACATCCATCCATTTTCTGATCCTCTTATCCTTACAAGGGTTGCGGGACGTGCTGGAGCTTATACCAGCTGTCTTCGTGCAGTTGGCGGGGGACACCCTGAACCGCTTGCCAGTCAATTGCAGGGCACACAGAGACGAACAACCATCCGCGCTCACACCCACACTTAGGGACAATTTTGAGTGTTCCATGAACCTGTCACGCATGATTTTGGAATGTGGGAGGAAACCGAGGTACCCATAGAAAACCCACACACGCATGGGGAGAACATTGCAAACTCCACATAGGGAGGCCGGAGCCGGAATTGAACCCTGCACCTCTGCCATGTGAGGTCGACGCGCTGACCACTCGGATCATCAGGCCACTGATAAAAACCAATCCTGGTTGTATTTTTAATATGAGCAATAAAACTAATCTTGGAAGACACGTTCTTCACACATTGTATGGGTTTAAAATACTGTAGTTTTGGTAAAAGTTTCTCTTTCTCATCTTCAATTAAAACCTGTTTTGTCATGTGTGAGCTGTAGGCAATGCGCTGCCATCCATGACTTAATATCTAAAATACAATTTCAAAGGGTATCAACATTTTAGAATAAACTGATGGTAAAAGTAGGGCTGGTTTTTTTTTCTCAAGTGCTGCTGATAGACGTTGAAAGCTATACAAGGAAATCAGACATTTGGTGTTCCCCCAGTGACTTATCAAGAACTTATCTATCCAACCCCCCCAAAAAAAATTTTTTTCCCCACACACAAGATCTCACCAGATCTCAAATTTTACTTGAAAAATTGTTCGCTCGTGTGGCTTCACATCCAGATCCGCCACGCTTCGTTTTGTTCCGCTCGTATCTGCTCTCACACGGTGTTGGCTTTACATCCACGGACAGCAATTCGAGCAATGACTGGCCAACTTTCTGAGGATGGATAATTCTGACCGAAAAATTTTGAAATGACAAATGTTAGAACTTGATTGTCTGAAAAAATCATTTGTTTATTTTCCTAAATAAATGTCACTCCATGATACAGTGGTGCTAGCATTGTGTCTTGGCATTCACACACCAAGTTTTCCATGTTAAGTGATTGGGTGGCTTTGTCTGTTTTCCATCTTTGCAGGAAACCCTCTGCTCCTAAACTCTTCTATTCCACCAGACTTAACTGTGGGACGCACCTATAGCACTTCTCTGTGCTTCCAGGACGGTGCAGACAAAGAACTTTTCGACCCCTTGCCAGACATAAAGGTAAAAGTGCAAAGCTCATTTATGGTCTACGGTGTGGCGGAGCGCGCCGAGTTCCATGCCAAAGCACCTGTTGAGACCTTACCGCAGGACCTGAGCCGGGATTACTGCAGCTCACTAGACAGACGTAAGAAAGGTCTACTTACTTTCAATGGACCTTTGAGTACCAGTAAACATCAACTGAGAACCACCGGCGTGTTTGGTCAGCCTGGAGGACGACTAGTCTTGCCGAACACTGGTGAGTAGATACAGTAAAAGCAGAGGCCAAGTGTTGTTTGCAGGATCATCCCCATCCATCTTGCACGACCATATTTGGTTCTGAGAATGGAAAGCATCTCAAATACAGTCCCCCCCCCCCCCCCCGTCCTTCCCCCGCCACCGCAGTCTTGCGGACATTAATACCTGAAGGCACTTTAACAGCCTCTTCCTCCTTTGAGGGATGAAATATTACTGGAAATGCTAATGAAATGAATGTTTCCACACCTAGTTGCTGATGTTGGTGATGACCTTTTTCAGCAAGATGGTGCAATACCCCACCCGTATCTTGATGTCAGGAGATCTTGAAATTAGCGTGTGCCAAACTGATGTTCTTGTTGTTCAGGATAAGGCGACCAGGTATTTTGTCAGCAGCCTGCAACATCAAAGTGTTTGGGACTTTTTTTTATGGAGCAAGGTTTATGTACGCCCAATTCCTGCAACGCTAGATGAGCTGTTGCCCCATAAAAGCAGTATGCATAATCATCCAGTACTCCACCTCTCGCCCAAAGTCACCTGAGATCGGCTCGAGCACACCTGTGACCCTAGTGGGGATGAAAAGTGGTACAGGATGGATGGATATTTAAAGCCATTTGCTTAAAAAATGCTGAAGTGTCGTGCTGAGTTTTGAAGATACAACGCTGTACTGTTTTGTCACATTTTCAGTTTCCCTGATTTATTTCAGGGGGGGTGGGGGGGGCTAAAACCCAACTCAGACCAGATGCCCACCGATGCACTTGGGCATCTGGCGTGAGTTGGGTGACCAGTCAAGGCGCTGCCCTGTTCTCCCACACGCCTCCTCAGGTTCTGCTCCTCGGGAACGGACATCGGACATAGAAAGAAAGAGAAAAGACTATTCTCGGAAAACAAAATCTAAAAAACGAAATATATCTTTTTTTTTTCATGTTTTTTGTGAAGTGGTCTAAATGTTGTGGGAAGTGAAGAATATTTGGAAGGGGCTAAAACTTGTTTAGAAATCCACCACAATTCAAACGTTGAGTCAAACTCTCAAATGTATACTGCAAATTTGGATTATTCCGATCACCTTTTAAACAAAGTAACTGTTAAAGTAGTAATGAATTCACCTCCACAGATGACTTTAAAAAAAAACTGTTGTGACTGCAGCACAAACCATGCCAAGCATCTTGCCAGATGTGAGAAACAGATTTTACACTTGCTTGTTAAAAGCAAAAAAAAAACCCCTTCATTTATCTCTGCTAAACATAAATGTAACTAATAAAGTTAAAACTGTTAAAATGTTATTTGTCTTAAAATATGACATATATCGACCTAGTATACTGTATGGAGGCATATGGAGAAAGCAAGTTAACCTTCAAACATATGTTTACTTACTTTGCAATCACATAAGATGTTATGGTCCCACGTGACTTGTTGCCATGGCAAGCAACTTTTTGCAATCTCCTAATCAAGCTGTCATGGCCAGCTCGAAAGTTGAGTGTAGACTTACAATTTAACAAGTCGTTTTAAATTCTAAGCCATGCTTTACCGACTAGCAGTGACAACTTTGAGAGTGCACATTTGCCATTTTACTTTGTACATAAGTCCAGTGGTGCCATTAGGGCACGCTGGGCTTTGTTGGGAAATGTTTTAAAAGCAAATAAAAAAAAAGATTGGCTCCCGTTTCACTTGAACTCTCTTCAGCTATTCTTGGGGGAGAGGGAATGGGCTGGCCCGCGAATAGCTAATATCTGCGTATAAACGGTGACCACTGAAATGCAGCGAGAGGGAGAATATCCATCCATCCATTGATTTTCTGATCCTCACAAGGGTCGCGGGGCGTGCTGGAGCCTATCCCAGCTGTCTTCGGGCAGGAGGCGGGGAACACACATAAACAAACAATCATTCGCACTCAGAGTCACACCAAGGGGCAATTTAGATTGTTACATTAACCTGTCATGCATGTTTTTGGAATGTGGGAGGAAAAGAGACTACCTGGAGAAAACCTGCGCAGGCATGGCAAGAACATTGCAAACTCCACACAGGAAGGACGGAGCCGGAATCAAACCCTCAACCTCTGCACTGTGAGCCAGATGCACTCACCCTGGGGTCGGCAACTCAAAATGTTGAAAGAGCCACATTGGACCAAAAAAAAAAAAAAACGAAAAACAAATGTGTCTGGAGCTGCAACAAATTAAAACCCTCAGAAAGAAGGCAACACACGCTGTATGCATCTACATGTATATTAGCTATATTGTATTAGCTTATTATCAAAATGACTAAGTTGGCTACAGATACACAATGAGTCTTTCCGATTCAATGTTTTTTTTGGGTTGGGGGTTTCCCTGCAGTGCATCCTGTAGAGCAGTGGGGCCTTAACCTTTTTTGACCAAAGCTCTATTTTTCGATCAACCAGCCTCCCGCGATCGACCCGTGACCGCAGGCGCACGCACACACACGCACTTACACAGGAATGCCATAATGAGCAACGGCTAAAACGGCGGCTAACATGAACGAGGCACGGGACGCACTTTTGCAGCGTGTTAACTTGTGTAGCTAAGGCGTACCGTTTTAAAACGCGTCTCTCGGCCCTTCAGATTGCCATTCTTTGCCAGTTCCCTCGGTGAATTGGACATAAAACGCCGTTTCTTCTTACAACAGCCACCTGCCTGGCATCCCGCCCTGTTAATAGAAATGTGTGTCGCAGGCTATGAAGCAAATCTTCGTTGACAGAAATGTTGAACTGTAATATTTATTCGACATATTTTTACAGCATTGGAAAATGTGAAGAATGAAACCATATTCAAACCAAAAATATATTTTCACTCTCCCATCTTTTTCCATTTTCGAACGTTTTAAAAAGCTCCAGGGAGTCACTAGGCGTCGCAAAAGAGCCGCATGCGGCTCCGGAGCCGCGCGTTGCCGACCCCCGCGCTAACCAGTCGACCACCGGGCCGCCAAGAGGAAGACTATACAATCTGTGTGTGTGTGTGTGTGTGTGTGTGTGTGTGTGTGTGTGTGTGTGTGTGTGTGTATATATAAAACGCCGCAAAACATCCAACGTGCTTTTCTCAGAAAACAAGCAAGAAATGGAAAGGAAAGGGAAAACAATATGCAAATATGCAAACCCGTGGGTGCCAACCCACGTGTATGCTGTGGTGCACTGTATATTTAAAATGCAACTCTGTAAAATGCCAGGTAACGTGTTTTGACATTTGACAAATGAGTCATTTCATGGCAAAGAAAATAATGGAGTTGAAGAAACGTGAGTGCACCATGCATAAATAAGGTTTTGCCAGTCAACTCACACATTATGTTTCTTATAAACTGCATACAACACCTGTATGGAAAAAAAATCTCATGATAAATTCATCATTTAGTGCTTTTTAATTCCGCTCTGTTGTCAAGTTAAATGATAAAGGACCAAGTATTGCAAAACACAAAGATGTTCTGCTTATAATTCATATTTTTGTTGGTCTAAGTGTTAACGGACCAAACAAGATTTATTTCATACATTGTATATTTTTAAAATTAATAGGCCCAGTAATTCATTTTCTGATTTGTATTTTTTTTTTCCTGAAAAAAGCGGCCTCGGCCTCAAAAAGTCCATATCGGTCGGGTCCTTCGAAGAACAACACAAACAACAGCAACATGCTTTTCAATAGGCACATAAAATTGGCACGTATGGAAATGAAACAGCAACAGTAATGGCATTGCCTTAGAGGGCTGTTCATCCACTTTGCGCAGGCATGTTGACAAGGGGGAAAAAAATCAATTTGTAAAATCCAGTTTCATTTTCAACTGCGGGATCTCGCACTGCCTGAATATTTGGCCATATATTGATTGCAAAGCATTTTACACGGAATCAAGTATAGCTATCACAACGTTAGCAATTTTGCAGTTGTGCAACATGCAGTGCTCTTTTACGATCCTTGTCTAAATCGTTGACACGTGGGAAGAGGGCAGGTGCAATTAACTTTCCTCAATGACCTTTCAAGTGGAGTGGTCTGAGTGGAGGAGCCAATAATGTCAAGTGGGGCACTCACTCAGCCTACTTGCAGCACCACTCTTGCTTTCACTGACTAGTGAGCAATAAGAACCAGCAATAAACGGAAGCTTTTTAGACACTATCTTAATATAGACTCAGTACCAGCAGCACTCTTTTCATTTGGAAATATTTTTCACAATTTTTTCCCGGAAAATAACGACAATCAAAACCAAAAAGTGCTATATGGGAAAGCAAGTACAAGAAATGAAGTCAATGAAAAAAAAAAAAAAGAATCGAGAAAGTCTTCTCAAAATATTTTGGAAAGTGTATGTTGGGGATTTGTGTGACAAGTAAGTTGCACAATTCAGTTCTAAAGGCATCTGGGACTACTGTGAACTCTGATTGTTATATGCCTTAGTTAAGAAGTGCGTCCTTTACCAATTTCATGTCCAAGGTCGGGCCAGTGGCCCAATTGCGGCCCGTGTTCAAATTTACACTTGCCCACACCCTCAGCATTAAATTAATAATGTGTGGGCATTCAGCACTGTTGACCTTAGTAGAAATATACAGTGAATGTCAATAAAAGCTATTTTATATTTTACCTAAAGATGGCAGCACACTTGTAGGCCGTGCTTTTGGAAATACGTTCGGAGCTTGCTCTGCCTCTCCGAACACACGACTCTTGAGTCGTGTTTGGCGTCAGAGTGAATTTCCCAAGGCATCTCTCATTGCATGACCCTTAGATGGCCCTTTCCGGTACATTTCTGTTGTGGAGACTGTAGCGAAGAAAAAGGAAGTTGACAGAGAGGGCTGTCGCTTCCAGGAACAGTGGATATTGGCATATTTTTTTCTCTGATTTACGAAACAAATATGTCTCCCTAATTTGTATGAGAGTGTGGCTCTTTTCAAGTAATTCAATATCAAAATTCACTACCAGACCAAATATGCAAACTACAAGAAAGTGACCGGGAACAAATATCGTGAGAAATTATGGCAACTGGAAGCGGAATGGTTGTTCAGCCCTCACACAATTTCACCACACCAAATATGGCTCTCTTTGCAAAGCGTTTGGACATCCCTGCATTTAAACTGTCAAGCAGGGGCTTCAAACTTGTGGCCTGAAAAACATTTTCAGTCCGCAGGATGATATTTAGTCTCCTACTTGTGCAGCCCCCATGTATTTTGCCGTGTCATTGCGCTGGGTGGCGGCCCGGTAGTCCAGTGGTTAGCGCGTCGACTTCGCAGTGCAGAGGTACCGGGTTCAATTCCAGCTCCGGCCTCCCTGTGTAGAGTTTGCATGTTCTCCCCGGGCCTGCGTGGGTTTTCTCCGGGTACTCCGGTTTCCTCCCACATTCCAAAAACATGCATGGCAGGCTGATTGAACACGCTAAATTGTCCCTAGGTGTGAGTGTGAGTGCGCATGGTTGTTCGTCTCTTTGTGCCCTGCGATTGGCTGGCAACCGGTTCAGGGTGTCCCCTGCCTACTGCCTGAAGACTGCTGGGATAGGCTCCAGCACCCCCCGCGACCCTAGTGAGGATTAAGCGGTTCGGAAATGGATGGATAGGTGTGCTTCATTTTGTGGCCAATGGGTGGTCTGAAGAGTACATATAATCCTACAACTAGAATGTTTGTTAGTAATGAGTCTGAGAAAATGAAGGAATTGCACTGGGTGTTCCATGTGTGTGTGTGTGTGTGTGTGTGTGTGTGTGTGTGTGTGTGTGTGTGTGTGTGTTCTTAATGGGCTACCATAGCCCAGTCTCATGACAGCTTTTGGCGAAATGTGACACCAAGTCGAAAGAAACGATACCCTGCCACCCAGTCCCAGTCATGTCTTTTTCAAAACCTGACCCGAGGAGAAAGGTTGCTGACGGGAACAGCCAATTTCAAGAAAAACAGGAGAAGGATTTTTTTATTTGGTTGAGCCACCCCGACAAATCTTGAATGCAAAAAGAAAGTTGTGGTTCTCAATACATCAGACATCATTACTCAACTCGACATGCTTATGAGTATCCAAAGTATCGTGAGTAGTGAGCGAGAGGACCGGGTCACCAATCTTTTTCGCGTTCTAAAGAACCTTTAATGTTCTATTGCGTTAATAATGTATATTGAGAAGATTGGATTAGTTGTACTTTTTTTTTGATTACTTGAACCCCTTTTTGGAATACTTGATGTGGCGCAGACATGGTCGACTCCATCTCCAGCACTCGCAAAAAAATTGTGTTTGCGACGCCTCAAACTGAAAGATAGAAGACAGACAGTGTAAGGTTTGACCTCAGCTTTATTATTTTTGAATATCAGTAATGTTGTTCCTTCTCAATCCACGGTCCGAGGAATTTTCAAAATCAGGTTAGAATTGCACCCCATACAGTCCTAAAAATGAATGCAGCTCTATTCTCGTACCTTAAGAGGGATCACAAACAACATCACTGATGCACAGTATTTACACAAGATGAGCAGCTCGCATTGTCAGGTTTGGCAAAATCAATTGAGTCTTACCCTTAAACTAGTGGATGCCAACATTTGAACAAATGAGCTTTTATATGGTGAGTTTCGTGAATCAACCTTACTTTCGGATACCTGGGGGGGGGGGGGGTTGCAAGTACTGTGTTATCAATTGCTTGTTGTTGCAAAACCAGAAGTGATCTGTGGATCACGCTCGTGGGGGATCAAAACTAATAAATTGTTTACGCATCATGTCTGATTCAGACAGACAATGTTTGCAGCTAAATTTCGGCCAGACATTGTTTCATTGTTTCATCAGACTTTCTTTAGTATGTGTTTATCCTTATTCAGGTCTCCGTGGGGAGATGTATGATATATATTAAAGCACTCTTCTCAGAAGGGTAAAACTTTCTGAGACATAACAGTTGAAGAACAGGCCAGTGGAGGGAATTAAGCTTTTTATTCAAAACATGCGCGCAAAAATCAATGGTAGAGTTCTCCTAGTTACCTCAAATCTTTGTACCTCTGAAAAACATGAACATTTTTAAAATGCCATACAGTACTTGGGAAATGAGTGCTTAGTCTTGCCTGTAGGTCATGTTCAATGAAATTGAGCATGCCAGCGAGAGACCGCAAAGTCACCTTCCCAGGAAGAGCATACAGACTCCCCTTCACTGACAATATGCTCGGGGGTCTGCAACACATGCACTGGAACAGCGATGGGCAACTCACAATAAATGATGGAGGAGTGCAGAAATGATTATCACATGGGACCGCACACTTCCTAACCGTGATCTGCCATTTTACATAAGACCAATTGTGTGCATTTATTGCAATCACGTCGTACTCAAAAATGTATCCAACAGATCTGCTCATTCATGACAAAGGGTTTAAATAAACAAAAAAAAAAACCCTGATACTATGACTGTTTACTAAAGTGAAAGGGGCTCTCATACATTACAATGAAATTTAAAGTTTCCATCAAACTGCCAAACAACAGCCTAACAAAGTGCAACAACTTTGAGCATTTTTTTTCCAATAGTGCCACCAGAAATCTGGATAGCCCCAGCATTTTATTTCATATTCTGAAATATACATTCTTTTCGCAGCTCAAGCCCTCCCTGTAGCCCCAGGAGAGAAAAAAAAATCCTGCAGCCGTCCCTAGTTAGTGCACAGTGTAGTGGATTTCAGTGACAATATTTGTGCATCCACTTTTCATCAAACGAAAAAGCCATTTGTGGGCCTGTTTCTCTCTTTTGGCTTGTTGTGCTTCACTGCCCCTACCCCAAAACAGTCTTTCTATCACGGTCTAAAACATACTGGACAGTGAGAGAGTCAATTTTAGAGGAGTGGGAACGAACATTGGGGTAGCAGACTCCAAAATGAAATTCCCTTCACAATGCGCCTCACTTGAAAAAAGGCTCTGACTGCAGCTCGCAAAGTTCAAGCTGCAGTTCAGAACGTTGCTCACTGACAGCAGCGGAGAGAGGCTCTACCAAAAGTGCTATTTCTGGTTTCAATTCAAGGGAATCGATGCTTGAGCCACTCCCGCAGTCTCTCAGTATCGGTCTTATATTTCTGAAGTTAAGTCTTCGCATTCTGGGACATTTTTTTCTGATCAACATCACATTCGGACAATGGGAAGAAAAGTCCTCTTGGAAGAGGTTTAATTTGTACTGAATTTCTTGGATGTGTGAGCACAGGTCACACACAGGTTTCGTCTCTGCCCAACAACTTTGTGTTCAGGTCATTTGAGGTATGAAGGAATGTCATGTCTTTGATGTGCTGTGTCTTTGACTTCCCTGGAGTAAGGATTCACATTCCCACAAATGCTATCCTTCAAAAACACTGCGATCCCAGAGCGCAGCACAAAAAAACACAAAAAAAAAGCTCCAGACTCATCCAACAGACCTCATGTGCATTAGTAGAACCTACCATGCTGTGTCCATTCCATCGAACACATTGCCTGTGACTGAGGAATCTGTTCTCTTCTCAGATTCATTTGTTTTTTTAAGTCACCTTTAGTCAGCCACGTCATAATGTGGCATCATTTTAGTGTCTTAGAATTTACGGGTACGCCATGATGACAGCAGATAGCTTGTCCAAACCAACATAGGCAGTTGAAACGGCATTGAATATGTCCATGTCCTTGGCAGTACCGTGCAGAGAGACCAATTAGAGTAGCTCCTCGTGAACTTCAAACCTCCTGTTCACGCCTCTGTCGAAAATAAGCAGCTGGCTGACATCCGTCACGTTTGTACGTTCATCCAATGCCACGGAGAAGTATTCGCAGTCATTCATTACTTCTTTAATCTTCCCTCTGACATGATAGCGAACGTCAAAAGTTTAACAACTGTGTGACGAAACAAACAAAACCTATCAACGTTCCTAACAATGTTAGCAAAACGTTCTGGCCATTTCCATGGCACGCCTGTTTACAATTTTGCCATCTGACAAGGGTTTCTCTGATTTCGCCAGCTCGCAAACACCACAGCCGAAGTTAGCATGAGTGCAGTTGGCTTCTTGTAGGGTTGTGGCTCTGGTAAAAAAAAAATTAAAAAATCTCTCTAAACAAGCAGGCATATTGGTTTGTCTTTAAATTCTGTGAACGGATCATCTGCTTCCTAGTTTTCCTGAGTAGTCTTTTGATTAAGCTATCTTTATACTGTTTTTAGCCATTGCGTCACCACTCTTAATCGTTGATGGAGAGCTGGTGGGAGGGCAAATATTATATAGAATTATATGTATTGCCCATCCCTGCACAACAACTTGAACACGTGGAGTAATCTTATGTTGGGGTCAGGCATTGGTCCAGATTCTGCCAGCAAAGTTTTGATTGCAAACAGAGTTGGAAGGATGGCAAAGGTGACTTTTAGGGTCAGAGGTTCGGGAAGACGGGAAGGACACGACACTTATTGCAACCATTGCAGACATTGGAAAACTAAGCTTGTCACCATTGAAGGCAATGATAAGACAGATATCTTCAGGTGAGATTTTGCAACCAATGGCAATCCCATATTGCTACAGTCTGGCACTTTGCTCTTCCTAGATTACAGCAGTCCTGACCGCACCCCAATGGCACACTTGATTAATCAGGCTCTGTAGTGTATGTTACTATGAAGGCTCTTGACCTTTTGTTTGAACACGAGATGCCTTTTTTTCTTCTTCTTTTTTTTTACGAACAAACGTAAATCCACCAAAGAATACCAAATAATAGTCACTTTCAAAAGCAGAATAATAAGGCATCAGCAATGAAGGCACAGGTGGCACGGTGATCGACTGGTTAGCACGTTTGCCTCACGGTGCAGAGGTGCAAGGTTGCAGGGTTCGCTTCCGGCTCCGGCCTTCCTGTGCGGAATTTGCATGTTCTCCCTGTGCTTGTGTGGGTTTTCTCTGGGTACTCTGCTTTCCTCCCACATTCCAAAGACATACACGGTAGGTTAAGTGGTCACTCTAAATTGACCTTAGGTGTGATTGTGAGCGCGAATGGTTGTTTGTCTATGTGTGCCCTTCGATTGGCTGGAAAGCAGTTCAGGGTGTACCCTGCCTACTGCCCAAAGACAGCTAGCACACCCATGACCCTTGTGAGGATTAGAAAAGGGAGGATTGGATGGATCTGGCACATTTGACATCAGCTGTGTTGATCACTCCACAAAAACATGTTCCTTCCCAATGCAAATCATTTTTGAGAGGGGGATGTTCACAAGTGTTTGAATAAACTCACGATCAAATCCACCTTCACTCACTTATATGGTTTTGTTATTTCCCATTTCTTTCTTTCATATCCCAGGATACTGTCAAAATATTCTCATGCGTGTGTACAACCATCTGCAAATGCTTATGTTGCGCTACACAGACAGGCTGGTGGAGTTGTTTCTGTTGACACACTTATCCATGATTTCCAGGAGTCAGCCTGCTGGTGCCTCATGGAGCCGTGGCTGAAAATATGTCCTGGGAGATGTACATGGTGATCAGCCTGGGAGAGGCAAGGTGAGGCCAACCGGATATCAATATCAGCATCTGTTTGTTTGTCATCTCTATTTTCCTTCCCCAGCTTTTCATCTTTACACCTGTTCACCACTATCTCAAGCCCCTTGCTCACTGGCTGTATAAACAGGCTTTATTCTGCCTTTTGAGCGACTCGCTGTCTCGTTCCGTCATAGTATCAGATGCTTAACAGGGACTGAAAGCTGGCAACGGAGAGTGTGGCTGATCCAAGTCCACGGGCGTATGTGTAGACAGGAAATGTCACAGTTAGACTGACGTTGTGACACATATCTAGTCATCCTAACGGGCCAAGCTGCAAATGTTTTTTGAATGGATACTTTGGGGATGGCAATGTCCTGCTACAAAGAGTCCAAGACACAGCCAACTAAAAAAAAAAGAAATGCTTCATCGACGTCATACCATAGTGTTTGCCACCCATCTGCTAATTACTTAGTAAGGAATTCACTTAAGAAGAGAGGATTTTCAGTGAAACACAACGCACGTTACAGTAACTGTATCAATAGCAGGAATAATGCGAATAAATGATCAAATGTTGGGATTTGGTTTTGTAGGGCACAATAACAGCATTTGAATGGACTATACAAGTAATACAAACAACCTACTGTATATCCAGTCGTACAGTTACACGTCCAACATGTGGATCATAACTCTGTATATTTTGTTGGGTCATCACTTGGAAGGTAAAAGCGTATGACCTTCATCTTGGCCATCCTCACATTGCTGTGTTTACTGCCTGGCTGCATGACAGATGGACCCAGCAAGAACTCCACCCTCCCTCCCTTGTTCCCTATCGGGGTGTGAATGTGAGCGCTTATTTGACAAAGCCACTGACATTGATGTCCCGGCTGCTGTTGAGAAACATTCGTTGATCACGCCTCCTTGCAGGAAGCAAAATCAAACCTTCAATCTTCTAATCTCAATCTTATCCCACCCACTCAGCCGAGAGTCATAATGTAGTTCTGTACTCCACTAAAGCTGCATTATCAAGAGCGTGACACTCCGGGAGCGAGTCATGACCTTGGAAACTTGTTTAAACGATGATGAATGCCATGATGTAAAGAGTGTGCTGTTCTGATGGACAAGCACGGCAGAATAGAACGCCGCGCCATCCCTTGAGGCCCTTCATCTTGGCAGTACGCGTGTCCTGTATTCTGATCACAGCTTCGTAATGACCCTTGGATGGACTGAGCGTCTTTCTGCGGGCGGGGGGTGGGGGGGGGGGGGTACACTCTTCCCTGCGGTGTGTCACATGGGCCTCCAGTTTCTTCTGAAGTGTTTTTTTGTTGATTCACAGTGTTTCATTTGAAAGAAAGCTCCAAAAAGAAGAGCCATATATCCATACAGACACACGGGAAAAGGACAAGGGATGAGGGTAACTGAGAATGGGTGGCAGTCATCTCCGGACTGACAGATTTCCAGCTCTTTTGCTGTAACTCTGGAAAGATTTGCTCAGTTGTCTCTTAATTAATATGAATAACAGCTCTCGGGGCTTGTCAGCATCCAGTGTTGAAATAATTCACTTGTATAGCATTTTCCCTGTAGGCGGTATTGTTAAAATATATGGTAGATGAAGGAGTAAAGCGGGTCTTGTGTTCTATCCCGGCAGCGTAAAGCATCTGGTCTCTCCCTTTTCACACGTGAAACACAAAATATTGTGGACACTGAAGAAACAATGTTATGTTTCAGCCAATGGACATGTTTTATACGTGCTTATTTTTCCTGTCACTGTGTGAGTAGAAAAATGTTTAGCGGGGCCTTCCCTGTGGTGT
The DNA here is from genome assembly GCF_054856545.1 of Hippocampus guttulatus. Classification (NCBI taxonomy): domain Eukaryota; kingdom Metazoa; phylum Chordata; class Actinopteri; order Syngnathiformes; family Syngnathidae; genus Hippocampus; species Hippocampus guttulatus. Next base: position 2,594,280 of record NC_141265.1, read on the forward strand.
GTTGTGCTTTTCATCTGACCGGCTGTCAATCACTGTCTCCATTCGAGCACGCCAACCCGACAAAGAATTGCTTCACTTATGTGTCCGGCTCCTATCTCTGCCCAGCTGACTTCTCCACAGAGACAGATTCCTATTAAGGCGTATTTTCAAGATGTATTTTCAAAGGTTGTCCTAAACCTTTTGAAGGTGCAGTTTTGCTTCGGTCAGACATACTTCCCTTACAGCCAAGGTTTTATGAATGCATTGTATTGCAAGATAAATCTTTGAAACTACTGAGGCAGAAACCGCTTTGTTCCGGCCAGAAGAGAGCTTCAGAACAGGAAAGTGGTTTGTGTGAGTGTTTTCTGGGGGGGGGGGGTTGCAGTTTGCAGTTTGCAACATTTATTTGCCGTATAGTCCCCTTCATTATGTATTTTTGTCTCCATGCCCTCTGCTCCGGTAGTTTTCAACTAAAATATGTCCGTGGCTCCGGTGATGTAATGTTTTGCAAGCTCATACAAAGTGCGATTTCAAAAATATTTATGAATGAAAATCGCATTGACAAAGTACGAACTGAAAATGCATGAAACCAAAAACTTGAAAAGGCAAGGTTCAGTTGAACACCAAGAATACACAAACGAAATATCCAAAAGTCCAATCACACAAAAACAAAGAGCAATACTAGAATAACAAAACAACTCAAAACGAGGATCAATGAACAAAACGAGAGCGACTATGAACGGTATCGAGAAGTCCAAAAAAATTGAACACGAAGCACAACAGCAAGCAAGGTCAATAATCCGACAAGGCATAGCAGAAGTCAGCGTCCTGAAATACTCAGCCATGCTCGATGGAGAAATGAGGCACAGGTGCACCTGCTGGAGGGAAACGCCCTTCACTCCAGCTGCGCTTTAAGGGCTTCGAGTCATGTCGCTAGCACTGAGACAACAGAATGGCAATGACATAAATTGAAACTTCAGCACCATGTTATTATGTCCAGTGCTTATGAGAACTTGAGTCATCATGGAAGTTGCACCACGACACTGTGTTGTTACGGTCTTGTTGAACTACGGCACATGGCCGGCATGCGTAAATATTTAACCGAAAATGAGAGCGGTAGTACGATCACTTGCAAAACATGCAAGTCTACCTTCAAATATAATACAATAAAAAGAAATACAAATGTTTCATCTTGAGTTGGCTTTCTCCTGCTACCAGATGTTAGCTGGTCAGATTTGACCCGTGTCTTAAATGAGCCATAAAATAACCTCAAAACAATTATCATCCACTTGTTTGTTGTTTGACTTCGTTTTAATTGGATTTCTGAGTTCCCTGGGCCTTTGTTTTGACAGCATACCCCTTGTTAAGAAGAAATGAATAAATGAATTACAATTAGAATAATAATAACCGTAAGAGAATTACGTAAATAAATGATTGCATGTTGTGTTGCCTGGTTGTCATTGAGTGGTATCAAAAGGCATTTCTAAAATTCTTTTTGGTTCTAGATATGATAGTAACATCTAAAGTATGTTTTGTTTGCACAAATTTAATTTGAATAAAGCCTTTGTTTGTTCGTGCAAATTTAAAATGAATAAAAAGCAGAAGAAACAATCTTTTTTTTTTTTATGTAGATTTTCAAACAAAGAACAACCAAGCAAGCAAATCAAAGCAGAAGAAATCAAGGACTAGACCACATCTGCAAATTAGCTGATACGCAGCTCCATTTTCAGGATTTCATTGTGCCATCCATGTTTCTTCCTGAGAAGTTCTTCAAGTCTTTCTTTTTTCTCAGGGATGCCATTTGCTGTTTTGCCTGGGTGAATCTGTATATTCCATGCATCGCTTGCTTTTGCATCACAAGCGGCCCATTTCTTTTAATTTTTTATGCCGTAGTTGTCTGGCTTACTGCGCATGTATTACTGGGAATTTTATACGGAAGGGAAGAAACATTCATGTACTGTCAACTATCAGTAGAAATAGCTGCACCCATCTCTTCAAGCATCCCTGGGGAGCAAGCTTATCAGTTTTTGCTCTTTGTATCTCTGTTGTCAAATGTGAGGACTCTTGCTTTCAGTCGAAAGGTCACACTCCGCACAGAGATTTTCTCTCGTGCGTGTTTTAGTTTACGCTTCAGGATTCTGCAAATGGTCGTTTTCATGCTCACGCAGTTTCTTTTTTTTCCCCCCACCCATTGATAGCTCTCCGTTACTTACCCTGCTAACTACCGTATTATACATAAAGTGTTCACAGGCAAAACATAAATCTGAAACTGAGCCTAGATATTCAGTATTGTGTCTTTTTAAAATCATTAGCGGAAGAGGACACACACTGCTTCTGCTCACACAACCGATGCTCGCTTGCACGTCAGTAAAACTTTACTTCTTGTAGCCTTCAAGAGAGTCTTCTGGCCGCTGGGTTCGTGGCCTCGGCCTTTAGCTCAACAGTCAGCCCATTCGACTGAGACGCATCGCTGACATTTTATCCATGAAATATGTTGGCTCCAACAAAAGGCACCTGTGTGTCAGAGTCTAGAAGTACCTGTAAATAAAACTGTATTGTTGAGCTCCAAAGACATACAGTGTAACGCTATTTTCATGTTGCCGCCAAACATTTTCGTTTGACAGCAGAAATAAAGGGAATTGTTCACCGTTCCAATACTTTTGAAATGTCTCATTCAAATGGTGGACATCGAGAGAAATGATCAAAAGAAAAAAGGGAGCTAGGCTTCCACTGTTGGTGCCTGTTTGATTAATGGAGCAGGGCTGTACATACGGTGCTGTCATCTTCAAAATAGAGGCGGAAAAAACTGCTGAAGGACTGCACGCAATTTTAAGTGAGCCTAATGGAATCTGCTAATGTGTATATTTATTTAGACTGCCGTGTCCTCTTCCGACCCACTCTGCCTCTTTACATGCCTCCCAGGTCTCTGGGGAGTGAGTCACCGGTCACTTTCAATAATGCAGCTCATCTAAGGGCTCAAGATGCTGTCGTATAGAGCCCTTCATCATGATGACATGTGGAATGGAGAAAAGAGACAGCAAGCTTTGGGTTCTGTTCCAAGTAAACTGCAGCAGGAAAGCGACTTAATTGGCAGGTATACTTATGAGGGGCTGTCAGGAACGTTCTTCAGGATGACCTCTTATGCACATTATAGAAATCCAGCCATACTCTCATGAAATGCTTTTACGGTCAGTACAGTAGTGAAACACTCTCAAACAGAAAACAGATTCTTTTTTTCACATGCATACTGTACCAAAAGTGCAAATATAAACTAATGAAACGCTCTTTCAGAACAGATTTTTTTTCACTCACATACTCTTGTGAAATGCTCTCATACACGCAACTGAAATGCTGCCATACGCACAAATGAATTTTGTTTGCTCACATACCCAAGCCAAAATTCTCTCATACACAAACTTTTTTTTGGGGGGTGGGGGGGGGGGGCTAACATTTGCATGCACCCATGATCCAAGCCACTTATCATCACAAGGGTCGCAGTTCATGCTGGAACCTGTCCCAGCTGTCTTCAGGCAGTAGGCGGGGGACACCCTGAACTAGTTGCCAGCCACTTGCGGGGCACACAAAGACATACAACAACCATCCGTGCTCACACTCACACCTAGGGACAATTTAGAGTGCCCAATTAACCTCCCATGAATATTTTTGGAATGTGGGAGGAAACTGGAGAACCTGTAAGATTCCCCACCAGGCACAGGGAGAACATGCAAACTCCACACAGGAAGGCCTGCAATGGAAACCTGCACCTCTGCACTGGCGAACGCGCCACCCAGTCGGGCACCGTGGCACCATCCACTTAGTGAAACACTTTCACATACACCAGTGAAATGCACTCATAAACATATGACTTTTTTTTTTTTTTGGCTCACATGAAAATGAAACGCATAGTAAAAATAAAATACTGACATATACACAACCGAAATGCTCCCCCATTGGATTGAATAAAATAGTGCAGGTTTACCTGCTTACTGGGGTTACATGTATGTATATATACATTTATACAAACATATAAATAAATTTAAGAATACATTTGACGCACATACTCTCCTAATTGGAGTCAGGTGATAGTGTGCTACATGACGAGTCCGCAGAGAAAGAGCAATGCGATATAAACATTCAGCGTGTCTGCACTTGGAGTTCAAATGGTTGGCTGCTGCTGTCGAATTTGACACGGCTCGGATTCTCTTCACTGACGCCTGTAACTCCTCAATTAAGATTTTTTGCAGGCTTTTGGGCAGACATTAGTGAGGTGAACTCGTTTGAAGAATTGAGCTTCATTTGAAAACACTGGAAGGTCTCCCATTTCAACAGAAACGTAGCCTCTTGCAGAAACAAGTGAAATCATCTGACACACACAAGAGAAACGCTCGTGTACAAACACGAATGGAAAAAAAAAAACCTCGCACACACTCCTAAAACGCTCTCACGCAGAGCTCTGTTCGCTCGCAGACGAGTGCACCACGCATACATCCACTTGAGTTCTTGGGCAAAAACAAATCCAGTCATGTTTACAACGGCGTACGAGTCGTGTGTAAGAGAGCATTTCATGTGTGGATGCATTTAACTAGTGCATGTAAGTAAAACATATATATATATTTGTGCAGTAAGAACGGCGTTCAGTCGTGTGTGGATGAGAGGTAATCCTTGAAGTATGACCCTGACAGCCCATCATGCTGCATATTCTGCTCCTTGCCTCGGCTTTGCATTAATTGTACAGTTAGACTCAACACTGTTGGCTGTTGAATCATGAACTCTGTGTAGTCCAAAGCTGCTGTTGGCATAACCGGGAAAAATAAAATCACTGTACTGCAAAGAGGGGGATTATGAGGTGGCAGTGTGCACAAAGACCGCAAGGCCACACAGGAAAATGGAATTCGCTTTCTGAAGGGATGCAATTTCTGATCAACTGAAGATTAAAATACTGGAGGAAATGGGAGAACAATAAATACATAAGGTTTCATTATTAGTAGTACTACTAGTAGTAGTGGTGGAAGATTTTAAAGATTCTATTGACAACTACATGATGTAGAAAGAAATACGGTGATCAAATAAGCAGTTGCAATGGTTTCATAAATGGTCCGTGCCGTATCTAGTCAGCATTTCCTGTGTCTTGCGGTGACATAGGGCTACAAGTTGTTGGCTAGATGGACAGTGTTTGGTTGAAATGATGTGAAACTCTGTGGGACTTGGGTGTTGACCACGCTCTCGGGAATGAAGAAAGAAAGAAGTTTGGTTCAAAAAGAAAAATCTGGACTAATGTGTCACGGACGTCCCAACAGTTGTCCATCATATTTTGCCTTTTTCTTACTCTGTTTGTTTCTCTGCATGATTTTTGGACATGTTAAATCGTGTGCGTGTGTGTGTGCGTGTGCGTGTGTGTTTGATGAAATACTCAGAAGTAGAGCAATTTGAATCCGGGACAGTTGCCTTCATGTCTCCCTGACAAACATATTAGAATGACTGACGGCCAACCTCATTTGACACAGCTACTGATGCTTGTTGGAATCTCCTGATTCAAATTTAATAAATCAAGTGTGGAATATAATTTTCATTTGAGCAGGATTTCATATTCATTTATTAAGTATTTAATAAACAAAAATACAAGGATGTGCCCCCCCCCATCCTTCCCTCCATAAAAAATGACATTTTAAAAGCAGTTATCTTAAAAACTACTACAACAGTTCAGATGTTGAACATGCTTTTATTTATTTATTTATTTATTCCGAGACCGATTTCATTTGATTTCAATATGCGCACTGCCTGTGACATGCCACTCATCAATTCTTTTGTTAAGCGCTTGTGAAACACACTGTAGCATGACTCCGGTAAGATTATCCAGTGCAGAAGTGATTCTCTGCCAGACTTGATCAATACTAGCAGAGAAAGAGAGAGACCGGTTTAAAAAAAAAACATTAAATGAGGTTATTTAACCCCTTTAAGTTAATGATTTGCCAAAATCATTGACCTGCAAAATGAGGTCACATTTTTGGGTCACGCTCGAACTGTACAAGAAAGATCCAGAACCAGTCCTGTCATATCGTTACACTACATATGATGATTGATTGATTCATTCATTCATGAACAGCCAATTGTTACTTTCTGTTACTTTTTCAGGTTTGAATTAAGAATGTATATGACTACATATTATGGCTGGATGATTATAGAAAAAAAATAATCACAATCATTTTAATTGAGATTGAAATCACAATTATTAAAATGATGATTTCTCGATTTTCGAAACGTAGTATTTACTCATCGTTTAAAAACTATCATCTTTGCCTCATGCCCATTCATCCCTGCGCGTTGAACACTTTATTCTTGAACACTCTATCCTTTTTGTCAGGTTCAAAATGACCTTGTAAATAGCACGTGAAATTCAATCCTTTTGCAGTTTCACTCGGATACATCCACAGTTTTGATGCATTGCATCGTTGCACACATTGTCACCTTGAATAAGCATTACCCCTTTCTCGTCATATTTATTTTGGCTTAAGATATTTTCACAACTCTTGGGACTTACTGGGCTAGCCTGGGATGTCAGGGATTGTAGTTCATGCCACGTCTTTGGAAATGTGTGTTTGTATGACAAAAAAAAAAAAGTCCTTGGATCTTTATGTCCATGAAATTTGAGAAAAGGAAAATTCCTGGAATCCTTGAAAACTCAACTTTAACCCTATCCTGCAGCCTGTAACCTGATAACATGATAAGCGGTCCACTGTAGTAACCGCTGTCCCTGAAAGGGTTAAATATAAATTAAAAGGATAAGGACAAAATTAATTAGTTTGAAAGTTTAAAAAAAAGGGCATACCTTATTTAAGGCGCACCTTCAATGAATGGCCTATTTTGTAATTGTTTTCATATATTGGACGCACTGCATTATAAGACGCAATCTACAATGCATGCACTAGATGGAGCGCCGCTCAAGGAAATGCCAACTGAACACTACATTACACTTCACCCTGACTTATCTAGCAACGATCAGATGTCAGTAAAACATATTTAATAAAGCAGCGACACAGTTCACTTAACCAACAGGCAAGTGATAACATTGACTCATTAACGTTGAACTCTCTTGCCGCTGCTCTATTTCCATGTTCAACTGCGTAACCCTATCGATCGCCTTAAGTTTGAAATGTGCATCGTAAGCACGTCTCTACCAAGGAGCCATTTTGGGGTTGACATATTACCTTAATGACCATACACAAGGCGCATCGGATTTTAAGGCCCGCTGTGAACTTTTAAGAAAATGGAAGGCTTTTAGTTGCGCCTTTTAGTGTGGAAAATACGGTACTAAAATGATAGCAATCGAAAAAAACAAATGCTGGTTGTTCTTGTGCATTTTGGCCTTTTACCTTAAGCTCCAACCAGGGTGTCATTAAACAGCTCCACCAGAGATGTCCAACTCTGGTCCTCGAGGGCCTCTGTCCAGTCTGTTTTCGATGTCTCTACCCTCCAACACACCCTGATTCAAATGATCATTTCATCAGCAAGCTCTGAGAGCCTGATAATGATGTTGGAGGAGGGAGACATGTAAAACATGCTTGATAGGAGCCCTCGAGCACCCGACTTGGAAACCCCTGTCCTACACACTTGCTACACAAACAATATGGTGCATTCAGGGTGCTTTCACAACATCAGGAACTTGCAGACTACCCGTGCCGTTTAATCATTTGTCTTCAATTATAATGTTTTGAAGATTGAGAGAAGCCAAAATCAAAATCATGGTTAATATTTCGATGAATCGTCCAGACCTACTATGAATGTGCGGCATTTTGTTCATCAAACACCCCAGAGTCAATTACAACTTTGTTGTGGCAGACGAATTTTATCCTTAAATGCTTTGACCAGTTAGTGTCCAGCTGTTTTATTCGAAATTACTCAAAACACGAAACAATGAAATGATTGACTTGAATCCTGTATATTGAAGTACTGCACCCCCTTGTTTTGATGACAAGTGCTGTTTATTCTTAAATCCAAGTGTGGTGCCCAGACTGACAAGCCCTGTTTGTTCTAAGCCTCTTTTAATGAACACACTCCAACTCACCAGCAAATCACCATGACTTTTTCACCTGGGCTGAAAAAAGAAAAAAAAAAAAGCAGCTTGGCTATGCAGCAATAAACGCTGGAGAGTGAACATTTGCGCTTTCAAAGAGTCATGCCTGAAGGCATGTTTTGTTTGCAGCCCACCTGTTTGCATAAGCTCTTCTCATTAGTATGTTTTTGTGTGTTTGTGTGTGAACACACACATATCGACTGAGGATGAATAGATGGATGGATGGATGGATTGATTGATTGATCCATATATTACATCTTTTTCTCCTGGGTCCGGTGCAAAGCATGGCCATTACAATTTCACTTTGCGCAGAGGAAGCGAATAATTTTTGGAATTCCAGAAATGTAGACCAAAACGGAGGTTTTGGGAAGCAAAGTAGGTGAAAATTCCTCCACAGCGATGTGAAAGACTCATCAGCGGCTATCGCAAATGCTTAATTTCAGTTGTTGCCAAGGGTCGCACAAACACTAACTCGAGCACAAATTAGTCTATTAAAGCTGTGTCTCCACCCCTCACGAGCCTATAAACATATCCTGTTAGCTCGGTTAGCACCGAGAATGATGGTTTTGCACTTAGGGACAGCATAAATGATTTTTTAAGATGTAGTAAACGATTTTTACATTCTCCTCAATGTCTGTATGGTTATCTTGGGTGGATGCATATATAAAAATGCCCCAACCTGTCGTATTGAATTAGTCTTCCTTTGGTCACATGCATATCCCCTTTTGTGCAGGTCTGATGGCTCTCACTGTGGTTCTGTTTTCAGGTTGCAGCATAATGGCAATGTGAGCAGAGGGACCCAGGTGTGTGTGTGGTAGTGGTGGTGATTTCTCTTCTTTTTGGAAAATCCACATGTTGGTGTAGTGTTGAAGGGAAGATCTGTGTGGTTGAAGTCATCAGCTGTGATGAGGAAACCATCTGGGTGCGCTATTGCTCACTGATGGCCGAGTAGATTTCATAGAGTCGGTCGCTATTACTGTTGTTAGCAGTGTGGAGTATGTAAACCGCAACCAGCAGAATTTATTAGATTCCCTCAGAAGCTAGAAGGGTCGGCACTTTATGATGATAAACTTTTGTCAGTAAAGAACAGTGTTTGGACACAACAGCAGTATTCTGGCACCAAGCATATATAGTAGGTAAACATACACTCACTCCCCTTCTGTGAGTCTTACCGCCCACCACAGAGACTCGATAGCATGTTAGCACCATTAGTCCCTGCATGATGTCACTATACAACGATTTTGTAAAATCGAATGAAGTCATCTTTCACTTCATGCTGCGCAGATCTCGGGCGATATCCATTCATCCATCGTCTAATTGACTTATCCTCACGAGGGTCATGCTGAAGCCTATCCCAGCTGTTTTCCGGCAGTAGGTAGGTTGCACCCTGAACTGGTTGCCAATCGCAGGGCATACATAGACAAACAAGCATTCACGCTCACACCTAAGGACAATTTAGAGTGTTCCATCAACCCGCCAAAAAGCCATGCAAGTTTTTGGAATGTGGGAGGAAACCAGAGTACCCGGAGAAAACCTCCACAAGCGTGGGGAGAACATGCAAATTCCACACAGGAAGGCCAGAGCAGGAATCGAACCCTGCACCTCTGCACTGTGAGGTGTGTGTGTGCTAACCAGTCCACTGTGGTTAGGCGCCATATGTGGTCAATTTCATTGTCCATTGAGGGAACAATAGCATGGCTGAGGGATGGTATCGTGAGTTGGTGGGCTAAAGGCCAGCCAAGCCTGAAAGCCTCCATGATTTACTTTGCTTTCTCATCCTCTTTCGTGATTTCCATCGCTTCCTCTACAAATATAATGCAGCAGGCAAATCCAGTTATGCAGTAGAATGTAGAAGTCTCAAGCACCAGATAAGCTCTGTGACACCGTGGTCAAGTTTGTTGTGCAATACCTTAAATTGAAAATCCAAAAGGCAGTCACATATCTATATGTGATATCCGATAAGCAACATTGAGCATGAACTACTAAGACACAGACACACAGAAGTCATCAAGCCTCAAGACTCACTTGGCCAACTAAACTCTTAACCGGTGCTTTGCTCTGTGGGATAATGACTTGATTATTTTTGTTCTATTCCACACACTGACCCACTTTGTCATACTATCCTTAGTGTCAATTCACTGGAAGGCTGTGAAATACTCCTGAGCCCCGAGGTGATGTATGGTCCTCCCGGTCTGGACCTATCCTGCCCAGTGGCCATGACCATGGCTCACTGTGCCGAGGTGGACTCTGAGAACTGGAACATCCAGCTCAAGAGGAGAACCCAGGGCAGTAAATGGGAGGTAAGAGCAGCAGGCAGACACCTGTCAAACAAAGTACAAATGACATTTTACTCTACTTCACTTGTCCTTTCTCCACCATGTTTACATTCTTCACTTTGTTGATGAATATCGCTGTAATCCTCCCCTCCATTGCAGAGGTGACATTCGAAATTCACATCTCCAACCAAGTAAATCGGTGACATAGAAATTCATCCATCCGTAGCCTTTTTAAATACATTTTTATAGCATTTATGGCACTTACATTTTTGAAGGTGTTGAAATATTGTACACGCAGTATGAACAAATAGAGTAACTGTAATAACACAAAAAAATATATCACCAATATAGCGAGAATGCAAACCACAATAGAAGTAACGGGGCTTTACTTCTTCTTTTTTTTCCATATACAAAGCCTGTATTCATAAATTCAAAACAAAGTTATCTGCGTCCATTGAGCATATTCATGATCTGTTATTGCTGAACAAAAGATATGTGGGCAGGGTCTGTTATTATTTATGTTGCCCAGATCGCTTGATTGTCTCCGTCGAGAGTTCTGCTTATTCTATTGTGATCCTTCCGCATGACACATGCAGACAAGGGTAAATGCAGATAAATGAAGTGAGCTGACGGATCGGTTTCAGTATTCCTTTCCTCCATGTCCTTGTCCTTACATAGCCACATCACTTTTCAGAGAACCAAGGATTTCTCCTGAAAAGACATAAACACAAATAAAGCAACAGCTGCTGATGTTTTCATACCTCGCAACCATAATGCTATCTGGTTGGGTTTATTTCAGACAATGAAGTCCATCTGTTTTTTGTGGCCCATACAACTGTGGTAAATAACTCCAGCAGCTGTGGGCATATTTTAAAAGTTTTTTTTTTTTTTTTCAAAAGTACACAACCAAGATCCACACAATCTCATCTGAAGCAGCGTGTTTTAAAATTGTGCCTCATCGTACACGGCCCACATGCATTTTTGATCACCTGCCGCTCATGTCAGACCTGAGAAGTCAGCAGTTCTTTGGGGCACGGATGCCTTGAAATGAGAAGTCTGAGGCAACATCCCCAAATTTAGAGACGTACAATCCCCGAGCTACTGTCCAGCGGGGGTGAAGATATTGATCTTCACACCACGCAATTTTGAAATCTTTGACAAATCTCCCCACAGCGTTAATAAAGGCCGTCTGTCTGTGTTTCGGCCTCGTCTGTGTTTCTGTCCAGGCTTTCACATGTCTCACCAAAGATTTTTGAACTTAAATCTCACCCACATTTTTCTATACTCAGCCCACACGGCCAGTGAAGTGTTTGAAAGTGTAAACAATACTTTTCAGGACACGGGTCAGTTCAACTGATCCGTATTTCAATCTTATTTTCACACAGAACAAGTCTGCGTAATGACTTCCAGAACCAAACCTGACAGGTGTTGTTTTAAGGAAAACTTAACTGTCACATAATCATAAAAAGAAGACTGCATGAAATGTACAAGGGTGACCCAAAAAGATGCGTACCCATATTTTATTCGATAAAAAATGCATATACCAGGGAAATCCACAAACAATTGAGGAACTGAAAACTGCCATCACAGCAAAAATAAGAGCCATCCCGAAAGAGGAGTGTGTAAAAGTGATTGACAACTTTGTCAGACGAGTACAGGTTTGCTTGCAACGGAATGGTGGACATTTGGAACACATCTTGGGAAAGCCATAAATTGACTAAAAATTGACAGAAATAGCTGAAACTCTGGTGAATGGTCTTCCATAAACGGAATAATGTGTGGTTGTAATTTGAAATAAATAGCTTTTTAATCAAACTCACAATTGAAATTTTCATGGGTACGCATTTTTTGGGTCACCCTGTACTTCATGTAATTCCATCCATCCATTCTTCCATCCATTTTCCGATCCGCTTTATCCTCACTAGGGTCGCGGGGGGTGCTGTAGCCTATCCCGGCTGTCTTCGGGCAGTAGGCGGGGGACACCCTGAACCGGTTGCCAGCCAATCGCACGGCACACAGAAACGAACAACCATCCGCACTCACACTAACACCTAGGGACAACTTTGAGTGTTAAATCAGCAGACCGTGCATGTTTTTGGAATGTGGGAGGAAACCGGAGTACCCGGAGAAAACCCACACAGGCACGGAAAGAACATGCAAACTCCACACAGGAAGGCCGGAGCTGGAATCCAACCCACGACCTCTGTACTGTGAGGTCGACGCGCTAACCAGTGAACCACCGGGCCACTATTTCATGCAATTGACAACACAAATGCATGTTTTTTCCGCACTTGCGCAGCTTCCGCTGGCATTTGAAAAGGACGCATTTAAGGTTCATAGAAGACTAGAAATTCTCCATAGGGGTGAATCTGACTTTGAATGGTCATTTGTTTATACTGTATGTGCCCGGCAACTGACTGGCGACCAGTCCATCATCAGCTGGCACAGGCTCCAACACCTTTGGGAATCTGAACGATGAGCTGCATGCAATAAAAGCTCCAGTTGGTCATGTGACGCGTGAATTATGTGCAAACGATTAAAGCCGAAGCTTTGTGTGAGATCGGATTGATCCTCCTTTCTGATCCCTGTGTCCACAGCGTGACATCAGGCCACATAAGGGTAATGTCATCGGAGGAGTAAAAGAAAGAACAATTATAGTCGGTAATAGGGAGGAAGAGGCACGGCTGCTGTCATTCAGTGAGGGGAATGCTGAGGAAATTACAATAGAGGGCATAAATTGCTGTTAGACAAGGAAAATATTGATTAGTGGATCAGGAAGGATCCTGCAAAATGAATTTAGACGTCAGCAAATCAGGTGGAAAAGCACGGGGTTATTTGCTGCCAGCGAGGCTGTGTTTTCCTGCAATATATCAACCCAGGGCACAGGCAATCTCTGCAACTCAGCTGATATTTTACTTTTCTTCTCAGGATCGCTCTGTTGTGAAAAATAACTTTGTTTGCCTTCGGTTCGTCTTGCATATGCAGGTGTTTTATCCCAACGATGTCAGAATGTTTTGACTTCTCCAAGTGAGGCTGTGTTTTATATTATTCTCGGTTAGGTCCTGTCGCATTTAATTCCACAAAGCCGTAACAGGCAAACTCTCGTTTTCTCGATGAATTATTTGGTTTTTAGATGTAACCATCAGAAAGATGACAACTATGGAATGGAGTGAAAATAATGAGGAGAAAAATTCAGCCCGACTGTAATGTAAATGTAAATAGGACAAAAAGTTTTAGCATGCCACACACGGGTCAGAATAATGAATACCGCAGGTTTGCCCCTGGCTGTTGTGGTGGTTGTCAGCACTTAAAAGAGCTTGTTATTTAGAGGAAGGCTGCTTTCTCCATTGTCTGTTCTTGGTGCAAATATGATTTTCTCAATGCAGAAATGGAGGCTGTATCGAATGTTTAAGAGCTACTGCATCACTTTCATGTGTCAACCTAAAGTGCTTCAGTCTTTGGCCACCTCAAGGCTTGATATTGCGAAGAGCACTTTCACAGCAGCCAGTTTGACATACAGGAGGAAGACAGAGTGAGCAGGAGTTTGCAAAAAATGCTAAATTGGTTTTCACAAAACTTCTGTGGTGGATATGACAGCATATGAAGATATCGACTCGTCAGCTTGTGCTCATGCAAAAGGTCCACCCTTTTCATGTGACTTCCACTGTGTCTCTTCTTGGATGTATTTTTACTTGAGCTCTCCATATTCAGGAATGAAATGAATATGTAAATAAGTAACCAAAAGCTTCAGCCACAACAATGATGTTTTAGTTTTGGCAATCATTATAATTCTCAATCTAAAAACAGCACATTCGTGCTGTTGTTTCTCAGGTCCCAGTGACAAATGAATGACAAATTCATTTTTCTCAACCATACGTGGCCAATGTGTGCTGAAATAACTGAAGCGGGGTGGGCAATTAATTTTTGAAAGGGGAAAAAACGGGCCAACATGCAAACCGACAAATTCTAAACCAATTTATGAGCTTATAATCGTATAATTGTAAGCGTACTAGTCTGCATGTGTGCGCATAAAATAAAAGTGCAACTTTAAATATAAAAGCAGCACATGTGTTATGGTTTTTACTTGGACTTCACTTTACTGTGAAAGCGCGTGAGAGACTGCAGGCGGGCCGGGTGTAGCCCCTGGGCCCTACAATACAGAGCTCATAACTAATATTTGCGTCAGGAGCATTCCTTGTGGTTTATTGGAACGTAGGGCAGTGGAGAGTATATTCATTTGTAATTTTGTTATTGAGTGTAATGTATTCATTCATGGAATTGACGGGGAACACCCTGAACCGGTTGCCAGCCAATCGCAGGGCACACAGAGACGAACAACCATCCGTACTCACACTTAGGTACAATTTAGAGTGTTCAATCAACCTGCCATGCATGTTTTTGGAATGTGGGAGGAAACCGGAGTACCCGGAGAAAACCAACGCGTGCCCGGGGAGAATATGCAAACTCCACACAGGGAGGCCAGAGCTGGAATTGAACCTGGTACCTCTGCACTGTGAGGTCAACGCGCTAACCACTGGATCACGGGGCGGCCTTAGTGTAATGTATTCATGCTAATTGTGCCATATTTTTCAGACCTTAAGGTGGATGATTAAAATCCTTTCTCAAAAATCGACAGAACACATTTTAATCCAGTGTGCTCTATGTATGTGTGGATGGATGTTGGCTTCTCAGTTTGTTGCCTTTTAATTCAAATTCCTATCCATTATGTTTCATTCTCATTCTTATCCGCATCTAATCTCTAGCAGGAGTCCGTTTTCGTTTTACTGGCTTTAGAACCACTTTTTGTTTCTGTGTCTAAGAATCATGGGGAAAATGTGGTCTTATTAGCCTAATGCTTCAGTCGCCGGTTAGAGTTTTTCACGTGCCATATTTCCATTGTTGCAAGGTGGGACAGGGGCATTCTGGAAAGTCTTTTTTTTTTTTCTACCACAGCCATCTTGGGTGGTTACACACTCGCTGCACACATTCATGCATAGCTGTTAACAGCAATCATCAACTTGTTTTATTATGGCATTTTCGAAGTCTTTTGACGACTCGCCAGCTGATTTACAACTGCGATAGCGGCATAAAGTTCCATTGTGTGGAGCAATCGGTCCCTACACACTGTCCATGGCTGATTTTTCAGCCAAGTGTGTCTTATCCCGACATTGTTTACTCCCTAGTGTTGATGACCTGCTCGGTGGCACACTGCCAGATGAAAGCTTACAAAACACTAGAGGCTTATAACTATTTTTTGAGCGGATGAAAACCAAGTGTAAATTTTAAAATCCAGATGAGAAGAAGCAGTTTTAGCTGTTGAACGGGTAAGGAAACGGTATGCTTTACCTAACTTAGAAAATGATGACATGTTTTTGGTGATTCTCTCTGTGATTTCCCACTCATACTTTGACAAAGTACAATCATCCGTCCGCCCATCTATTTTCAACACTGCTTTTGACACCAGATTTTGAACTGCAACATTGGAGAGAAGGTGGGGCAAGAGGTGTACCACATTTGATGGCATTTGAGGCAGTCTACGTGTTTTTGTTGTCGTTATTGGGCCGATTGTACTGTTTTGATCATGAGGAGGAGTGAGGTGCAAATACAAGAGACCAACAGCTGGTTATGATGCAGGGGCCTTTATTTCAAGAGTAGGTCAGACCGGTGATCGGGAGGGTTGGTTCGATCTGGGTGCAGGCTACAGGCAAACAGGAAACAGGATTTGACGTAGGATTTGAGTTGATTGGAGGGAAGCAGGCTGAAAATACCATACAAAGGAGAAGCAAATGCATTTCTAAACATGAACTGCATCACTGACTGGATGCAAATGCGGCTAGGTACATATTGCAGATCATTTAAGATTTTTCCTCCGAAATGTGACATTTATCCGATAGTTGTTTTTTTTTTCATGTAAATATGAACAGTGTGATTCCGATGTTATTGAAGATCCAACCCAGGACTCTTTCGTATGAATATAAATTTGGTTCTTATTCACTGTGCCTCAGGGGAAGGAGCCTGTGTTTGTAAATCCTTAGAGACAACATTACCCAGATGGCTTCAGGCGGTAGACCGGAACAGGAAGGGTGTGTTCTGCATTTGCTCTCCGCGTGACTATGGCAGTGGTCCTGAAGAATAATAGAGAGTTGGATTGTTACACTTTACTGTTCCTCACTTGACTGTTCATTTCAATAAGAAACCAACATAACGGGTGATGATGATGAGACAGCAGACAGGACAAAATTACAAAATTAAGAGTGACTAGTAACATTCACTGCCTGTATCAGGTGTTTTGTCTATTCCACCAGTTGAAACATCCAGCTCAAGAGAAAGTCCGACAAAAGTGGTTATTACGACATTTCAAAATGGGGGATCTTAGCCAGTCGTGCACTACAAAACTCTGAGACTGTGGTATTATGTTAAAGACGGGTCATGTTAAAATACGCCACAATCAGGGGAAATTCAGAAGTGCTTGCTGAAAGACACATTTTCTGAAAACGGGGTGTTATCAGAAGACTTCCTTTTACGACTCAGAATTATTTATTTTTGAACCGGTGTATTTTTGGACATCGTGGTAGGTCAGTCTGTTTCAAACGTTCACTCTTTATACAGGTTGATAACAGCTTTTGTTTGTTTTCCTTGACTATTTAGTTTTTAAGTTATATACTCGCCTCCAATGATAGCCACCCTTTCTCTCCGAAAACATTTTGGATATAGCAGTAAGATATGTCTTGTTTTATACATTCATTGTACAGTTTTCAATTTCACAAGGTCAAACAATTTTAAAACGTTAGATTGTAGAAGCAATGCATTTGTGTGCTGAAGGTATCCACCATTATGGATTGCTCTCATTGCTCTTTTTTTTTTTCCAATATAAACAGACGTCCTTCTCAGAGAATTTTGCTACTTCTTCAAGAAGTTGCAATGTTTAGTCCTGAGCTTAGTGATCGAATGCAGAGGTACACCATTTGGTAGGTTAAGTTATATGGTGTTTTCATAATAACATTAATAATAATAATCCATCCATTTTCTACCGCTTATCGGGGGTCAGGTCGTGGGGGCAGCAGCTTTAGCAGGGAAGCCCAGACTTCCCTCTCCCCAGCCACTTCTTCTAGCTCTTCCCGGGGGATCCCGAGGTGTTCCCAAGCCAGCTGGGTGACATAGTCTCTGTAGCGTGTCCTGGGCCGTCCCCGGGGGCTCCTGCCAGTGGGACGTGCCCGGAACACCTCACCATGGAGGCATCCTAATCAGATGCCCGAGCCACCTCACCTGGCTCCTCTCGATGTGGAGGAGAAGCGGCTCAACTCCGAGCCCCTCCCGGATGACCGAGCTTCTCACCTTTTCCCTAAGGGAGAGCCCGGACACCCTGCGGAGAAAACTCATTTCGGCCGCTTGTATCCGCAATCTCTTTGTTTCGGTCACGACCTATAGCTTGTGACCAATAATAACAATCATAATAATCATAATAATACAACTCTGCATAGTTTTGTCTTTGGGGAAACTTCATGATAGCAAGCGCCTGATAAAATGATACCTCATCAAAAGCATGACTTTGGAGCTCAGGTCAGTCACCAGCACCAAATGATAGAAGTTTGTTGTCATGCACAGTGGCTGCGAGTAAGACTGTGGATGACTCAATGCTCCTCATCATTTTTATTTTTTTTTTTATGAGTGAAAAAAAAAGGATGCTCCTCGGGCATCAGTCTAGAGAACATTATTTGTTCCCATTGCACCTATTCAGTCATATCATCACACATATTTCAAGGATTGTATCGGCCCGCACTGGGTCTTATAAAACATTTGATGGTTAATTTTGTTTTGGAGGTGAGGAGGGTAGCTAGGCTTAAAATGCACAAGGTGTTTCGTTCCTCGAAATAAGCAGTTCAAATTTTGCATTTTGCAGCTCTGACACATTGAAACGTTTTATGTGGCAACACAGAGCTGCCAAATGTCACAGAAATCACTGAACACTAACTTGTTTGGCCCGAAAAATATCACAAATGTTCGAATATTTAAAAAAAAATACATAAAATAAATGAATAAATACACTTAAAACATCAGTGTGACTGCCTCTTCCGAGGGCTTTAGTTTTCCCCTGTGCGGGAGTTGACCTGGGTTTCTGACAGGGTCTTTGGATTATTATCTAACAAGTCTTCTTTTTCTTTCGGCTTTTCCCTTCAGGGGTCGCCGCAGCGAATCAGTTGCCTCCATCTAACAAGTCTATCATCAAAATGCTTAAACTGAACTTGATCAACTAAGTTAAATGTAATATCCCTGTGGGGATATGTTGTCTATTCAACATCAATATGACAATCAATTGATGTCACTTTGTGTTGAAATTGACATTTCATGTGTGTCCTCATTTTAGTTTGACCACTTACAAATCTTGTATAAAGAATATTTTTCTAATTCCTAATGAGCTGGTCAAAGGCTGTGAAAGTCTTATTTCTATTGACTGCCTTATATTTTTGCTACAAGAAATGCTAGGTTGAAGTTGAAATTGATATTTGTTTGAAATTACCTCACTCTGTTTCTAGACAATAAAATACAATTTGCTGCTTGGCACAATGTGAATGTAATGTGAATTGATCTATTGA
Source organism: Hippocampus guttulatus (assembly GCF_054856545.1). Taxonomy (NCBI): domain Eukaryota; kingdom Metazoa; phylum Chordata; class Actinopteri; order Syngnathiformes; family Syngnathidae; genus Hippocampus; species Hippocampus guttulatus. The sequence continues at coordinate 2,613,200 of NC_141265.1, forward strand.
AAAAAGGAAAACAATTAGTTGTTTGTTATTCAGTTAAATGTCTTCAGTAAAAATATTGTTTTCCTAATACACAATTATTCTCGAGAATTTTCAGTAGGATAGTAAAATAGTGACATATTTGATACCTGCAGCCCTACACTCAACCCCCACATAATTTTGTCATATGTTTACTGTTTAATTCAACCCATGTTTCAGGTCTCTGGGATTATCCTGCAAAAAAATTGCTCCTCCAATATAGTCATTTGCTCCTCTAATTAAGTAATTGATTAGCAAAATTGCCCCTCAAAGGAAAACAGTTAATTTGAGCCTTGATGTTTTACTCAAACAATCTTTTATTTTCCTGTGATTTTCTTGTAATTGCAGAGTCAATAACTTTCATCATCATTTGAAATGCAGTTTGGTTCAGGATATTCGGGACTAAGTGACATCTTAGGCTAATTTTGATGTTTGTTCGCTTCCCACACCTTAAAACAAATGTTGGGTCTATTGTAATGTTGGAACAGAAGTGAGGAGAAAAGATCGGTATCGACAATTTCTTCTCTCTTGTTGGAAATAATGAAGTGCTGCTTAGAATGCTGCTGTCTCATAAATAAAACTCTATGTTGCTCAAAATGACTATTTTGTGTTAGGCTATGTCCAAACATCTTTACTAGAGGAGGAAGTTGGGGGGGGGGGGGGGGTTCCCCAGAGATGAGTCACCAACTGGGTGGATTTTTTTTTCGTGATTTAAACGGCTGTCATGTTTTTTCTACAGTGGTGAAAAAGAATTCCATAATGCATTCATTTCAGCAACGCGTCGCTTAGCATAAACATTTCATGTTGTATGTTGTTCTTTGAGGCGGCCCGGTGGTCGACTTGTTCGCGCGTCGGCCTCATAGTGCAGCGGTGCAGGGTTCGATTCCGGCTCTTCCTTCCTGTGTGGAGTTTGCATGTTCTCCCGGGGCCTGCGTGGGTTTTCTCCAGGTACTCCAGTTTCCTCCCACATTCCAAAAACATGCATGGTAGGTTGATGGAACATTCGAAATTGTTCCTTGGGTGTGAGTGTGAGCATGAATGGTTGGTTGTATGTCTATGCGTGCCCTGCGATTGGCTGGCAACCGGTTCAGGGTGTTGCCCGCCTACTGCCCAATGAATGCTGGGACAGGCTCCAGTGTGCCTTGTGAGGATAAGCGGATCAGAAAATGGATGGATGGATGTTGTTCTTTGAATTAAAACAAAATATCAATGTGTGTTAAAGGATTTTTATAAAAGCAGATATCGAAGGATAAAAATGCATGTTTTGGTTTATTGCTGAAAACTGTATGTAACATGGATTCATGTGTCTATGATTTGACTCATGATTAATGTGGCAATATGTTGGGCATCCATCGGCATGGTTACAACAGCCGAGGATGGAGTACCAAAGCTCTTAGTCTACCACTGATCCCTGCCGTCGCTGAAAATGAAAGGGATGTTGCAATCGCTGGGATCATTCAGAGGACTTCATAGGTGGTTCAAACCGACAATGTTCTCTTCTTGTGCTCTAGGAGGTGATGTTGGTGGAGGATGAATCCACTTGTTGTTACTGCCTCATGGAATCCACAAGCTGCCACCTGCTGCTCAGCCAGCCAGGTTCATATGCCCTGGTGGGTGAACCCCTCACGCAGGCTGCCATCAAGAGGCTGAAGCTGGCTGTGTTTGGCAACATGGAGGGCGCTTCCATGAGCTACAGCCTGCGGGTGTACTGCGTCGATGATACGCCACATGCCTTTCAGGTAGGGGAAACAAACGCTTTTATTGCCCACATCCATCAAACAAAGAACTGGTAGAAACCATTTGGGAAAGATGATGTTCGGAGCCATCTCACTGAGTGGTGCTGTTTACGAGCAGTTACTTTTCACATTTGCAAATCAGCCAGCACCTGCCCTATTAATTTTCCGAATAGACGTTGATTGGACCCTTCTTTTTGTCTAGCAGCCACAACTGTGTCAGTTTAAAAATGGAAATCCAGATGCCTTAAAATGGGAGCTTACCAGAAAAAAACGTAATGCCGTATTTATAAATTCCCAAAATGAAATGATCTAGCAATAATGACTACTACAATACATGCTGTGTTTAATACGGTATTAATAAGAGCCAAATTGGTCTAGCATTCCTATTTATTTATATAGAGGCAATTGAACGAAGGCATTGAATTGAAAAAGTAATGACTCAAACTTCTGTTTAGCATCCTTTTTCATATCCAATATTTGATTTGATTTGAATAAATCCCAGAGTAAAATAAGGTTGATAAAAAAAAAAATTTAAAATGACCCTCGTCAAAGGGAAACCACTAGTAGGGCTGGGTCTTTCTAGAAAGGCGCCTGGATCCAGACCTCTGTGCTCCAGGGCTGGCAATATGTAGGGGCAATTCCCTGTCAAACAAATGCCCCCCCCCCCCCCCCCCCCCATCAAATCCTCACGAGATTCTTCAATTCTCTTTCCCCTCCGGTCCATTGTGCTGGCTGAGCTTCTGTTTGCAGAAAGACTCCCCCACCACTGAACACCCATTCACCGTTTAATATGCAAATGAGCCTACAAATAGCCAGATTTCTCTGCTCTGTTCAATGTGCTTTGGTGATTTACAACATGATATACTTAATAAGTAACAAGCAAGAAAAAAACCCAAAATGTGTGTGTACACACTGCAGAGGAGGGTGTGCAATTCTCCAATAAAAGACAATTCCGTGTGTGTCTTGATACATGGGATGAAATACAAGGACGGTTCATTTTAAAGTGGAACGATTTGATTCGGTTCGATTCAGTGGGATTCAGATTTGAATCAATGTGGTCTGGCTCAATTCAGGAGGGTATGATGTTCTGTGTTTCTTGAACGGATTTGTCAGGACTGTCAATGTGGCCTTTCCCATTTAAGCGATTGTACATCCCCAAAAAAAGATGATTCGATACAGACCTCGATGCATTTTGATGATGCAATTCGTTTCAATGCACCCCCACCAATGCTATATATTTGGTTGTGACACACCAAATATATAGCATCTATTCTTCTGTCAACCAGGGTTTTGCAGTTATGTAGATCGCACGCTGAACTGAGAAATTGTTCCACTGATCGTGTTACAGCGAGACATATTTGACACGGAGACAAAGGTCTCAGTACTATAATCAGTGGCAGTCAAATGTTAATCGATGCTAAGTTATCATGTTTAATTTGATTTGTCTATCGGCAACCCAGATTAGAGGCGATTTAAGTATTGAGATCCCCCAAGTGAACATCTGGGAAATCAGGTTCCGCACGATCCCTTGAGAGACTTCACTAAACAGGATAGCTCAGCCCTGAGACTCATTCTTCCTCGCGACCACCATTCTGTCATATCACAGCCATCAGTAGCAGCTGGCTTCCTGAATTTGGTTTATGCCTTCCGAGCAGATGCCAGACGAGTGTGCATCCCTTGGCTTCTTGTCTGCCTAACGCCACGTCTCCGTTGTGTGTTTCTTGAACTGGGGTAATCACACACTGCTTTCTGGTTCTGCACGAAGCCTGATTTAATACAAACATCTCTGAGGGGATTTTTTTTTTTTTCTGAAGATGTGATGAATAAAGGCTGATACCTTGCATAGCGAGGCTACGCTATTCAGACTGTATGAGGAAAAAAAACACGACAGGTTGTTGGCTGTTGGTTTCTTGTTGAAACACACACACACACACAGAATATACAGTAATATATATGGATGTGGTAACCAGTCAACCATTCTATGCGCCTTATAAATACTATGCGCCATACATATGAAAACAGTTTTAAAATAGGCCATTATGGGTAAACCTTATAATCAAAGCACCTTATAGTGCAGAAAATACGTCAGCTGGTCTACCTTCTGTCACCATATTATCAGATGCGCCAGGGGCGTGTCAAAGAAAACACCCTCGAATCCGTCTAAACACCCAGCATGGCGCAGCTCAGTCTGCTAAACTCCCAAACATGGTAAATTCGGCTTGCACCAAAATGGAACGTTTTCACACCCAAGCACACATTTTCCATCAAAGCAACTAGATCCCTTAATTTCTCTGGTGAAATTTTGACAATTTCAGATCTGTTTAAGTAGGCTAATCACCTGTCAAAGTTTACAGGATGCTTTCCATGGAAAAACACAGAAAATCAGCAATGCAGTGAGCATTCACAAATGCAGATAGGTAGCAAATGAGACACCCTATGTTTGCTTTGCTCACACTTTTCTTGTCTGTTTCCATGCCCAGTGAAATGACAATATGCAATTTGCCTCAACCACATTCTTCAAAACAAACACGCTCTTCCTGGATGTGCCACCGTGTTCATGTACAGGCTCTCAATCAGAGTGACCTCACATCAGTTACACTTGTGTTTGCAATCATTGGAATGCTCGAGGAGAGACAGGCCAGACATGAAACCATCCCACTGGGAGACTCAACGATGATAAATAATCACCTGCAGGCAACAGCAGACGTACTCTGTCATCATCACAAATTCAATTTGGGAGACAGACGCGTGCCATTGACAAACGCGCAAAAATGTTTCAACACCATCGAATACAAGCATCATTCCGCTGTGATGAGTCGTGGAAAGGAGAGCACAAGTTGGAGGATTCGTTAATGTGGAGACCAAGTCAGTCGCTCGTCACCAACACACTTTAAGGCAATACTGTAAGTGGAATTGAGCAACAAAAGAGTTAGCAACAGGGATCTGTACTGCTATGCAAAATGCTTTGTTTCCTATTTTCTGTTGCCGTCATCTTACTCGCTGATATTTTCTTTTTTAACACACTTTCTTCTTTTGCTCTTCCCTTCCCCATTGCCACCCAGGGAGTGGTGGCAGCAGAGAAGAGCAGAGGGGGTCAGCTCCTCGAGGAGCCAAAGATGTTGCCTTTTCGAGCAAACACCTTCAGCCTGCAGGTGTCTATCCACGATGTCCCCCAGTTCTTGTGGAGCATCAAACCCTTTACCACCTGTCAGGTAATGCTCAATGTAATTCACACGCTCTTCTCCCCAAAAATGCCTGATTAATATTCATAAAAGTGCAAACGGCACGATGTGCTATATACACTATCACAAATTGTATACTGTATTATTTCCCAACCTTCAGTGCACAGACGCATTTTAGATTTGAAAAAAAACAACAACAAAAAAAAAAGGGTGAGAACCGACAGTAAACGGGCTAAGATCCATTTCTATCTGGGTGAGGCAGGACATGAGACTCGCTGTGGTTGAACCAAATGCAAGAGTGTAGAAATGAATCTTAAATGGAGATTGGAAAAAAATTAAAATCTACCGATGTCATCACTAATTTCCGCGAGCTGGTCCGGTCACTCCAGAGGACTGGAGCACAAATCGAGAATCCTCTGGAACAGGGATGGACACCTTAAATGATGCCACAGTTGTTTGTCGATGCTCGAGGGGGCCAAAAAGAAAGAAGCACTCGCTTCCTAATCAGATGTATGACAAAATGCCTTTCAAAGGTTGGCCAAAATATACGTCTCAAATGTCATTTTTCCAAATATGAAAGCATTATGAAAGATTCAGCCTTCAACAACAAATGGTTGTATCAAAAGCATAAGAATAAAATTAACCACACACTGAGATACATCTTTTCTCAGTGGTAATTTACTCGGGGCACAGCAGATGGGAATTACTGGGATACTGCGTCTACGATGCTCCTTTCAGATTAATTCCTCAAGTCGTGTGAAAACTGTTCTGGATAACTAAAGTAAAGGTAGCAGTGGACCCAAAAGTGAATAGGAGACAGTTAGCAGAGGTTAATAAAGAGAGTGTTTAATTCAAGCCAGAGTCTGATGATCCAGCTCGGAACTCGATGGTGGCTCGCAAACTTGAAGGTGAGGTTCGGGCTTCGTATTGGGGAACTGATTAGGAGATGAAGCAAGGCACAGTGGCACTGCTTTAAAGACAATCATTTTGCACTAAAGTTCAAAATGGCAAGCGTGGCCGAAACAGCACTCATAACACGCGAAGAAGCATCTGGCACCCGCTTGCAGATCAGCAGAGGTTTTATACACAGGAAGTGACTGCTGATCAACTGCAGGTGTGGGAACACCCTCCGGATAGCCGAAATCCAAAAACCTGATTATTAAGAGCAAGCGAAAAAAATTTAGTGCCCGGAAGTGGACTCGCCAAAATAAAGGAGCGAGTGAAAATAAATACACAGAAGGAAGAGGGTCTGTGAAAATACATCACAAAAACGACTAGATTTTTCTTTTCTTTATTTTGCATTTATTTCTCTCACTTATTTATATGTATATTTTTAAATATGATGGAATGAGAACTTAAGCACAGGTCATAACATTGTAAAAAGGTTCCTGCTCTATTTGTGTTGTAGTGCACTGGACGTTTGTTATGGCCAGGAAGTTGCTTCCTTCAATCTGTGTACGGAGAGTGCTCAACAAATACTATAAAAACAATAATAACAATAATGATAAAAAAATAACAATAATAATAATAATAATAACCCTAAAATGATAATGATACATTTTTTTCCCAAAACTTCCATTTCACTGATCTCTCAATGGTTTAACGTTTTTTACTGGTCATGGTTTTCATCTTAAATTTCAGGCAGCTCATTTGTCTTCTGAGAGAAGTGCGAAATCATATTATTACTATCATTAAAATAATTGAAACAAAATCTTCCTGTTAAGTCATGTCGTTCTGTTAAGAAAATCAATTATGACAATTAAACATATGAATCAAGAAACAATGAGAATAAACACTATTTCCGTTTTTTGTTCAGCAGTATATTGGAATGTGTTATTTAATAGATACTCCATAAAATAGTAGCAATATTTTTTGCATTAAAAATATCTGGTTAAACATATTCTATGAGCAGTAGACGGTATTGTTTTGTCGAGTGGCGGCACTACCAATTTGCGAGTTTTACTTTGCAAAATGTATCGTTTAAAAATGTGATGAGTGATCAAAATATGCCTCAGCTGACCGCCTTCACTGACGAGGTCTGATCCCACTGTCTTTTATGCACGTTTTCCCTCAGACTCATCTTTTTGTCAGCAATGAACAGCAGATGCGAGTTCCTGCTGTCTTTCCCTGAGTATAATCAAAGTCGTTGCCATCAAAAGCAAACAATGGAAGGAATGAAAGGGAACAAAACCGTACAGGATAAAGACTTGACAGCATTAACAAGCTGTTTAAACAACAAACCAATAATCATTCTGACACCTGTGCAGCTGGTCGGTGGAGAGTGACTACAGTGTTTCCTGACTACCACTGAGGTGCATTTGAGCAAGGCACCCACCTCTTAAATTTGAGGGCAATATTACCTTGATTTGTGCATTTCTGTCAATGCTATCCAAGTAAAAATACAGTGGCAGAAAATAGTAGCTGACTGGGTTAGTTGCTGCCACTCTGGATGGGATTTAAAACACTTTTGTGTGCAAAATTGTATCTGACTGCTGTCTCAAACCGAGTTGAGTTTGTAAACAGCTGACCCAAACAAATACCATATTTTCCACACTACAAGGTGCACCTAAAATCCTTCCATTTTCTTAAAAGCTCACAGCACGCCTTAAAATCCGATGCGCCTTGTGTATGGTCATTACGGTAATATTTCGACCCCCAAAATGGCTCCTTGCTACAGACATGCTTACAACGCAGAGTTCGAACTTAAGGCGATCTGTTTCGCAGTTGAACACGGAAGTGCTTGCTGTTGGTTAAGTAAACTGTGTCGCTGCTTGATTAAATAAGTTTTACTGACATCTGATCGTCGTTATATAAATCAGGGTGTAGCGTAGTGTAGTGTTGTTGACATTTCCTTGAGCGGCGCTCCATCTAGTGGATGCATTGTAGATTGCATCTTACAATGCAGTGCGTCCGATATCTGGAAAGAAAATTACAAAATAGGCCATTCATTGAAGGTGCGCCTCATAATCCAGTGCGCCTTTTAGTGTGGAAAATACGGTACGGCAAATGAGTTTTTTAAAATGTTGATGATTGTTCAAGGCCGCTGCCTTCAGGACATTGCTTGCTGCAATGCCAATGCTAGCGCATCCTGTACAAAGACATGAAGCGTTTGAGAGAGATTCATTTGTATGTCTTTCCAAAACCTGCTGTGATTTTCACTTGCCAGCAAACATGTAGTTGAGAACTCCAGCTCCAATATCAATCTTGCTCTTACGCGTCTTTCTTTTTTCAGGATCAGGAACATGCGATATCTAATAAGTAGCACAGACTGCGGCAGTCAACCACCACTGTTTTATTTATTGCTTTTTTTTTTTTTAACCTGTGGAGGAAATTTGCAGAGCTGCTGAGCTGTATCCTGACTCCCCCAAAAAATAAATACAGTGAATGCAGGACGAAAGCTGTGCGCTTCAAAGTCGTCCGCCTTCCCAACAGCTTTATTTATGAGTGCCTCGGGACAGCAGGCACGCCTCGCTTTAGTGGAGCAGGTGTAGAATAATAGCCGAGCTTTGTGGCATACGTCAAGTCAGCTTTTAGTGCTGAAGAGCATCCGAGCTTTTTTTCGCCTGTACTCCACGCCTTCCCCCTACTTCTCCCCGAATAATACCTGCTGCTCTGCGCTATGCCTTGCAGTCAAGATCAAAATCACGAGGGTCGGGTCTTCAGCAAGGAAATGCAGGTCAACTCTGTTTTTACAGTCTCCCCTGAGAAGAACTGAGAGGTCACATAATAAGATGCAGATTTCCGGGAAGATGAGTCATGTTTTTTCGCGTACCGCTGTGGTTTACTCTGTCATTATATGTCGCTGGCAGGAATTCTCCTTCCCCCAAGTGTGGTGCAGCAACCAGCAGCCTCTGCACTGTGCCTTCTCCCTGGAGAGATACAGCCCAGCCGCCACCCAGCTCTCCTGCAAAATCAGCGTGCGGCAGGTCAAAGGCCATGAACAGATTCTGCAGGTTTACACAGCTGTTGGCAAGGTGAGCCACTTTGGCTGCGGGCGGGAGACGGACGGGACGGTGTACTTTCTTGCTCGCCCTTTGCGTAACCTTCCTGCAGTGTGTCCACTGTCAGCAGGATGAGCTCTCCTAAGCGTGCGTTGTGTAGTAATTGAGTGAGGACACCAGTATATCACCCACCCCCAAAATTGTACAGTAAATCCATAACAGCAGTCTAGCGCTTTCCATGCCTTTACTAATCTTTATTCAGAGAGACACTTTGTCCAGAAAATAACTACTTTCACATTCACATGCATGAACACCACCTGGGAGCTTCTCAGAGCAGCAACCGTTGTCTGTCAGCGGCTGAGCAGCTCCACTGGAGCAGCTCGGAGTTTGAAATCCTTATTCAAGAGCACCTTGACAAGCGGCTGTTTAGGCAGAGGAGAGTGATACTCGTCTGCTCACGAGTGCTTTTTCACACTCGGTCACTTCCATGCTTGTCTTGCCCCGAGGCCTTTCAACACGACGAAGCTTTCATCATCCCGAGTAGATTTGAGTTCCTCGTCAGGTATGACAACCAAGCAAAGTATGTTTTTTTTTCTCCATCCACGGCGGTGGTGGAGCTGATTAGCTTAGTTATATGTTAATTAAAAGAAGTCTGTCGCAAACACAACCAAGGCGAGCAGTGATGCCGGTTCAAAATAGCAACCATTCTTCCACACATCACTTCAAAAAATTATATGTGAGTGCATCAACAAAATAACAAAAGACAATGGATCTGATGGACAAAAATATTTGAATAGATAATAATAATGCAAAGAGAGTAAAATTCACATTGTTTATTAATTGGATGCCAAACCATTAAAATCAACTTTTATTTGATGGGAACATAACTGACACTTGACATTTGACCTTGATTCAAGCCTCGTGTACTCCAAGTGAAGAGATCTTGATCCACTCTGAAGATTTACCTCAGTTTCAGTAGCCCGGGGAACAGTTGTACTCCAAAATGTTTAAATACATCTCAATTTGTGGAGGGAAAAAAAAGTGACTCCGTAAAAATTAATCGACTAATTTTACTTGGCACTTGATTTTTTTTTTTTTTTTCAAATCATTGAATTTTGGCAGCGATGTAAACCACACTCTTTTTTTTTAAGACTTAAGATATCCTTGATTTATGATGTGAGTAAATAATAAAGGATATATCTTTATTGAAAGCATAAGCGTTCTTCATTGCAGGCAAAGTCAACTAATGATTGCAAGCATAAGCGTTCTTCTTTGCAAGCAAAATCAAATTATCATGACAGGCAGAAGCATTCTTCTTTGCGAGCATAAATTGTCTTTGCGAGAATCAATCGAATAATATGCGAATGTATGATTACTAAAAATAATAAATCCAACAAATTGGAATACAGTTATACCAATTAAAATATTTCATATTTGAAAATGACAGCCATGCATCTATATTTTTTAAAATGTAGGCGGTTGTGGGCTGTTTACCCAGTAAAACGGGAACGTCTGCATATTAGCAAGTCTCGCTTACCGAGGGAATAGAACAGTCCCAACCGACTCTCCATTTATCCCTTTCAGGGACAGTGGTTAATACAGCTTATCAAGTTATCAGGTTACGGGTTATCATTATTGGTGCATAAAATGGTTGAAGAATTTGAACTTTTCACAGTAGCACTTTCTCTAAATGATGTGTTGCTCTTGTTCAGATCTTGATAAGTTCTTGTTAGGACCGCTTGGACTTGTTTTATCTTTTCCAGAGCCAAAGTAACAACCGAGGCTCCTCTATGGCAAGTCCGTGAAATGGGAATAGCTGTTCATTCACTAAAGAGTCCAGGTGATAAGAATGACAAAAAATAGAGTAAAATATATAATGAAAGCTTTAATAGCAGAGCAGGAATACATAAAATTGTTGAAAATAAGTAAGAGCAGGTACAAGGGAATAAAAGGAAAATAAAATGACAATTTGCTAATCGCTTTTGGGGATGACAATAGTTCTACTCACTTCAATCCCTCCCTCGAATCCCTCAAAAAGGTTAAAAAAACTAAACCAACAAAAGTCCAGATGAAAAGGGTGACAATTCACGATGCGCCAATTCGAAAGTGCAAAAAATGCCTTAAAAAAAAATTCCACTTCTTGGGTGGACAGCCGGGTGATCAGTTCCCCGAAGTCCACGACAATCTAAATTTATTAAAATCGTTTTGGGCCGAGGAGGAATAGGTTCTCCCTTCTATGACGCAGTTTTTCTCCTAGCCTTTTTTTAGCATTGAATTTTTGAATATGTAAGCCTAATAGACAACAAAATTGCTCCAACCTACCTTGAGTCTCACACAGAAAGCAAAAAGGAATGAAATGTCATCTGTCAAAGCAACTGAACCATTTGCTCCATCTGAGAAAGAAGCTCACGGACTTCCAAGAAAAAAAAAGCCCCAAATGCTCCAAGCGCATGCTTTTAAACCCTTTCTGGAGAAAGTTACAAAAAAAAAAAAAAAAAACAGCAGTCTTAACATTTGTAAAAAGCTGCCTCTCCTTGTTTGATCATTCCAAAAGGTAATGTTTTCTGCTTTTTGTGGTTTATACTCTTTGCAGCAAAGTCACACCCCCTCGGGCAATTAATGTGATTTGTACATTTCCTGTTAGTTGGGGAAAACTGCAAAGTCATCTCCTTCCTGTCAGCCTTCACCCGTTTGGCCACTTTGTCAAAAGTTTCCATTCAAGGCTCTTCTATGCATTCCAAATATGCAATACATTCTACTTCGGATCAAACATCCCATTACATTCATCTCACATGCAATGAGAGATCCGAACATTTATTACTCCGAAACACTTAAGACACATTTGTGAGATACATGTTGATGGGCACCCATTTCTTTCCTCAACAAAACAGAAGTAATGCTGTTTCTGAGGAAATATGTCGGCCAAACTATTTTGTAATTTGACGGCTATGATATGATAGCTATTAGCTGACAAGCAATTATTTGGATGTTTTGGTCTGTGTGAGACAATGTGTACCGAATGAGATCGTTTTGACAACGGTGTCTTCCATATAGGAGAAAACACAAAGAAGCGGGAATTCATAGTTACATTATGTCTTTTGTGTGTACAAACAATTTCATCACATCAGATATGTTGGTGTCATGTTGTGCTGTGACTTTTGAAAAATAAACCCCCCGCATTTGATTTACTAACGGATTAAAGCATGTCACCCCCCACTTCTTTCCCCCCCCCCCCCCAGACTGAAAAGGAATTGGTTCCAGTTTTCATGCAGACAGACTGCACCATCACCTCTCAGACGGGGCCCAAGGCTTTCAAAATCCCCTTATCCATCCGCCAGAGGATTTGCGCCACCTTTGACACTGCCAATGCCAAGGGCAAGGACTGGCAACTCTTAGCCCACAAACTCCACTTAGATCGGTGAGCCACCTGCCTCTCTCGCATTTGATCTGCACTCTGCCTGCCTGCAATAGCAGAATGTGTTTTCACTGATTGTTGAAATATAACACAGAGAGAATACAGATATTTTCCCATCACATGAACTCGTAGACTCATGAAGCGCACAACCACTCCGACTGTTGTTGTATGTTGGACAGTGGCAGTACTTGTTGGAATGACTGGTAGTTTTCCTGCTGTGCCTCGCGACCAGTCCTGGGTGTCACTGAAAAGTCGGTTGGGATAGTCCATGTGCAACCTTAAAGACGACAGGCAGTGTAGGAAATGGATGACTGGTGCCGGCGACGGGAAGTGAACCGGGAAGATGTGACATCGCGCGTTGGCTCTCCCAATAACGGGCCAGGAAGCAACCCCCACTTTGTGGACCCTCGTCCGACTATCCAACCCCCGCGCGACAACCGACCGCGAGGCAACGCGGCGGCCACGCCGCACGAGAGGGGACGAACGAGTGCCAAGGCGCTGCCCACATGGCGAGCCGAAGCTGAGAGAGACACGCCTAGGTTCTCACTGCCTTTGGTTTTACGAAGCCAACCCGGTTTCCATTCGTTTCATCTTTAACCCCGATGAGTAACCGACATAGAATCGGAGAACTACAAAACGAACGCTTCGTTTTTACGGCAGCTCCCTCTCATTTATTTACGCTCTTGCATTTGGTATCTCACCGAGGTTACCGTTTAATCACCGTTGTTACGGTCATTCGGATTTGTTTTGTTTTAGATTTTTGCTATCCTAAATCGGAGTTAAACACATTTAGATTATCGTTCTTTATTTCGATAGAATTCCTGGAGACCCGACGGTAGTCCAACCGAGTCTCCGCCGTTCACACTTTGATGGAGGGTGTGATGGTGATGCGTTAAGATCATAGAGAGGACAGGGATACGTTTACAATCAATGTTTTAATATTCATTCTTACATGATTTAAACCAGCCAGTCGCTGGGAATTCACAGCAGTAATCACGAACATCTTAATCAGGATAGAAGATAGATTTATGTTGATTATATTTTCCCCGATCATCCTACAATAATAAAGCAAGGTATTTAGGAAAGAGTTAAAGGATAGATGATAAGGAGAAAAATGAGAAATAGAGGATAGATGTATTGTTTTTGTTTGTTTTGTTGTTTTGTTTTTGTTTTTCTGTTTGTTTATTGAACATAAAACATATACAGTAATAAATTGACAGAAAGTAAGGTGAGCAAAATAGTAAAAAGGAAAGAGAAATCAGTCATCATACAACACAATTATTATGTTCAAAGGAGTAGGAAGAACTAAAAAAACGTATCTAGTCCTACCCCAAGTTATGTATTTATATATAAATAGATCATTTTTACATTAATCAGAAAAGAAAGAAAGGAAGAAGTCTCCATAAAGCCTCATGCTTTTACCCTTAACCGTGATATTTTTACAACTTTTGGTTTGTATTGGGATTTTATACATACACACCCTGGCACTCTTGTGTCAATTTTCTCTTGTATTTATGATGGATATTGCAGTACCTTTATCTATTTATCAACTTAATTCTGATGTATTATTATATTTAATTAATGTTTAGAATTTATCACCTTAACTCTGATTGATGTAGGTTGTTTGTACAATTTTTTTGAATTTGTTTTTGAACTCAGCAAGCGATTTACTCATTTTCAGGTCCGTTTCGAAATTATTGCTTGGTGTTTGTTCTTGTTTTGAGTTTTTTGAATAAGTTGGTACCTCTTAATTCATAGCAGCTTTCTCGAATTTCGAAAAACTTCAGAATGTTTTGGCAGAGCAGGTTATTGTGTGCCTTGTACATTAAGTGAGCGATTTTAAAGTCAACCAGATCATAAAATTTCATCGTGTTTCATTTGATAAATAGTGGATTTGTGGATTCCGTATATTTTGATCTATTAATAATTCGGATTGCTTTTTTTTGTAGTTTTAGAACAGGGAGTGTGTTTGTTTTATAGGCATTTCCCCATATTTCCACACAGTAGGTCATATATGGTAATAATAATGAAGAGTATAATGTGTGCAAAGATCTCTTATTTAGCACATCCTTGATTTTGTAGAGGATCCCAATGGTTTTGGCTATTTTTCTTTTTACGTTATCGATATGTGGCTTCCAACATAGTTTTGAGTCTATTACTAATCCGAGAAACTTGGTTTCATACGCTCTTTCTATCTCAATTGAGTTTACCATCATTTTAGCTTGGTGTTTGATTGGTCTTGTGCCAAAAACAATTAACTTCGATTTTTTCAAGTTAAGTGACAATTTATTCCTGTCGAAGCAGTTTTTAAATTTGTTTAATTCATTTTCTACGGTTGTCAGGAGCTGTTTCAGATGTATTCCAGAACAGTAGAAAGTTGTATCATCAGCAAATAGGACACATTTAAATTGTTTTGAGACCTTGCAGATATCATTTATATATAAGATGAATAGTTTTGGACCAAGCACAGACCCCTGAGGAACTCCATGAGTGATTTTCAGTTGATTCGTTTTTTTATTGATGAGCTGCACGTACTGATATCTGTTATCTAAATAGCTTTTTATCCATTTATAAGCTACACCTCTAATGCCATATCTCTCTAATTTATTCAATAATATACTATGATGTATTGTGTCAAAAGCTTTTTTTAGATCTAGGAAAATCTCAACAGTAAATTCTTTGTTGTCTATATTCGTGGCTATTGCTTCCACAAACTCCATAACTGCTATTGAGGTGGTCCGTTTTTCCCTGAAGTCATATTGATTTTCACTGAACAGCGCATGTTTTTGTATAAAGCTATCAAGTCTGCTAGAGAATAGTTTTTCTCATATTTTTGAGAATAGTGGTAGTAATGATATTGGTCTATAATTTGTAAACAAATGTCTTTCTCCACTTTTATAAATTGGAATAACTTTCGCAATTTTCATTTTTGATGGAAAGATACCTGCTTTGAATGACAGGTTGCATATGTACGTGAAAGGTCGCACGGCAAATTCTATAATCTGTTTTATTATTGTCATATCAATATTAAAGCAATCAGTTGACTTTTTATTTTTAAAAGTTCTTACAATATTTGATACTTCTTGTTTTACAGCAGTAAGGAACATCGTGGAAGAGTTTTTTTTCTCCATATCTATCTGTTTCAAACAAGTTTGTTGGATCAGGAATTTGTTTTGCTAGGTTCCTGCCGATATTGACAAAGTACTCATTAAATTCAATTGCTATTTCTGCAGTTTTATCAAAAATAGTATTTTTGCCTTTGATAAAATACTCTGGATAATCCACTTTTTTAGGACTATTTCTGATTACTTGATTAAGTATTTTCCATATTTCTTGTGTGTTGCTTTTATTCTGCTCTAATAGTGTATGATAATGGTCTCTCTTACTAGTTCTTATAATATTTACTAATTTATTTTTATAGGTCTTATATTTTTTTCTGCCTCTTTAGTTCTCAATTTTTAAAAAAAATTATATAAGTTGTTTTTCTTTTTACATGCGTTTTCTATGCCTTTCGTTATCCATGGCTTACTTGGGTCTTTGTGCGTTTTGGAGACTTTAGTTCATGGAAAATGTTTATCATATCAGGAGATTATGGTAGACTGAAATACTTCAAACGCTGTATTTGGGTCTTCGTTTGAGTAGACCTCGGTCCGGTTTTGTTTTTCTCGGTCTTGCTTAAAAGCATCGATGGAGCGTTGGGTTCTTCGTCTTATTTCTGATATGTGAGTTGTTGACTTTGTTTTTCTATCAAAATAATTATGAAAAATTGCAAAGGCAGGTAAATAGTCACTTATATCAGTAATGAGAAGTCCACTTTCCATTTTATGATCAATCTTATTTATAAATATGTTATCTATTAATGTGGCCATGTCAACTGTTATTCTACTAGGTTTCAGGATTACTGGGAAAAGACTGTTGCTGTACATAGTACCGGGTATTTATAAAGTCAGTTGTTTTTTTGTGTCCATTTGGTTTTAGTAAGTCAATGTTAAAGTCACCACATTGTGAGGTGCTTATGATAAGAAAATTGACATAATAATAAAATAATTGAGTAAATTATGTTAAAAATTCTTTGTCTATCATCGGGATGCCTTTCTCAGATTGATCAGGTCTCGAAACGCTCCCGAGGTTCACCTTGCCTAATTCAAAGTCGTAATATGATCTTAATCGGCGATCCTCTCTTTATCAGTTATTTTTGTATTTGTATTCTGCATTATGGGAGAATGCTATTATCTTGTGGTTCACGCATCCTTACCTATTTGTGAAGGCTTTGCTTGTGCTCGTTCTTGTAAGGGCTCATTACAAAAATCCACAAAAATAGACCTCCACATTGCAGAAAAATACACTGAATCGGATAAAATCCCCGTAGGAATCCAATACAGGGTTCGTCTTGGTTCATCCAGATTGAGTAAGGAATGTAAAAGGGGAAACTCGCCATAAAAGCGGAATTGAGAATTTTTTTTAGAGAAGTTCAAAAAGGGAGAAAAAGGAGAACAAACGATGGAAAATCCCCGCGCCCGGTTGCGCTGGTGTCAAAATGGGGAAGTTTCTTCCTCTGGTTTCGCAACGAATTGCTGAACTAATGGTGCCGTCTTCACAATGCATGGTTTCCATTATTACACTTTTTTTTTTAAAATCTTGCACTTGACAAATACCCCATATTTGAAAATATACAGTTAATTAAATAATAATTATGAGGAGAATAATAATAAAGGGCGGCCCGGTGGTCCAGTGGTTAGCGCGTCGACCTCACAGTGCAGAGGTCGTGGGTTTGATTCCGGCTGCGGCCTCCCTGTGTGAAGTTTGCATGTTCTCCCCGGGCCTGCGTGGGTTTTCTCCGGGTACTCCGGTTTCCTCCCACATTCCAAAGACATGCATGGCAGGCTGTTTGAACACTCAAAATGGTCCCTAGGTGTGAATGTGAGCGTGGATGGTTGTTCGTCTCTGTGTGCCCTGCGATTGGCTGGCAACCGGTTCAGGGTGTCCCCCGCCTACTGCCCGAAGACAGCTGGGATATGCTCCAGCACCCCCCGCGACCCTAGTGAGGATAAAAGCGGTTCGGAAAATGAATGAATGAATAATAATAACAATTGAGAAACTAATCAAGACTCAATTAAAACGAAGCCATTTTGAAAAATAAATTAAATGTAAATGAATTAAAACTAACTGAAGTCAAAACCAAATAAAATAAACTCTAGTGGGGTGCAAAAGTAGGTATACAGTGGTATCACATCGGTCTCATGGAAAATCATAAACTAATACAATCTCTGATCGATACCACCTAAAAAGAGGACTGATCAACTCTGTATCAAAACTTATTTCACCATCATAATAAAATCCAGTTTTGATGTAAATGAAATGAGATGAGTTCTTTCTTGACGTTCTTTCTGTATAATTCAGTGTGGTTGTACATCACTACAAATTACAATTACAATATCAAGCAAGGACAAACATCATGTGCCTGATGAAATGTCAAGCAAGTGTAATGGAAAACAACAGAATGCTCTGGTAGGCTCGTGCACGTGTGTACGCGCGTAACACATGGAGACAACACCGATTGTTAGGGTCACTTGGCTCCTCAATTATTTTTTGATTTTTTTTTGCAGGGTTCTTAAATTGCGGTGGCTCTAATCTCCCGCTCAGTGGTTCATGAGCGAGTCCTTTGGGGCTCCAAATTATCTCGATAAGATTTTTTTTCTCCGCGCTGGGTAGTGGCTTTGGATCTCACTTGATCAGACCAAAGGCTGCAACCTGTTTAACTTGGCTTGTCATTCTCTTTGGAGAGTTTTAATGAGCTGCAGTGAAACACTGACCTCCACTGGATTATCTTGACATGACAAATTCATTGGCATGGCAACAGGCTCCTGAGCTTGGGCGACCACTCTGAAATCGAAGCAATGCAGCGTTTCTCCTCCTCCCCTTATTCCTCATTTCCTTGATTTTTTTTTTTAATTCTCATGAAGGCTTCCAGTGCAAACCACTTTGTAATGCCTGCTCAAAAGGAGCATACCATTTGTGTTTAAATGAATACGGAGCCACTTCCTATTTCGATTTAGTACTAATGTTTGCCAACAGATATTTGAGGTGTTGTGGGATATGTTGTTGAATGTGTTTGTTTTGTTGCTGTTTATTATATCCATTAAATTTGATAGACTTAATTGCTCTGAAAAATCTGATGGTGAATAGAAGGCTTGATCAACAACTTATCCTTTAAATAAAAGTTTATATATTTTCAAATTGTTTGAGTTGGATTTATCTATGCGTGAAGGTTTGTTTGCATGGAATTATCAACGCGTTTAATCCTTTTGGAAATGAGGGAATGAAAATCCTGTTGTAATCATGCAACTTGCAGCGTTGAAAGAGCAAACATTATGCAATTGCGTCCCTTCCATCCATCCATCCATTTTCCGATCCGCTTATCCTCACGAGGGTCACGGGGGGGTGCTGGAGCCTATCCCAGCTGTCTTCGGGCAGTAGGCGGGGGACACCCTGAACCGGTTGCCAGCCAATCGCAGGGCACCCAGAAATGAACAACGATGATCCACACTCACACCTAGGGACAATTTTGAGTGTTCAATCAGCATATCATGCAAGTTTTTGGAATGTGGGAGGAAACCGGAGTATCCGGAGAAAACCCATGCAGGCCCGGGGAGAACATGCAAACTCCACACAGGGAGGCCGGAGCTGGACTTGAACCCGGTACCTCTGCACTGTAAGGTCGACGAGAAAAAAAAGATGAGACCGCTGACGACATCATCTAAAACATGTACATCACAGAGAATTAAAAAAGTGAGAATTTGCAGTTGATAAGTGATTCTGCAGAAGCGCAGACAACGGAGAAATTACACCAGTGAGCCATTTTTAGTGCTACTTGTCTTCAACAGCTGACATTGGACCAGAGGAGGGGAACACCCTGGACTGGACATCAACTTTATTGACCTTCGAAATGAAGTTATGTCCATCCAGCGCTTTCACCTGACAGCCAGTCACAGATGCTTGGTGCTCTTTTGAAAGTCAAAGAGCCAAAATGTCCCCTTAAAATGGGGCACAGCAATACATATCACTCGAGTTATGATTCAGACAAAATGGTTGTATCGTGTCTGCAAGTCACATCTTTAAAGAATTTCTAACATTTTCACCTGTGGTGGATTTGGTCAGCAGCCTGCATGAAGAACTCAGACGGATTCTCATTCATCACACATGACCATCACTGAGTCTCGTCACCCCCAAATTTCATTTGTGGCATACGGATGACACCTATGGAGCCACAGCCATAAAAAGCCATTCAATGCTGAACAAGGTGCCCTGAAATTTATAGTTTGGAAACCCACCTCGCCCTGATCTCAGCATCTCAAAAGCCGCAAGGCACTTTCATATTGAAATGGTTTAGGAGCACATTCCTTATACAGTCAAGACACACAGAAATTACCTTTTGACGATTTCTGGTAAAGAAAAGCTTGAATCAGAACGCGAGAAATCTTCAACAGAATCAGTATTCAACCACGGCCATCAGACCAGACTGGGTTGACCAAAAAAAGGGACAGCAACAATCCATCCATCCATCCATTTTCCGAACCGCTTGATCCTCACTAGGGTCGCGGGGGGTGCTGGAGCCTATCCCAGCCGTCTCCGGGCAGTAGGCGGGGGACACCCTGAATCAGTTGCCAGCCAATCGCAGGGCACACAGAGACGAACAACCATCCACGCCCACACTCACACCTAGGGACAATTTAGAGCATCCAATCAGCCTGCCATGCCTGTTTTTGGAATGTGGGAGGAAACCGGAGCACCCGGAGAAAACCCACGCAGGCCCGGGGAGAACATGCAAACTCCACACAGGGAGGCCGGAGCTGGAATCGAACCCGGTACCTCTGCACTGTGAAGCAGACGTGCTAACCACTGGACTACCGGGCCGCCCGACAGCAACAATGTGAATTAATATTCAATGCATCGAAGTATAGTGTTACTAGTAAAAGGAGTAGTAGTACTAATACTGCAGTACTCTAGTAATTTCAATGATCCACAATTAGACTGTAAATAGGCGGCCCGGTGGGCGACTGGTTAGCACGTCCGCCTTACAGTGCAGAGGTGCAGGCTTCGATTCCGGCTCCGGCCTCCCTGTGTGGAGTTTGCATGCTCTCCCTGCGTGGGCTTTCTCTGGGTACTTAAGTTACCTCCCACATTCCAAAAACATGCGTGGCAGGTTCATGGAACACCCAAAATGCCCCTTGGTGTGATTGTGAGTGCAAATGGTTGTTCGTCTTTGTGTGCTCTGCGATTAGCTTGTGAGGACAAGTGGATCACATAATGGATGGATGGACTGTTATTGATTTTGAGAAACTAGTCTAAATACACGTACTCATCTTTAGTGACATCCAGTATGAAAAGATAGGGAGGGGAGGATCTCTATCAGTCGATCAGTAGGACTTCCTCAATATCCATCCATCCATTAGCCAAGCTGCTTATCTTCATGCGTGCCACGGGCGTGCTGGAGCCCATCCCAGCTGTCTTTGGGCAGTATATGGGGTACACCCTGAACTGGTTGCCAGCCGATATCGGGGCACACAGAAGACAAACAGCAATTCCCACACACCATCAGACTGAGGGACAATTTAGAGTGCTCCATTAGCCTGCCATGCATGTTTTTGGAATGTGGGAGGAAACCGGAGAAAACCCACGCATGTATGCTGAGAACATGCAAACTCCACACAGGAAGGCCAGAGCCGGAATTGAACCCTGCACCCCTGCACTGTGAGGCCGAAGCACTAACCAGTCGACCACTATATATTCATGTCAGTTTTGTGTTAATTTAAACAGACCCTTATTTCTCACTTAATTCGTCAATTAGTTACTAAATTGAGACAAGATATCATGATTTAGGTATTCATACTTTAGTGACATTTTTGTTTGGCGGTGTACCGTAGCTTTTTTTCATATAAAATGGGTGCCCTTGGCGCAGTACAGGTTGGGAAATAATGTGTTTGGAGAGTGAACACCTGAGGAATTCAATCGCAAATGATTTTTAAAAGCCGTCATTTGTAAGGACTTGTTTTGGGGACAGGAGGGTCACAGGTCCAAGAGCTGCTGGTTGTGGATATTATGAGTCATTTGCTACAGAAATGGTGATTCTTTCCCTGAGCCAAGGCACTGAACAACGTCTCCCCTTTTCTGCTGAGATACGTTTGTGGTTTTTCATCTGTGTGAAAGCGACTGGAACGAAAAGTCTGTTCATTAGCGAGTGCCAAATGATTAATGAATGGATGGAAGGTGTTCCGCAATATTTGCCCGTCTCTACGAAAGAAATGGCCTTGAATCTGGATTTTAAACATTTCTCTGTGGAGTTTGCATCCTTTCCCTGCTGCAATGTGGGTTCTCTCAAAATATTTGAAAAGCACTATGTCCTTGAGTACAGTACACTAAATTGCTTCAAATTCAGTCAGCGCAACCAGCTAGCTGTTAAAAAGGTACAGCATCAAAGATCGAGATGGACGTTTTAGATCAAAGAAAAAGCATTAATATTCACCGAGTAAAACAATGCTTCCTCTGCAAGAAATAAAACAGCTGAGCACCAACTAAGGATTGGCACAAGGCCCTTTTTTTTATGATTCAACCACACAAGAGCGGTTAGCAGGACGCTGCAAAGATAGGCTGACGTTAACGACATCAATTAACTCTCCAGCAACATCAGAGCCCAATACGACATTGGCCAAGGCAATCTGAAACACCACAAACCATAAAATAAGGTTAAGTGCGAGTCCGACTACTAAGTGTCTCATGGTGTGTTTGTTTTGTTTTTTGTTTTTTTAACTGAGCATTTAAGTGCACTCATTTGGGACCTCATAACATACATAATAGAAATGCTGATTTTTGACATTACTATTTGGTATCCTTGATCTGTGATCCGTGTTTCATTGACAGAATATCAGTAATCCCTGCACCATGTAAACGAGGGCGTATGCTGATGCAATCAGTTTTGCCCGCAACATAATTTAGCCATGACAGGCAGAGCAGAAAAACACATGTCATCTGTCTACGTACGCTCTATCTGCACTACACAGCAGCCAGAGAAGAGTAGCCGTTATATTGAGGACCCGAGAAAGTGGCAGAATCGGGTCACAAAGAAAATTAAGAGAAGTTTTTTTAACGACTGAGTAATGTGAGCAAACAAAATCCTCCCAGGGTGGTGGTGGCATAACAGTCGAGTAAACCAGAATAAATTAAATGGCTCGCAAAGGCTCAAGAACGTGTCAATGTGTTAAAGTACGACCAAGCGGAAAGCTGGCGAAGGAGGGTCATCTTGCCCAGGCGTAACACTTGCACTGTGTTCTTAATAATCGGCAAGTTTTGATTTCTTTGGTTTGGCTTTCAAATTTTGTGAAGATTCTTATAGTCATTATATCCATCCACGCAAATGCATTCGGGCGACTGCACAATATTTTCCAAATGAAGAAACAGACGGAAATATGAACAACTATGTGATTTCATAAAAAGTGGAGATTAGTATACGCAGATAGAAATGGAGAAAAGAATATTAAACGTTTTCTTACTGCAATCATAAGTTGTGAATAGAGTGCTTTGCTTTCCTGTGAATTGCTGAACTCATGGTGAGTTGTCTGACTACATTTTTGGCGAACTGAGCTTCAATGTGTTTTGCTTGGAGTCAATCAAGTTCTAATATTTGTGAACTTGATGAATCAAATCCGCAATGCCCTTGAGTTTTGATTTGGAATCAAATGTGCCGTCTTCATAATGCGTCTACTAATGTGGACAAAAAAAACACAAAAAAAAACGTGATCTGGATTTTCAGCTTGACCCAATTATTATTTTTCAAGCACACTGCTATTATTCTGGGTACCGCTATACATAGTATAGCTCTGAATAGGAGAAGAATGATTTGTGTGGCTCGTCAGCCAGTTCCGAGAGCAGAGGAGGAGTACCACGTTCGTTACCAAGTCGCTGCAGAGCAAGCAAAAAATTAAAACAAACATGTCAGGAAGCCATTACAGTTACTTTTCCATGACTCTCCATCAAACGACTTACCACGAATAATAATGATAAATGTGATGACTGAAATAGTGGCGCGCCGGTGGTCGACTGGTTAGCGCAGTGGTGGGCAAACTACGGCCCGTGGGCCGAATCCGAATCTTTTTAATCCGGCCCGCCGAAGGTTGGTCCACAATTAAGGTTCGATGTGAATGATTGCATTCATTTCAATTGGACTTGTAATGACAGGCATTTCACCGCCAGGTGGCGCATTGATTTGAAGTTGCAGAACACGGGGGGGGGGGGGGGGGGGCAATCTTTTCGACCACCTAGTACCTCTGTATCGCTCTACTTCTACTGGTCTGATCACAACCCATCTGCAGTGATGCACAGGCTAAAATAGGTCATCAACAACACTTTTGTCATTTAAAAAAAGGATATTAATACCGTACTTTCATGCTTTTGTTCTGTTGATGTTTGATATGGACTGTCAACAAATGCATTTTTTTTTTTTAATGTACCATAGCTCGTGCTGCCTTCTGTCAAATTTTAAAAGTCAATGCGGCCCCTGAGCCAAAAGGTTTGCCCACCCCTGGGTTAGCGCGTCGACCTCACAGTGCAGAGGTCTCCGGCCTTCCTTTGTGGAGTTTATATGTTCTGCCCGTGCCTGCATGGGTTTTCTCTGCGTACTCCGGTTTCCTCCCACACTCCAAAAACATGCATGGCAGGTTAATGGAACACTCAAAATTGTCCCTAGGTGTGAGTGTGAGCGTGGATGGTTGTTTGTCTCTGTGTGCCCTGCGATTGGCTGGCAACCAGTTCAGGGTGTTCCTCACAGACTGCCCGAACACAGGTGGGATTGGCTCCAGTACGCCTCGCGACCTTTGTGAGGATAAGCGGATCAGAAAATGGATGGCTTGATGAAATATTTACCACCGTCACATATTCTGTTGCGTCTGAACAAAGGTACCGATGCTGTACTGTAAGCTCTTTGTAATGTAACTACATTATTTGCCCCAAATGGGAAAAGCATGAGATATTGTTAGAGCAGAATACCAGAGACCATTTCTTTTCCATTTCCAATTTCAGTGAATGTAATGACTAGGTATCGCCAAAATGCTTGTCCATAGCTAATGTCCCCCGTGTTTATGATTCTTTTCTATTCATTTTCCTTTTTCCTGCACCTCAACAGAAACCTTGGCTATTTTGCAAAGCAGCAGAGTCCCTCGGCCATCATCCTGTGCCTATGGGAGGCCCGCCACCAGGACACGGCTGACCTTGACTCTCTTGCCAGTGCCCTTGAAGAAATTGGCAAGATCCACCCCAAAGGTTCCCCCAAGGATCAGGATGAGGAGGCAACTGACTCGAATCAAATACAACCGTGCAGTCTGAGATGAACGTGCACGATTCCAAATCATACGGCTTGAAGACTCAGCGTCTCAATCTCCAGGTGGAGGGCAGAACCTCAAGCTCACAGAGTACAGATGACGGTGTCGATGTCGGTGGGATGCGAGGTGATGTAGAAACCATGATCTGTCTGAACAAGAAGAGTTTAGGCTTGGCTTGTTCTGGTTTCCACGACGACTGTACTTTTTCTGCTATTAGCCTGTCTAATGACAGACTGCTCATCAGCTTCTTCATGTTATCCTTTTGTTGACAACGGAATTTTCTTTGATTGTATTCCATCCTAGTGGATTGGTGGCTGAGGAAGATATTGTGTGTGTCAAGTGATTTCTGAATCGGCAATGAGAACAAAGGAAAACTCCACCATCTCCTGGGGGATATTATTGTCATATATTGCGTAAATGTTGTATTTGTGAGAATTCCAAGTACTGAACCATATTCATCTCTTTCAACTGTCCTGAAGATCGAGTTCTATTTTCAGACTTTGAATATATCCATCCATCCATTTTCCGAACCGCTTAATCCTCACTAGGGTCGCGGGGGGTGCTGGAGCCTATCCCAGCTGTCTTCGGGCAGTAGGCGGGGGGCACCCTGAATCGGTTGCCAGCCAATCGCAGGGCACACAGAGACAAACAACCATCCACGCTCACATTCACACCCAGGGACAATTTTAGAGAGTTCAATCAGCCTGCCATGCATGTTTTTGGAATGTGGGAGGAAACCGGAGTACCCGGAGAAAACCCACGCAGGCCCGGGGAGAACATGCAAACTCCACACAGGGAGGCCGGAGCTGGAATTGAACCCGGTACCTCTGCACTGTGAAGTCGGCGTGCTAACCACTGGACTACCGGGCCGCCCCACTTTGAATATAATATATGTGAAATGATAAAATAATAATATAGGCCTACTTTATATATCATCTGTCCTACGGCAGGCAGCGTGGTCAGCGTGTGACGACCTGACATGGTCACTGTCCAGTGGTAGAGTGATTTCATACCGCATTTTTACATCTGATATAACTTTTTTATTTTTCCAGTGTCAGAAATAGGAGTTAATTTCCGAGAGCTGTCGGGGGTGCATGACTGCGGCTTATCAACTAATTACACCATTAAGAGCTGTCATGATGACTTCACATGAGCACACCAAATGAAATTCATCCTGCCACCCTGTTTTACCGGGGTGGCAGCATGTTTCTGAAACCGGAAGTCACATATATTCCCAATGTATTTCGACACCACGAAGACTTTGAGAACAATGACTGACTCGCATGATACAAAAGCCAAAATCTAAACAATAAACTATTTGTTGTTCTAATGTTAGTTTCTCTTTTTTGTGATTTTTTTTCATGTTTTTATATTTGACAGACTAAATTCACTAAAAAAAAGTTTATGATCACAATGAACTCTGACTGCAGCAAAAAAAAAAAAAAGATGAGTAGAGGAGACTGGGGACAATTGTAACCTTTTGTGTCTCTAACTTTGAACTGCTTTGATCTAGGGTGTTTACACTGCTCTGCAAACTACGCAGCTTCAAGTGTCGATTTAAAAAAATGGTACAGCAAACACAAAACGCATAATGTAGTCTCAAATACAATGAGTGAAATGTTACAATTGGCCCCAGGGTCCGGGTCAGTCGTAACATACCTTGGGGTGAAATGTAACATGATGAAATGAAGACCATGTTTTGTTCAAAAACATTGAAACAAAATTGCTTTGGTTCTGCAGAAGCTACAACTTAAAATGCATGAACATATGAATCTTGATGAGAATAAAATTGAACAATACAAGGTGTCACTGTGCACGAGCTGCAATCAACTTTTTGCAAGGTGAGCGTCTTTTCCCATTTTACCTTTTCAGAACTCATCTTCTGCTCTCGGGTAGACTGTAATTGTAACGCTCTGAGTTTGACCAGTCAGAAACGAGCTGTGGTGATGTCATTAAGTCAACAGTCTACAGTCAACGCGCACTTACAAATTAAGTGTCATGCCTCTGAGTTGAAAACTGTTCTGGAGCCTCCAAACTATTTTTTCAAACAAAAAAAAAAAAAAAATCCTCACAAATATTTTCTGCATAAGGTCCATTGTGTAGGAGAAACGAGTGTTTCACTAGCATGGGCTAATGTTTCTCTAGTTTCATTTGATGTGTTCCATGAATTCTAGCTTGGATGGATGGATATACAGTATATATATATATATATATATATATATATATATATATATATATATATATATACATATACACACACACACACACACATCCAATTGTGTTTTACCACTACTATTTACGCTCAAAATTCCATTTTCTCTCACAATTTTCTCTGTTTCTGCTTTCTCATGCTATGTTCCCGCGTGCAGATTACGGACGAAACTAAGGTGATTTGTTCCTAATTGGAGCAATTGCAAGTGTTCCAACTGTCCCCGATCTGCCCTATATCTTTCCAAGACATGAAATTATCTACTTTCTGACTGGTAAAATAATTTGGATACGTCTAAATTGCATGATTACTGCCTTAGATGAATATAAATGCAATGTTGCTGCTGCGGAGTAAAAGAGGTGTGCTGTAATCAACGTGTTTGGTATACTGTACATTAAATTCCCTTTGCAACAACACGTCAGGAATATAACTATCACAGTCCTTGTGGCCATGTGCAAGCATAGTCACTGATGAATGGAGTTGCGTGAAGGGGCCGCACGCTCCCATGTAACACCTGGTCCATCGGTGTTATTCATTCAGGCAATCAGGAATTACAGCCTATGTTAATGGCTGTCAAAACAGCTTTGCTACATAATTCATTGTGATGCGCTTGAAAATTTTGGAGCAGCCATTCAGATGTACGCCTTATGATTTGTCAAACGGAGCTCTCTCTGGGAAATAGCCAGTAGAGACTTATTCGGATCAAGGAAAGCACTATTGTGGAGTAATTGGAATTCTATTATTCATCTTGGAAAAGTGTCATGGATATCAACAAAGATGCAGCCACAACAACGTCTAACACAAGTGAACTTTTGAGGCAATTGTTTGTTTGTTTGTCAGAGTGTTTTGGGGGTTTTTTTTGCTCTCAATAGACAAAGAAGTGAGCTACAACTCTTTGTGGGGGCGCTATAACAATTACGTAGTTTGTTGTAAGATACATCAGTGTGTTTTTTTAAAATATATAAATCCGATCTATGAAATATTTGCAAACCATAGTAAGAAAATGATCTTCAACGTGTAACACATTCAGTTTATTCTGTGCATAGATGCGATTTAAACACATGAAATGCATTGATTGACATTCTGTTGGCTCCTTTGAACATGACAGATTATTATTGTTGAGTATGTCAGTGGTTTATCATGGTGTGACTAAATTGCCTTGTGACTGAACGACTTTACCGGAAGAAACAACATAAATGTACAAGATTGTCATTTGCATCCACATGCATTTCCAGCCCAAATAAAAAAATTACGAACATCACTTTTTACCGGCAGGTAAATGATGTGAATTCTTTGGTTCATCTCTTTAACTGTGACGGAGGCTCGATTTTATTTGCCAAAATGAAAAGCTCATGTTGCACTGAGAGCATCCTGCCTGTGTTTAATCAGAATTCACATTCATTTGGGTTGTTTTTCAGACACTGTATGCTAACTGTCTGTGTTTTTCAGAATGTGATGTCAGACGTGCACATATACAGTATACGTTTGTTTTCACCACTTATAATGCTTTCGTCGAACACGAACTGGCTTCAGCGGCTAAAGTTTGAAGTTGTACAAATGATTTCCTTTGACCTAAATCGGTCCTCATGCCGTTATTGTGCTGCACGCATGGCCTTTGGCTTCATATCACTATTCTCGTGCCTTGTTTAACTACTGTAAATGGCGAATGTTACAGACGCGGATGAGAAAAATAATCACATTGATAAACGATTAAAGGTCTTAGTTTAAACGTATTTAAATTATCATGTTGAAAAGAATACAGAGCTTTTCTAGTGCTGAACGTCCAAGGTTTGGTCATGCCTGGGCAGCTTTGTGGTGTATTGGATCAACAGTTATGGACATTTTGGATGTTTTCTGTATAGTACAATTTGAAAATATATATGCAGCCTTTTGGAAATAAATGTACAGTTCAAAGTGATCAGCTGTTTGGGGTTTTTTTTGTTTTGTTTTTTTTAAAATATATTACATAAAGCGGCACGTGGCCAACTGGTAAGCGCGCCGGCCTCACAATGCAGAGGTGCAGGGTTCGATTGGAGTTTGCATGTTTTTTCCCGTGCCTGCGTGGGTTTTTTCCAGGTACTCTGGTTTCCTCCCACATTTCAAAAACATGCATGGCGGGTTAATGGAACACTCAAAATGGTCCCGAGGTGTGAGTGTGAGCGCGAATGTTTCGATTGGCTGGCAAACCGGTTCAGGGTGTACCCCGCCTACTGCGCGAAGACGGGTGGGAGAGGCTCTAGCACGCTTGCGACCCTGGTGAGGATAAGAGGATCAGAATATGGATGGCTGGATCATACAGAGTGTATCCAGTGCAGCCCAGCTCTGCATTTTAGTGCTAGACACAGAGCTATAAAAAAATAATAAAACAAACATATACCGGGAATCATCACAGTTTAACTGCAAATCAGTCCAGTTTCTGGGATAATAATCCATCCATTTAGGAAGCAATGACTTTTGCGAATGAATTTGACCTTCCATTGTGCAAATGGGATAGACACCGGTTGAAAGGAGAAGGAATTTACAAAACAACCCCGATTAAGAAATCTTGTACGTGGTTTCTGAGGCAATTTTCCCTCCTCACATTTGCTCAGAGTGATTTTTAGCTTGCTTTCTGCATACAGGTGCAGTATGTGTCCTTGTCTCTGGTCGGTAGTCTTTTGGTGTAGCCCAAAGACCTTTTTCAGGTGGAGGAGTGATCCCCAACCACCGGTCCGCTGACTGGTACACATAGTACCTGGCTGCATAGAGCATATACTGTACATCAACCCCCCCACGACCCCGCATCCCGTCGATTACCTTCATGAGTACGATACGGTAATTCAATAAATAAGGTGATTTTTTTTTTTCTGTATAAGGACTTCTAATTCAAATAGCTTACTGTTTTTTTTCAATGTTGTCTCCCAGCACTGTCACACACTTTCCCATCCATGCAGAAGCTTCCATATTCCCGCAGCGTAAAAATCTTTGGACTGATGTCTCAGCCAATTGCTCACAACACTTTTGACTTCATCGTCACTTTCAGACTTCGCGCACAACTACTAAAGCAGGTCAAGAAACAAATAAAGAACAAACGCAGGGGGTCATCGGTAAGAAGGAGTCACCTTGCATCATCACGCAAGGCCTCACACAGCAGCCCAAACGGTGCAGGCCATCAACGAGCTGGGATGGGATCGGCTCCCTCATCCCCCTTTACAGCCCAGACCTTGCATTTCAGACTTTCCCCTGTTTGGTCCCTTAAGAGCATTCACAAGACGCAGGAGAATGTGGCCTAATAACAGCAGTAAGTAAACACAAGATCATGTTTTTCAATGATGTGCAGGTTCTTTCAAATGAAAACAAATTAGTCAAAAACATGTTAAAAATCGATGTGGATGCAGCCACGTTAAAGCATTGCAACTATTGATTAGCTTGCCCTTTCCTCAGACCTGAATCCAGTCGAGCGCATCCACAGCTGCTTGCGGACTGTTAATGAGAAAGACTGATGCCTTCTTCATTGTCTGAGAAGATGTATCCGGTTGCCTCATCGGGAACCCCAATAAATTAATAGTCTAATGCAGCGGTTCTTAACCTTGTTAGAGGTAACGAACCCAACCAGTTCATATGCACATTCATCGAACCCTTCATTAGTGAAAAACTAAAATATGACTTTTTAAAGAAAAAAAGTAAATACAATTTCAAGACATACGTTTTAAAAATTTTACGACGTACTATCACGACAGTCATAGTCAATTAGTCATAACTAATTGACATGTTGAGTCGGGTATGTCTTAACCTCCATGGCAGAGGCTCCGTCGAACCCCTGAGACCCGATTCACCGAACCCCTGGGGTTCGATCGAAACCAAGTTAAGAACCACTGGTCAAATGGCATGTCTTCGTTGATTTTGAAATTAGGAAAAACAATTTCTAGAATATGAAGTATGTAGGAAATACATGTGATGTGTACCGTACATGTGTACATCCAATCTGATTCCAATTTTGTATTTCCGTGGACAGCACAAGTCCTTTAGCAGTGAACAGCATACATCACTGCAGAAGAAGGATAGACGTGGTGCTGGGACGTGCACAAGCCAGTACATTCTATTTGCTGTCAAAGCGGGAAGAGAAATGCGTATGTGTGTACCGGCTCTGAGAGTGTCAAAGAACTGTTAGCGAATCTCGTCTCGGATTTCAAACGCTTCTATTGCCTGTTCCGAATTTCAGGCTTTCTTGCACTCCGCTTCCCTTTTTTGTCTGTAATCGACCTGCTCCGGCTGCTGTGAAGAACACTTTCAAGTTGTTTGAACAAGTGGTGAAGCACGCGCTTCAAATGAAAAAGTCATTGAATCAGAATACCGTGCCGATGACCGAATGCCAGAGGGCGCGTGCATACGTTGTTGGAGATCAGCAGCATTCCACATCGCAAACAAAAACTAGAGAACAATTCTGCTTACCCATCTCCGCGTAAAGACTTGGGCAGACACTACGGGCTATTTCAAATCTGTTCGCGATGCCGTTTCTTGACTAATGCGCGAATTATTTACGTCTTGTGACCTGTTGTAACTGTCATATGCTTGTGCAGGAGTTTTTTGCCTCACTCAAATTATCCTCAAATGAGGGTAGTTCGAGCGTGGGGTTTTTTTTCTCCCCCTCTCCCTCCCTTGTTTCTTTCTGACTTTCGGGTTGAGTGAACGCTGGCGCGTTTTGGCTGCCGCTGCTCAACCCGTATTGTTTTGTGTTTTTTGTTATTGTAAAGTGTCCTTGGGTGTCTTGAAAGGCGCTTATAAATAAAATCTATTATTATTATTATTATAATTATGTGTGTGTGTGTGTGTAGATATACAGTATATATATATATATATATGTACAGAGAGGGAGAGAGAGAGATCTCATCCCATTTAACATGTTTAGAAACGTCCATGTCAAATCACGTTTCGATGGCATTGGTTCAAAACCTGTGCCACAATAAGCCCACAAAATGTTCATATAAATTTCCTATTTTTTTTTCACGTTTGTGTATGTGCGCGCGTGTGTGTGTGTGTGTGTGTGTGTGTGTGTGTGTGTGTGTGTGTGTGTGTGTGTGTGCGTGCGTGTGTGCCATTTTTTGGTCTCCTGAAAAGTGATTATGTTGGAGGTACAAGGATTCCACCCGACGCCAGTGTCATGCTGAGAAAGTTTGATCCTGTTCCATAACTTCTCCTGGAGCCAAGGGACAAAATTCATAAATTTTAAATGCCAGGAAGGAATTTAGAAGCTTCTCTTTATGGTAGCTCCGGTTTCCTCCCACATTCCAAAAACATGCATGTCAGGCTGATTGGACGCTCTAAATTGTCCCTAGGTGTGAGTGTGGGCGTGGATGGTTGTTCGTCTCTGTGTGCCCTGCGATTGGCTGGCAACTGATTCATGGGTGTCCCCCGCCTACTGCCCGGACATGCCTGGGATAGGCTCCAGCACCCCCCGCGACCCTAGTGAGGATCAAGCGGTTCGGAAAATGGATGGATGGATGGATCTCTTTATGGTATGTTCCAATTTGTGCAATGCACCCAGTCTACCTGTGCCTACAGCAGACTATTACAGGAGAAAAACATGATTTTTTGATGTTGAATCTTTCCAACCGATGCTGACTTTGGTACAAGATGTGGGCACAAAGTGATGAAATTGATCTGAATGGAAATCTACATTTTATTTTTGGAAATGGGGTTTCAAAGGTTCAGCTGTGTCTCTTGCCTTATCGCCTTATCATTGAGAAACACAAGTTCCAGTTCCGTAAATGAGTAAATGGTGCATGGGAAAAAAAATATGCAGACTAAGATAGAGGGGGTAAGAGAGAGGTATTTTGCTGCCATGTGCATTAAGAGTTTAAGAAAACGTACTTATGGTCTGGTACCTGTGTGAACCTGTATATTGTCAGCTGCAGTTGTAAAAACCATCATCCAGCCGACTCCTCCCCGCTAGCTTATCCATAGATTTCTTCTCACTCAAAAAGCACAGTATGATTCTGAAATTTGAAGTTCATTCTGACCTTGCTCTCGTTTTAATCAACAGCCACTGTCCACAACATGAGTCTATACCATGCAAAAATTGTTCTTTTGTCCCGCCCTTTTCCTTTGGTTGCATATCTACAAGCTGCAGACAACCGCTCCTGAGATAACGTTAACCGGCAAACGAGAATGAGGTTTCCCAAAACTGACTAGCTGTTTTTGATGACTGGCATCATAAATTACAGTTTGAGCAGTATGCTATTGAGAGCAATTTAGAACTTTCACAAAAAGTAGCAATGCTTGCCCAGTCCAAATTATCGAGTATTTTAAATGAATATGTAATGCCACGTGAGGAGCGGAATTAGGACCCAGCGGCAGACATGACACGGAAGTTGCGAAGTAAAAGTCTTTATCGACATGGAAATATTATGTAATTACAGAGAGCAGGGCTGGATGCAGAGGACATGGAAGGGAGCTGGCAGAAAGCTCGACGTACTGACAAGTTGCATGCCACTAATAGTAATCCAAGTTCATATACTGGAAGACATCATGCCTATATGACAGAATAAAGATACAAAGCACAAAACAGCTTTAGCAACTGCAGAGCAACTGAAACATGAAGGAGGAACAAAGTCACAACAGTGCCCCTCCCTCAAGGGGCACCACTCACCTTGTGAGGGAACTCTACACTGTAAAAGAAATACTCAAACATAAGTCCAAAACAAGAACAATCTGAGTCACTAAAGAAACACTCGAAACTTAGTTGACTTGGACTGAGACATCATACAACAAGCTGTCATGTTGTGTCTTGATTGTATTCCAGCTCTAACTGGAGTGAAGGGCGTTTCCCTCCAGCAGGTGCACCTGTGCTTCGTTTCCCCATCAAGCCTAGTCCTGTATTGAAGGACTGACTGCTGGTATGCCTTGTCGGATTATTGACCTTGCTTACTGTTGTGCTTCAAGTGTGAGTTTCTAGACCTCTCGATAACCCTCCATGGTCGCCATTGTTATTCATGGAATCTTGTTTGAAAGTATTTTTGTCATCCTAGTACTGCTCGTTGTTTTCGTATATATGATTTTATTTTATTTTTTTTTTGCATTTACAAATGTTAGGACCCATTATTGCATAAGAGATGAATGTAATAATGTGCTTGCTAAAAGATGTGTTGTATTGGTTAGAAGGCATGAAATGGAAACGTCAGTAAAACATGTATAAGCTGACAGGAAAGAGAAAAGAAAGAAAGAAGAAGATGGCTTGTACAAGTTCCGCATATTAAGAGGAACTACATGAACTACATAATTTTTACTGGCCTTCTCTGGAAAGTTCCACTGAAATGTTATAAATGCATGTGCTTCGATCATTTGGGACTCTTTTGCTCTTGAGCTTTTTTTTTGCTCTTGTATACTCCTTCCAAGATCGAGCAGGTCGTGCAACTGCTTTGACAGAAGATGCCTGATTCCTTCTTGCATTTTGTGCAAGGTGCAAGGGAGATGGAAATATTTTTGTCATCTATTGGATTCACTCTGACGTTTTTCAATATCGACAGTTAAATAAAAAAAAGAGGGCCAAGTCAGCAGCCTATTTATCCTCATTCCAAACCGTAGTAGAATTCGATTGTCGTGGACTGAGGTGAACTGACCACTCGGCTATTAACCCTAAAAAGGACCATTTTGCTTTCAGGGTATTTGAGGATTGTAACCCTTTTCATCTGGATTTTTGTGGATTAACCCTTTTGAGGGAGTCTAACTTTGTCTTGAAGTGAGTAGCATTATTTTAATCCAAAAAGGATACTCTTCAGTTGTCATTTAATTTTCCTTTTATCACATTTTATCTTGATTACTTGAAACTATTGTATGTATTGCTACTTCATGATTAAACGCTCCTATTTTAAACATGAATCTAGTGTTGCCTTTCTTACCAATTTTTCTGCTTCCATTTTTTTTTTTTTTTTTTTGGAATGAACAGTTCCGCCCATTCCACCGGTCCTAGCGTTGAGGAACCTATATTGTTACTTCAGATACAGAGAGAATAAAATGAGTCCAAGCAGTTTACAAGGACGTGTAAACTTATCTAGGTCTTCAAATCATTTTGAGAAAGAACTACTGTGAAAAGGGCGTTGTCGGAGCATCACCGTCATTTGATAAAAGTGTCGACGGAATTAAAGATGGACTAGCGCTCAAGAGCTGTGGTGGTGACAATCCAGGCGAATCTTTACATTTAAAGTATGTTAGGACTGTTCTTGTTCTTGGGTGAGAGAGATTTGATGGAAGTCAAGGGTAATTTAACGCTTTCAGGGACAGCGGTTACTACAGTGGACACCTTATCGTGTTATCAGGTTACAGGGTTAAGTAAATGTGTTATTTCAGGAGTGTGAATCAAACTAGTAGCGCTTCACATTATTATGTCCCCCAAGACTTTTCAGAACTGGTGACCACTGGTCTAAAGCCTTCCACATGACGATATGATGAGATTTTTAGTTTGACTGTTTTTGCGCTTTCTACTCTCTGTGATTAATTATTGTTTTATTGTTTATTGTTGTATATATGATATTTGCTCCATGTACAGTACTTTGTAGACAGCGATGGTTGTTTTAAAGTGCTCTGTAAATACAGTTGAGTTGAGTTGAGGTCATGAGTCTTATCTTGTTGCTTCATGAAGTCGTTCCCAATTGTTTTGGTTTGGTAGCAGACGCTACAGATCCATGCGCACCAAATCCAGTAGACACTTAAACAGCTTCTTCCCTCTAGCCATTAACTCCTTAAACAGTCACTGACGTAGTCACTCTTCTTGTACTACAAATACTGCTACTGGTTACTCTAAAATGGTTCAATGATTTGTTGTTTACGATGATACTAATGCAGCGTGTTATACCGGAGACAAATTCCTTGTGTGTTCTACATACTTGGCCAATAAAGATGATTCTGATTCTGATTCTGACTTGCTTTAAACTGTCAGACAACATGTTTCTGTAGACTTCCGAGTTCTGTTGCCATCACGTGTTACATGAGTAAAGATTAATGAGGCCATTCCAGCATCGGCATCATCATATCTTGTCGCGCCAGTACTGGATCCATTGCTTGGCAGCATCACTAGTGTCTAAGAGGTCTGTGCAGGTGGGCCCCAGTTCACAATCCCCAAGAATGTGCTCCATTGTTTGTACTGGGTGGCCACACGGACACTCACTGCTGAGTGAGAGTCCCCATTTATAGGCGTTGTTCCCAGTCTTGCCTACTCTGGTTCTTGCTCTATTTAATGTCACCCAGTTCTTTCTTGAGAGGGCAGTTCCACTTGGAAGATGTTCGTTTGGGCTTTGGATTGCACCATTTAGTGCAGAGCTGTCCCATTCTCTCCATTTTTCGAGCCCGTGGTTTGTTGACTGCTCAGGATCAAAACTTTGGACGGTCATAAAGCTCTTTCTGGACTTCATAGAGGGGGTGTCTTGTGTCAGCAATGTAAGACAATGACATTATTACGGTGTACAAACGAGCTTGTACTGTTGGGACCGCGAGCAGTCAAGCTTTCTCTGAAGTAAAAAAGAATAAACATTTTAAAAAGCATGGAAAATGGTCGAATTGAAGGGTCATTTTGACAATAAGTTGCCTTTGGTGTCCTCGTCAGACCCATTCGTTATCATGAAAATGTGGCAGAGTTATGAAAACTCAGAAGTATTACTAGGAGTGGCCATACATTTGCATAAAAAACAGTTCAATAAAAAGGTACTTTTTTCTCCCCCCATTGGAAGGGTACTAAATGAATTTGGCATGTCCCACACCTTGCTCTGCTAACTACCGTATGTAGTAAGTGCTTAAATGATACTGACTCATTCAATTTTTATTTGTTTATTTTATTGCCTGGTATGACTGAACTGCAAATTATTTTATAAGCAAAACTAAATACATCATGTATATTCTAGTATTTGATCAACTAAGTTATTTTCATCATCTATATTCTATTTTCATAATCTAGCCTTTTGCATGTGTCCGCTCTGTCTTTATATGGGACCTTCCCCTTTAAAAGACCCGCTGATGTTTTCAGTGTCATTATGACCAGCATGTCTTTCTTCACTGGAAGCTGAAACAGTAGATCGTTGTCAAATAAATATTTGTCCTTCTGATTAATATTTTTTATCCTATAGTTGGCGTACTTTTTTCCTGTCCTGTCATCTTGTGAATTTAATCATGCTGCTAAGTGAAGATCCATCATATGTGCTCATTATATCATAGTTTTTTTTCCCCCCAAAATGTCCACCCTGACATTGCCCACACTGTCCGCAAGTGGACATATTGTGCTTTGTTTTTTTTCCATATACCGTGTTTTACATTTAATTTGTAAAAAATATGAAACAAATAAATAAGTATGATATTTACCAATGTGCATTTCCGACACCATAACATCTACTTAATACGATAAATATGAATTTTCATGGAAAATCGCACCTTTTTGGGGGGTGAAATGTGGATGTTTTAAAGGCACCGGGTGAGATTGACAGTACCTTTTAAGTTGTGTATCAGATCCAAATATACATGAAAGTATATGTCATGCTATTCTTTTAATGTCATCGTCTCAAATTTTCAGTTAACAAAAAAGGAAGGAATTGGCATCATTGTTCCAATATTTTTTTCAGGGCAGTGTACATACACCTGTATTTGGAATTTTTATTACAGTTTTGCTCAGTTGCTTTGGTACATTTCATCCATGCAAATAATTACGTAAAATGCTCTTTTGTTCCCTTTTTATCAATTGCTTATGTAGTGCTGATTAAAATGTGTTATCATGAATTTCTGTTGAAGGATGGCTCCTTCAACAGAAATGTCATAAACGGTGTACAACTTTATTTTTTCCACTCAATTGGCACTTCATTCGGTAGGTATGAACAGTGAACTGAAATCAAACAAAAGTGCAACAGAATATTTAAAAAATATGTCTGTTTTTTAAAAATATTATTATTTATGGGGTTAGGGGGGGCAGAAATTATTTTTATTTGGGGTACAATACCATATTTATTCACTTTAAACCCCACGCCCCTCCCCTTGGTGGCATCTATCCAGTCTTCACGTGCTTGACAGTTCTTTCTCCCCGCCCATTTTGCGTGACGTATTAAAGTTGAGGCAATTGAGTCCCACCTGCGACTTTTTTCCTTGTCAGTCAACAACTTTTCAGAGTAGGAACGTGTTGCCGGTTCGTGTCTTCTGGACTATAATATATTCACCGAAGAATGAACACAATCCCATTTGTAAGTTTTCTTTCCACTTTATTACAACGCCAATTTTAGTGTGCAGTATGGAGAGAGAGAGAGAGATAAAATCTTTTTTTTTTACGCCGTGTTTCGCTAAAGCACGTGCTCTCTTGAACCGTGTACTTAAAGAGTGGAATGAATACGGTGATTTTCTAACGTTTCCGACGCCGAGAAGAAGTAGATTGACCCCCCCCCCTCCCCCCCTCCCCCAGCTCCCTTCGATATCCACCAGTCGAGTTGAATACAGATGAGTTGTTTGAGGGAGTTTCCAGTTAGTTTGTCAGCGCCTCCATGCCAAAATCTCCCGGTGATGACTTGTGAAATTCCTCGCTGTTTTGAGAGGGTAAACCATTTGCCCCAACTTCGAAAAGCCGCTTCTCAAACGTAACTTGAGGTGCTGCTCATGTTCCGTTTCTTGTGCGTGGAATCGTGCACATTAATTTCATCATCACTCTCAAAGCTTTATGGGAAGTTGGGAATTTTATGGATGCTAATCCCACCCAGTGTTTAGAACGAAAGTAGTGCAGGTATTTTGTGTGAGTGTGCCTGTGCGTGTGTGCAGATACACACACACACACACTCGCGTGTATCGTTGTCTCATTCAAATGTCATTTCATTAGGTACATTTTAAATATCACAATAATGTCTATAGCTATATTGAACACCTGTTGGTGACAACGAAAATACAATTTATTTTAGGCTTGTTGTTTTGCAAAGCATTTTGTATTTCTATGTGAACTTTCATATATGTTTTTTCTTTGAATCCTCTGAATAGGTAATTTGGAATGTTTTGTTAAGAATCACTTCCGGGCCACGTGCCGTGGATAGCGAGGAATGAGAGAAAGATCGAGAAGACAACTGGAGAGAGAGAGAGAGACAGAACTACGATACCGTGTGGTCTATGTGATTTACTGTAATTTGATCTACTTTCGGTTTACCAAGGTGCACACGGTATGTCATTTTGTGTTTATTTATTTAATGTCCTGTTCAAGATATTTAATTTTGATTGCTGTTTGAAATATGTTTTAGTTTTCACGGTGTTCCACGAGTAAACGTTTTTGGACATCAGTACGAGGCGTCATCCTTGACCGGGGTAGATACACCTGTGTTGCGTGTTTGATTTTAATGTTGGAATGAATACAGCGGTTTTGATCAAAATCCGATAACCTTGTTTACTTTCTTTTTGCGCTTCATTTATGAAATGACATGATGTAGTTCCAATATTTTTTCTTCAGGACAATTACTTTAAATGGGGACAGTATTAAATGCTTAACGCGAGCAAAACAAAACTTACCATTGATTAATGTCAGAAAGCTGCAATAAATGGCCACCGAAACGTATGGTGACCTAGGCCCACTTCAACCTCAGAAAATCTCATCATGATCACCCCAATACTTTGCATTTTAATGGACGTTAAGTGATTTCCTC
Source organism: Hippocampus guttulatus (assembly GCF_054856545.1). NCBI lineage: Eukaryota > Metazoa > Chordata > Actinopteri > Syngnathiformes > Syngnathidae > Hippocampus > Hippocampus guttulatus. Next base: position 2,652,692 of record NC_141265.1, read on the forward strand.
ATTCAACAACATTACGCTTATTTGAGTGCATGTGGGGAGGAAAATGGTTAGACTCCATAAAATCCGAAATCTTGGGAAGATGGTTGTAATACTTGCAGCGGTTGAGATGGGCAAAAAATAGGACTGCCTGCACAAATTTAGCGAAAGATTGATGGCAGTTTTCTGACATCAAGTGGTGTTTAAACTTTTGCTTTGGATAGCCATGAACTCCAAAATATTGATAGATTGGATGATTGGTCATATATTGTGACCAATAAGTGACGTTGGGCTTTGTCTCTACAGTTGAGTGCCTATGGAAAGGAAAAGTCTTCGTGTCCATAAAATCCCCATTGTTGCGGTGATCGTTCTATTTTCAGAGGTTGAGGTGGGCATGAGATGTGCACATGTACTGAAAACGGGGAGTTTCACAATTGGCATACAGCATATGCTAAAACTGTCATTATAACCTCAGAGTAGTAGTAGTAGTATATGTAAAAAAAAAAAAAAAAAAAGCAGCCATCTCCAGCCCCATCTTGTGCCTTTAATTTGCTTTGCAAGAAACCACCTTGGCTGGGGAAAAATTAACAATCAATGCAACGCAAGGATGAATGGACTGTGTTGCTTAAATTGGTCACTCAGCCTCACATCCTCACATCCAGTTTGCTAAATACATTGCGTTATAAATAGGGTCCTTCGTTAAGTGTTGTTGTTGTGGGCTGCCAGAACCAGCATCGACCCTGAATATTCAGAAGAGAATGCAGGAAGTTTCAAATAAGGGATATTTCACATTTAATGTTGTTATACTGTGTGGGGTTTCGTTTCCAGTGTAAAATCTAATTAAATATTTAATTTACCATTTTCTGGCCTTTATATCATTTTCAAGCCATGCCTTATGGAAGGATTTTACCTGACACATACGTTTTAATTAACTTTTTTATTTTTAATTAAAACAAAAAAATGTTGTTTTTTGTTGTTTGTTTGTTTGTTTTTTTGGAAGGAGATTTGTACTGGCCCTTATGGCAGCATCAGGGATATTTGGGAGCCTCGACCCGCACAGTAGAACCTTGATTAAAACGCGTGCTTTAAAAATATGCACTGTCAAATGTCGTGATGTAAATGAGTGATGAGCATTTGTCCCATACTTGTACGTACTCCGTACAACCAAGGGAGTAGGCCTGCACAAGAAATAACATTTTAAAAATGGATGTATCACGGTAATGGCCAATGCAATTTGCATATTGCAAAGACATGCAATCCTTTTCTTATGAAATGGTATGCTTTCATCTGAATTTGACTACCGGTAGTCACATGCAAACCCAAATGCCATCGCCACCCAAAAGTTGACATTATTGAGAGGAATTACAATTGATTCGCGAAAAACAGTCTGAGCTTGCTTATTTTGCCGCATGTAAATATTAGATAATAAAAATGTAATCCATGTTAAATATTGCAAAAACGTCAATATCGCTATAGTCAACATCCATATCGCATGTTTTTCCAATATCGTGCAGCCCTCCAGGCGAGGTTTGTTTCTTTGTTTGTTTTTGGGTGGGGGTGAGGGGGAGATTAAATGCCAACAGTTAATTTCTTGCTATGATGAGCTAATCAAATATAAATGGAAGAAGAAAATTGATGCATTCAGTAATACGAATTTTATATAAAACTGCATTAATCCATACGATTGAGTTGAATGACTGCATTTATTTTTTGGAATAACACTTTTACACCTATTACAGTCACAACTTTTAATAATTACTCATGCACTTGAAATAAACGGTGGAAATCTTTCTTAAATATAATTAGATGGCTCCTAGTATTCTATTGTTTTGAAATTGGTGACAATAATGACTTTTACAGCTCTAGGATAGTTTTTTTGGTTTTGTTTTTAATGTACAGGAAAACTTTTTTTTTTCCTTATACAGTAAATCTCTGCCAGTTTAACCATGGTCAAATGATCACTTATAAAACACCGAAAAAATAACAATGTCCCATCATTGGCATCTGTTTTTGGAACAGGCTTGCAGGCCACTTATAGGATCCTTGGTGACCCTTGATCGACAGTATAGGTGCCATGTGCTTTTATTTTGTTTATTTTTTCCCCTGGTGACCAGTCCCAGGAGTACTCGGTGTCACCCAAAGCCAGCTGGGAAACACATTTAAAAAAAAAAAAAACCCATTCAATTAAATGTATCGTACTCGCTCATTATTTAAAGACCATTTTCATCCTCTTTTGCCAGCAGTGTTGACCTACGTAGTTGTTGCTGCTGTGGAAGTGGCAAATAAATGCTTTACCCGGTCAATAAGCAAGCCAGCTTCAGGTGTTTGACTTATCCTCACAATGTCAACCTTTTCTTTTTTTCTTTTTCTTTTTTGAAACGTCTGCCTTGTCCTGGCTTCATGTACTGAATCCCACGGAAGTATATCTGGACCAATCGGAGGGCAGAAAAATGCTGATATTCCCTGACGCCTTCAAGCAGGCTCTGTTTTTTGAATCCGAAAGCTTGAAGGGGACGGAAAAAAAATCGATCATGTTGTTTGTACGGCGACGGCATTCCCGAGTCCGAAGCTGTTCGGAAGTTTACATTGGCATAGAAACACATACAATAGAAGCGGAAATCAGATTGGACAAAAAAAAAATATACAGTATATGTATTCATGATAACCCAGAAACGACTTTAATTCATCTGCACAGCCAAGACGCGTTATAAAATGGAGACAGAAGACTTGGAAATAAATGTATACAATATTTTACAAAGTTTGTAGTGCATCTCGGTGCTTTTGATAATGTTTAGGCCAGCACAGAAGCCTTTGAAGACCTTCAGAGCGTGCCACTGGCTGGGATCGGCACCAGCATACCCATGCGCATGTCTCACAAAGACAGCTGCTTGATTAACTTTTTTGTTTGGGTTTTATATGACTAGATATATGAATATTTTCAGTCATTACTCTATGTTGATCATCCATCCATACGTTTTCTAATCCGCTTATCCTCACAAGGGTCGCGGGCATGCTGGAGCCTATCCCAGCTGTCTTCGGGCAGTAGGCGGGGGACACCCTGAACCGGCTGCCAGCCAATCTCAGGGCACACATAGACAAACAAGGACACAGGAAGGCCAGAACCGGGATCAAACTCTGCACTGTGAGGCAGACGTGCTAACCAGTCGACCGACTGGCACCATCGTGCCGCCAGCGTCGGTCATGTAGTTTTAATATTAGAAAGGGCACTGAATGAATAGTTAACAAAACAGAGAGGTAACCAACCATTGCTATTTCATTGGCTGAAGAGGGACTCTCCTTTTCCCTTAGGTCATTTTTGTGTTGATTTGGTCTTTTGCATCCACTGCCACGTTTCCTCCGGGTGGCCAAGACTCGCAAAGCATCTGGACCCGGCAGGAAGCCATCTGCAGCGATGGGCAGTACTGGAACGGCAAATTGTGCTGCTTAAACTGCCCAGCTGGTAAGGCAAATGCGCGCTCGACTGTGTTAGTCCACTGACACCGTAGGTGTGTCTCACGCAAAGAAAAGGTCCTTGACCTTAGCACAATTGGGTTCGTTGACTCACTTGCTAAGGGACCAATTGACTTTGATGCTCAGTTAAACAGTGACTGCTCCGTGCTTGTTTCAGGTACTTATTTGAAGTCGGACTGCACTGCGCCGGGTGAAAAGGGGCAGTGTGAGAAATGTGCAGATGAAACATACACTCAACATGCCAATGACCTCGCGCAATGTATCACGTGCACCAAGTGCGGTCCAGGTATTTCTGCTTGGTGAATTTTGTACAGTTAAATGCAATGAGGAAAAATAGGCCGTCACATATTTTCCAAATGATTTGATCATAAATTCCATTACACAAGGCCTTTTGTTGTTGTTGTTGTTGCAGATCAAGAGATTGTCTGGCCTTGTAACCGCACCCAAAACACCGAATGTCAGTGCAAAGAAGGACGATTCTGTGCACCCGAACAAGCATGCGAGATTTGCAATAAATGTTCAAGGTGACGATGTACTATTTGTTCATTCATGACAGGTTAGATTTACTTGTATTTTATTTGCTTCAAATGTTGTTTGCCTGGCTGTAAATTAGATGTGAGAAGGATGAAAAGGTTGTTCGCAACTGCAGTGCGACCTCAAACACGGAGTGCGAGAAAATCCCACTGCAGTCCGACTCTGCCTCAGGTATAGTGGAAACTAATAGTTTGAATGCCTCGCCGAAAGTATCAAACTTACCACTTGTTTTTGGTCTCAAATGACTTCTAATACGTGTTTCAAATTGTTTTCAAAAACTTAATGGCTCCGATTTGATCAAATATGCAAAACCGTAACACATATTCAAACCTTTGTCATGTTTCCCATGGTGCTTATGTGGTTCTCTCTCCCCCTCCCAACCGCATCTAGGAAACATTGCCATTATTGTGTGCAGTGGGCTCTTCATCCTTTTTGTGTCGTGTGGACTAATTTACTGCTTTAGGAAGAAGCTGGCAAGAGGTAGGTGCAACCCCCAAAAAATTTTTTGTTTCCAAATTTTGGACAATCTTGGTGGTTGCATCTTCCCCTTAGGCTCTGTGGGAAACGAGCTGAAAGCTGAGGTCAGTTTCACGTCAGCATGACTTTGTGAATAATTAAGAGGAAGGAGGAATATTTAAACAGACTTTTTGCAAAAGGATATGGACCAAGTCTCTTGAAATGTTGCAGCACGTGCTAGAGGGGAACAACGAACAAAGCCAAAAGCCGGGATGCTCCAGTCTCTTTTCTCAGCCACGGGTGAGAGGTCAAAGCTCAGCCACGATGGAGGATGAGTGCCAAGCGCTGTGTGAAAGCCACAACAGCTCTGCCAATAACTCCCAACAAAATCTAACCAGCGTGCCCCCTGCTTTCCCCGCCTCTGCCCACCGAGCGTCTCTGACTGCCATTCAGCCCGATTTGAGGGTGAGAGCAGCAAACTCAGACTGGCTTCATTTATTCTTCTTGCCCTGCCTCTCACCTCTTCATGCCTTCTTTCGTCTTACACCTTTTTCTCAGGCTTCTGTGAAATCTTAAAGGTTTTCATTTTAATGCCGCTTTTTTCAAAGTTGACAAGGGCAACTGTGTTTTTTTTTTTTTTTAATTCAAAGTGCTTGAAATTGGAATAATGTGGAATGTGAACACTTTCATGACATCAACTCATCTCTTTACCATTTATTCTCATTGGGGTTTTGGATGTGCTGAGGCTTATCCCAGTTGACTGGTGAAAGGCTGGGTCTATGCAAGTTGCGTGTCCTGGAGGTAAAGTTGAACTAGAAGAGAGCTTTCACCTGATTTGCGGCAACTTCACTCATTTCTATTGAGACGTAGGCATTGCTTGCTGCATTTCTACAAAGATCAGCCTCCATGGAGGATGAAATTCAAGCGCTGTATCGGGGGGGGGAATGTGCGTCCTCAGAGACTTTTTGTATGACCAACTAACAGCCAAGAACCTGAGGCCACTTCTTAACTCATTCACTCCCAAAGACGTTTTTAAACGTCTTTTCAGACTTGATCCAGAATTGGCTGGTACTTAATGAGTTTTAATAACATCAGCATATTTCCCCCCTCCCTGCAAAACTGCACTTGCTCAATCTTCATCGTTGCTTACACATTGGTCTCCGATTCCGTCGATCAGACTTTGTGTTGCCAGGAAACTGATGAGTCACAGGCAAAGGTTGTGGTAAACACAGCATTGGTCATGTTACTCAACAGCACTTTTTTTTTTTTTGGCAAACAAATGCTTTCATTTTTGGGAATGGACCTAATGTAAGAATATCAACCATTTATTTGGAAATTGAATGCCTTTTGTGTCTTTTAGGAGGATGAGCTGATTCCTATAAATGGTAAGTCTTCACAATTCTTTTGTATTCGTCAAAGTGTGGCTACTAAATGTCAGTTGTTTGACGAGATTGCTTTTACCCAGCACACCCTCTAATATTATATTGTATATCTCATATTGTGCCAAAAAGCTGGCAGGGATCCAGTGATCCTTATCTTGTACCTGACTGAAGTTCAATGCACTCAGCCGCATTGACCAATATGTGTTGACATGACTTAATTGAGACATTCTCTTATTTTAGTTTTTTTAACTTACACACTAGTGATGCACATCCAGCAAACATAAACCCACTTGTATCTAGTCAGCTCAAGTAACCCATTAGTACAATAAAGTCAAGATAGCTGAATGAAAACATTTAAACTTTATTCGCAGGTGAAGAATCTCTCAGGAGGTGTTTCCGGTATTTCGAGGAAGTCGATATCGACTACTACAAGAGGTTCTTCCGTCAACTTGGGCTGAATAGCAATGTGATCAAAAGCAAAGAACCAGTTCCCTATGAGGACAGGATTCACGAGTTGCTGAACATCTGGTTGGAGAAGGAGGGCAAGGACGCAAGTTTAAATGACCTGCTGAAAGCGTTGCTGAAGTTTGATCAAAGACGTACGGCTGAGATAATCAAGGCGAAAGCACTGGAAAATGGCCATTATGTTTTAAAGAACTAGTCATGACAAATTGTTTGCAGAACGTCTGGAATTTCTTTCCATACTTCTGATTAGATGACCGGATGTAGTGACGTTTTGTGCACGCCACCGGATTGTGACACAGTCGTGCGTCTTCCAAGTTTTTGCAGACGCATGCACAGGCATTGATAGTGCGCATCAGTGAAATCGCACGGTGCAATAAAACAAATGCTTGGGGTTAAAAATGCATTCTAATTTCTGTCGAAAGCATTTCAATGAACGACCACAAATGTGTTGTGTAGTTTGTGAAGTGACTGTGACAGATGGAAAATGCCTTCTCTCATGTTGAAAGCATTTCAGGGAACTATCAAAGTACGGTACTTTTCTGTAGTTTGTGTAGTGACTGACTGGGCTGAAAAATGCCTTCTCATATCTGTCGAAAGCGTTTCAATGAACTACCACAAGTGTGTTGTGGAGTTTGTGAAGTGACTGTGACGGGCGGAAAATGCCTTCATTTCTGTTGAAAGCATTTCAGGGAACTATCAAAGTACTTTTCTGTAGTTTGCGTAGTGACTGACTGGGGTGAAAAATGCCTTCTCATTTCTGTTGAAAGCATTTCAGGTACAATCACAAGTATTTTGCGTAGTGACTGTGACTCTCAGATGCCTCAGGAATTACTTTGTTGGTTGAGCAAATGAAAATGTGGATTTGTTGAATTAACACTGGACATTTAGGACGATGAATGCGAAAGAGTAAGATGAGTTACATCATTTGCATTTTTTGGCAAAGTTTTACAGAGCATATATATCCTAACTTATTAGGTTTACATCCAAACTGGTTGAGATGTTTTCATTTGTCTCTTGTAGAACTTTGGCTGTTGTTACTGTGAGTGATTGACGTAGGTGCTCGAATTAACTGCACTTTAGGTGTGTTACTGAGATTTATGTCCGTTACTCCATCCACCCGAAATGTTTCTGAAATCTTCGTTTCATGAAATGTTCGAAATGGAATTCCATTGGCAAACAATGTGGATTAACTTTGCGTCTGCTTTTGTCATTGGATTTGGGATTTGGATACAACTAGCACAGATGAATTGGATGCTTTTATTTATTTTTTTTTACTTATTCCGTGTTTTGAGTTTGGAGCACACATACATTCTGAAACGATGAAGGAGAGACATTTTTCAATCAGCCCTTTGAATGCTAGCCTTATTCAGCTGCATCATGGCGCTTTGCTGAAGATGTCTTAATGACAGCACTGAAGCTTTGAGGACGCTTGTCTTAAGTGTTACTGTTTTGTCCACCCGCTTCCCCCCCAAGGTGAAGGGCTGTCAGTTTTAGATTAAAATATTAATTTATATGTTGCTGCTATGTCTATGTACTTCTGAAGTTTGACGAAATTACGTGGTTACGCTTTCGGTTGTGAATTATCCCACTGAGTGCTCAATGTTGTCAGACAGTCATTTTAAAATACCTTTTGAAGTCTGATATTTGTCTACATAGGATTGTAGGTACAGTATTCTATTTTTGTACCTCTCCTGTATGTTCAAGAGCTATTGTTGAAGTGTGTCAATGTAACTGGAACAATAAAACTCTTTCTGAAAGATTTGCCACGGACTATTTTTTTGAAAAGGAGTTGGAGTGCAGGGGAACGGGTAGGACCTCCCCCCTCACCTGACACCACCACCATCAATAAAAAAAGACATCTTATGAAATGGGTGTACCTTTGACCGCGTGACTCAACCTGGGAGTGGCATGTCAAATTCTGTTAATCTACGCACGCAGCACTCCCTGTCAAGGCTCATGCTTAGTGGTTAAACGGGTCTTTAGGTATTTCACTTAATGGAAGCATCGTTTGTTTTCGTGCATAATTAATGACTGACTACTTTTTAAATAGTTTTTTTTTTCAGGAGTTCTACCTAAATATACAGATGAATAAATTCATACAATAAATAAATTCATCTGAGTTCCACGTTTTTGGAACGTAAGCATCACATTTTTCTTTTTAAATCCCAGCTGACAGCTCTCCACACAAAAAGTTGTCTTAAATATATCCCCTCCAGGGTTGAATATGTCTCAATGGAATCATAGGACATAAGTTGTGCATTCAATAAAGGCAGTAAATGTGAATCTGCTAGAAATCCCCCACTTTTTTCAGAGAGCAGTGATTGACTTCAATTGTCATTGCATCATGAAACAGGTTTTTCTTCCCATGTGACAACCTACTACTTTGGAAAGAGTATTTGGAATGACCCTTTGCGCCATGATTAAATAAACTCCAAATTTTTACATTATCTTTTCAAACAACAAAATAAAATAGAATATCCAATGTCTCGCCACACTGCAAAAACCCAGAAGTTGTGCACCTGTTATGTGCATTTGAATTACTGGAAAACATCACAGTGTGTAATTGAGTTTATTGCGATAAATGTCTGACAATGTACAAATCACTTCACTCTTCACTCACTTCAATCACAACGGTGTCAAGAGGAATGACGACATGCCACACAAAGAACTGAGCAGTGAAAATGAGCGCACATGATGTAAGTGATGCGCCATGTCTGTTGAAGTAATGGATTGTATAATGTTGAACAAGTTAAGTCCCGTGACAATTGGCATGACTTTTTGCAATTCTAAACAACAGAGTTTGCCATACTTGATTTTGGCCCTTTTACGAGAATTGTCATTTTTAGGTTTAACCCTGAGAGAGAACCATGCTTGATTTCCATCCATCCATCCATTTTCTAATCTGTTTATCCCCTCGAGGGTCACTAGTGTGTTGGCGCCTATCCCAGCTGTCTTCGGGCAGTAGGCAGGGTACACCCTGAACTCTTTGCCAACCAATCGCAGCCATACTTGAGTTCAATCCTTATATGAGAATAGTAATTCCAGAATTACACACTAAGAGTGTGCCATACTTAATCCGGGCCATGAGAAGAAGTACACATAGTTTTACATCCCTCTATACAAACTAAAATATAATTTCACACAAACTAAATATCCAAATATGAGCTTGCTGGCTGACAGCTACTTTTGTATATGATGTACTGTATAACCATTTTGTATAATCAATATATATATGTATATATATCATACCTGTCAACTCATACGGTTTAGCCATAGTTCATATGGATTTTGTGGTGAATCTTACGTATATGGCCATATCGCACAAATCATACGGATTCTGAAAATGTCCTTCTTTTTTTTCCCCCTAACAGGTAGTTCCGTTTGCTTTTGCCCAGAATGGTGCTAGTCTACTCGAATGCTTTCATTTCCAAAGTAATATGAATTGATGCTGTAACTTCGAGCCGATGGGCAGCATTTGGAGTTGGTGAAAAAAGTAACGCAGGAATACAACTCTGAACACAGTAATGCCACTAAGTAGAATGATGATTAGACATTAACCAGACATTGTATTATGGAGATCTACAATAAATATCATTGAAAATTTCGTGGGTTTTTTTCTGCCGTTATTTTGACATGTAAAATGCTTTGGTATGTTATAAGGATTTTTTGCTCTTTATGAGGATTTTTTTGGTAGTTTATACAGGTTGGCGCTCCGAAAAGTTGACAGGTATGATATATATATATATATATATGTATAATTGATGTATAATCGTTTTGCAAACGTATGTATCTGGAAACAGCTTTATCATGATATATTTAGAAGAGTACCCATTACATTGTACTTCATAAATAACAAAGTGCTTTACAGATAACATCAAACAAACGACAGCAAAACAGAAAATCCTGTGTTGATCTCATCTTGCAAGTATCAATCTGATATTGATATTGACTTGCTATAATATTATCGATCCGCCGACGACTAACGTCAGTTCCCAGGATGCTTTGCAGCATGCAATTTAAAACGTTTTCCATCATACAGTTATTAATCATTATCGTTGAAATTTGTTCGTGACCCATAGTTCGTTAAATGTGTTCTCCTAATTATCACCTTAGAGTACTTGTTTTAGGCGAAGTGTCCCAATGAGTAAACTGTTTCATGACTACAATAGCTGTAACTTTGAGGGTGGATCCTATTGACAAGACAGTGGATGCTTAAAGGTACAGATTTAGCACCTTTTCTTTCTAACAGTCTACTTCCTGGTTAATTGGCACTATCTGCTCACAGACACATTCACTGGTCCATCTTTATCTCAAAAAACACATTACTCTCTGCTCCCCATGACGGTCAACCCCCGCATACACCATGCCAGCAGCAATTTCAGTCACCACTCTGTTCCCGAAATCCTCACTACTTTTGGTCAATCTTAGCAGCAGTGGACCACTCTTCAACACATAAAATTGCCTGATATGAAACTTGTGTTCACTATATGTATTAAACATGTAATATTATGTATTATGTAAATACGTACTGTAACTACTTTGTACATGTACAGTTAGTGGTATAAATGTATTTGCTTTTATTTTTCCTTGTTTTACTCTTCTGTGTGGAGCAAGGTTGGAATTGCAAATGAGAAAATTTTCTCAATTGCTTAACTGAACACCCAAATAAAGGTAAAAAATCCATATATAATCAAAGAACGATATATTTTTCAGTATGTCCGTTTGTCTGTCCTATCCTGCCCCCAGGTGGCCAAGGTTCGCACGCCGGAATGAGCAACACAATCTGCATTGCAGGACAAAGTGTGATAAAATCAATCTATTTCCAGTTTGATATCATTACGTCATAACTGTATGTTTTATCAAATATATTACAGAGTGACATTTTTACTCATTAAAGCAATCAAACGTTGAGGCAAGCTTTACAACAATCTTGTGATTTTTGGGGGGAGCTGGCTTTATATTGTTGGTCAGGCAGGGCTCGAGAGAGAGAGAGAGAGAGAGAGAGAGAGAGAGACGTGTATTTGAACCATTTGATTCATGAGTCAATTAGTTTTAGTATTCATTGATTTATTTGCGTTAAATTGTATTTTGTGTTTTATTTTGCGGCTCACGTTGCTTTGAATTTATTATTCCATTAACACAACGCAAACTAATGCGAATACTTTCCATCCTCTTGAAATATTTGTTCCTATTTGAATTGCATTGGTATAGCGCATCGACAAGTGCACTGTACTTTTTCAATATTATATTTTTATAAACTTCACAGAATTATGCTTAAGTATATTTGGTTTGGACTGGAAAATATACAGACAGATACTTATAGTATGCTTTTAAAATTTAATTTGTTCCAATCTAGTATGAAAAAAGTACGTTTTATACACATACACTTGCGTATACTTTATAAAGTTGACTTCATATATATAGTACTACTTTTTTTTCATAAGGGCTGTCATGCCGTTTTGGATCATTTTAGCGAGGAAAAAATACATTGCAACTCAATCATAACTGTAACCCGCCATGTCGCACAAACTCCACAGACTGACGAGACCAACACCGAAGGTTTTTTTTTTAGAGCGGCCATTTACATTTTTGTCCACAGATTTTTTTGCATTTAAAAACTCTTCCAGTATCTTGGAACCACCAGGTAGTGCTCTAGGATCAGCTGACACAAAATGACTCCCAAGATTCTTTGCGCGACCAATAAGGAAATGACCTATGGTTGCAATGGAGTTGACGCAGCTCCAAGTCTCGGCTTGGAGTTTTTAGTTTATATCGAAGGTTTCCTCAACAAGACTCAAGGCGAAACCATCCACGTTTTACGATATTGATGAAGGTAAATGTTTGATTTGCTGTAGATTCGAATTTCATTCGACATATTTTAAATGGCCCTTGTCTTGTGATTGATCTGAACGTATGGGGGAAGTTTATTTTTTTTATCCGATGTCGTTTGTATCTCCCCTCCTTACCACTTGGTGTTTTATTATTTTGGTAGTAGATACAGTACCTCAGGTTGGCGCATCAACCGCAGACTCTTCACTTCCCTTGCACCCCCCCCCCCCCCCCCACACACACACACACACACACTTTAATACAGCCCAGCGTGAAACTAGAACTACTCCATAAAGATATAACAAAGTGAGATCAAACTGTCGCAGCTGGGTGGTCAAATATTAACTTGGGATCATGAGTGGAGGAAATGATTGGCTGAATTGTCCAGAGTATTAAGTTTGATCATCATTTCAAAGCGGCGAAGATAAGACTCTTTCATGAATAAACACCCATCTGATAGCAGTTGTGGATGTGTTAAATAAAAGGTGAAAGTAAAAGAAATTGAACGAGACTGTTGATCTGGACAATAAATGTTAAGATTCATTTTGTCTTTTATTGTTGATGTTCACATTTGGCAAGAGTTGAATCTATTAAAAGGAGTCATTTTAAAATGTGAGTTTCTGTTATTTTCATCACATTTGAAACTGTGTTTTAAGATCGCATTTCAACAATATGGACAAACATTGTCTTGAGACTCCCAGACAGCATCGATAGACTCGACCTCTACAGCTAATCTACAAGATTGTAGAGTGTGTCTGTGGGGAAATATTCACAATAATATTCTTGTTTTCTCATAGTGTTCAAGTGTCTCCAGAATGAGGTCCATTACCTGCTTCAACATATGGTATTTTCTGTGCTTGGGCTTGGGTCTGGCCTGCGTGGCGTGTGTGTGTTTCTGGAACAGCCAGTGGCGTGGTGGTTTCGCCTGGGATGGCTCTTCCCTTCAGTTCAACTGGCACCCGGTCCTGATGGTAACTGGTATGCTGGTGTTGTATGGCAATGGTGAATATTTTTTTTCTGCTTCCAAACTGAGGGCATACGGTGTTTATTTGTATTTCCCAACTTTTGTATTCACTTAGGCCAGTGGTTCTTAACCTTGTTAGAGGTACTGAACCCAACCAGTTCATATGCGCATTCACCGAACCCTTCATTAGCGAAAAATAAAATAGGATTTTTCTTTTTTTTTTTTTTTTTTTTTTTACAAATTCAAGACATTAAAAACAGAAAAAAGTGAACACAATTAGTATAAGTGTAAAGTATATATTTTTTAATTGTGCACAAAATAAACCAGCCGGTGATGGCGAAACGGGGGAGTCATAACTACCGGTAATTGACATGTTGAATCTGGGTTGTCTTAACCTCCACAGCAGAGGCTCTGTTGAACCCCTGAGACTGATTCCAGTGTGTGTGCTGGCCCTGCAAGAACTGGGATGTCTTCAAATTTCAGGACTTGTACACTGATACAACACAGGGCCTTGCATTATCACGCTGAAACACGAGGTGATGTCTGTGGATTTAATGACACAAGTGATAACTGGATGCGAAGGAGATGTGTTGCGCTGCGTCAGGCAAGTAGGCAGATACTACTGGTTTTCTGACCCTCCGGACCTCACTTGTGTGAAACAATGAAAAGAGAAATAGGGCCTTTTGCGCACATTGGAAAATGAGAGCAAAAACATCGCTGTTGCACCACGTACGTTTTTTTTTTTGTTTGTTTGTTTTTTTGGTAAGGACGGATAGACAGATAAACACGATTCGAGGAATTCTTGGGGGAACAACTGCACTATTGGCATCCCCTCTCTAAGCTTAGAAATGCTAATATGTAGTCAGTATTCATACACAACCACAGCAATGTCCTTAAGATAGAGTACTCCCTTTATGTGTTGTTTATTTTATTTGTTAAATAAACATCTAGAACCTTGTCAATAAAAAGAAAAAATGTAGTCATTGCAAGTCATTCACATACTGTAACGTGACTGTGAGAAAAGAAAAAACAGGCTCTCTGGTGCTAAATTTTGGCCTTGATTTTAGAGAGTATTCTGCAGAGTGCAGCTTCCAAATTCAACCGCAATCTGGTTTTACCTTACCACAATCTTACCTTGTGATTAATTCTTATTGAAATAATCAGACTCAGAATCGGACTCACATATTCAAAAAATTGATACAAGTGCGTATAAAAATGAGCCACTTTACAAATAATATTGTTAAAAGAATGTTGTTTACTACTTCACAATGTATTTGATAACGCGCAACAAATGCAGGGATGCGCGTAGAAATGGAGGGAGGGAGGATTTGAGACACCTTGCTAGGCAAGGCAACTTTATTTATGTCACACGTTTCAAACACAGGCCAACTCAATGTCCTTAGGCCAATGTACTTGCATCAACGCAGATCACTTTGCAGTTTATGTTCCCTTCTCAATATCCACTGTCACTTTACTACCATCATATGCACACTTTTGTTGCGGCATCCAAAAAAAGCAGAAGAAAATGCAAAAATACAATCGGGTATCGTAAACGGACCACTTTGATGAATATCACGGACGCACATGTTGGAAGAGAGTCATGGGTTGTTGTCAGAAATCATGGTCCGGGATTGTGACATGTGAGCCCAAAAGTGAACTTGTGCAAAACAAATTACAAATGATGTATGCTTTGATTTGGATATTGGAAACAGTTAAAACTGCTGATTCATTTTAAAAGGAAAAGAAATATTGGCTCTCAAATTGGGTCCGCAGTCTTTTCAACATCATCATCATCATCATGCACTATTGGAGCTGTGGTTGCAACCCTGACAGGCAATGGGCATCTAAGGGGATCTCTTTTTAATACAATTGAAAATGTTCTTCCCTGCAGGAGCTGTGTTGTACCGTGTCCCTTTGACATGGGGAGAGAATAAACTTCCTTGGAAATTGCTGCATGCTGCACTGATGCTCCTCGCGCTGATACTTTCAGTTATTGGACTTTGTGCTGTGTTTGGCAATCACAATGCCTCAAACATCCCCAATTTATACTCCCTGCACAGCTGGATTGGAATCATCACCACAGTTCTTTTTGCTGCACAGGTACAACTCTTACGTACAGAAACATGACATGTACATCACTTTCGCTGAATATATTCTTCATATCATGACTCTCTTAAAGTAACGGCCTATGTCCTGATTTTTTTTTGGAGGGGGGGGCATGGCTGCATGTCACTAAAAGGATCAATTACAGGAGAGTACGCACTGCATTCTACGCTCTGCGACGATTTCTGACACGCGTGCGACGTGTTACAGACGTGCCGCACGGCACGACGCATTGGTCACGTGATACAATGCGGCATATGCGGGAGGAACAAAAAGGTCTTTACTGGGCTATGTTTCACGCAGTATATCATACTTTCTCCACTGTCCGACAGCAGAAACAGAAAATATGTGAATGGCAAAAACTTAATGACCAATTCAGCCCAATTAAACTCATTCAGTACCAGCCAATTCTGGACCAAGTCTGAAAAGACGTTTAAAAACGTCTTTGGGAGTGAATGAGTTAAAATAATGTGTGTATGCACAGAAAGCGGCGCTCCAACATGAAATGCAATTTTTAGAGACTGTTGCGCCCCTGGCTAGTCACCCTGGCTGAGGCAGTGCCATGGATGCGAGCACGGGCTTTGGCTTCCCTCCAAGCCAGAAGCAGCTCATTAGTCAATCGGCTGTATTCCATCGTTTTGATTTACTTGGAAACGAAAGTCATTTTGATGCCATCATCCAAGTGAGATTTTATAATAGACTTGTGATGTTCACGAATTAGTCTTTTGAACGGCTCTTTGGGGGTATATAATGAGAATCGATTCACAGCTGTAAGGGGGGCCTTTACCTTTCTCCAAATTTGGGGGCTGGAATATATTAGGGTATATTGTGATACCTGACTCGTACTGTAATCGATGAAATCGTCCTGGAAAATAATTTCAAGGAAAGAGTGGGAACCCCAACTACAATCAGTATTTAGTTCAGTTTTTCATGTTTTCGGGGAGAAAAGACATTGGTCATTATTTTAGGAAGGTGATGAAATACATGACTGAAGTTTTGAATTATCATTAAAATAGTTTTCAATTATTTTTTGGGTGTGTCTCACCTGAAAAAGAACCCCCCAAAATGCGTAGAGTTGTTTTCATGTGACAAGATGATTTTTTTTTCTCAGCTCTGTGTGTGAGTGTTTTGTCTTTTTATTAATTTGTCAACCCAGTGGGCTGCAGGGATGGCCGTCTTCCTCCTTCCCTGGTCCCCTGATTCATTGCGCAAACTCCTGAAACCCCAACATGTCTGGATGGGAGGCAGCTTAATGACACTTGGCATTGCGGCCTGTATTTCAGGCATTAACGAAAAACTCTTCTTTGTCCTGTAAGTGCTCCCCAGCCCTGTTTGTTACTCTCATGATTTCATTGAGAAATGATGGTTATTATGAATATTATGTCCAAATCCTTTAATAGGAAAGGAAATACCAGTGGGTCTCAGCCGTATTCTCAACTTCCCACTGAGGCCTTGTTGGGAAATTCATTAGGAGTGTTGATTATAGCTTTTGGTTTAGTTGTCCTTAAGATTTTGTCCACTCGTGAGTGGCAAAAGCCAGAAAGCCAGCCTGCAGACGTGACCTACACGGTGAGCCCGGCATGATAGATTATTCAAAAAATGTGTGTGATTTAATATAAATGGAAACCTATTCTATCATTTCTCCACAGACTTTGCTTCAAGAAGAAAGTTAATCTTGGAAATTGCTCTCCATCATTGTCAAAGCCAAATCGGACAATTCAACGGAACCAAAGATGACGTTTTAAATTAGGGTTCTGTTCTTGAATGTAAAACCAAGCAACACCTTTTTTCATTTTGTGTATTTAAATATAGTGTGTGCATTATCCCCATTGTGCGATTAATAAAGGTTTATTCTTAGAAGTTGGTGCCTTTAATTTCTTGACTGTCTGTAACAGTTATGCCCATGATCTCATAATTACTTTTTTCATTGCACAGTTTTTCCCTGGAAACCCCCAACTTCACGTCCAAAGAATGACATTATGTACCCCATTGGCGAGGTTTTGCATGGCAGTACGATTAACTCCCGAGCCTTGCACAAGGTGGCAGCAAAGAAGAGTCTGGTACTGTATACTGTAGTCAAACATTGCATGGTGAAGACTGATGTAGCTTTGTTCGTTTACTATCTCTTTCTATCTATCTCTCTTGCTCTTCCCCTCACTCCAACCCCCTGCCTCTCTGACAATAAATGATGAAATTAAAAGCCCCCCCCCCCATCCATTACCCTGCTCAGAATATAACGACGTTACCATAACAAGTATTACGAACACGCACATTTTTTTTCAATAGAATCGATGTAGATTTGTCTACGTCATTAAGTACACCCGACGGCACTTTTACGCATGTATCAGTGATATCATCGAATAGATAACGCGTGTCTTGAGAATGCCACTTCAGCTGTTGCAATTTATTTAGTTCTGTTTACTGCGATAGCGTGTGGGTTTTCAGTTTCCCGACAGCCTTTGAAAGCAACATTTCTGCGTTCAAAGTAGGATCGTCTGTCTCCGTTCGTGCGCGGTTCCACGTCTCAGGCCATCTCTCGTGATGTCATTTTAAAGGTGGGTGTAAGTGGGGGCGAGGGTCCGGTCCAAAGCCTGCAGTTTCCATCACGGAGTGAAAGTGTTCTGGAAGTCGAAGAGGCTTCTCCTCACAGGGCTTCCCTCTCCTCAACTTGGACTGGTCGCAGACAAGAAGCAAAGTAAGTTTACATGTGTCTTGATGTGGGCATTTCGGTAATGCTGCATTCGAGGCATTCGATATCCAAATGTGTCTTCAATTTACAGCATCTTAACATCCCCGAGTTGCAATAGCTTACCCAAATCGTTAAATATTAAAAACTGTTCCGACAAAAGTCTTGCATGTTTTTCGTGCTGTGTGGAGTCACTGATTTTCCCAGTTTCGAAGGACGGGTGACCTTGTCAGCCAAGTGGACGGACAATAAGATGAAGTCTTTACGTGCGCTTGTGATTGTGTGTTTTTTTTGTCTGAACCAATAGTTGAAGAATCCAGTGATTTTAATCACTATTTTTAAAAGTCAGGATTTAAGGCTTATTCATTCATCATTACTTTGCGAGATTGACATGTTTAGATTATGCAAATAATCTCAACTCCCTGTGTTTTAACATTCGCCGTAATGTAAAAGAGTAATTGCCATTATTTTGAAATGACCTTTTGACCCTTCTAACAAATGAATATCCTTCTAGAATCAGGTAGGACTAGGTGAAAAGCAGTGTTTCTATTTAGAATGAAAAGACTAACCTCAGATGCAGGAGTCCTTCATGATCATGGCAAAAAGAAGTTGTGTTCATATGAATGTTGCTGTGTGCATCTGTTGGTTTTATTCTTGTTGGTTTCATTTCAGCGTTTCTCTTTCATTATCTTATTGTAATGTGCTTTTGTGTTCTAACGAGGAGTTTGGACAGACTGTATTCTATACGTTGGGTTTTCCCAAAATGTTTCACACTCAGTGGGAGTAGCTTCCATCAGTTGATTTTGTAATGTTGTGGGAACCACTTGTGCAACCACTGCCACGTTACATTGAGTGAGGAATAACCCTGCTGGAAGATTTATGTACACATTCTCCTTCAGAATGCAGCTGGTGTGCTTTTATGTCATCTGATTGGTATGTGAAATATGAGGCACTGATATAGGAGTTGTTTTTTTAATAACCATTCTTTCGCAGTTGTTTTTGTCCCACTGTGAACGTTTGGTTACGTAAGGATTTGACTTGCAAATGATTTATGTATTGTCCTCTTATGGATACGGACTTCTGTGGGAGTTTCAAGGCTGTTAGTTCACAACTTCTCACGGAGATAATAATTCAGTCACTTTTATACAAACAGTCGAGTCCAGTAAGTCAAGGGCCGCAGGCCAGATCTGGCCCTCTGCTTAATTTCATTTGCCCCCAAATTTTTCCTCATCTTCTTTTCAAAATTAAACAGAAATGTTCTGATCGCAGAATGTCATGGCGATGATTTAATATGATGAGATGATTATTAGGGTTCCCACACTGAAGACAAGAAGTCATCTGCCTCCCACTCAGGCCACATGTCTAATCCGTATACAAACATCGTTGCCGCTCAGCGTCTGGCTACTGGATGTAAACAATTGACTTAACATGGTGCAAATGACAGTGAGTGGTATTTCAACAGTGTCTTCCAGGATAATTTACTGCATATCTATTCAATCTACTCCAACTGTTAGCGTTGCACTTGACTTGTCTGCATCCTTTAGTTCCCCAAAAGAAGACTTACCAAAAAGTAAAATTTTACGCAGTTGATTTTTGACCTTCTCCTCTGGACTGATTCCTGTAAGCTAGCCCCCAGGTTCATTAGGCCTTTAGAATCCACCCCACTTTTCATGTCTCTCTCCTGAAGCCGGTCTTCTCTAGCCCCCTCAGCCCTCCTTCCCAGCCTCCTCCTCCGCCCCTGGTCATTGATGGTCACACCGCCCACACCGTCCACAAGATTTTGGGTATACGTCGCCGTGGTCGGGTTTTCAGTATTTCGTTGTCTGGGAGGGGTGCGGCCCTGAGGAACATTCCTGGGTCTCTCGGTCTCCCTCATCCTCAGCTCTTACCTCCTCCGGGACTTCTACCGTGAGTTCCCCCACAAGCCAGGAAAGGCACCTTGAGGGGGGGTACTGTTGTGACTGTGACAAAGTTTTGCTCTTTGTTCACTTGATGTTGTTTGTTCTCCCCGTGCCTGCAGGGCTCACACAGGGCTGGACTTGTTTTTCTATATATAATATGATTGAGTTACTCAGTTACTCGTCAGAACGTTAAGCCTTCAATGTCATACTGCCTCCAGCCCTGCTCTCTGTTTTTTACTTTGAATTTTTGGATTTCAAGACTTTTACTTGGCCAGTTTTGTCTCCTCTCTGGTTCTGGGTCCAAATTCCGCTCCTCTTGTGACACATTCCATACAACAGTGGGCTCTTTGGAAAGATTTTCCCAAAAGCCAGACATTTGTTTGTACATGCACACATAAAGGTACAGAAATGGTCCCTTTGCTCATTTGGATAATTTGTTTACCTTTATTATAACCACAAACAGTACTTATTTGTACCTAGTGATTCCATTGTGAACCCTTCAGAGATCATCACAAAATGTTGTAACTTGGAGAACGAAAAACCAACCCTTCTGGACTTTTTTTTTGGAAAGAGCATTAGGCTTGACCATGAGAAAATAACCAGGGCTGTCCATGTCTAGTATTCTAAAGTTGAATAACATGAAATGTGTTCATTTCCATCAATGCAAGAATTTATTTTTTAAGGACATTATTCAAATCCTTAGATACCACAGAAGAGGAACAGTGCACCCTGTAATTTTCATGTTCTGTATACAAAAATATATAGCCGGGCAAAACTCTGCTCTCTTTCACTACCATTTCTACTTTTTGACCACAGTGCACACATAGTACAGTCTTTAGCCCCTATTACTTATACACACTGCTGTTTCAGACCGCTGCGTGTGCGTGTGCGCGTCCGTGTGTGTGTGTATGTGTGCGCTCATGTGCATGCATGCGTTTGCATGTGGACCTCACAGAAATAACAAGGGTTAATATTGTTATTCTACTTAGCTATTTATGGATCTATTCAGTAATTATTTTTTTCAAAGTGTAAAATGTAAAGGGGACAGCTGTAACAATTCATCCAAGGCAAGTTTTGTTTGTGTTCAGGACAGCAGATTTTACAGAATAAGGCATGTCTGTCCTGGTGGGGCACCATAGGACCTTGGGGGAGTTGCAGCAGTAGAAAAAAAGAAGAGTGGCTGAAAGCCACTGAGGAATTCAGTGGTGTTGCGCTGTGTACAGGATTCTTTTGTTCAAATCGTATTCGACTCAACTGTATTTCTAGAGCATTTTAAACCAACCATCACTGCTTAGAAAGTGCTATACAGTGAGCAAAAATCAGTTAGACAACAACGATGGTTAAAACAAGAAATTAATAATGGAGACTGTAAAAAGCACAAAAATAGGAAAACAAATTCTAAGTCTCATACTGAGTTATAATCTAAAGAATAAAAATGTGTTTTAAGACGGGATTTAAAGATGGGCACTGAGAGGACTTGCCTACTGTTTAGCAGGCAATCATTCCAATCTAAACAGAGGGACCAGCAACGGAAAAGGCACCCCATATATTCAGATATGTGTGTATGTGTGTGTGTGTGTGTGTGTGTGTCTTCCAGGCTGGTTTCAAGATGTTGCATAGCACAGAGTCAGCCCTGTTTTGAGTTTTTAAAGACATCCTCCTGGCAAATAACACCTGAGACTACGTATGTCCGGTTTTATTGGATTTAATTGCAGCATTTTATACAGTGGATCGTAGTATTCTGTTGGCTCGTTTGCAGCACCTGGTGGGTATTGACTGATTTAGGTCGTATTTAGCTGACAGAACCTTTTGTGTTAGCCTTGGTTGGTCTGAGTCACGAACTGCCCCACTGTCGTGTGGTGTTTCGCAGGGCTCAATTCCGGGGCCTCTGCTGGATCTGCTCCCATTGGGTTCCATCTTAAGGAAACATGGTATTTCCTTTCACTGCTATGTGGATGACGATCAGATCTATTTCCCAATGAGCAAAGAAGACACTTTCTCATTGAGGCCACTTTTATCCTGTCTGGAGGAAATCAAGACCTGGATGGAACTAAATTTCTTGAATTTCAATGAAAAGAAGACAGAAGTGATGGTGTTTGGTCCCAGTGGCCCTTGTGCATCCCATCCTGTGGACTTGGGCCCCCTAGTTCCTTAAGCCAACAGTCTCAAACTTGGTTCTTAAACTGGACAATGATTCTAAATTGGACCGGCAAATCAGTGCCGTTCTTAAATCCAGCTTCTTTCATCATAGGCAGCTGGCTAAAGTAAAACCTCTCCTTTCTCAAGGGCACTTTACTACTGAAACATTAATTCATGCATTCTTAACATCCCGGCTGGAGTACTGGAATGCACTTTACTGTAGAGTCAGACAGTCCTCCATTAAGCGTCTCCAGTTGGTCCAGAATGCTGTTGCCCGCCTCTTGACTGGTACTTGTTCATTGGCTCCCTATTCAATTTAGGGTTGTTTTTAAGATCCTATTATTTGTTTTTCAATCAGGCTTTGGTTCCCAAGATGCATTGCGACCTGAAGTATTGATTTTTTTTGCATCATTAGGTCATTAATCATTATCGTTTAAGTGTGTCTGTGTTACCCATAGTTCATTGAATGTGTGCCTTAATTAACTGTTATGTTATTAAAATTTAAGTTTTGTTAACATGAAACTATGACTGTGACTTGTGCGAAACCTGACCCTTTGTTCCCAGTGATGCTCAGATAAAGTGCTTATGATTTAGAGCAACACCCGTACATGTGATGGTGTAAGTCTTGATACATACATGGTTGGGATGTCACGAAAATGGCGATATTGTGATATCGCAATACTCAAATTACCACCATTTGGTTGTCATGTCGTGATAATTACTGAATCGTGAGGTTCATATTGCGATTTTGTACCATGATGTTTGGATATTGTGACATCCCTAATACATGCTAGACCCTTCACCTTCTGTATATTGGCAGGGCCATCATTAGCTTGAGTTAATTTTTTTCTAATGCAGATGAGGTCTGCATTAGAGGTCAGGTCTTCATTTTATCTGGGCAGCAGTAGCTCATTTAATTTCAAGCGAAAATGTCTCTAAAACACGCAAAGCACTTAATTTTTTATTATTTTTTATTTTTACGAGTATAAAAATTGATGAACGTAATGTTAGTTGGTTCAATATTTTGGAACATTTTACTCATATGTAACAAGCTGTGCTCTTCCAGTATCAAATGAATTTTGTCTTCTTTCTCTTCAGGTCTGACCAAAATGTTACTCATCCAGTACGTGTTCTCCTGCAGCATATTAGTGCTACTGGAGGTGGTCGTAGCCCAGTATGAGCCCCTTGGCTACCCACCAAGTTACCTGGAGCCAGAGCAGGAGCAATACTCTCCTCCCCAGCTAACCCCCGACACGCCCCGAATTCAACTCAGGCTGGCAGGAGACAAGAGGAAACACAATGAGGGTCGTGTAGAAGTGTTCTACAACAGTCAATGGGGAACTGTCTGCGATGATGACTTTTCGATCCACGCTGCACAGGTGGTATGCCGGGAGCTGGGCTACATGGAAGCAGTTTCATGGTCTCCATCGTCAAAATATGGGAAAGGAGAAGGTATTTGAATGTGATGCAGTTATTGCAAGCTATGGAATGTACTACTTGACTCAAGCAATCTTTGCATGTTTTTCATACGTGTATGCTACAATAAATCTCAACAAATGAAATAAACAGGTATAAATAATCTAGCCATTTTTCATTCTTGGATTTTTAGTGTCATTGGAATTTGAAATCTGGTTCGTGACCAGTTTTCCATAGTTTTCTCAGAACACCTTGAGTAGATTTTTCCTCTGTCAATTCCACAACTTGAGTCCCCTCCACCACCATCATATCACTGACGACTAAACACAATGTTGTTTTTTTTCCCCCATCAGGACCCATCTGGTTTGACAATCTGCACTGCACTGGCAAAGAAAAGACTTTGGCACAGTGTCCCTCCAATGGGATTGGTGTTTCAGACTGCAAGCACAGTGAAGATGTTGGCGTGATGTGCAGTGACAAGAGGATCCCTGGATTTAAATTTATCAACATTCTTCCTAATCACGTGGAGGTACAGCTCAAGCATAATTTAATCCCACTTTGTCATGTAACATGATTGCAAAAGTCTATGGTAAGGACCCATTGATGCTGGGATATTGTATAAAATGTAAATGAAAACAGAACGCAATGATTTTCAAAATGTTCTTTTCAACTTATATTTAATTCAATACACTACACGTAACTTCAATGGAATAGGGAGGGGTTTGAACAATGTGTGTGATTACAATTATGGAAAAGTATTTTAAGGTTCATGAACATTGCAACCGGGAGCTTGTAGCTACTAGCTTCATTTAACCTGCTCAGAATTTAACATGTTCATTGAGTGCAAAGGATTTTCATCCAAGCATTAAAAAATACGACGATACGTATTAAATATAATAAATTGTTTTAATTCCTTCTACTGTCACTCACAAATCTGAATTCACATTTCATTCATTATGGCCTACAACACCTTCTATAAAGAATGCAGACAAATTTGAAGACTCAACAAAGGTAATTTGAGTAAGAATTTGGTCATTAACAGCAGTATGGAAATAACAGTAATAAAATTAGAAACAAAAAAAATATAGTTCAAGATATTGAGAAGAATCAGACCTGAACTGGGTGGCCACTTTGTTGTAACTTAAGTAAACATTTCCATTGGTTTGGCCAGTGATGAGGAAATATGGAACAGAGTATAAGAGACCTCCCCCTTAAATGGACTGATTTGGAAGAGGAAAATACATGTGCTGGTCACCATTTCTTCGTTTTAAACAGCACTGCACACTTGAGGTCAATAGCACACTCGGGCTCTCTGGTTTAATAACAGTCATTTACACATCTTTTAGTGAGAGTGTGTCAAGGAAAGTAAATGGGTAATTGTTAGGTGCTGTTTCTTCTGTCAAAGTTGGCCGGGTGGGCGCTTGAAGGTCCTGCTGATTTCGGTGCTGGACACTAAGCATGGAAGCAATTAGCGCTAAACTCAAGTGTTATCTTTCTGTTCACTGTGTAAGCCTCATGAATGCACATACCAAAGTTATGACAAAACTGCAGTGCTCAGATAAGTGAGCAAGGATCCGGATCTTGGGCTTCTCGTGTTCATGCTACTACAGTATTCTTCTTTTGTGAATGAATATACTTTATTTGCCGCAGTGGGATGTATTTTTTTTTATGAACGGCATGACTAAATACATCAATCTGCAATTTGCAGAAGTTGATGTCGTGGTGTCCTAACATGTCTTGATGTCTTGAAGTCAAGCCGAGTGGTGAAAAGTCTGATTCAGCGTTCCTATTATAAGACCCATGTGGACCCCATGCCATATTGCATGCACATTGCGTGATCATCTGGAAGCGATATGCTGGTGACACACCCAGGCACACTCTGATGCGTAATGGTGGTGAAAAGATTACATACAATTGGAGGTTTGGTGCGATTGGATGATTCGTTTGCTCCAATAGCATGTTGAGGAGCCTTCCTAAGTGGTGCTAACCTCAGTTCTATGGCCAGTAAGCGAGTCAAAAACAAAGGAAATACCCAGACAATGAGCTAAGCGGAAGGTGAAACATGAATCCTTGCAAGCATGTGTTGCTGACCTTTGACGAATGCGGTCAGATTCTTCTTTTTAAATTCTTTGCTGTCTTGCTCTTTTGAAATTGTATAGGACGTGTTGAATCTTGAACATTTGTCAGAATTGACTATTATTTCACTATACAAAGGATTCTCGTGGAGTATATTTGATGTGTTTGTTTTAAGCTGAACATTAAACAACTCGCTGACACTCAGTCTTTACAAAATTCTGACTCTCTGAAATATTTAGCTTTCTATCAATGTTTATTTGTATTGCGGCTTCAGCATTACACTTGATTCGGCCACTGGGAATTTTCTGAGGTCTGACCTGCATTGGTGAGCGTACATTCCATTCTATTTCTAAACATCTCTAACATGTAGAATTCCAGATAAAATGTGTTTTGGCAGTGCCCACTTGCATGCAGCTCAAGCGGATATTTATTTAGTCCAAAAACATGTACAGTAACAAAAACAGTATGTTCTGAGACTGCACCTTTCAAAATGAACGCGAACTGATTATTTTGAAAACACACGCACACATGCACGTACACACGTGACGTGTGAGATGCAGATAGTCTTTCTGGAGTTGTATTATGGCCTGCATATATTATTTGAGGTGTTGTGACATGAGACATAGAATTTAGACGTGGAAGTGGCCAAGTTGAAGTCTTCATATAGAAAAGTACAAATCAAAATCACCCAACAGCCGGTGAATGGCACCGGCGGCAAAGTGACAAAAAAGAACAGGGCTGGATGCAGCATTGGTTGAGTGCCAATGAAGAGGCATGGGAGGATACTTGACGTTCTAGCGACGTGTCACTGAGGAACCACAGCTTAAATACTGGAAGACGCCAGGCCACACCCAACCCTGTGACAAAATAAAGGGCCATAGCAACTGACCACGGAGCAAAGCGGAACAGTATCCCCACTAATGGGGCACCGCCCGGTACCGGCCCTACCAAGCTAGTGAGGGAACTCGCAAAAAAAAAACCCCTCTGGAGCAGGGAAAGATCGAGGACGAGAGACCCAGGAACGTTCCCCGGGGCCGTAACACTCCCAGTCAACAAAATATTGAAAACCCCAACCATGGCGGCATACATTTAAAACCTTCAAGACAGCGTAGGCAGGGTGATGAGCAGGGGTGGAGGAAAGAGTTTGGAGGGAGGGCTGAGGGAGTTAGAGGAGACCGGCTTCAGATGAAGGACAAAGTGGGACAGATCTGGAGGGAGGCTGGGAGCTTTAGACGGATGCCAGAAGGGTTAATGACTCTATATATTTTCAATGGTCCAATTATCCTGGGGCGGAGCTTAGGGGTAATTGGAGAGGAAGGTCACTGCCAAATTATTGGAGTCCATTGCCTATTGCCCAGTGGACGGTTGCGTTGGGCTGTGGGCTACAGGGAAGGTCAGGCATACCTCCAGACAGCACGGCAATGGGGGAGATGGCCGCGGATCTAGAAAACAGTGACCTCTTGCTTCTGGGAAGGGAATAGTTGCAGTTGATACCCATAGGCGACCATAAAGGGAGCCATGCCCATGGATGAGGAGGTGAGGGAATTGTGGGATTACTTGACCCATGGAAGATGTTGGCTCCAGGATGCCAAGTCAAGATATTCCGAAGGGCTGATTCCAGAATGCACTGTGATGTGAGGAGCAGAATTTGGACCCAAAAGCAGACACAATGCAGAAGTGTCAAATACAAGTCTTTATACATAAAAGTAAAAACCAAAATCGCCCAACACACGGTGAACAGCACAAAGAAACATCAAAGAACAGGGCTGGGTACAGCAGTGGAGAGCGGCTGACAAAGAGGCACGGGAGTAAAGTAGACATTCTGATGACGTGTCATTGACAAACCAGATCATAAATACTCAAAGACGCCAGGCCTGTGACAAACGATTGGACCAAGGCAACTGACATCATGAAGTACCAAAGCATAGTCACAACAAGTATCCTAAGGCCCATTTGTCATGTTTATTGCATGCTGACAAACGCCTCCCATTTACCCCAGTTCACAAGCTCTGAATTGAAAGCTCGACTAATTTAATTTGGTGATGAAGCACAACAATAACAGCTGTTGTTAGTCGTATAATATTTGTGAAAGTTAGCATTGGTGCTACACCTTTATGACTTACTTCAAATTAATATTGAAAAATAATTTCTGAAAACATTTTTGTTGGTAGTGCCCAAGAAATATATCAATCTTCATGATAATAAGTGCCCATTTGCCATATCCCATGCTGTTTTTGTTCCTGACAAAAGCTTTGCTTTTTTTATGAGAACAGAAAAAAAGTTTGAGGAATAACAGGGCCAACACTTTTGAATTATTGCTTTATTTTGTTTGGCTGGAGTTTTTTCATCCTCCAATTCCTTCCCTGCACACACACACTTCATGAGAAAATTATAATGAGTCACCTTCGTGGCAATTTTTAACTCACATTTTCCTCGCTTAGGTCAACCCCCCCCCCCCAACACACACACACACACACCCATCTCCAAGAACCTAAATTCCACTTGACTCCATGTCAACTTCCAACTTCAGTTTGTCCAGATTGAGCTGCAAATTGCTTTGTCAGCCTCCACCACTGCGCACTAATTGAGGATTGGCACATGGTTATCTTATCTTGACAAAAAAGTTTCACTCCAAGAACGACAAGCTTCATACGCATGTTTATAATGTGGATATTCTTTTTTTTTTTTTCTTAAATTGACAAATGGTTGGTTCAACCCGGCTAAATATCTCACATAGGACAGAATGTTTATATGAGCGATATCATGATTTCCATTTTGATTCATTGAGGCCAGACATCGTGCTTACGTCAGTATCTTCAAGGCAGGTGCTATTGATAGAATTGACAGTAATTTGGGAGGATTGCATAGATGAGGTAAATGAGCAGAAGCGGTCAAAGTAGCGGGAGCTATTCGAGCAATGCCAAAAAAGGAGCCTGGAAGGCACGCACGCTGTGAACTCATTGGGGGGGTGCACCCAAGTGGGGTGTCGGGGCTTTGCTGGCCGGCCGCTATGCAAGGTACTCACTCTACTTAGCATCACAGATGCAGAGACAAAGAAGGCCATCAAGGCCACCATAGAGGCAGCAGAGAGAGCCTCTAGATGGCTCTGGATCAGGAGGAGCAGTCTGTGGGCCAATGCTACTGGGACACAAGCCGGGGTCTGATCAACCCTGGATGGATCACCTGAGGGATGGGGTATGATGTTGGAAGACCCCAAACCCTTGATGATCTCAGGCACATCGCTGATGATGTGTCCCAAGGCATCCTAAGATATATCTTCTCCATATTTATTGATTTAAGGCATCAATCATTATAGAGGCTTATATCATGTTTTGAAGTAGTCTCCGCCTTGCGCTAGACTTGCACTGGGCATGAAAACTAAGGCCAGAATCTCAATCTACACTTTGTAATTGATCGTGTTCTGCCTTGCTCCATGCTCAAACCATTCCCTTTGTATAGTTGCATAATAAGAACTCAAAATACACTTTTGCATCTTGCTTCACTATAAGACGCAGTATTTGGAAAATATAGAGATTGTCAACATCGTACAACAATACATGGCAACAATGTTCAACAAAATGAGGTAAGCAATACTGCAATATTGTTTTATGGAGCTATTGTTGCTGGAGCTTCATATGTCTCTTCAAAAACAATTTTCATTCAGGCATTGTCTTGAATTTCTAGTTGACAGTTTGTCAAGGCTCTGGGGAAACATCTGTTTCCACTTTTTGAACAAATGAGGGTTTTTTTTTGGTTTTTTTAAACGAGACGCTCCAAACTAGGACATTTTGTAACTATAAAATCATGAGTTTGTATTGCATCGACTGTAGATACATAATACTTCAAAACAGTATTAAGGTACAGTACCGATATTTTTACTTCTTCAAAATAGGCTTTTAATTCCATTCACTTTCACTTTTTTAATCTCGAACTGACAAATGGAGCCATTTACAATACAGAGGAACTAACAACAATGAATTTACAGTATGTGGACGATTCACATTAACAGCATGGCATATTTTCTACATGTTGAGGGGATTGCTGCTGTTTTTGAGAGCTGTTAAAGGCATCTATTAGAAACACATGTTCATAAACTGTGTGCTGCTTTCGCTGGCAAGTGTTTTGTTTTCTGCCGCAAAAGTGGCCTGTACTAAAAGCGCATCAGTCTCACGTAGAGACCAAAAATATTTTACTCTTAAGACATTGGGCTGCTGTAGTGTTGTAATACACAGAGGAACAGTCAGAACCTGTCCATAAATCAGTGACCGAAAGACGATGATCCAAAACCTTAGGCAAAATCATAGCTATTTTTGACACAAGAAACCTTGTTGACTTCAGCTCCACCCTCACTCACATCTGTTGATGATTCTACAAAAGTATGATGTAACCCAAATGAAAATTAAATGAAAATCATTTTACTTTCTTTCCTTAATTTGAAAATCTAATTCTAAATCATTGTCGTCTTTTTCACTCAAATATGTTGCCTTGAAAGTAAGGTAACATAAATACATACATAAATTAATAAATTACAAATGAAACTTAGAATAAACCGGCCTTTGTTTTATATAACTTTGACAACCTACAAATTGGATCACAAAAAGGAAAAAAAAGGAGCTTCTTGGAATATGTACTCGAGAAGCAGGCATTTAAACTTTCAATTTAAACTTCATTCATTCATTCATTTTCCGACCCGCCTATCCTCACAAAGGTCGCGGAGGGTGCTGGAGCCTATTCCAGCCATCTACGGGCAGTAGGCGGGGGTCACCCGGAAACGGTTGCCAGCCAATCGCAAGGCACACACAGATGAACCATCCACGCTCACACTCACACCTAGGGACACTTTTGAGTGTTCAATCAGCCTGCCATGCATGTTTTTGGAATGTGGGAGGAAACCGGAGTACCCGGAGAAAACCCACGCTGCCCCGGGGAGAACATGCAAACTCCACACAGGGAGCTGGAATCGATCCCGGTATCTCTACACTGTGAGGTCGACGCGCTAACCACTGGATCACCGGGCCACCAATTTAAACTTAAAATGTATTTTATTTCTTCTTTTTATTTATTTTTTAACCAGTTGTCTGCTGCACCCTTTTAGTTCTTTCAACTGTTTTCCGACAGTGAGCCACCCATGTTCACTTCACGCACATGTTAAATAGGTTTCTGGGATTGAAGCTTGCTATGCCTTGATAGTTGAGGAACCAACTGGCCACGTACGTATTGGCTTTTACAAAAATACCTAACAGTATTTATAATTCCGCAGGTGGAATTAAATAGATATGCGCACATATAGTCTCCATTGTGAAAATGCACGGAGTGGTTCGCGCCGTGCTTCAGTGAATGGGGACAATCGAGAAATTCGGCTGAAAATGTGCAGACACGCTGCTTTCTAAAAAGCAAATACTAGATCGCTGTACACGTGGCAAAGTCCACATGTAGACTAAGATTTATATTTACGGGAATGATTTAACCTGACACATATCACAGAGGGTTGGAGCATTTTTCCCGGTATAGTGCCATTTTTGACTTCTAAATTTCACGACACGGTAAGGCTACCCGTACTTGGTGCAACACTAATGCCAGTCCATCAAAATATGTCTTCATTTGAAAACAGTCAGTGGCACGTAATATTTTGGAAACCACTTTCCTTATATGATTTTTTGTTTGTGTGTTTATGTTTTGCATTGTTGGAATGTCACTGATGAGTAAATCTTTTCTCCATTCATCCAGCCATTCACTGAACCGCCTATGCTCACGAGGGTCGCGACAAATAGATATTGTCCATTTGTGAATATTGTTCGTGTTATTTTTTTTAATTATGACAATATTATCGCATGTTGACAAAGTGTTTTTTTTAAACCAGGATTTTTTTCCAGTACTGCTGTGGGGATTTCTAAAGCTTTAAAAAAATATCAAGTGTAATTTCTTAACTTTCTTAATTTACCAAATAAATAGTCATTTGCTGGAATATATTGAATATGGTACTTTTTAAAAGATGTTCCCGTCCATAGCCAGAAGTAGTCATTCATGTGGTGGAGAGCTCATTCCCTGCAAGCTGTCGTATCAGTGGTGCTGTGGTACTTAGATGAGCTGGAAAGCATTCTGTCACGTCATTTTTTTCCACTTACAGACCGACTGTTAGTTGTTCCTGTGCAAGTCTGTGCTCTTATAATTTCTAGGTATGTGAATCTTGTATGCAAGATTATGTGACTCTTTCCCCTTTTGATTGACTGTCGACGTGTTCCCCGTCTTTCACCCAAAGTCAGCAAGACATGTGACCCTGAACATTACAAAAGGTAGAAAAGGGATTGTCGGCTGGCTTCCTCTCTTCCATTTTCTCTCCACCTATGAAGGTTTCTTAGCATCTTTTGGTGCATAGTTTTGCAGTGCTACATTGCATAGCACAAGATTGAGGGCCCTTCACCTCTTTTTTACATGTCATCCCGCAAATTTGTGGCCGCATGTTCTGTACACTCGGGTGAAGAGAGGGGCGGAGCTGCCAACTGATCACCACCTGGTGGTGAGTAGGCTCCGATGGTGGGGGAAGATGCCGGTCCGTCCTGGCAGACCCAAACGTATTGTGAGGGTTTGTTGGGAGCGTCTGGCGGAATCCCCTGTCAGAAGGAGTTTCAACTCCCACCTCCGACAGAGCTTTTCCCATGTTCAGGGGGGGCGGGGGACATTGAGCCCGAGTGGACCATGTTCCGTGCCTCTATTGTTGAGGCGGCCAATCTGAGTTGTGGCCGTAAGGTGGTTGGTGCCTGTCGTGGCGGCAACCCCCGTACTCGCTGGTGGACACCAGCAGTAAGGGATGCCGTCAAGCTGAAGAAGGAGTCCTATCGAGCCTTTATGGCCTGTGGGATCCCAGAGGCAGCTGACGGGTATCGACTGGCCAAGCGGAACGCAGCTTCGGTGGTCGCCGAGGCAAAAACCAGAGCGTGGGAAGAATTCGGTGAGGCCATGGAAGCCGACTTCCGGACGGCTTCGAGGAAATTCTGGTCCACCATCCGACGTCTCAGGAGGGGGAAGCAGTGCACCACTAACACTGTGTACAGTGGGGATGGGGCGCTGCTGACTTCGACTCGGGACGTTGTGAACCGGTGGGCAGAGTACTTCGAAGACCTCCTCAACTCCACCAACACGCCTTCCTTGGAGGAAGCAGAGCCTGGGGACTCTGAGGTGGGCTCTCCTATCTCTGTGGTTGAAGTCACCGATGTGGTTAAAAAGCTCCTCGGTGGCAAGGCCCCAGGGGTGGATGAGATCCGCCCGGAGTTCCTCAAGGCTCTGGATGTTGTGGGGCTGTCCTGGTTGACATGCCTCTGCAACATCGCATGGTCAACAGGGAGAGTGCCTCTGGATTGGCAGACCGGGGTGGTAGTCCCTCTTTTTAAAAAGGGGGACCGGAGGGTGTGTTCCAACTACAGAGGGATCACACTCCTCAGCCTCCCTGGTAAGGTCTATTCAGGGGTGCTGGAGAGGAGGGTCCGTCAGGAAGTCGAGCCTCAGATTGAGGAGGAGCAGTGTGGTTTTCGTCCCGGCCGTGGAACAGTGGACCAGCTCTACACCCTTAGCAGGGTCCTCGAGGGTATGTAGGAATTCGCCCAACCAGGCTACATGTGTTTTGTGGACTTGGAGAAGGCGTTTGACCGTGTCCCTCGGGGAGTTCTGTGGGGGGTGCTTCGTGGGTATGGGGTACCGAACCCCCTGATACGGGCGGTTCGGTCACTATACCACCGATGTCAGAGTTTGGTTCGCATTGCCGGCAGTAAGTCGGAATCGTTTCCAGTGGGGGTAGGACTCCGCCAAGGCTGCCCTTTGTCGCCGATTCTGTTCATAACCTTTATGGACAGAATTTCTAGGCGCAGCCGAAGCGTTGAGGGGGTCCGTTTTGGGGGCCTCAGTATTGCATCCCTGCTTTTTGCAGATGATGTGGTGCTGTTGGCTCCTTCAAACAGGGCTCTCCAACTCTCACTGGAGCGTTTCGCAGCCGAGTGTGAAGCGGCTGGGATGAAGATCAGCACCTCCAAATCTGAAGCCATGGTCCTCAGTCGGAAAAGGGTGGAGTGCCCCCTCCGGGTCGGGGAGGAGATCTTGCCCCAAGTGGAGGAGTTGAAGTATCTTGGGGTCTTGTTCACGAGTGGGGGCAGGAGGGAGCGAGAGATCGACAGGCGGATCGGTGCAGCGTCTGCTGTGATGCGGACGTTGTATCGGTCTGTCGTGGTGAAGAAGGAGCTGAGCCAAAGGGCGAAGCTCTCAATTTACCGGTCGATCTACGTTCCAACCCTCATCTATGGTCACGAGCTATGGGTCGTGACCGAAAGAACGAGATCCCGGTTACAAGCGGCCGAAATGAGTTTTCTCCGCAGGGTGTCCGGGCTCTCCCTTAGAGATAAGGTGAGCCGCTTCTCCTCCACATCGAGAGGAGCCAGATGAGGTGGCTTGGGCATCTGATTCGGATGCCTCCTGAGCGCCTCCCTAGTGAGGTGTTCCGGGCATGTCCCACCGGGAGGAGACCCAGAGAAAGACCCAGGACACGCTGGAGAGACTATGTCACCCAGCTGGCCTGGGAACGTCTCGGGATCCCCCGGGGAGAGCTGGAAGAAGTAGCTAGGGAGAGGGAAGTCTGGGCTTCCCTGCTAAAGCTGTTGCCCCCGTGACCCGGCCCCGGATAAGCGGTAGATGATGGATGGATGGATGGATGGATCCCGCAAATGGCTTTTCCATCTGTGCTCATTTTTCCCAAAACAAAACACAGGAAAGGCCTCTCTCCCAGGAGAGTGCCAGAGCAAAACAAGACACACATGTTTGCAATCTTTTTTTTTTTTTTGGTAGCTGAATGTCTCACATTTTCGAGTTGAGAGACCACGTGAGGAGTGTCTGATTTCCAGACTGGAAAGGAATTAAGAGAAATTGAAGAGAGCAGTTCACACTGTGCAGCCAAAGAATAGGCACTAACTTCAAGTCAAAGTTGACTAGTTTTTTGTCTTTTCCTCCTTGACTTTAAGTTCCCTCCCATGTAGACAATGGGCCACATTCTCCCATAGTGCAAACACACAAATATGTGATTCATCAATATGTTTGTACTTTAAAAGGTGCGCACTCAGCCAACAAATCGAGAACCTACTCAGACCACATCACAAATGCTCAGCTTTTGAAAAAAAATTATCTCACACCTCCTGATGCACAATGGCGTTTTTAAAAGCAGTAATAATTCTAATAATCATTTTAACGAAAATAACTTCCCTGTGCCATTCAAATGCATGTGCGTGTGTAGTGCATGTGTGTATTCGTCACTCAATGATTGAGCAACCAGAGAAGCCTTTGAAGCGCTCACGTTTCTTGGTCAATTCAAGGCTTCTATGTTTTCTTTTTAATATCTTAAACATTTCCCAATATTTACATTTGTAAAATGACCGTCCAAAAAATCCACGGCACATGCTCTGCTGCTGGCTTGCTTCTGACGTGACTCAGGCCGCCATGTACTGTTACTTCCAATGTTAATTTCATGATGTGAACTACCAGGGGTTTCAGTACCACTTTCTTGGACTCAAAATGCTTCTTTGCTGTCCTACTATATTTATTCATTTACTATTCAAGGGCAACACATTTTTGCAATTTTATCGAATAAGAGATGCGAGTACACCTCTCTAGATGAGTTTCTTATGATTAAGTAATTAATTAGTAAAATATTAAAGAATTAATTAAATTTAGGATTGAGTTCAGCTTCAGGTGGATTTTTTTTGGACTGAAACGTCTGATGTTTAAATTACGATGTATCGTAAAATCAGTAATGCACAAGTTTTTATCAGTAAAAAAATGAAAATAAATAATAATCCATCCATCCATCCATTTTCTGAACCGCTTGATCCTCACTAGGGTCGCGGGGGGTGCTGGAGCCTATCCCAGCCGTCTTCGGGCAGTAGGCGGGGGACACCCTGAATCAGTTGCCAGCCAATCGCAGGGCACACAGAGATGAACAACCATCCACGCCCACACTCACACCTAGGGACAATTTAGAGTGTTCAATCAGCCTGCCATGCATGTTTTTTGGAATGTGGGAGGAAACCGGAGTACCCGGAGAAAACCCACGCAGGCCCGGGGAGAACATGCAAACTCCACACAGGGAGGCCGGAGCTGGAATCGAACCCGGTACCTCTGCACTGTGAAGCCGACGTGCTAACCACTGGACTAGCGGGCCGCCACAAATAATAATAATAATATAAAAAATAAATTTGATATACTGTATATATATATATATATATATATATATATATTTATACACATTTTTTAAAATCGGTATCAAAAAGCCCTCCCTGATGAAAATTTGCTGTTGACCAGCATTATAATATGTCGTCAGTTTCTGTGTTCAACAAGCTTTCCAATGACACCAACCTTTTGAAAATAGGATAAAGTCAGCTTTGGGGCCATCTCTCGCAACTTTAAACCGTCGCGTATTGGTTGAGATGCTGTCTAACTGGTGCCCTTCTATAGGGGAACTAAGGGCGGCTCTTATGCAAATTGAGGCGCAGCAGACATGAGCGATCGTTTCAAATTAATTTGGATTCTTCAGTATACGCACAGTATGCGAAGAAAATTGGCCGGCCCGCACAATTTATGATTCCAACGGTGAACGGTTTGCCTAAATAACTTGTGCGCAGAGTATGAACATTTCTTTGCTGAATGAGGCCCAATGTGAGGCTGTTGGCAGTGATGTTATTCCCCGCCTGTGTTTTGTCATCTTTACTTGAATTTTAAGCACCCATTGTGTCCCGGCTCACAAAAATGTCTGCGACTTATGTATTGTGTGTTTGGTAAACAAAGACACAAGGCCACACTCACCACATGCTATCTTTATTCTACTTCATGTCATATGACTTTGCAGAGCTCTGGATTCTCTTCTCTTCTTTGGCAGGACAGATAGACCTGGGATTTGTAGTTCTCAAATTTTTGTCATTTTCTTGGAGTTGGACTTATTTAGTACGTTCATTTGGTTTCTACTTTAAAGATTGAGGGACAAAATGTATTTGATGGTCAAGTCTAATGATTTCTTTTATATACAGATTGTGTAGCGGTTCACTTGCATGACTTTGTTTTAGGCAGCCAGCGTGGGTACAGTTGCCACCCAGTGAGGCTGTGAATCTGCATGGTTGTCTGACTCTCTCTGCCCTGGGATTGATCGACTACCAGTCCATGCTGTAGTCTCTGTAATAGAAAACTGTTGGGTAAATGATGTTACATTCAGCAGCACGGCAAACAGAATTTCATGGTTTAACGTAGTCCGTTTTGTTTTCCTTTAAAGGTTGTCCCATACATGATGGAAGATTAATGGCAAATTAGACCTGTTAAAAAAATGTGTTTAGTCCATCATTTTGTTCAGAATTTGAATGTGTTGACAGACATCCACTCTGTCTTTGTCATAGCTTTAATTAAAAAGAGGGAATGTCCGTTTTCAATCATTTGGAAAGGACCTTTGGCATCTTAATTACAACTACCGGTAATTCAATTTGTCGGAATTCCGGTCACCGTGGAGATTCTTCTGTTTATGAGCGAACAGAGTTGCAGGGCATCCAGTTATACTGCCACTTTAAGTACAGTAAAAAGGTGTTTTACTTCAAATATGTGTGATCCCACCAAGCTGGTCAGTCTCGGGAAATGGGGTGTTTTATTGTTTATGATGTAACGCAGAAGGCGAGGTGAGATAGATCCATGCATCCATTTTCTATCCCGCTTATCCTCATTAGGATCGCGGTTCAGTTAGAGCCGAGCTCAGCTGACTTTGGGTGACACCCCCTGACTCCCTCAGAACATGCAACTCCACACAAGAAGGCCGGAACTGAAATTCAAATTCCTAACCTCAGAACAGCAAGGCAGATTTTCCAACCAATATTCCATTCCATGCTCTCTGGCTGTTATGTGGAAATAAGCATACTTTTAATATATTGGTGTGCCTTCCTTTAAGTGTGTTTCATATTCCTTGACAGAACCTCGATATTCAAGTTGAGGATGTACGCATTCGAGCCATCTTGTCATCGTTACGTAAGCGGATCCCCGTGACAGAGGGCTACGTGGAGGTAAAAGATGGCGGTAAATGGAAGCAGATCTGCAACACCGACTGGAGCCACTTTAACAGCAGAGTCATCTGTGGCATGTTTGGCTTCCCTGGGGAGAGAAAATACAATGCCAGAGTCTACAAGTGAGTATTAACATTGGGTAAGGTTGGATTCTGTCTCGTGCCGATGTGAGAACTGGATCACTGTTTGTCATTTCGAGAAGAATTCATGGTTTTGAAATGCGAGTCGTCTTGTCATTCTACAGTGAAACTCCAAGACCTGCATGGGCGAAAATACCCAGTAGTGTGAAAAAATGTTCATGCATTCAAGCCATTCCCACTTTTCTGCTCCCCCTACAACGAAACGTCCCCCTGTTCCGTTATACGAAATCTTTTTCTCTGCTCTTGCCTCGCAACGAGATTCACGACAACGAAGCAAGCCTTCCGCAAAAGTCTAATCCAACCTCAGCATGCCACAGCGACCTCTACTGCTTCGTTCGGAAACGGCGACAGCCACCACCACACTGGTTTACACATGCGCAGTAGTACAGGACGTTTTTGCAGCACGAACGTTGCATTGCTAAAATGGCAATAAAATGGGCCTTTGCGTACCAAGGAGTTAAGAAAAGAAAAGCTTTAACGCTTGAAGACAGGATATAGGTAATAAAAATGAAAGATGGAGGAAGCAAAATAAATGACATTGTGCAAGAAATCGACTTAAGTGAAAGTAAATGCTGATCGTAAATTTAGCAATTTCTTTTCCTTTTTTTCTTTCTACGCTGGCTATATCAATCGCGAAATAGCGAGGGATCACTGTACTATCCATATCAACACATAGAAGATACTGTTGTGGTGAACTTTTTCACTGGGAACTTAGTTTCATTAAATCACATTTTCTGTCATTAATTTCAATGCTCGAATATGAGCTGAGCTTCATAACTTGGCACCCTGGAGGTCGACTCGATAGGCCTCCATCACTTATAGAGCAATCGCCTTGTCAGCTGGCTTTTATTTTCTTTGCTTGCTAGCAAAATTACGTAGTTGTGACTTAATATTTCCTTCCAAAATGTAAAACCTACCAAAGTTATCTCATGGGCATCGTTCTATAAACAGCAATTTAACTGATTTCTGATGTTCAGGGTGTTGCTTACATGAGCCAAACATCATCTGATTAATTGTAGTTGACCATAAAATAGTGCGCTATTGCATTTAACGCTAAATTTAGTGTGTGCAAAGCCTGTAATTTTCCTTTACTGCAGCAGAGCATGGCCTCTCCTTAACTTTCCATCTACGTGTCATTCTGCTGCCGCTATGACTCCTTGTGAAACGTGCAGTGTGTTCTTTAAGGCTGCCCTTGAAAGGGGCCAAACTTGCTGCTCTCTAATAATCTGAATTTTCACTTTGCTCTGAGACATCGGCACGATTATGGTTTTATCAAGAGTTCGTTTAGAGTAGCCATTCGGTTTGAATGACTTAAAACTACATTCAAAATGGGGATTATGTAATTGTACACACAGATGGAGACTTGGAAAAATAACTGAGAACTGTATCAAAGGATGCATGCATATATACATATATCTACAGTATATATTTATATAAAACCTCTTCACCTCTGGTTGAGCATGTATATAATACTTTCATAAATCCAGGTATATATTTTATTTTTTTTTAAATTCTGATCAAAGTGTCCTCTACACCAAGGCTACATGCTTGCTTTTCTTTCTTTGACTCTCGAACCACTCCATTGCCAGCACCTTGGTCCGCCATCTGTCATCAATGTAAGATAAGCCTCACCCAGCATTGGGCCAGAGGTGAAGACGCTAGGGGTGAGCAGTGGTTCATTTCCATGGGATTGCACTGCCCTCTCAAAACAGGCTAATTTAAGCATAGTTGAAATAATGTAGTGTAAAGTGTTGTGTAATTCATTCTGTAGACCACAGGTGTCAAACTCAAGGCCCGAGGGCCAGATGTGGCCCACCACCTCATGTTATGTGGCCTGCAAAAGCAAATCAAACATGTCAACTTCCATGATGCTAGCTGAAATCTGTAACAAAATTGAAAATTCTCAGAAAAAATAAAATCGTTTTTTTTTTTTTTCCATGACTGAACTCAGAGTGCAGGGTGACTTTCAGGCCAGATTAAGATCTTCATCATTTCATGATAGCGACATAAAAAGTGTATCAGTAGAAATTTCCTTCCGTTGTTGTTCTATCAAACAGCGCAAATCTGCATTCCAGCTGGCCCCTAATTGCCCGCCTGTGGCTAACAAAATTAATTGGGAATCTTATCCTGTCTCAATTGAAAAGCAAGCGTTGCCTTCACCATCTGTTTTTTCCACATTCATCTTAGATGTAGGACATTAGTTTAGGATGTGCTGTTGTATTTAATGAGCGTAATAAATATTTACATAAAGTGGGATTCCTTCAAAAGACAGATTAGCATCCCAGCAAGTCCCCTGGTTGATAGCATAAGAGGTTTTTCCATGTTTATTAAGTATAAATCTCTTAATTACCATTTGTCATCATTGCACAAAAAATTTACAACAGAGTATAAATTCCACTTCACCGGGAGGGATAAAAAATTAGTTCAGTGAATATAAACTACATCATGCTGGAGCAAATCTAATGAAATCTTAATGGCCAGGTGTGTTTCTTTTCATAACCCCTCACCTTTTCATGTATATTCCAATGAAAATCTTACACATCTTTGCAAATTTTAGACTTGTCAGCTCGAATGAAAATATCCTTCATGCAAGTACTCAGCGGCAAAATGAAAACCTAAATGGTCACAGAAGACCGAACAGTGATCATAATTGAAAAACAACACGCCAGGCCAGTTTTAATGGGCTTGGCTGTGTTGGCTCTCTCACTCCCTAATGTACGTACCGTAGTCAGTGTATACGGTATATATTTGCATACATAAACGTGCCTGTGCGGTTCGGAATCGTAACTGATGCCTTCTCCTTCTTGATCCGCAGGATGTTTGCTCGCAGGAGGAAGCCCACATACTGGGAGTACGCCGTCAACTGCACCGGCAACGAGGCTCATTTGTCCAGCTGTAAACTGGGGAGGGATACATCCTTGCAGTCGAACGGAACCTGTGCTGAGGGGTTGCCCGTAGTGGTGAGCTGCGTCCCTGGCAAAGCCTTTGCTCCTTCATCAGCGACTGGATTTAAGAAGGCCTTC
The DNA here is from genome assembly GCF_054856545.1 of Hippocampus guttulatus. Classification (NCBI taxonomy): domain Eukaryota; kingdom Metazoa; phylum Chordata; class Actinopteri; order Syngnathiformes; family Syngnathidae; genus Hippocampus; species Hippocampus guttulatus. Next base: position 2,693,321 of record NC_141265.1, read on the forward strand.
AGACAAGAGGTACAGTCTCACTTAACCGCTGCTCATGTTTGAAAAGCACTTTGGTTGGTGTCAGTTGAATAGTAAATGAAAGCACCCGTCACTATGGTTGGATCACGGGGGCCCAAACTCCAAGAGGCTTGCGCCCCTCACCTGAGGCACTGAACCCTCAAATATAACTTTTTTTTCTATGTGCAATGTTTTTTTTAACTCAAAAGTAGCTAGTATGATGAAATTAAAAATCACAAGCATTTTCACGGTTGGGCACACCCCCCTTTGGCCCACTCATAAACACAGGTCTGGCAAAGCCTTGATGATCAAGTAGTTTGAACTAAAAATGTTCACCTCGGGTAAAAGATGCTAACTTTGATACATGAGAAATGGTTTCCGAAATACAGTTGAAGTGACTTTTGGCTTGTGACTACTGGATACACTCTAGTCTAGACCCACCCGTGATATAGAGGAACCATATGAAAAAAAAACCCACTCAAAAATAGGTTTAAACATATTCAAGAATATTAAAGGACATCCAAAAGAAAAGCAGAAATACACTTCAACTCGAGTATTCCACAAAGTTAGTTCTCGCTCTCTCTCCATCTTACTGTCAAGATTGACGTCAAGACTGTTGTGCAGCACAACTCTCCAAATAAGGGGAAAAACATGCTTGCGTCAAGCTGTTTATGTGCCACTTCCAGTTCAAGTTTACTAGAAAACTGACACATAACAAGGAGAAGTAACCATTTTACATTTTAACACCAAAATGTTCAGTCAACCCACATCATTTCATCTCATTAAAGTCTGACAGCTTCACGTAAACATATAATGCAAACCACCCGAGATGGAAATGAATGTTATCACACAGTCTAAATCTTCTAGCAACTGCTACTTGAACACACGAAGCAGCAACACATACAAGCAGGGCACAGCAACACTCACCGGCATATACCGCCATTTCCAGACTACAAAACGCACCTGATTACCACAGCAGCTAGATTTAGCTATTAAAACAAATATGTACATCATAGCTGCAGGTCTCCGCATTATAACTTGGGATATTTGCAAACAAAGAGGTCACCACACAAAAGGACTTTTATTTTCGCCACGCAGCCTTTTTTGGAAAACCAGTTGGTATGTGTTTGGGAGACGGAGGGGATATCGTTCCATAGCCGGACTTCCTGTCCTCCGGGCATGGTTGGAGTCAGTAGCCAAACAAACAACAGAGCCACGGGGGTCACGGCGCAGAGATGGCTGTTTTGATGGCACTCTTTCCCGGTGCTCATCAAACTCAGCTCAAAATGCTTATTTCCGCTCTGCTGGATACTATTTCGCTCTTCCTCACGCATGTGCATTTCAGCCGCAAATGGCTGGTGAAGATTCAGTATGACGGCGAACTTGGACAGTTTCATTGGTCCAATGTGACGTGTGGTAATTCCATTGCTCGGATGTGATGAGACTGCGGGTGAATCTGTCGGCAACTTGAAGCACGTCAGTAAAAATTCATAAATAAACCGTGTCACGTTAAAAGACGCAGGGTTGAAAGCACGGGAAGAAATAGTAGCGGCTTATAGTCTGGAACGTATGGTATTCTCTCTGTTGTGGGGTAACAATGACTATTGCTGAATTACAAAGTAGTTTTGGACCTTCTCTGCCTCTTCTTCTTAACACGCTGTATCTCTTCCAGCAGACCTGAATGCTGCGTGTTAGTACATGGAAATTGTGCGACTCTACATTCAGACTTGCCTTTACAATGCAAAAATCCATTTAAAAAAGAGTCTGCTATGAAGCGAGGGTGCGAACGATAAACCATAACACAGCAAAGATTCATTGTATCTTTCAATCGCCGGTGATCCTAGAAATTATTTACTAAATTACATTCCTGCATGGTGAATAATTTCAACAAGTTTTTGCCAAGTTGAGTTATTTCAGGTATGAAAGCATGCGCCGAAGGCTGTGAACGCAATGTGTGGCGGATGTATAAACTGTATAAACTGTGCTGCGCATGTGTTTACATGTACAGTTAAACAGTTGAAGTTTTGCTCAACCGTTGCCGGGAGATCTGAATCGCTACCACTTTGCCTGTTTTCATCTACTCTAAGCTTGATTTTTTTTTTTTTTTTGAAAGAATGTTTTTTTTCCCCCTCTTCAGCAGCCATTGGTCCGTGTGCGTGGCGGGGCCATAGTAGGCGAGGGCCGTGTCGAAGTGTTGAAAAATGGAGAGTGGGGCACCATATGTGATGACAAGTGGAACCTGCAGTCTGCCACAGTGGTGTGTCGAGAGCTGGGCTTCGGTACGGCAAAGGAGGCACTGTCTGGTGGTCGCCTTGGACAAGGTGGGTGACTCTACTTGAACACACTCTCAGATGCATCCAAAAAGGAAAAACATCCAGGATTCAAATATGTGCAGTTGGAGCATGAGAGTCGGCTACATGATTTTTTTTTTCTTTTCTGCCAAGCATCTGCCCTACATTTCTAAAGGTTACAGTTTTAATTCAAGTAAATCATCTGTTAGTTGCTTAGTTCCGTAAATGTGTCGATTGACAAGTTATTCTGAATGTGACATTGTCTTATATTGCATTTGTGTAGGCCTATAGCTCAGTGGTTCACCGAACCCTTCATAAGTTAAAACTCTATATATATATATACACACACACACACACACACACACACACACACACACATTTATATTTATATATACTGTATATATGTATCTCTATCCATCCATTTTCCGAACCGCTTTATCCTCACAAGGGTCGCGGGGGGTGCTGGAGCCGATCCCAACTGTCTTCGGGCAGTAGGCGGGGGTCACCCTGAACCGGTTGCCAGCCAAATCGCAGGGCACACATAGACAAACAACCATTCGCGCTCACACTCACACCTAGGGACAACCACTCGACTACCGGGACACCCTATATAAATATTTTAATATTACAAATTCAAAAAAACACACATTTATTAAAAACAGAAAAAGTTAATAAAATTTCAAGGGATAAGTATATATATTTTTTTCCAATTAACGACGTACTATCACGACAGTCACATGTTGACTACGAAGCAAACTGAATTTCCCACAGCACTGATTGGACAAGCAATGTCATGTGATCATCTGCAGCCAGCAATGGCCAAGCGGGCGTGTCATAACTGTATGTTATGGGGCCGTGTGATACCACTGACCCAACTTGAGGATTTTCCAACATTCGAACCGTCGTTCAGACAATTTCTTCGCTCTGACTGAATTTGAGATAGGATGTCCTGTATGTTGAGTCGCGTGTGTCTTATCCTCCATGGCAGAGGCTTCGTCGAACCCTTGAGAACGACTCACCGAACCCCTGGGGTTTGATCGAACCCATGTTAAGAACCACTGCTATAGCAACAAGTCTCATGCATGCTCGACAGACACATATTTGACTACTAGTTGACAATTGTAATCAGCTTTGCAGTGAAAATGCCAATGATGCTTTTACTTTATCTTTATGGGACTTGCTTTTCTTTTCAAACTCTGGGCTACTTGAGAACAAATATCTGCTAACTTTCTTGCGACGCTCTCGTTTCGTATGTGAAGCGGCATCTTTCAAATTGGAGTGAAGCCCTGTAGTTTTTCCAATGCAATGTTACACTGTGTGGAACTGATTTCACTGATCATTTAAGTTGTCCTTGTTTGTTGCTCTACGTAGTGATTTTTCCTTTTTTTTCCAAAAGATATTTTTGAGATTTTAGTTTATCTAGGATATTTAAATGTAATTTGTATTAATCATCATTTGTGCAGGCGACTGGTTAGCATGTCGGCCTCACAGTGCAGAGGTGCAGGGTTCGATTCCGCTCCCGCCTTCCTGTGTGGAATTTGCATGTTCTCCCCGTGCCCGTGTGGGTTTTCTCCAGTTTCCTCCCAAATTCTAAAAACATACATGGCAGGCTAATAGAACACTCTAAATTGTCCCTCGGTGTGATTGTGAGCGCAATTGGTTATTTGTCTATGTGTGCCCTGTGATTGGCTGTCAACCAGTTCAGGGTTGTACCCTTACTGCCCGAAGACCGCTGGGATGGGCTCCATCACGCCAGCGACCCTCGTGAGGATAAGCCGATTAGAAAATGGTTGGTTTGAACCACTGCTGCGTGAGAAATTTTTGTCACAGAAAGTGGTTCATGCTAGGAAACGTTTATTTGACGGAGATAAAAAAGTAATTAAAACAGTGCAAACAATTTCACTGTCCCTTTTTTCTCATCTTATTGCATTGCCAAGGTATTGGATCAGGACTCTCTCTTGGCCCATATTCAGAATCAAGTGACACGAACTTGGAGGCAAGCAAAAAATAATCAGGACATTCCTAATTCCAGCATTGAGCATTTTTACAGAGTTTTCTTCGACAGCACATCCATGACTCTCGTGGGGATAAGCGGATCAGATAATGGATGGATGGATGTATCATTGAGATGTTTTTCTTTTTCATGGGTTGTTGGAGCATACAGTATGAGTTAACCACACAAGCCAGCTGGCGGGGAAAAAAAAACATACAGAAAAGTCACATTCTGTGATCTCAGTGACCACCTCTGTAATCATGGCCTCCACTGCATGGACTTCCTTTCCAGACTCGAGACAGTGCACAGTGTTTATACCGCTGGCCACATGCAAGTTTTTGACAGTGTCTTCAGAGTACATTTTACAACAAAAGTGGGTTGCCCCATGGAAAAATTGAAAAGTGCTGCTGAGCCATTGAAAATAACACACTCAGCAGATGTTTTATAGACTCAGTTTACCTGTCATCGGAATATGCAATGGAAATCAAGATTTGAAAATTAAAACAAAGTAAAGGTATTGGATTGACCTTCCTGCTGCAGTTGGTGTGTCATACATCAAAAGTTGTTAGATTGTTGTTGATGGAAAGTTTGTCCGTGCAAAGCAAACACAGTGGGGCCGTGTGATACCACTGACCCAACTTGAGGATTTTCCAACATTCGAACCGTCGTTCAGACAGTTTCTTCGCTCTGACTGAATTGGAGATAGGAGCGCTGTATGGCGGCAATAAATTCAAGTCACTTCACAGTATTCAGCAGTTTGGCAGACAGTGAACAACTGCGCAAAAAACCAAAAATGCTTCAAGCTATTAATTGCCACTCCCAGTCAAGTTTCCTGTCAAATTAGACAAAAACAATTACATGTGGTGTATTCAAAAAAAAAAAGCACATAGCTTTGGAATGTCTAACACACAATGCAAAATGCGACAGGACAGGATAACGAATACTGGCATGCAATAACCTTTTTTAGCAACAAATTACAAATACAAATGGTGGAGCAACAGTTATAGAAAGACAATATAACAATGCTTATCCTTTGCAGAAAAAAACTGACTTATATTGATAGAGCTTACTGAGTCCGCAGTGAAGCTCTGCTTCGTGTGTGTTTCTTTTTCTGTATTATACTGCCTTCAGGTGGCCAAAGCCCACAGCAGAAAGAGCAGCCTAATATCTTATGATTCGAAGCAAACAATGTGGCAAACTTTGTTTTAAATCTTTACACTCAGTACTTTACTGTATATTTTATGAAGTGCAATGATGTCATGTTTTTCTTTTCCTTACAAAAAACACATTTCAAACATTTTTGTTTTGGGGTGGAACAGATTATAATAATAATAATAATAATAGATTTTATTTATAAGCGCCTTTCAAGACACCCAAGGATTAATGGCTTTTTCAATCATTTCAATTCGAAAAGATGATTTGAGGTACAAGCTCCTTCGGTTCGATGGAGAAAGCGGTTCGAAGAATGAATAAATAACTCTTAAATGCACTATTGTCGAGTTCACAAGGACAGCATGCACATAATGCCACTTGTATTCTACCCAAAGATGCTACACTGAGGCTACAGTGGTGGAAATCGCCTCCTATGTTAGGGAAAGACTTATATTTAAAGGGATACTTGACTTATTTTGCCATTCACAGCAGTAGAACGTAACTTACATTATTTTTCATGTACAATTAAAATTGTTGCCACTTGCTGTCTACTGAAAATGACACCACATATATCAGGGCTCATGTAACAACCAATCACAGCTCATCTTACGAACGTCACATGACCAAACCCAGAAAACAGGTGAGCTGTCGTTACCTGAGCTCTGAGCAACTGTGATGTCATTTTCAGCCGACAGCTTGTGGCAAAATGCGTTTCTCAAGGTATTAATTGTACATGAAAAATAACGAAGTTAGCACATTATATTATTATAGCTAAAATATTCACGTTTTACTGTTGAAAATGACTAAGTAAGTCAAGTACCCCTTGAAGATTTTGGATAAGCCTCCATGCGTGCGAATCGTTTCCTGCGTGTATTGTGTATTATTATGACTACAACATAAGACTGCTCAAACGTTTTCCCCCCCAGCATACCACTGGTTACAATTTTCAACGGAGTTTCCTTTTTGTCTACGCGGCCGACGGCTACACGCGTTTTTCGTGAAATGTCATTTTCAAACATTTTTTTTTTTTTTTTTTTTTTTGCAAGGCATGGGCCCAGTCCATATGAATGAAGTGCAGTGTTCGGGATTTGAGAAGTCCATCACAGAGTGTCCCTTCGACAAGGAGTCTCTGGGCTGCAGCCATGAGGAGGATGCAGCTGTCAGATGTAATGTCCCCGCTATGGGCTTCCAGGAGAGGGTGAGATTTATTTGTTGTCTTCCATCGGCTTGTTTCTCAAACATCCTCTCCTCGAGCCCCAAGAGCCTTTGCATGAATTACGTACGGGCATGACTTCCAGTACGAACCTGTACCGGTGGTTTGTTAATGGTAACCGTTTGCGCCAGGCGTCTTTCTATGACGGTCACGGTTTTAAGACAATGTGGGGAACGCTGGCTTTCACAAATTAAAAGAGAAAACGTTTCAATCCCGCGCGACACTTTGCAGCGCGGTTGGAGGATGACATCAAAAAATGGCCTGCGACATTGAACAATCGCATGTTTAGCTGCTTTCTGAACTCTGGTTGTCGCAAGCACAAATTTTGATGCGCGTGTTGCTACGTGGGCTTTTTATCCGCAAAATGAAAAGGAGTGTCACTGGGTGACCTTTTCAAGTGAAAGTTTCAAATGAAGATTTTCAGACGAATCCTTCTGCGTTCCTCATCTCCGGCCGGGCAGGTGCCGGGCACTGTACCGATTATCAGCGTTCTTTCCTCGTTGTTCAAAACATTGCTTTTCTAGCCATAGTGTCAACTTCTTCTGGCTGTTCGCACAAGCGCCAACGGGTTCCCGTGCTGTGTCCAGACATTTTTCAATGCTGCGGGGGCTTACAATAGCTTAGAAAAGGAAACAAAAATAAAAAGATACAAATAAAGTAAAGGGAACAAATTGCTACTTCCGGTGATTTCCAGGAAGTCGCGCCCATAATTCTTTTGACATCAGAGCCATCAGGAATAAGTTGGATACAACATACGTGTTTGAGAGCTTAAACACTTTGGAAATGGTTCCAACATTGGAACTTTTTCAGAAAAGTGGACACCAGTGCTTTCTGTTGCGTTTGTTCCCGTCAACCGCCGCAGGATCTCGTTGTATCCATGCCGGTTGATCGTCTGACGTTTACTGGGTCACTGCCATGTCACTAAAAGATTTTGTGTATCAATCAGGTAGCCCTACAAATTAATCAGTAGCCATAAAGTAACTCCCACTTTCCAAAGATTGGCGACACCTCCATTATACTGGATACAATTACATCATTTCAAGACCTCAACTGGAGCCCTTCAAAATCCACTTCTCGGTCTATGCGACGTATTGCAATGAGCAATCTTTCTGCGTGTCACACTCAAATATCAGAGACCTGATTCATGAATACGAGCCCGAAACCACGTGCCTTTCTTGTCGTCCATATCTGTAGCTGCGTTTGAGTGGAGGTCGAAACCCCTTCGAGGGCCGCGTGGAAGTGCTGGTGGAGAAGAACGGCTCTCTGGTGTGGGGGACGGTGTGCAGTGAGGGCTGGGGAACCATGGAGGCCATGGTTGTCTGCAGACAGCTGGGCTTGGGCTTTGCCAGCAATTCTTTCCAGGTATGCGCGAAGGAACGAGATGGAGCGGAGGAAGTTGTTCGACACCGTCCAAGATGCGAACCGACTTCAACTAAAATAAATCAGAAAAGATTCATTTGGATTCTTGACATAATTTCAGCGTTTCAAGTACAAATTTGAGTCGGAAAAAATCAAATCAAAAGCTACAACTATGTATGTATAATTTGGGCCACTCATCACTAATTTCATGCAAATTCCATTCTGTCAGTTAAAGTGTAGCTTTTTGTCAATTTGTCAGGGAATAGGAATTATTTCCTAATACACACACACACACACACACACACACACACACACACACACACACACACACACACACACACACACACACACACAGGGGTTCTGTCAGTGATGGGCTTTTGGTTTACTGTCCTAATATTCGACTGTCATTTAATAAGCATCTGCAATTAGTCAACTTTCATGAAGATTAACGGCAGTCTAACGTCGTGATTTTAATCATCTGACTTCTGGTTAAACTGAAGAAGTACCAGAGTGCACTCCAGTGGTCACAGATGGAAATTGCACCGCGGTGGGCAAACATTTTCTGCTGCTTGTTCTGTTCCGGGTCACGGGCGAACTCAGTCTTATCCCGATTGACTGTGGAAGGGAGCCAGTGTACACGCCAGATTGGTTGCTGTGGTCAGTCACAGGGCACATAGAGACAAACAGACATTCACACTCACATTTATGCATTCTGATCATTTATTATCAGTTTGCAATGAAACGAACATTAATATTTTGGGGATGGCGGGCAGGCAAATGTTATCAAGAAAGCTTCATGCAATGATTTGAAGTTTTTGACTCTGAGGCAGATTTGGCATTCATGCTTCAGCGTAGTGACTTTGCCAATTTTTTGATATTTTTCATCAGTGATTCGATCATTTCTCGTTATTTCGGTTAATCTTATTTCAAGTTGAGCACACATTATTACCATTGTTAACCATGTCAATATTTTCACCACCTAAACTGTGCTCAGTATGGTAAAGAACACATTGAATATTTTATTAGTTTAGGTATGAGGTATAAGTAGTATTGGTGTATATTCATGAAAATAATTCCAAGCACTTCCCATTTAATTGATTATACGGTGTGTGAGAAACACAATGCTAAATTTAGTTCAAATGTCACTGCCGTGCACCAAAATGACCCAGAGATGTGTGATGGTATGGTTTTTTTTTTTTTTTTTTAAATCTTTCTTTTTAAACCATCATGTCTGTTTTCTCAACAGGAAACATGGCACTGGCAAGGCGAGGTGAGTGCAGACAGTGTGGTGATGAGTGGAGTTCGCTGCTCTGGTACTGAGATGTCTCTGTCCCACTGCCTGCACCACGGAGCCCACCTCAGCTGCTCCAAAGGAGGTGGCCGCAATGCCGCAGGAGTCTCGTGCTCTGAGAGTAAGACACTTTATTCTTTCGTTTTTTAAAAATTATTTTTTAATATTTTATTTACGATTGACGATTCAAATTGTCACCTATTTGCATTCTTTTTTTAACTCATCCTCTGTTATTTGGTGAAAAATTCACCTCTTTACCGTTTAAAAAAACAAAAGCCAGGACAGGGGTATGTTTACCACTGTGTTTTATTACCGGTACTTTTTCTTTTAACAACACTCAATAAGCATTGGGGAACTGAGGACTGTCGAGGCTTTGGAGGTGAAATTTGTCATATACAGTACTCGCGGCAAGATGTATTCCACGGATTTATATACGAATGGAGTATAAATAGGCCCCTCGCAGTTGAAGCCAGAGGGCAGCCATCTTACATTGCCACTGCGACTGACACCTTCTGTTATTTTTTTCACTAAAAACATTGTTATCGGTGTCTGTTTTTACGCTGGGATACCAGTGTGGAGTCATGAGAGCCTCTGAAAGAATCAACTTCTCCATTTAGTGGCTGCCTCTCCAGCAGCGCATATCCCTGTACCCACATTCTTGCTGCTGGAGGCTGTAAATTTCCCCAGTGTGGGACAAATAAAGGATATCTTAGTATATCATCTCACAAGCATGAATTGTGGCTGACAATTTTTTTTCTCCCAGACAACGGTAGGCCATAGACGGTTTTTGCCATTGAGACAAAAAATGTAAAACGGCATGTAGAAATCGACGTGTTCAAGTTCGGCGGACTTGTTAGATGGCCGCTGGTGACTTCACTTATTTCGGCGGCGAGTATGCAGCATTGTTATTCTATTCCTAAATCCGTAATGCTGAGTCACCATCCCCTGCGAATAGCAAGTGGCTTTCCTTATAATCAACCAAGTTGACACGCATCCTACATTTGATTATGTAAGCACTTCCCGTATACCGACAGGAGGGTGTTACACGGAAATTTCGGGTCTTGCTTGACGGGTGCAGTTCGATCCAACTGAAAAATGACTCATATGACACGCCGCACAAGCTGCGCAGGCAATGCCACACAAGTCCGTTTGACTTCAAATTAAATGACAAGACCGCACGATGAGGCGCTCCCATACCTGGAATGAATGTGCTTTACAAAGCGCGTGAAACCAAACTTGCTGATGATGATGTACCGTACCCTTTGGCTCCACTTGCGATTTTGACAACAGCGGACTCCAACTGGGTCCGTCTGACGCTCGCTACGGCACGTGTATCCCATCACGCGTAATTGTGTAACTCGGTCCGTGCACATCCGTTTGCTTCAGCCTTCATTCTTGTGCCACCAGCGGCCCCTGACCTGGTGCTGAACCCTCAGGCGGTGGAGCAGACCACCTACATGGAGGACAGGCCCATGTTCATGCTGCAATGTGCTTTTGAGGAGGAATGCCTGTCCACCTCCTCCAAAGAACTGCCCGCCAACTCCTACCGCCGGCTGCTGCGCTTCTCCTCCCAGATCCACAACAACGGCCAGTCCGACTTCCGGCCTAAAGCTGACCGACAGTCTTGGGTGTGGCACGACTGTCATAGGTCAGTTCCTAATTACAGACGTCTCTGTTTGCTCTATGAGGTTTGAATTGTCTCTGCCATGTAAACCTCCACGCGAAACGTTTTTTTTTTTTTGAGTGCGGGAAAAACACTTATAACCTCATTCCAAGTTCCTTTTTTGATTTGCGCGGCGAGAAGTGCACATTCTTGTGCCCCTGGATTAACCTTAAATTGGAAGCAGGAGCTTCTTAAAAATACAAACCAATTGTGGTTTTTTTTTCCCCCTCCAGGGTTTGTGACTTTTGTTAACAACGTTTGCTTTGATGCGGGATATTTTTCTATTCACAGTGCTACGTTGGAGCTTTGTTGTTAAAACTCTGTGTATGTGTCGGTAGGCATTATCACAGCATGGAGGTGTTTACTACCTACGACCTGTTCAGTCTGAATGGAACCAAAATAGCAGAAGGACACAAAGCCAGTTTTTGTCTGGAGGACTCCGAGTGTGATGAAGGTAGGAATATTATCTCAATAGGACTCTAAATTCAGATTTATACTTTTGTGGTGATTTTTTTTTCTGAAGATATTAATGCCGCACAGGCGCAAATACACAGGAATGGATGACGATGTATTAAATGTTGTGACATAACAAAATCTACTGATGAGTTGATGTGAGGGATGTCTGTAAACTTGCATTTCGTTGAAAATTCTAAAAAATGACCATAGCTTTGAATGTGACTGCGAATGGTACTTCTGTGGGAGGTGAGATAAGCTGAAGACCGGTCCAGGGTGTACCGCTTCCCCAAAAATCAATTGGGATAGTCTACAGCTCATTAGCCTAATGAAGCCAAGTAGGATAGGAAATGCATGGATGGATGGCTGGATAGAGGTGCTGCCCCCAAGTGGCCAAAAGTGCTATACCGCTGCAATTTCTTTTTACGCTTTTTGACGTTGAAGAAAAAAATTCATTTAAAAATGTCAAGTAACCCAAGAGTGTTTAACATACAAGCAACATAATTATTAAGAATTTATGCATGCTTATTTCAAATAACGTCTGTTTCTTGAGTGTCCTCTTTGGAAACATATTATGGTTACTCAAGGCGATTTTTTTTTTTTTTTTAGATTTGGTGTCTCAAAAGAAGCAAAAAAAAAAAAGGCCAAAGAAAATGCCCAATATGCACACAAAGTTTAAATATCCTCGCTGAACCGAGGTCTTGTGTGACGAATGCTGAAGTTTGGTGTGACTTAAGTGGCATATTTTTTTTTTCTTGTCTTCTTGCAGGCATTGAAAAAAGATACGAATGTGACAATTTTGGAGAGCAGGGCATCACTGTGGGCTGCTGGGACACATACCGGCATGACATCGATTGCCAGTGGATTGACATCACTGACATAAAGCCTGGAGATTACATTTTCCAGGTAAATTTCCTGCCCACCTTTGTCTCTTCTTATATTATTGTACGATTAAAAGAAAAATCCTTCGCACATCCTTTTTATAGATAATAATCAATCCAAACTACGAAGTGCCAGAGTCTGATTACACCAATAACGTCATGAAATGTCGATGTCGATATGATGGTCATCGCGTGTGGATGTACAGCTGTCACAATGGTAAGTCCTGGAAGATATTAAAATTATCTGTTGTCATCATGTAAGCTTCAGAAGTCTAGGAGGATTATTTTTGAATCCATATCTTAATAAATGCATGAAAGAAAGAGATACTTCCCAAACTCTTATTTTTTCACTCCAAGAAAGATTTGTCACTTTGTGCCGTGTAGTTTTTGAATGATGCCAGGAAGACAAATGTAGCGCCTCCCCCGCCACACTTTGATGTTAAAGTAGTACTTTCATGTCTAATGTTATTTATCGTTGCAGTAGTTTGTGGCGAGCGTACTCATTGGTAGACTTCCATCTCACCAGATGGAAGTCTAGCAGATGCCGCATGAGTGTATCTCATTTTCAGGTACATGATGTGTCCATAAGCATATACGGTATATATATATATATATATAGTACTAAATTAGAAGACATATGCGAAAATAACTGGAAAATAATAGAGCTATTCTACTGGAAGGGTGCAAACTGAACGCAGTTTTACGACCACGATACAAACTATAATCTCTTCTCGCAGGCCTCGCACTCTTGCACAGACCTTCACCACAAGTTTTGGGATAAAGTAAACCAATTATCCCTGGAATAGAAAAGGTCTTACTCCTCCACAAAAGCATTTCAAATTATCCTGCGGTGCCTTGAAGCAGTAGGGAGGTAAACAACCCTTTAAAAAAAAAAAGAAAAAAAATTCAAGTGACACACAATTCTAGCAATGAAAGGAAGAGGGGAGGGCAGAGGTCGTCCCTCAAGGCTGAACACTGAACCCGGCCGACCTCGGCTGGCAGTAACGGTTTGTGTGGCCCTCATCATCCTTTGTGTGTGTGTTGAACAAAAAGATTCCGCTCAGTGTAAATAAGAGTTCTCATTGAGGGTTTACAGAGGGGCAGCAGCCCGGTGGTTAGCGCGTTGACCTCACAGTGCAGAGGTACCGGGTTCAATTCCAGCTCTGGCCTCCCTGTGTGGAGTTTGCATGTTCTCCACGTGCCTGCGTGGGTTTTCTCCAGGCACTCCGGTTTTCTCCCACGTTCCAAAAACATGCATGGCAGGCTGATTGAACACTCCAAATTGTCCCTTGGTGTGAGTGTGAGCGTGGATGGTTGTTCGTCTCTGTGTGCCCTGCGATTGGCTGGCAACCGGTTGAGGGTGTCCCCCACCTCCTGCCCCAAGACAGCTGGGATAGGCTCCAGCACCCCCCCGTGACCCTTGTGAGGATAAAGCGGATCGAAATGGTTTACAGAGGTGGTGCGCTCACCTGACTCGTGTGGGTTCACTTCCTACTCGGTGCCCGTGTACATGTGCATCTTGAATTGTTGTCTGTCTCTAAATGTGCCCTGTGATGGAAAATATCCAGGGTGCGGTCTGCTTTTCGTCAGCTGGGATAGGCTCCAGCTTGACCCTGTGACCTCATGACCCTGAACAGCAATGGCAGCATAGAACATGGAGGAATGGATACATTATAATTCATTTGAATGAATCGATTTATAAATGGCATACTCGTGTTGTCCTAAGGCTAAACTATCATCATTTGGATCAGCACCCAATCCAACCCCTTGGAAAAAAAGATTCCCACATCCAACTTGATGTGTGCATTGAATTTTTCGCAGCGGCAATATTACATACCGTATTTGCCGCACTAAAAGGCGCCCTGGATTATGAGGCGCACCTTCAATGAATGGCTATTTTGTAATTTTTTTCATACATTCGACGCATCGCATTATAAGGCACAATCTACAATGCCTCCACTAGATGGTGCTACGCTCCTTCCATTCAACTCTAGGGGCGTTGATGACCACCTCTGAAAAGCGTAAATTAAGTATTACTCTACTTAAATGAAACTACGGAAATTGAAAATAAGGAGGAAGGAAATCACAAAATAAATTCTATATCCCCCCCTACAGAATTTATTTTGTGATTTCCTCGCTTGATTTTCTTCGTAGTTTCATTGAAGTAATCATTAATTTACGTTTTTCGGAGGCAGCCCTGAACGTCTCTCAAGTGGAACGGAAGAAGAGAAGGCATGGAGACGGACAAAGGCGTACCTGTATTTGTTGAGACTGTTTTAAAAAACAACACCACAGCTCTCCTTTTTTAGGAGCCGCAACAAAAACCTATTCAATAATGCAGCGACACAGTTCACTGAACCAACAGCAAGTTGTAACGTTGGAAGCATTACCGTAATGACCATACACAAGACGCACCGGATTTTAAGGCGCTCGGTGAGCTTTTAAGAAAATGGAAGACTTTTTGGTGCGCCCTATAGTGCGGAAAATACGGTGTGTGTGTGTGTGTGTGTGTGTGTATATATATATATATATATATATATATATACTGTATTATACATGTATGCTAATGTTAAGATGAACCAATAAAATGCATGGTGCTCACTATATTGCTCATCAATTATGTGAAATTCCTCGAAGATTGATCTCGAATATTGGGATGGGATGCAAAATAAGGGAGAAGAAAAATGAGTTGATGGTGTGTCTGTGCTTTTTTTGCAAGGTGGCTCATTAAGCACTGAGACGGAGCAGACGTTCCCGGGACTCCTCAACAATCAGGTCACCCATAGGTAAAAAGCCACCAGCCAAGTCACCCTCCAACAGGGAGAAGCTCTGAAGCCCACAGCCACTACACGTCTCCGTCTGGGGTGCATACCTCCTCCCCGAAAAGAAAAAAGAAAAAAAAAAGAAGAAGATCAGCTCCAGCTCCATTGTTAGCGTCCTGCCTGCAAGAGAGCTGCTGCTGGAATGGAATTTGATTCAAAGTGCCATGAGGAACCTCTTTGTGAATGTGCAGCGCTGGAGAAAAACAACCTCCTGCTGGGTTCTTGTTTGAAAGCTTGTGTCGTTTCATGTCGAGGGCTCGGTGACTGCGAGGGCTTTTTTGGGGGGCTTTCGGGCCTGTTGTGCCTCCTTCCACATGTTTCCCAAATTGACATTTTTCATACAGTGAGGCGACTGCGGTTACGCCTGCGCCCAAGCGAGAAGAATCAGTCGTCAAAGCAAATCAATTCCTTATTTGCCTTGGTTTTCGTTTCTTTTCTATCACCTTCGTTCCATCTTCCAAACCTCTTTGGGTGGTCCACCAACATACACAACGAAGACAAAAGTATTGGGACAACAGGCCTTTCACACGCAACAGGAGCTAATAATATAGGAAAGCGTGGAGTCCGCATTGCAGTATATCGGGGTTCATCCCCATCCATTCGCCCAGAAGACACTTTCAGGGGGCACTGCTGCCGGATGAGAAGGTGTCGCCCAAGATTGGTTCGAGCTCATCCCAAAGGTTTGATGGAGTCGATGGCAGGGCTTTTGAAGTTCCTCCACGCTACACCTATCCCATGATATACAGTACCTTGATGGACCTTGCTTTGTGGACTGGGGCATGCTTGCAAAAAAAAAAAGGCCCTTTTCAAACACTGCACTCATGAAAATCATAGAATTGTCCGTTGTCCCAAGACCTTTGTCAATTTCAAAGAGCGAGCGAGAAGAAGAGGGGGGTGTTGGTGATCTGAGTGCTCACGCTTTGAAAGTGGTTCACTACAGACTAAACTCAAATGGTCGAGAAAAATTTCAGTCACGTGTGAAAAGACCTTCATCCACAATAGATGATGACTCCCTGTTGCCAAAAGCAGTGAGAATCAGGTGTGGTTATTTGATTTGATTTGAATTTGTATTCAAACCGTGCTTGACAGTGTAAAGATGTTCCAGAGCCGGAGTAGAACATCCTTGTGGACTCTTAAGTGTGCTGAATGATACCCTGACTCAAATCTCTCCCTATTTAAAGACTCAGAACTGTGGATGGGTGTAGTTTCTTTTTCCGTAACTTGCTGTCTATTTAATCAGGTTTCGCTTTAGTGCTTCTTTTAAAAAAATGTGGTTTGTACAATCGTGTGTGTGAATCCCATGTTATTGTACTTTTTATGTTCGTGGTGCTATCAAACTGGCCCTCTGTTTTCTGAGGGTACAGTCTGTGTTTTACAAGCTACATTATGTATACTAACAGTATACTTGAACAAAGCGTAAGACATTTGCGTTATTTGTTAAAAATCTAATAAAGATACGGAGCAAACAAAAAATGATTGTTGCTTTTCATTGATATTTTCCCTTCCGAAGGACATATTGGGGTAAATATTGAATTTTCAATGACAAGAATGACCACTGTGTGTCCACTTACCAAGTTCTGCGTTTCAATTTGGCAACGTCCACTCTATTCTTGAAAATTGTCTGCCGCTCGAGAGCATCAGTCCGAGGAATGAGACAAATAACTGCAAGTCATAAAATGGTGCAAGACTGACCTCACGTGGCCACGTACGAATATTACATTCTTTTGGAGACACCGGTGGGGTGCACATAAAGGGATACTTAGATGGGCTGAAGATTGATTGACATGTATGTAATAGGTCTGTCTGTAAGCATGACGTTAGCACTTAAATTAACCCCCTAAAAAGAATCTGTAGTGAGGTATGTACTTAAAAAAATAAATAAAATTAAACTAAAGCCACTGAGCTCCCCCCCATCTCAGCTTGTCCACGTCTTAGTAGGGAGGCAAGCATTGTAATATTGCTTCCTCCTGGCTTGGTTCGTCATGTTCTGTTGTCACCTACGGTCGACTGGTTAGCACGCTGACCTCACATGCAAAGGTGAAGTGTTCGATTCCAGCTCCGGCCTTCCTGTAGGGAGTTTGCATGGTCTCACTGTGCTTGCGTGGCTTTTCTCTGGGTTTCCTCCCACATTACAAAAACATACGTTCAGATATGAAAGTCTTCCGGAATTCCGGATTTTGGATTGGAATGGACTGTCCATCCATCCATTTTCCGAACCGCTTGATCCTCACTAGGGTCGCGGGGGGTGCTGGAGCCTATCCCAGCCATCTCCGGGCAGTAGGCGGGGGACACCCTGAATCAGTTGCCAGCCAATCGCAGGGCACACAGAGACGAACAACCATCCACGCCCACACTCACACCTAGGGACAATTTAGAGCGTCCAATCAGCCTACCATGCATGTTTTTGGAATGTGGGAGGAAACCGGAGCACCCGGGGAAAACCCACGCAGGCCCGGGGAGAACATGCAAACTCCACACAGGGAGGCCGGAGCCGGAATCGAACCCGGTACCTCTGCACTGTGAAGCCGACGTGCTAACCACTGGACTACCGGGCCGCCCTGGAATGGACTGGATAAGCTTTATTGAAATTTAATTTAAATTTCCAGAGATGTGTTCCTCGAGCCGGTCCTTGGCCTCGAGGACCGTGTTATTTGTCAGGGTACGTGTTATTTAGACTGAGAAAAAAAAAGGATATGATATACATTTATGAATTAATGTTTTAGTGCAGTAGTTTCTTAATGTGAAGTAAATCAACACTCAACAGGCATGACATGGCACGGAAGACAAGTTGAGAAATGACTTTGCATAGAAGTCAATCACTGAGTGCAGAAAAAGCGGTAATCTCTGCAGTGATAATTTTACAGTTTACCGGCAGCGAGTCCCAGGGACTCGCTGATCAGGAAAGTATGAGTCCCATTATGCATTGAGAGAGTCCCAAATTTTGAATTCTGAAATGGTCTACTTATTCAATTGCATATGATAATAACACAAACAACAACATATACATACAATTATAAACAAATGTTGCAAAAATTTTAATAATTCAGGAGCAGGCCTGAGGATTTCGGCTCTTTGAAGTGAACGATGAGTCGTTTTTAGATGAAAAAAACGACCATGTAGAGGAAGGTGTTTTTAGCCCAAAAAAACCGACCGTGTATAGTAAGGCGTTTTTAGACGAAAAAACCCCACCATGTATGGTAAGGGGTTTTTCGACGAAAAAAACGACCATGAATAGTAAGGCGTTTTAACAACAACAAAAAAAAACACGACCAATGTATAGTAAGGCGTTTTTAGACGAAAAAAACGACCATGTGTAGTAAGGCGTTTTTCGACGAAAAAAACGACCATGTGTAGTAAGGCGTTTTTCGACGAAAAAAACGACCATGAATAGTAAGGCGTTTTAACAAAAAACAACAAAAAACGGCCATGTATGGTAAGGCGTTTTTAGCCGAAAAAAACGACCATGTATAGCGCGGCGTTTTTAGCCCATAAAAAACGACCATGAATAGTAAGGTGTTTTGAGCCGAAAAAAACGACCATGAATAGTAAGGCATTTTAACAAAAAAAAAACGACCATGTATAGTCAGGCGTTTTTAGCCGAAAAAAAAGACCATGTATAGTAAGGAGTTTTTAGCCGAAAAAAACGACCATGTATAGTAAGGCATTTTTAGCCCCAAAAAAACGACCATGTATACTACTGCGTTTTTAGCCGAAAAAAAAAACGACCATGTGTAGTAAGGCTTTTTTAGCCCCCAAAATACGACCATGTATAGTAAGGAATTTTTAGCGTCAAAAACGACCATGTATAGTAAGGCATTTTTAGCCCCAAAAAAACGACCATGTGTAGTAAGGCTTTTTTAGCCCCCAAAATGCGACCATGTATAGTAAGGAATTTTTAGCGTCAAAAACGACCATGTATAGTAAGGCGTTTTTGGCCGAAAAAAAAACGACCATGTATAGTAAGGCGTTTTTAGCCGAAAAAAACGACCATGTATAGTAAGGCATTTTTAGTCCCAAAAAAACGACCATGTATACTACGGCGTTTTTAGCCGGAAAAAAAACGACCATGTGTAGTAAGGCGTTTTTAGCCGAAAAAAACGACCATGTATAGTAAGGCATTTTTAGTCCCAAAAAAACGACCATGTATACTACGGCGTTTTTAGCCGGAAAAAAAACGACCATGTGTAGTAAGGCTTTTTTAGCCCCCAAAATACGACCATGTATAGTAAGGCATATTTGGCCGAAAAAAAAACGACCATGTATAGTAAGGCATTTTTAGTCCCAAAAAAACAACCATGTATAGTAAGGCGTTTTTGGCCGAAAAAAAAACGACCATGTATAGTAAGGCATTTTTAGCCCCCAAAAAACGACCATGTACAGTATGTACAGGAACCAATCGCCATGTATATGTAAGTGGTATGATAGCATTGTTTTATACATGTCCTCGGCTAGGCCTCAGCTTCAAAATCAGTCCTTGGTCCCTGGCCTTGGAGGCAAGTCCTTGGTCCTTGGCCTTGGCCTCGGAAAATTTGTCAAGTCCTTGGCCTTGGCCTTGCCTCGGAAAATTTTCCAAGTCCTTGATTTTGGCCTTGGCCTCGGGTTGCCGGTCCTTGGACACAACACTGAAAATTTCTCCGGAGAATTGAGGAAAAGTTGCCTAAAATTAATCCAGATATTAGTTGACAAGTTCGTTGTAAGGAAATAGTCCGCTGCTCTCTGCTGTGCGTGCGGCAGTGCGAACATGTACGCCAGCATATTTCCTGCTGAGGCGCGCTTGGCTCGAGTGGCGTCGCCACAACAGTAATACCCTCGCCTCGCATTCTCATGGCCTCGCCATATCTCGGAGATTTCGAAATTTCGGCGAGAACGGAAGCCACAAAGGGTGCACGTGTGCACACAAAAGCAAGATTAATCATTGAATGTCGAGTATTTGAATAGCGATTTGTGTAAACATGTGTAATTCATGTGTGATCGGCCAGGTGTGTGTGCGTGCGTGCGTGTGTGTGTGTATAATATATACAGTATATATATATATATATATTTTTTTTTGTTCCCGGAATTTTCTGGAAAGTCCAATTTCTTCTCTGCATGCGCTGTAGATTAACTGAACGCTAAATTGTCCCTTGGTGTGACTGTGAGAGCAAATGATTGTTCGTCTATGTGTGCCCCGCGATTGGCTGGCAACCTGTTCAGCGACCCCGGTGAGGATAAGATTATAAAATGGATGGGTGGGTGGATGGATGTTGTCACCTAGTGTTGTCACAGGAACCAATCGCCACCAAAATTCACGTGCACATTCCTACTTGTCCATCTCAACCTGTAAAAACAAAAGCAATCCGCACAATATTTTAGAATTACTGACATCAAATATGAGCTCCTCTGAGCAAAAACAACCCCTTTAACACCACCACAAAAAATATTGTGTTGACGTTTTTTTAAATGAGTATTTATGATTATTTTTACATTTTGAAGTGGACAACAATAGGAATGTGCATATGAATTTCCATAGTGACTGGTCGATGTTTTTCGGATATTAGGCGACGCTACATTTTGTTAATACTCCGTGAAAGAAGACAGGCAGCCATGGAGATTCGCTCCCGCTCGCTCCCGTGACTAACAACACTGCAGTTTGACCGACAAACAGACACGGCGAGCAGAACGAGATCCGCATCTTACCGGCCAGACATGGGGCTCCGTTTTGCAGACGGACGCCGTCCAGGTACCCTACAAGCTCCGTGACCACCACCCGTCAGTCAGCCAATAGGTCACGTCTTAGCCAAAGTTGGACTATGAAAAAATCAGCACACCCGCGCATGACCCAAATGAAGATTTGCAGTGCACAAAATGGATGGAGGGACAGACTTTGAAAACTTCGGAGCAGCCTTCAGGGACTTTCCCGAGATGGGGGTGTGCAAAAGAAGACACTCGGAGGCTGTTAATCACTTCAGGGGGAAGAAGATATAAATTTACCACAACATCCTTTGTTTTAAGAGTTTAAACAGACGTTCAGGTGCGAGACTGGTACCAATAGTACTCATGGTAAGGCTAAATTCCTCAACAATCCCTCTCTTGATCACAATTAATATTGTGATCACAAAATCTTCTGTCAAAATCTCTTGTCAAAAGTGGAACAACCAATCCTATCTCATGCAAAGCATTATCAAACAATAACCGGGAATCAAAGTTTGAGTAAAGCTTGACGCCAATCCCCACATCAGTAGAGGAATGGAGAACAAATTGACCAGTCTGATCAGAAAGATAAATGTTAGATACACATTAGTTCTGGGCCGCCCGATAACTTTTGTCATGGTTTCACCTCTAGTCGTCCCTACGAATGTCACTTTGAAGTTGGAGATGCTTCTCGAGTGAAAAGGTTAACTTGCATGCATGAGGAGAAGAAGCAGGGTCTCTGCGTTCCCATGCTGGCATGGGAAAGTTATACAGCATGTCCAAACATGGGCAGAATACACACTTCAATGGATAATAATTTAGAGTTGCAAAGTCACATCTGCACCACCGGACTATCTTCTTGCTCTGCTTTGTTGGAAAACAATGACATGATAAAGCCAATATCCCATATATTTCAGTGCGTGTGTTTGCAGTCAGACATGACGCCGCCATCCAGTAAGATACGTTTTCACAAGTTTCTCTCACATCTGTTTCACTGCAGCCACTGAGGGTTGTGACCATGTGCTGTACTGTAAATACTTGGCACCAAAATCGGTCCAGTTGCCGCCAGCTATTTTATTTATTTTTTCTGATGTCAAACTTCCATGTGGTGAAAATTAGGGTTGCTCTCGCAGGTAGTTTTCGGTTCAGTTTTAAAGATTTCCGTTGAGTGTGGCAACAATTGTGATGGTATGTGTAATTCAGAATATGTTTTTAGCTGCGGTGGCGTAGGGGGGTTGAAAAATCGTTTTGTTTTGTTTGTGAGCATGAACAGTTGTTTTAAGAGTATCTGAAAAACATGCTTTCTTTTCTGTGGCGCATTACTGTACTGCAGTGCTTCTCAATTATATTCTGTCATGCCCCCGAGGAAGAAGAAAACACCCCCCCCCCCGCGCGACTATAAATAGTATCATTTGTCTCTAAAAATGTTATAAGTACACCTCTGCGTAACACTGTATCCTTATTAACGTATAAGAATGAAAAAAAAAAGAAAGAAATATGGACCAATTTACAACAAAGAATAGCTTTATTAACTGTAACAGAAAATATTTTAGGGGCATCTGAACTTAAAAAAATAAAATTAAATCCTTAAACTGTAAATATTTTTTGACTGACCGTGTCAAATCATATGATATTGAAAAATTAAATGACATACAATCAATAAATAATAATGCATTCAAATTGATCAACAACATTAACTCAGGAGCACAATATTTAAAAAAAAACTTTTACCTGCAAAACAAACATATATAAAATAATTTGTCCTGATTTTTTTTAAATCAAAGATGATGTCTGGATTAATGGCTACAATGAGCACGTTTTGCAATGCACAGCTTTTCGAAGCGAGGTTTGAAGCAGGACACAGCAACTCTCAGCTCCTGCTCAATGTGTCGCTGGGAACTGTATTTTAGTTTACTGAAGTAGTAGTCACAAAGCGGGATGATTGTTGGCAATATTCGGCACGTTTTCGTTGAAAAAAGTCAAGCGGCTTATCAGCGGGATTGGGGTGTAATGTCTTTCAGTGACGTCTTCATTTATTTGGCTTCCTGCTGTCCGCTGCCAACATTTTTAGACAGAATAAGGACACCGGTGTTTGCTCGTCTCCCACCGTAGTCACAGCGAAGCCAAGCGCTACATAGGCTTCGTCATATTTCCTCCCTCCGAATGCTCCCTGCGCACATTCTGCCAATGAGAGCGCTACTGCCCCCTAATGTAGTGGAGGTGCAACTGCACTTTATTCTCAGTAAAAAAAAAAAATCTAAATAAAAAAACATGTTCCCCGAGGTCAAACGCGCCTCCCTTGACGGGGCGCTCCCCCCGGGGGGGGGGGGGGGCACGATTTGCGAAGCACTGCTGTACTGTAAGAAAGAAGATGTCAACATTTGCAGTATGTTGAACAATGCCCCTGTCAGGTTTTGCCTTCTTTTTTTATTATTATTATAAGTGAGCACCCTGAATACATGTCAGAAAAGATTGGTCGCAATCTGTGACAATGCAGTGTAACTCCATTTTCACGATCCCTTTAGACAACTTGACAGTCAACGCTTGTCATTTGTTTGCTTTGGAAGCATAACAATATTGACTTTGGAAGAATAACTCTCACAACATCTTATGGATCATTATCAAGCTGCAAGATGAAGCACAGCCCTTGTAGTCAACTTCAGTTGTCATGGTATTCCAGGCCTTTGCATTCTGTTGGACTAATTCATGTTTTTGAAGTACTGTATGTACCAAACCGTGGCTTGATCACAACAAAGGTTTTTGCTAGGACTCGTTACACTTGCTGCAATAAACGAAGCGTGGGCATATGTGTTTTTATTACATTTATTTAATCATTTAAAAAAAAGGAGGGAAAAGATATTTTTTCCAAACCTTACAACCACATTAACCACAAAGTTTCGAAAGGTCACAGCAATGACTTTAAATAACCTGCGCAAGTAATAACAACATATAAACAGAGCACTTAATCACAGCAAAAATTTGGAAACCCACAACACTTAGCAAGGTGACATAAATTTGAACAGATGAGGTCTCAAGACTACAGCAGTTGTGGCTTTGTCTTGACTCTGTGAGTACTATGAACGAGTCAGGTTTGAGAAGGCAAGTGACAAAAACAAAAAAAAGGGAAAGTGCAACCATCACCGTTATCCAAATCAATTGTCACAATTAACAATTTAACATCACATTAATTTAGCATCAACAAGACATGCATGAGAAAATGACCTGCCATGCAATCGGTGTCCGGATGTCTTGTGTAAGGCAAATTGAATACTGTATAATAAAATGGCATTCTTTAGAGGGACATCCCGTTTACACGCGTGTGCTTATGTTATGACATTGAAGCGTTTTCACCAGTGCACATGATTGAAGTCAATCTCAGGACATCAAGATTCAAAAGTCACAAGTCGGACAGTGACGCAGAATGTTTGAGGTTCAAACAGCTTTGGATGTTCCTCTGCAGTTCATAGGAGAAAGCAACCTCAAAAATGGCCCATAATCTGAACCGTATCGTTCTGAATGAATGAAGAAACATCCAGTCGTGTGTGCTTATTTTTGGGATAGAGCGTCTTGAATAAACCGTAGAAAGTTGTCACTTTAAATCGGTCAATCCTCCAAAAGCACCAGAAGCTTTTGAGTTTTCTCACATCTCTCACAGTTATGCGAGACATATTCCATCAACAGAAATACAAGGCAAGGATCAGAAACAGTGCACGTTTTATCCGTGACAATATAGCCTCTATAGTGTGGGGAAATTCCGGACTTCCCTAATAAGAAAAAACAAACGGGTTCGTTCCTCACTAAAACTGAGCTAAATGAGGTACAACAAAGTGTAAACTTAGAATAGCCCCACTTTCATTTTACATCACAGAAAAATATCAAATATGAATGAAGTGAAATATTCAGACTACTTGTTCGATAAATCAATTCCACCTGCGCTCTTGGCATTTCACTATTTTCGACACGAATGAGGAATTTCAGACTGGATGCACCTTTTTTTCGACCAATATTTGTGCCAGCTCACTCGGCTTTCCCGAGAAATCAGAAATCAATCAAGCATGACGTTCGACCCTTCAACGATGTTTTTCTGTTCCGAAATGCAAATCAATAACTGTAATACAACGATATCTGGCGCCATATAGCGTCGTGAATGGGTATAATGTCTAGACCCCGAATATAAGACGACCCCCACTTTTTCAGTCTTATTTCAATGCAAAAAAACACCATCTTATATTCGGGCCAATACGGTAATTTAGGGTAGGTGTGACAGAAACCTGATCTAATACATTTATCAAGCACTGTATGTATATTCACCTCAGCGGGAAGCTCGATGCTTGGCTTTTTGGTGCTTGTCATCATCATCAAAAAAAAAAAAAATACTCCACAAAAAAAATAAGGCAGAGATTGAAGTCATCGGTGGATAGTTTGGGGCAGGGGGGAAACATAATAATGATAATAATTAGGTCTGGTTAAGGACTAACCCAACCCAATAATGCTAATAAAAATAACAACAGCAACAACAAAACAGGCACTGTCATCACACACTTTTGACATTTCAGACGACAAAAATTCACACTAAGCAAATGACTCTTATTAGACACCGTAGCCAAACACTTTGCAAGGCACAGTATACAAATAATTAGAGCATTTCATGCACAGAGCGCAAGCACTGCGTGTTCAGAGAGCTACAACTTATTAATCAAGGCAATAAAAACAACAAAAAAGAAAATATTAGGATTATAAAATATAGCAGTGCGACTGGAATGTCTGAGTCAGTCAACAATCAGCATGTCAGTTACCCTTGGAGAGATTACAAAACGTAACCATAAAAATGTGGAGCAAAACGAAATGAGGAACAGACTTTCAGTGTCATCAAAAAAAAAAAAAATAAAAATAAAATGTCACGTTGCATGTTGGTTTTGGACTCATTCTTCAAATAGGAGTCATAATTGCACAACTCTAGCCAAAAGCAAACAAAAGCTAATTGAAAAGATCTTGTGCAAATTGGGGAACACTGTTTCACGACAAGGTTCATGAGCCAGGCTGTTGAGTGGCGTTTACTGCTAAACAAGAGCAAAGTATCGAGAATACTGGCCTGCGTGTGACTGATAGAATCGATTGTTGAGACGCAGGAGAGTACAGGTGTGCAATGTCCTTTTGGATGGGGGGGAATGCGGGAGTTGTCGCATTGGGGCTCTGACGCAGAAGCTCCACCCAGAAGGCAAATCCTACCAACAAATAAACACAAGGGGACATCATGGAAAAAATACATATTCGCTAGGCAAAGACCTGTTCGGATGACAAGGAGTGGCTCAGGCTGCATTATTACATGAGGCAGGTCAACAAATTAGTATTATGACAAGTGTCCAGGACTGAAAATTGAAGAAGATATGGATGCAGATTTAAATCTGGGCATCACCTACCCACATGTCTGCTGCTGCCCACCTTCTCACCCAGACATGCATCACTCTGTTTCGTGAACCACTCAAGTGGTTCACCAAGCCCAGGTCATACGGGTCAGTTCCGTTGCTTATGTTGGCAAAAGTGGCTGGTCTTAGACTGACCAAGTCTAGACACAATATTAATGAGATCAATCCGTGTTTAGAGTAATGGTTCCGCTCTGAACATATTATTGTATTATACGGTTGGAATGGCACCACTGGTTCAATCAATCCAAGATGGCGGCACAGGTGCTTCCCCGTACGTATGCGTCGACCTGCGCCTGTGTTTTTTTATTTCATTTTTATGACTTTGATGGGCTAGCGATCTCCTTCACAATACTGGATCACAAAATTCAGAAAACTGTGCTGTCGTCTTGGAGACATTCAGCGACAGCAGCCTAAACCCACTGAAATACATACCGTAGGCCTGGCTGCATCAACAGCTCGAGGTCATGGATTTACCTACTTACCACATGTGTGCTGGTTTAGCGTTCTGTGGGCTATCCGGGACCCAGTAGTGGGGCGTGTGCTTCTCTGATTATTCTCTAAAGCTCTGGAACTATCCTGCGCCCGCATACTGACTGTTTTGCAGCTATCCACATGGTCGTGTCCTGTCCCATCTGTTCCAATGGCATCCAACAACTCTTCAAAAGTAATACTTGAGTTTAGGTCCAACTGCGGCAAGCACGGCCGAGAATTCGGCACTGCTCGCACGACAGGATGAGCGGAATATTTTATTGTTCTTATCCTCTCCTTATAAGGTCGTATTCATCCCAATCCAGGCCGAGCACTGATTTTGTAGCATGATGATATAAATGCTAGCAGGGGATTGTGTTTTATTTATGTCAATCGGCGCCGTCTGA
The DNA here is from genome assembly GCF_054856545.1 of Hippocampus guttulatus. Taxonomy (NCBI): domain Eukaryota; kingdom Metazoa; phylum Chordata; class Actinopteri; order Syngnathiformes; family Syngnathidae; genus Hippocampus; species Hippocampus guttulatus. The sequence continues at coordinate 2,720,407 of NC_141265.1, forward strand.
TTAATAAAATCGACGTAATTCGGCTGTGGACAAATTGACAGAAAGTGTATTTTCTGCGACATGGATCAAACCATCAATTCTGAAGATTCATGTCAAACGTTATACCGCTACAGACCGCACCTGATTCAGAGCCGCATGCTCGGATTTTTGAAGAAAAATCCATTTTGTAAATGTATGCGCCGCACCGTAATATAAACCGCTGGCCAATGAGTAGGCGGGGGTTCGCTTCTGCGTCCCTGCCGCCGTGGAGCGCCTCCGGGTGCGGTCCCCCGCTGAACCCCCGCAGAAAAAAAAACGCAAAGGTGAAAATAATCTCCATATTTTTATGAGCATGATAAATGCATTTGCACAATGAAATTACACTGAAACACATAATAAGAGGCCAGACAAATAAGAGATCTTGATGCGCATCTGCGTAATTACGAGGAGAAATATTGCAGCCCACTGGGTTTTAAATAGAATAATGCAAATCATATAAATGGGAAAAGATATATGAAATTATTTCTATAGTCAGCCGCTTAAAAATGATCATCGTTGGCAGCTTTAGGCCCGATGCTGCGCGGCTCAAAACACAGGTGAAATGTGTTCTCTCGTGGCCGCTTGTTTTCAGTATGACGGGGAGTCACCTTTTTTATTTACAGTCCGAGTAAGAGGCAAATCATATGTCAGAGGGTCTTCGTCCATATTTATTATTTCATCTGGGCTGATGGAATTCTCCGCTATCTTTCTTTGTGTGAATGTGCGGAACGAATCACGTTTGTCCTCGTAATTGGGAGGGAGCTGCTGACATAACGTCGTGCGTGCCCCAATAGACAGGCTTTTCCATTTCATGAATCTATAACACCACGACGGCCCACCTTTAAAACCTTTAAAAGCTTTGGTTGTCTTTTTACACTGGCTCAGTTCTTCTTGCCGGAGCCTCCACCTTCGCACCATCGACTCGTCTTTGCCAAGATTACGGGCAGCAGCTCGATTTCCTTCTTTAACTGCCAGAGTGATCGCTTTTAGTTTAAAAGCTGCATCATATGCTTTTCGTCTGGTATTCTCCGTGTTGATCAGGGTTAGAAGAAAGATTGAAATAAGGAAGTCGTGATTACCGGTAATCATACAATTTCATTGGACCCCTGTGTACTACTCATTCATTTTATTGGTCGACTGTTGCCAGGTAACACATCCCCCCCCCCCCCCCCCGCTATGGCTAAAAGAGCGGAAGTTGTGATTAGTCATACAATACAATCATTGGACCTCAGTGAAAGACTCATTCATTTTATTGGTCCATGTTTTTCCCGTGATGGAAAATTTTTTTTAAAAAGCCACTTCATGTTACACGCCGCAGTGTTGAAAGTGTGGAAAAAAAGTAGCGGTTTGTAATCCGGAATTTACGGTAATCTCTTTCAAACTGATCGAGTGAATAAAGAAAGGGACATAGATATATATGTAAAGAACGTTTTTCCAACTGTGTGTGGTAAAAGAAAATCCCCAATGACACCTCCATGACTGTAACGAGATGTTACCGCCCACCCGTCGGCTGCAGCTCAAGCAACTGCCCTGCTTTCTGAATTTCTGCATAAACTACCAAACGGGTATACCATTTGAGGGGGGCTGGCAATCACCTTCTGTAGCGTTAGAAAACATTTGCGACGCATTACACCTGACGCAACGACTTCAGTCTAATATATCAGAGCGATTTAAACCTTGTGTGTTTTATGGATAATACTGAGTTGACCTGGGATTATTTTAAGAAGACCTTTTTAGCCATAACTGACACTTGCAGTCTATAACGGAGAGCGTTTTGCACAGAAAAATTGACAGGAGAAGTTTCTTCTTTCTTTTATCGCCAATGGACGCTACGGCTTCTTGTTTACTTTCAAACATAGCCTGTAGCAGACGTGTGCACATTTTGAGCATGACGTCTCTGATCAAGTGGTGAAGGAGACTTTGATTCTCTGCTCTTTCATCTATATCTGCTTCAAACAACAAGGCATATGCGGGAATAGTTGTTACGATTGGATGACTGTCCATGTTTTATGTGTGTTCTGTGATATTTTATTTTATGTTCACTGTTCTGCAAAGCGCTTTGTTAAGGCTGCAGCTGTTGTGAAAGGGCTATATAAAAAAGATGTATTGTATTGTAAGTTCTATTTGTTTTACCACAAGCAGTCAACATATGTCGTCGAGTCTAGTGTAATTGTGAGAATGTTGTACAGATCTCAAGAGAGAAGATCTGTTTTGTGAAGCGCTTTGTTACAGCTGCAGCTGTTGTGAAAGTGCTATATAAATCAGGATGTATTGTATTGTAAGTTCAAAACTCAGGCCTGCATTGTGAAAACAAATCAGTGATATTATTATATGTATTCACTACACTCTATCCAGCCAGCCATTTTCTGAACGGCTTATCCTCAGTATTCATACACATTTAATCTTGTAGGCCACTCCTCCTAACTGACATACGGGACTGCTTAACAATCACATTTACTGTTTGGCGGTGTGTGTATAGCATTATTTTATATAATTTTCTCTCCAGAGACTTATTAAAGTGCATGCTATTTTGCTGTTCAAAGATGGATATGATCCGCTTTAACGCACTTCCAGCGAGACCTCTGTCAAGTGTACTCAGTCAGCCAAAGCACTTATTTCCAGTCTTACACGTAACATTAGGTTAGCTTAGCAATTAGCATGGCTTCTTCATCTTTCCCTCTGGTAATTACTCTCAATCTCTTCATGAGAATGATACTTGTAAGAAGTGTAGCTTATTCGCCGCCATGAGGGATATGCTTTCTAATATATATTTTTAAAAGCAGGAGCAGGAATCCGACTACTTGTACTGACAGCGATAGTAAACCCAGTACTAGCATGAGCTTCAGAATCAGCACACCACAGAGTGAAATGGATGAAACCGAGTACACTGACGCCACCATGACCTTTTTTCAAAACTACAATCAGGCTTATCAGCTATCATTGCTGCTACAAAAGTGATCAACAACATAGTTGTTGCTCTGGACAAAAAGCATTACTGTGCTGCAATTTTTTATTGATCGAAGGCGTTTGACACTGTGTGTGGACCACACAGTTTTGAAGTGTAGGTGTACTGTATCAATTTTGGTCTAAGCTCATATAGTTTCACAAATTGTGTCAGAGACAAGATATAATGTATTAAATATCATTTAATTGGTATTCTGAAATCATGAGCATCCACAAGGGGGTGCCACGGGGTTCTATATTAGGACCTCTCCTTTTCATTAAGTGCATAAATGATTTGGAACAAAATGTGTCCGATGCTTGTATGCACTTAAATGTTGAAAACCCAATCATTTATTGTCCTCTGCTAATACTGTAGAATCTCTGCAGAAGGCTTTCGATGAGATGCAGCCCACACTTCTGCAGCTAAAACTAGACCTTAATGCCAACAAAACTAATGTTGTTGTTTCAAACTCCAGGAAGAGCCCTCAATTACTCCCTACACTGTAGGGCCTACAGTGTCCACTCTTGAGGAAAATGAAAGTGAGTTGGTCCATATGTGCAAATATCTGGGTTGCTTGATGATGCTCTCACTTTCAATCTCCATATTGAGAATTTTGTAAAGAAACTCAAATTGAAATATCCCCCCCCCCCTCCCTGTGGAAATATTTTTTCTTTTGAGGTTAAAAAGTGAGTTGTCACTGCTATTTTTATTTCCATTTTAGATTATGGACATCTGTTATATATTAACACTTCAACTCAATGTCTGACAAAGATTGACTGTGTTTACCATGCTTCTCTGAGGTTCTTTTCTAAATGTAGGGCCTGGACCCATCAATGTGAGCTGTACTCTGGAGTGTGAGGGCCTTCTTTGTCCACCAGGAGGTTTGCTCACTGGTACACTATTATTTAAAAGGCCATTCTTGGGCAACGCAATTAATATAAACACACATTCAACAAACGATAATGATGAATGACCTCATGACGAAAAAAGTATTGCATTTCGCAGGCATCCTGGGAACCGCAGAGTGGCCGAAAACTGCAAAAATACTCAACAGATTACATTTTGTGACAAGAACCGGTGTCAGTTGGTTTTTAGTGTAGAAAGTGCAGTAAGCTTGCCATCCCTCGTCGAGATTACTGCTCTTACTGTTTATTTCTTTGCACATGCATTCATAAAAGAGTCAAGATACATATACATGGGCCTCGTACATGTTTGTACCCTTACACGCAAAACAAAAAAGGTACAGAAATCGTCCCTTTGCCCGTTTGGACTATTTGTGTCCCTTTTTCTAACTATAAACGATACTTATTTGTAACTAGGGGATCAATTGTGAACCCTATACGGTACATCACAAAAATGTGTATCTTGGAGAACAAAAGACGGACCCCTACAGTAGCCTTTGTTCTGATAGTGTACAGTGTGATCAGTAGAGTGTAAACGGAGCCACGGCCTTTGTCTTTGCTAAGTCGGTTTTGGTCCCACACATCAGGTCTTAACCGAAAGAAAGCGAGTGAATCTGCTGTGGCAGAGATGGAAACTATTTCCAACGATGCACTCATGAGGGGAAACACGTGGTGCCAGAGAGACAAATCAGCAGATGTTGAAAAGCCATCTGCGGTCGAGAATCTGACTTTGTTGTTGGCACCGATTGTAAGGCGTGATACAGAATAGCATTGCTCAGAAAAAAAGCAGAAGAAGGGGCACAATAAGATTACTTAGCCTTCCAAACTCCCCCTCATATTTGGCACACCTTTGTAAAACGATTGAATTCATGTTGACTCGCGAGGTCACTTGGCCCTCTTGAGCTTTCATGAGGAGAACAATAAATCAAATAACATCATCACACTGGTTTTATACTTGACGGCGGTGGATGAGAAATGAGGTAAGAGACAAATCTTCTGAGTGCTAACCCAGCACATTCGCTTACATGCAGTATACAGTCTAAGAACAGCTGTTGTGTCATAAACGAATCCATGAAATAAATTCATAGCATGAAAGGATGAATATTTTTCTGTTTCTCCTTATGAACTGTACCCGGTCTTTTACTTCGATTTATTACGCAAGAAGGTTATCTTTTGGTCACTTTTCTTTTGTTTCCAGGCTTGCCATAAAACGTATTACACATGAAAGGCATGAGAGAAGCTATTTTTTTCTTTTTTCAGTTTAAAAAAAAAAAATCGGGCACCAAGATGTAGATGTTATTTTTGAGGTTGTAGAATTTGGGGCATATACCGAATAATTATTTTAGACGAGAGTGTTTTCTACGGATAGTCAAGATTTTTGTATTTCATTTGTTTATATTGAAAAAAAGAAAAATGATCAAGGCATGATTCTCAACACTTAAGAAAGGTTAAGTGCCCTTATGTCAAATTTCAGAAGACCAAAAATTCTGGCATTCTTTATATTACATACTGCCAGTAAATAAGAAAAAAGAGCAATTTTCACGAATCCATGATAATTGTTTGACCATAGCTGAGACATAAGTACGGAGCGAAAGTGACATTTCAACACGTGTTCGGCTGCTCGGTTGGGTTCACACTCTCAGACAGCGGTCCTCCCCGTGAACTACATTGGCAATTTTGCATCCACATTTCCAGTCCTCACTGAAGTGAGAAGCCACTGAGCAGCAGCCATGAGACTGTCACAAACTTGGAAGAATGATCCTTTAATGCTTTATGGAAGCTAAACCCGTGAAAACACAGCAGTTGGAGAGGAGTACAAGCAAATGAGGAGACTTAAGCTTGCATTTGTACGGCTGTAGGTTCTGGGTTATGCGCTCTTGATCACTGAAGGTATTACCTTTTGAATGAGGATTACCTTAATCTGCAATGCCAGACGACTTGTTTCATAAATCCATCTGGGAAAGATTTGATAGTTTTTCCATTTTAAAAAAAAAAAGTGAAAAAAGGGTGTATGTGTCTGCAATTGGGCAACAGGCTTCTCAAACAAGATTTTGAAAATAATGATATTGCTAGTTGCAGTTTTCTTCAAGCAGAGGCCATAGTACACCATTATTTTTTCGGAGTTATCATACGATAAACTTGCTTCTGCATTTGTTTTGAGTTCCTGTCATCCAATCCACTACCATATTGTAATGCACAGGTTTCTAACTCAAGGCCCGAGGGCCAGATCCGGCCCGACATCTCATTTTATGTCGCCCGCAAAAGCAAATCAAACATGTCAACTTTCATGATGCTAGCTAAAATCTGCACCAAAATTTTAAATTATCATCTGTAATAAATAAGAAGGATACTGTAAGCATTTTCTTGTACCCAAACACGTCATGACAGTAACTTAAACAAAAGTGGAGTAAACCGTTATTCTTGACTTCTTTATATGGTTTGAGTCATAACGGCCCTCCAAGGGAAACGGTAACTAAAATATAGCCCACGACAAAAAGGAGTTTGACACCCCTGTTGTAACGTATCAGATTTAAGTTGCATATACTGACAACCTTTAATAAGAAAATGCCAAAATAAAATGGTGGACAACATCTGGTGACTTGTCAGCACGTTGAAATTAAAAGTCATATTTCTGGGTATTCTGGTCAAAAACAAAATACTAAATCTTTGACACTCACCTTGAAAACTTTTATCTAGTCAGGCTTCTCTCTTCAAAGACAGTGACCTCAATCTTGAACAAAATCAGTCAAGGGAGAGCATTTTAACGACTTTTGGCTTCAGTGGAATCAAGTGAAGGCCAACAGAAACACAATATCTCACATTTGCTAGTGTCGGGGAATTTGACCAGTTGCAAAAACATTGTGCGGGCTTGGTTCGAACAAGATCCTCCAACTATTTTTGGGCTTGAAAATCTCATCTGTGCTCCCACGACAGCACCTGACTGACATTCGAGGGCTGATGTTGTGAAGTGATGAGTTGGCAACTCAGCCGCCGATGTTGAAATAAGTGTTCGGGTGATACGTTTGCGTCAATCTCCACCAGGGCCCCTTTTGCCAAACACAGCACAGCAGCTCCCAAGTGTTGGCGAAATAATCCAGAACCCTGTCAGCCCAATAAACTCAGAGGCAAGGGTAGTTACAAAGCTCAGCTGTGAACAATTTCAGTCATATTTTTGCTATCCCTAATCTCCTATTGCTGCTCAGCTCCATTTAATTAGAATGTTGCGTCACTCCGTGACTTCCCCAACACATTCTGGTAAAGCATATAATTCTATGCAGCTGTTATGGAATACAAACACATTTTGATTTGTTCTTTTTGCTTGACACCACTATACAGTGCAGGGTTTCTTATAAATTGCCAGCACTGAAGCTTTTTCTGATTTATATTCAGGAAAAAAACAGAGTAGCATGCTTAAGCAACTGGCGGCCTTTGGGTGATTGCGATGTGATGCAATGTCATTCATATTTCAAAATGGTTTCTTGTTTGTTTTTTTGGTTTTTGGTTTTCAATCCATACTAAATGATGACAAATTTATTTGTAGAGCTAAATTTTAGTTTTGACACATAAACCATGTGTACTTCCCAGGCTGCTGATTTATTAATAACTTTTCAAATAGGAGTTTGCGTTGATTATTGTGGCCATTATGTTGAGCTGAAGAATGCATCTCTTCATTGTTTGCCAATCATTGTGAAGTGGTTAAACATGGCTTGAGAAATATTTCAGCCAAGTGAAAAGAAAGAGAGGAGTGATCCGTCCCAACTCATCTCGGACGCTGAGGAAGAGGATACGACTCGAAGGCCTCTCTCGATGGGATCGGTGAGCAAGAGACCTCTGGGTGCGTACACTTTGTCGTTCTGCTCCTGGACATACTTGGCGATCTTTTTTAAAACCTGTAAAAAGAGCACAGCGGCATATTTAAAATACCGTTACTGTGCATTTCTCGCAGATGCAAAAACGTGACAAAGATGTTTGACAAATTAGAATTCATGCACAGGTGAGAAGTTGATCAATTGAAATTGCAACAAGTTTCCCATAAAAGTTAAGATGGTGTAGTTTTACTCATAAAGCATTGAAGAGCAAATGTTCAAATGCTGCTTAACATACTATAAGTTAACTAGGGGGTGCTCAAGACGCACTGATTTTTAAAAACTTCACATTAGATAGGAAAGTGCCCTATACATTTTGGAGGATGCCAGTCACACTAGGCCAGATGACTAAGATCACAAGTTCCATCTTTCCACAAAGTCTGTGTTGACCTTCAAACTTTAAGACACAGTTTTTGTCAAGAAAATAATATAATTGTATTTTCCGCACTATAAGGCACATCTAAAAGCATTCAATTTTCCCAAAAGCCATCAGTATAATCCGATGCGCCTAATATCAAGAGACTGTATCTCTCTTTACATTCCCCATTGAGTTGTTTCCCTGTTTGTGTTCCTATGCCATCTAGTGGTGGTTATTAGCAGGAACGAATTGTAACCTAAAAAGGTTCTGCCTGACACTAATTGAGATGTGTATTCACCAACACACACTCAAACAGACAACTACTTTGTGAGCCATTATGAAATGAAGATAATACCACAAGCATAGTTAACAAAGGAAGGAGACAAGCAAGACGTCAAAGGATATTTAGCCCCTTGTGGATGAGAGCCCACGAAGTTATGTGTGCCTTTTTGTTCATCATTTATTGTTTTGTAATGCCATTTGTATTTATATGTTTCATGTCCGTGTTTGTGACCAGTTCTGCATGGCTTCGCTCAATGTAAATAAAGCTGTATTGTATTGCATTCCTTTAGCGTAGCCTCATCTAGTGGATTCATAGCACAACTGCAACTTCTATTCTGCAACTTCTATTCTATGCGCCTTATAATGCGGTGCGCCCTATATATGAAAAGTTTTGAAATAGGCCATTCATTGAAGGGGCGCCTTATAATGTGAAGTGTTTTATCGTGTCATATATACAGTACTTTAAATGCCATCTATCATAAAATGTGTGAGGTAGCTTAAGTTTAAGAGAATTTGTCCAAGATCAGGATTTTTGTACATGTGATTTTCCAAAGAAAGAGGAGGGAAAAAAAATGTATTGATCAAGACAATGTCATTCATTTTCAGTACTTGACATACAGGGCTGCAAGCCAGGAAAAAAAAAAAAACTGTGACAAAGCTGGCTGAGCGCACAAGGGGCCGATTGCTCCTTTGTCCACACAAGTTTCACTCACCTTCTCATAATGTGTCTCCATACACAAGAACACGGTATAAGCTGTCAGGCAGGCCAGGCAACCTTCAATATATGAATGGCTTCCAAGTTTCTCTGCCTCAGCATAGAGGTTATTCAACATCCGCACCGTCTCTTCAAACTGCTGTTTGTCAATCTTAAATGCATCATTCGGAAGGGGGGGGGGGGGCAAAAATGTTAACACAAGAGAAGGACATAGTAAAATGTAAGCGTTCTTCACTAGATTTTAATCACCTGAAAGTATTCAACATGATGATAAGATCCAAGCTAACATTCAAACAATTTGCATTCAACGCTGCTAAATAACTCCAGACAATCAGGCCCTGCATCAACAGGGCGCGGACATGGTTTGTGACATGGAATCAAAACAATGCCATGGAAATTAACACATTAAAAAAAAAAGAAAAAAGAAAGGATAAGGGCTTTCAGCACCAAACCCTTATCTGTAGCTCCCACTGTCATTTGTAATTTTTGTATAAAACAGGTGGAGTCATTCCAATATTTAGGAGTCATGATTGACTCAACATTATCCTGGGAATCTGGATCTCTCGCTCTCGATCCATCTATCTGTCTACCTAGTTTGCATGTCGTCTAGTTCCCATAGAAAAAAAGCAGAATGCAACCTCAAATTCTGATTCACTGACTTCCACATCCTCCAACTTCAAATATGCATTGTCAGCGACGGCATTCAAGCCCAGCTTAACTCAGTTTTGAAATACCAACTTCATATTTCTTGGACTGCAAGTACGTGCATATCAGGTGATAATAATTATCCTGGAGAGGTTAAGATGCCCATAACAATGTGTTCTTTGAATGTCATCCCCAGAGGACTGATAGCTGGATGCACACCATAAAAATCCAGAAATATGAAGGCTCCAGTCCTACTTAGAGGCCTTAACTAAGATAAACAGATCAAAATCTCAGCCGCTCTCCCGGCTCCCAAATTATAAAGTGAGCCATGACGAACCGATATTTAAATAGGCTGCTTGACAGAGATGTCAAATATAACTAATATGACTTATGCACAGGGTGTCCTGAACAGATTTTCGGATCTCTCATGTGATACTGAGGAAAGAAGAATCTTCAGACCAGACAAGCAGGCAGCTGAGGGAATCTTGCTTTTCTGACAACTTTCCCAAGTTCTGCTCCCATGTGCCCGAGGAATGTGGCAAAAGGCCCCAAGCTTTGTTCTTCCTCTAATTTTCCAACTCAGATGCAGCGATTCAAACCACATTTCTCTGTCGGGGCATCTGTCCATTGCATTTGGACCTGATATTTAACATTCCGACAAGATTACAAGTGAGGGAGGGTATTATTCTTATTAGGAATGTCAAGAAAACAAAACAGCAGCCCTACAAAAGCTCAGTCGACAAACTTCATTAGTCAACTTGATTCTTTTCATTTCATAACTACTTTTGCATTTTGTGTGTGCTGCAATTTAGCTGTCAAGATATCACTTGCTCTCTTTATTAGTGCTGCATAGCTCCTGCTCGGTCACAATGACCCGTTTCCACCCCGAGATTGTTCCACACAACTGTCCTTTACACTTGACCTCACTCGTGCCCATTTTTGACATGAGTACAATACCTGACAGATATCATAATCAAATTGGTACTTTCACAGTTAGTTTGCTTACTTTTATGGGATACAAAAGACAAGCAAAAGAAATCCCTACAAACTACAACGACAATACCAAAATTATTTTTAGATGACAGTGTTTGGTCAGGACGAATTAGACCTAACCGGATTGATTTGTCCTTTCCCAAATGTAACCCTTTCAGGGACAGCGGTTACTACAGTGGCCAACTTATCATGTTATCAGGTTACACGTTGCATGAAAGGGTTAAGGTCAAGATTCAAAAGCATGTCCATTTTACAGATCGGAGGCGAAATATACAATTATGTTTTTGATTGTCAAGCACACATTTTCTTGACTGGTGATCTTGGCGAAGAGAAGGGAGATGGCGTGGCAGGCAATATTAAATGTCACTTTTAGAATATCCTATAAGCCAGTAAAAACTCTGCTGTATGTCAGACTTTTAACATGCCTGCATTCAGGGATCTAGTTCATATGCAACATACAAATAATCAATTCCCTGAATTTTATGAGCAGCAATCACTTCCTGGGCAAGACCATACAGGTGGTCATACTGTGTGAGTCAGACCAGAGAGATTACTTGAAATGGCAAGGAGAAAATTTGCAGACTGTGGTCATGTTGACTTTCTCTGATTAATGATGTGTACAACGATGTTTGACATTGTGTTTTACTGGGTTGTTCTATCTCATCTTGTACCTAGAAGTGTGCATGGCTGTATTTACGTGATTAAAGGTATTGCCATTGGTGGACATTGGTGCCCCCTCAACTAAACACAATGAGTTCTTAGTAGTTCCTTCACACAGAAAGTCACCTACCGGATTAAAAAAAAAGAACAACAACAGTATATGCACATAAATGCAGTTATCTTACCCTGGTTTCCAGCTCAGAAGGGAACTTGGTTTGAAATTGGCACACAGTGCCATTAGTATAATCCCTCTGTATGAAGACTTTGGCAGCAATTGCAGCCTGTTGCCCAATGGGATGCAAACTATGAGTCTGTCAAAACATGAGATGCAAATGTCAAATGATGAATACTGTACGTCATTTAATCAAATATTTGTAGCAACGCATTTTTAACACATTATCATCAGTATAATTTCTGCAGTTTTTATACTGTAGTTATTGTTACATAAACATTACAGTGCTTCTGTGACATATCATCTTAGTTAACGGAAATGAAACACGGCTATAGTCACAATAATATATCGATATATAGTCACAATAATTGAAGGAACACTGGCGATATTGTTATTTGGCAACTAATGAAATGATTCAAATGTCCCAATAACTGCTGTTGTCGTAAGGTTGTAATCACAATTCTCATCGAGGCATCCAAATGCAGCGATTCGCTTGCAGGGCACACGATTACACAATTGCTCAGGCCGTTTAAACGAAAATAATTCCCAAATCGTTTACGTCATTACGCCAATTAAAAATATGATTGGAAGCCCCGGTCGATCAGCCAAAATCGATATTTATAAAGAACATTTGTAGTGCAGCTATGTTTAAAATAAAACACGTCCTCTTCACTACATCGAGAAATCATATATTCCTAATGTATCGATAAAATGGGTCATAGTTTCTAAATACACCATTCGATTGACTGATAAGATACCGTCGATAATCTATACCTTTGTTACTCATCGATATCAGACCGACAAACGTAAAATAATGTATTTTTTTTTTTACAACATTACCTCACCCACCTCTGCCATATTATCACTCGGTTTTTTATTTATCTTCCGTTAGCGGTGCTGTGGTGCGTTCACTAGATACAGTTTTCCGTGTGGGAACCTTTGCAACATAAAAAAGTTCCGAGCCTATGTATCCAGAAGTACAGGTACAGTAGTTTGCGTTCTATTTTAATTTAATTTATCAAGCAGATGATCAAGGGACGATTCCGTTTGCATTCTTAAGACGGAACATAGCCCCATCCAAATTAAGATAACTCATCTCAAGGGGGAGATCCAAAAAAATTTAATGAAATTGAAGATTCACACACTGTTCCGAGTGTCACACATGGTTCCGAGTGTGCAGTGAGACATCATCAGGGGGTGCTGCAGGAAATTACCCGATTTTACTGAATTTGTGTGAAAAGTATTGTTTAATAATTACAAATGCAATTGAATGGTTCCATTTGATAGCAAATGCGAGTGCATCAGCTTTGTGTTCAATCAAACAAGCACAGTCCACAGGAGGCCTCACACTGTAACCGATAGATGAGCAAATGCCACCCAGCCTTTGCTATAAAATAATCTCAATTTAAAAAACTTTCAAAGCCAATTTCATGGCTGAAATTGTAAAGCAGACAGACATTTTTGTGCTGTTTTCACAATTTAAAAACAGTTCCCAGTTATCTTAAGTAACATAACATAATATCCATCCATCATAATCATAATATCCATGCATCCATTTTTGGAGTCACTTATACCTATCCCAGCTGTCTTCGGACAGTAGGCGCGGGGCATCCTGAACTGGTTGCCAGCCAATCACAAATAATAATCTTTATATCTATCTATCTATCTATCTATATATATATATATATATATATATATATATATATATAGATAGATAGATAGATAGATAGATAGATAGATAGATAGATAGATAGATAGATAGATAGATAGATAGATATATAGGGCCCGGTAGTCCAGTGGTTAGCACGTCGGCTTCACAGTGCAGAGGTACCGGGTTCGATTCCAGCTCCGGCCTCCCTGTGTGGAGTTTGCATGTTCTCCCCGGGCCTGCGTGGGTTTTCTCCGGGTGCTCCGGTTTCCTCCCACATTCCAAAAACGTGCATGGCAGGTTGATTGGACGCTCTAAATTGTCCCTAGGTGTGAGTGTGGGCGTGGATGGTTGTTCGTCTCTGTGTGCCCTGCGATTGGCTGGCAACTGATTCAGGGTGTCCCCCGCCTACTGCCCGAAGACGGCTGGGATAGGCTCCAGCACCCCCCGCGACCCTAGTGAGGATCAAGCGGTTCGGAAAATGGATGGATGGATGGATGGATATAGATATATATATATATATAGATATATAGATTAGATTTTTTTTAAAATTGAAAGATCAATAATGATCGCATACTTAATAAACCTGAAATTAAGCTGTTTTACGGGTTATCTCTTTCGTCCATGTGAGCAAGCTCTTCTCCCACCCCACGTATCACTGGGCCAATGATGAGTCTGGTTTTTGTTTCAACGACGACGACTTGCCTGGCTGTAGCAGCCTCCTATTTTACATTCACTCAGAGGCCAGTGTGCTCCGTCTGCTTGCTTCTGCAACAGAGTCAGAGTCCAGATGTGGAAGAAAAATTAGCGCCCGAGAAAATAAAATCATTTTCATTCATCGAGGCAGGATAATAGATTAAAATTTGCGTCTGTGAATTATTGACACACGAATCCCACCCCCCCCCCCCCCCACCCCATGCCTCCACCACATCCACAACTTCATATGCAATAGCAAAATAATTTTATCAGAAGCTAACACTGTTATCTAATGCTAATCTTCAACCCAAAAAAACTCAATTCAGCTCTGCTTACCTTGTACCAAGTAATCTCCATTAACCCCACTGTCACTGTTCACTGACAGCAACATTGTCAAAAATAGGCAGCTAAAGGACTTTCTATTGCTTAATTTAACACTTGATGGGTGGGCAGGCATTCCAGTGACCCAACTAATTGCAAGCCATTAAAATGTGTACATTTGCCTATTATATATATGTGTACATAAGTCATTAAAAAAAATAATAAAATCTGTGCATAGCTTGAACAGCTCTGCTTTTTGTATGATAAACTCATTAGTTTAGATTTATGTGTTTTTTTTTTAGATACCTGCCCTAAAATTAATATACTTCATGTGTCAGTTGCTTCTGCAGCTGCAACTCATACATTATAAAAGACACACATTAAAAAAAGAAAAAAGAAATAAAAAACTCCTGTTGCTTGGTCAGGAAACTTGGGTGTCTGGTGTCAATGTGACGCCAGAGTTTGAATGGTCGCATGCATCATTAGCAAACAACACACAGCAGCAATATCTGGACCATTACGACAGACGTCCAAGCTTTAAATAATCATGGTCACACTTTTTTCCATGTTCTGCTCACCCCAGGCCATGTCTCAATGCCTACGAAACTAAAAATGGAACAAAATTGCTTTTAATGTAGCTAAGATTGGCTTGGGTTTAAAAGAAAAAGAAAAACATGGCCTATCTTTGTTTCATTTGATCATTACACGGAAGATTTTGTTACGGAAAGCAGAAACCAGGGTGCAACATCTTGGCCATAATTCCGAACAGTGTGTTTGGCGCAAAAATTGTGTAATGGGAATGTGACATATAACAGCACTAAATGGAAGTAACTGTTCGTATTATTGAATGCTGACCGTACCTTTGAATGCTGACCAATTATTTTGCGGATAAGCAAAGTTGCCTGTTCATGCACTCGTCTGTACTCTGTGTAGCTGCTCAAAATGCTGATTGCGCTGGCCTTCACCACCTCCCAACAAGATGAAATGAGAGCGCAAGACGCGGAGAGAGAGAAGGCTCCCTTGACAGATCTGTGAACGGTGTCCCTCCATGTTTATTTCTTTTCTTTTTCTTTCTTAGATAAATCTCATAATTTTTTTATAAATACTTTCGTTGCCTTGGTTTCCCTGGACAAGACAATTGCTCATCACAAAAAGAACATCATAAAACAGTGAAGCACAGTGTTTGCAGCATCATGCGCTGGGGCTGTATGTTGTTTTTGTTCAACGGTAACTGGAGCCTTAGTCAAGGTGGAGGAAATTAGAAGACTTCAAAATAGCAGTCAGTTTTGGAACAAAACCTTTAAGCCTCTGTGAGAGCGCAAAAACAAAAAAGGCAGGAAATTCTAATAGCGCAACTGAATTTTATTTGGGTCAATAAGAGGCACGTATCAATGGTGGCAGATGTATGCTGACAGCCCATAAACAAGAGTTTGAATGTGATTGGTCGATGAAGAACACAGCCACATCCCAGTTATGAGGGTGTGCATACTTGTGCAACCACATTATCTCAGTTGTTTATTTTGACTCTTCCTCTCAAAAAGATTTAAAACTAATTTTCAATGGAGCGGTAGCTGTTGCAGAGCAAAGGTAATGGTCGAATACATTTTAAAGTATTTTTTTGGTCTTGTAATTTTTGTTTACATTACAAACACAGAATTTAAACAGGGGTGCATAGACTTTTTGCCTCGCCTCAGATCTGCGATCCCTAGGCTCAAAAGTGCGGATCAAACCGTCGCCAATTCCTAGCGGATCGCAGTGAAGTCCGTAAGGGAGCCTCCACGCCGAATTGACTGGACTTTCCATCACTGGAGAGTTGGTGCGAAGTGGTAATGACCATCGGGGTCAGCAAAATCCCGCGGGACCGCGTCCGGCGGTATACAAATCCACCGCAGTCCTGGCGTCAAGCGCCTAGCAAGGTGGCAGACCGGATCCCCAAGCCGACCATCCCCCTGGGTTATGAAGGAATGCCCACCCTTCAAAATAAAACACCGGGCCCGGCGCACCCACGGTCCAACCTCGGGTGCTGCAGACCCCCCTGGACCACCACCGTCGGCCACCGCGCTGCCGTGGACCCTGGCCACGGGGTCGAAGTGCGGGGGCGGGGTTGCGACCCGTCCCCCTCCCTCACGCTACATAGCCCCCAGGATGGCATCGACTTTTTATGCCCATGACATTTTCTTATGTTTTCCATTCAAACTCATACAACCGTAGACTTTGCTTTCTAAATGCTACAACAGAGACGGTTATTTCCCATACTGTTCGCACCGAGTTGGAAGCATACAACTGTCCAAAATACAGTACCGTATGCTGCTTGATGCACTCAGGAAGCAACTCTTCTCCTGGTAGCCTAATTGCCAAACAGACGTGTTCGTCGAGCTGTCTGTTTGAGAAGCTGTGCTGGTGCCCAGTGGTAGTGCGTCTCACACCACTCAGTTTTGACAGCTGGCATCGAGCTTGGTGACACAGCAGCGGCTCAGCCATTGCACCTGATGCCATAAACCTTGCTGGCATTAAAAGTGAGCTGATGTTAATGCCAGACAAGGTTTAAAACTACACTATGCTTCCACTTCCATAAAACTTTCAGTTAATGGTGGATCATCCAGGAGGAATTTCACTTACGTGTGCGTTGTAATAGAAGCAACCTATTACATTACCCTGCACAAATTCAGTGAGCTCTTTTCAATAACTCTGTGAGAGACGTTTATCAAGGCTGACTGCACGAATAGGTACTTGATTGTCTACATCTGTAGCAGTGGGGGTAAATGAATCACCGGAATTCAATGATTAAGAGCTATGGTGCGATATAAGCAAATTCATTACAGTGGTACATAAACCTCTTGAATACTTTTTCACATTTTATTAACATCTGTTTTCGAAACAACATCATGACCTAATAACTCAGACGTATCAGTACGGGATGGGCAGTTTAAGATGAATTATAAGGGATCCTGTACGTAAAGTCTATGGAACGGTTGATATGATGTGATAACAGTACAAATGTCTCTCTTCCTTCCACCGTGCAATAAGACTGCTGTTCACATTAAGACCACTGTTGGCATTTTGATAGTCCTTTTTTTTTTTTCCCAAGAATTGTCTTGGGGGTTCGGGGGGGGGGGGGGGGGGGGGGGTCGGAAAAGTCACTAAACACTTTGGCAAAAATGTTGCTTCGTTGGCAGCACTACAGGCAGTCAGACGCAAACATAGTTCTTGTTTGCATATAAAGTCGAGCATGCGCAACAATATACTGTAAATGCACCCGTTTCAAAATAAAAGGATGCCGTATTTTATGTTTAATTTTGAAATTTCATCAACTCTACGAGTGCCTGAAAAGGCTGTGGACAGATTGGATGTGGCCTGCCGGCTGTACTTTTCACAGGTCTAAATTGGAGGGATGCATCTGTTTGGACTTTTGATGGGCTATGCTGACAAGGAATGCAAGTTTTCATATCTGTTCCAAGCATCGCAAAGCCTGGGTGGGGTTCAGGTGGAAATTAGCGATTTGTACAAATGTCACATCTTACTATTGCTTCACTGTGGGTTTGCTGGCAGAGGGCGGGCCTTATAACTCGCACTCCTCTGTGAGGGCTGGTTGAGGAGAGACCACTAATGAGCGCCATTTGGGTCCTTCATTCACAACACATGGGGGTTAATAGTCTACCTACGACAATGGTTTGACTGCAGTACAGGCAACCCTTGCTGAAGTGGGACTCTGATGGAAATGTTTTCCTCCTCCTTATATGACTCTGCCTCTTTCTAGTTCCAAAGAAACCACACATTACTCATTTATCTAAGCCAGTTGTGCTTATTAAACTTTTTGTAAAAACTAAAAAGGACGCTGTGAAGATTTGCATTGGAGGTGTCCAAAGAATTTAGCTCTCGGTATTTTGAATTTTTATGCACCTACTGTCAACAACACAATTTTCATATTTTTTTTTTATCTCCAGGACAGGCCAATAATACATCTAGTCAACAAGTAGTTCATAAAAAAATAAACGATCATGGTACAAATGTATTTGATGGTAGATAACATGTACTACTCATAAATTCAAAAGGTGCAAAAGCATTTCTAGCGATTGGAAGGGGGGTGGGTTGTGGGAATAGTGATGTCAGGCTGCATTGAAATCTTGCTTTATACTACATTCAAATTGTGTTTTGTACTTTAAAGGGTCACACCCCCTTTTCATTCAACTTTCTCATTTGATGTTAAGTATTTTACATTTCACAGTGACAAAACACCATGCACACACGCACGCATGCACCCACACACCCACCCACACACACACACACACATATATATATATATATATATATATATATATATATATATATAATATATATAATATAAATATAAAGTGGCGGCCCGGTAGTCCAGTGGTTAGCACGTCGGCTTCACAGTGCAGAGGTACCGGGTTCGATTCCAGCTCCGGCCTCCCTGTGTTGAGTTTGCATGTTCTCCCCGGGCCTGCGTGGGTTTTCTCCGGGTGCTCCGGTTTCCTCCCACATTCCAAAAACATGCATGTCAGGCTGATTGAGCAGTCGAAATTGTCCCTAGGTGTGAGTGTGGGCGTGGATGGTTGTTCGTCTCTGTGTGCCCTGCGATTGGCTGGCAACTGATTCAGGGTGTCCCCCGCCTACTGCCCGGAGATGGCTGGGATAGGCTCCAGCACCCCCCGCGACCCTAGTGGGGATCAAGCGGTTCGGGAAATGGATGGATGGATAAATATAAAGTAATGAAAAAGTTTGTCTCAATAAAATGTTCAATTATTCTAGCAAAAAGCATGTACTTGTCTAAACCAGTCCGTGACGCAAAAAAAGGTTGAGTAGCATGCCGCCCTGGTTAACGATTCCAGAAGAAAGCCTGTAAAAAAATAAAATAAAACCAAACTGATTTTGCCGTCCACATTCCTAACGGTAGCACAATTGGGTCCACATTATGCTGATTTGATAAAACCACAATGTTATAAGCCAGCCACTCGATCTTTTTTTTTTCTGAAAGTGGCATTCATTCTCAAGCCTTTCAACGGCCAATGGATACCACTGCCGTTTTTGTTTCAGAACTGCATATGAATGGAGCACTGTGGAATTCATCTGTATTTCATGCATAAACACGGCACACATGAGTTTTGTGTACCACGCACTAGTCCACGCCAACCCAAATTGCATCTGAAAAGACCTGATGTGATGACCTCACCTCCATGTGACTCACTTGCTTCAGATGTGGTCAAAAGCATACATTCAACGGCATATGGAAATCTGAGCAGTTACGTTCCTTCAGATGCCAGCGAAGGCTTTCAAGGGAAATATACATGCCTCTAAATGTTTATAAGCTGTTTAATATCCTGTTTAGGGTCTCTTTTTTTTCTTCATCAGCACTCAATTGAGTCACTGCTTCCGGGAGGTACCACTTCTCCACCCCTTTACCATAATCGGATCCCATACACTTCCATTGTATTGTTTGACATCTTGATTACACCGTTTTGTGAAAGGATTTGTCTACAAACACATTTTGGCGGCTGCAAT
Source organism: Hippocampus guttulatus (assembly GCF_054856545.1). NCBI lineage: Eukaryota > Metazoa > Chordata > Actinopteri > Syngnathiformes > Syngnathidae > Hippocampus > Hippocampus guttulatus. The sequence goes on from NC_141265.1 coordinate 2,740,147, forward strand.
AAATTATGATGCATACAAACAGGCAAATCCTCAGATTCATCACATCAGGACACGGTCTTTGTGCTTGGCAAGTTTTGACTTGGATTGGAGAGTCAGATTACCTCATGCTTCACTCAGCAGTTTGAGGGACATTAATCATGTCATTTAAATCGAGACACTTTTACGATCTTGCGTTTGTGTGTGTGTGTGTGAGAGAGAGAGAGAGAGAGAATGAAAGAGAGAGAGAGAGAGAAAGAGAAGCTTATGACACACACAACTCGATTGCTGACTTAAGACCAATGAATCCAAATGTTTGATTTAACAACCAGTAATCTTTGCATCTGAGCATTCCTCTACAGTTCCAATGACCAAAATGTTCCTTCACCAACTCAGCAGGCTTTCTGGCAAAAGAGCCATTTCGACTGAGGTCACTAAACACATATGCGCACATGCGCGCACACACGCTCACACACGCCGCACACAGACACATCTGCACTTTATTTAACACAGTATTACTTGACAGGTTTTTTTTGTTGTTGTTGTTTTCAATATGTTGGTATTAAAAAAAGTCGCGGTCCACAGCCATGGATGAGGGTTGGAATGTTGACTGATTTAAATCGTGAGCTTTGCCTTTCAGTTCAGCTCCCTCTTCACCATGGCAGACCAATGCAGAGTCACACTAGGGCAGCCCAATTATGGGGGGAAAAAAATCCTGTTTATATTGATTGAGATTGAAATTACGACTAATAAATCGATTATTCATTGATCTCAACTTTGTTCAAATATTAACACTCAACAACTCAAAACTATCATTGTAGCCTCATGCCCATTCACCTTGCAAGTTGAACACTATACTTGAACACTCTGTTCTTTTTGTCAAATTCAAAATAAACTTGTAAATAAGATAAGATATCCCTTTATTTGTCCCGCAATGGGGAAATTACAGTCAGAATTCAGAAAGGAATACGCTGGGTAGGGAGAGGGAAAAAAAAACCACGCTTGAACGATCCTCTTCCGAGGATAACTTAAGTCCAGGAGGAACCAGGATAAATATCATGTGGAATTAAAATCTCTTGCATTTTCATTCTGCTACATCCACACCTTTGATGCCTTGCATCTTTCCACATGTTGATGCCTTGAGTAGTCAATACCTTATCTCGATTTTCACAAATCTTGAGACTTACTGAGCCTGGGATGTCAGGGATTTTATTTCGTGCCATGTCCTGTGAAAATGTGTGTGGTTTGACTGAGAAAAGTCCTTGGATTTTTGCATCCTTGGATTTTGAGGGAAACAAAATTCCTTGACTCTTCGAAAACTCAATTTTAAGTATAACTTGAAAGGACAACGAGAAGTAAGAAGGAAAAACAAGAATATATAAAAATAATAGCAATTGAAAAAAAATAATACTGTAAAAACAAATACTGTGTGTTACTGGGCACTTTGGTCTCTTGAGGGCAGTGAGGTGCTGTGCATGGATGGAGTACGCAGAATTCGAACAAGAACAAGTGAACTGAATTAATATACAGTAACTCAAAGATTGGGAAGAATTTGTGCCTTTGAAGAGTGTTATCTTACCCTTGTGTTTGTGTTTCCACAGCGTTTGTGTGCGAATATTCATTATTTGAAGGAATATCCCTCCTAAATTTAATGCTAATTTCCGTTTGCATTTCAATAGGCTATTAGATTGACTTTATCATTAGCGAGTAGCAATGTTTAAACAATGAAGCATGTAATTGATTTAAATACACAACATATGTAATTCTTTCTTGTTGTGTTTTTAGTTTTACACTAAACTCGAATTAGGGTGTTCCATGTACAATACAATACAATACATGCTGATTTATATAGCGCTTTCACAACAGCGACAGCTGTAACAAAGCGCTTCACAAAACAGTTAACATAAAGTAAAATAATAAACACAACACATAACATAAAACACGGACAGTCGTGCAGTCCTAACCGCTTTTCCGTCACACGCTTTGGTGTTTGAAGCAGTTTGAGATGAAAGAGGAGAGATTCAAAGTGTCCTTTAACCAGTGGATCAGAGACGTCATGCTCAAAATGTGCACACGTCGGCTACAAGCTCAGTTTCAAAGTCAACAAGAAGCTGTAGCATCCATTGACGAAAAAAGAGATTGGTTCACTTCTCCTGTCCCATGTAAATCCACTTCAATTCCAAGCGGCGACTCTCAGTTCCAAATACGCATCGGCGCTCTGCGCCAACGCTCCTCTCTCCTCATCCTCAACTTCAGCAGCCATCCATCCAGCCGCACCAACGCCGACTGTCCGACAGCGCCGACATAGCCACTGAACAAAACGGGGTTGTGAAAAATGCTGCCCATTACAGGCGCAAAAAACACAAGCACCCCAGGTCTGTCCAGCACCGACAGTCAATGGCGCCGACATTCCTCCCAATCAACATCTGTGCTGGTACAGGCGTGCTGCCGAGAAGGCGCAACCACCAAGCACAGATACTTCTCCTTTGACGAATGTCGTGGCCAAAAAACGCTGAAAACAGTCCATATCAGGTCCACACGATGAAACAACAAACAACATGTGACAAAACAAAAGACAAAAATACCAAAAAAAGAACAAAAAAGCAAGGCTCTTGAAGAGCACTTGCCGAAGGCTGCCTACTCGGGCGCCATCTTGGAAAAAAAAAAATTATATATATATATAAATATATATATATATATATATATAGTATATCAAATGCATGTACTTTATTAATACTAATGTCATTTGTTTTCACAATACAGTCCTGAGTTTTGATTTTGACTTCTGAGCCCTGCACAATAAATATTGCAGAAAATAAAACAGTCCGGTAGAGCTCATCTTTTGATTTGTATCTGAATCAATTCTATCAGAATATGCCCCTTATTTAGTCATATATCAACATTTGTACATAAATGTGTCAGATATTTTTGCTTCTGTTTACATTGGATAATTTTATACAGTAGCACGACTGAATGCATTTCTCATTTGGTACAGGTCTGATTAATGTCACTTGAAACTAAGGTGTGAAAAGGCAACCCGGTCATATTGTGTTGTCAATTTTTTTTAAGAGAGTAGCTGAAAATATTTCATGGTATATCATTATCGTGATGTAAAACAGCCCATGTCAACATTAAATTTCCATTCATCATCCAGTCCTACTGCACCAATCTGCGTGTTGATTTCCTCCTCCATTCTTCCCTAACTCAGGAATAAGACCCCAAGAGACGTAAACTCATCCACTTGAGGCAGGATCTCATTTGCAAACTGGAGAGGGCACTCCACTCTCTTCCAACTGCAGTTAAGAAAATGGTGTGATCACCATTCACCGACCCATAACTGTCCACCGCTTGCATAACCGAGTAATTTAATCAAATTCTTCTACATTATAAGCCACCTATTATCATGTAATATATAACACCTCAACAAATGCCTGCAATCCAAAGTATTTACGGTCTTTTCATTTCAGAGTTTATTTTTTTTTTAGATATACCTATAATGGCCAGATGTCCCAGTACTCTTGGGAAATCTATGTGTTGCAATTCAGAATTCATTATCTAATCATGTCTCTCAAAGTTTTGTGTGTGCTGATTTTTGCAGGTGAAAGAGTATCTTGGTGGCCAATGAGAGAAAGGTCTCATTGATCGGTCATTGCTGTATTGAAATGCCATGTACAATGACCCTGAGATCATCCCCCAAACAAATCTATGGGCTCTGTTCATGGGGAATTGCATAGGGGGCAGAGGAGAGAAGTGGGGCAGAGGAGGGGGAGCTATATCCATGTGAAACCTGCCCAAACAAAGACTCCCTGTTTCTGGGGCCAGACAACCCCCAACTCTCCAAGTAAGATAAATAAATAAATACAAATGGAAAAAGAAACCATATACGCCCACTCAAAAGCCCTGTAAGAGAGTGACTGACAGACAATTGAAAAGACAAATTGTTACATTGTCTTTGAGTGGGGGTGGTCGAGGGGTTTATGCGCACAAGGTAATTACAAGAATACGTGGACCGGGAGGTCAGGGGTCAACCAACAAGTCGGTCAAGGGTCAGCCTATATGTCTGACCCCAAGTTTTAGGCCAACACTTGAGAAAAAGAGGTTTTGAATTGGGCCAATGTCTCTTCTACCCATTTGCAAAAACTCTCATTGGTCAACAAAATCTCCAAGCCGGCTTTTTTCGGGAGGGGGCTGGAGCATTCTTTATCACTTTCAATACCATGTCTTTCTATACTACTCCTCATGCAAAAAAAAAATACTTTTTTTTCCCCCCTCAGCTGAAAAAAACGCTGACTAGGCATTTGTCCTGCAGCTACTCACCCATGTTTGATTTAATTGCATTTCCAACCCTCTGTGCAGGCCCTCACAGCAGCACGGCTCTGTCAGGCAGGGCTGGATGCCTGAGGGGAAGGTACTGTTACTTTGACAGTCAGGCAAGGAGACAAGCTTGACCTGACCCACACTCTGGGCTGGCTTTCCCATGGTGCTTGGGCAGCTGGGAACTGGATTTCTGGGAATAAGTCCAGTTCCACTCATTTTACTCTCTGTCTTGATTTATCGGGACATCTAGATTTAAAATAGTCGCTCATGATACAGTACTATATTAAGAAATATATTTAAGCTCTGGCTGTGTTGCCACTCATATTGCATTTTTGGAAAGGCGGAAGTCTGGATAAAATCAAGTTCAGAATATTAAACAATAATTCATGATGAATAGAAGTAAATTATGTGTATTATGATAAATGTAGGCGGCCCAGGAGTCCAGTGGTTAGCAGGTTGACTTCACAGTGCAGAGACACCGGGTTCAATTCCAGCTCCGGCCTTCTTCTGTGTGGAGTTTGCATGTTCTCCCCGTGCTTGCGTGGGTTTTCTTCGGGTCCTCCGGTTTCCTCCCACATTCCAAAAACATGCATGGCAGGCTGATTGGACGCGCTAAATTGTCCCTAGGTGTGAGTGTGGGCGCGAATGGTTGTTCGTTTCTGTGTGCCGTGCGATTGGCTGGCAACCGGTTCAGGGTGTCCCCCGTCTACTGCCCGAAGACAGCGGGGATAAGCTCCAGCACCCTCCGCGAGCCTAGTGAGGATAAAGCGGTTCAGAAAATGAATGAATGAATGATAAATGTATACATCCATCCATTCATTTTCAACACCGTTTATCCTGAACAGGGTCACAAGAAGTTGCTGGAACCTGTCGCAGCTGACTTGGGGTGTAAAGCATCTTGAACTGGCCGTCAGTCATTCGCAGGGCACAGACAGAGACAAACAACCATTCACACTCACATCCACACCGTCACTGAGTGGCAACCGATCCCACACTGCCCGCACACAAGTCAGGCGAGTGCACAACTACACCATCAGCGACACTTATAATAAATGTAACTACACAAATTAAATGTTAATACAGGAAACGTGACTAGAAATCCAAAACAACTGGCTTGTAACTATTCTAAAAATGTCAGCGTCAAATTGACTTAATATAAATGTAGGTGAGACCTTTGACCTTTTTAGCATTTAATTTCTTACAAGGAAACAATGTTCGATTTTTTTACGCCGTGGGTGTTTGACCCGCTGTAAAGTGATACAATGCCCATACATTGAGAAGCTTCAGAATAAGCATCGAAATAATCACAATTAGGACCTGATTAAGGAACGGATAACAGATTAAGATTGGGGCATTTAGCGTTGTGCTAATTATTCTTAATTGCACTTGAGCAAGTGATTTAAACAATTAACTGAGTAACAGACGTGGCTCAATTTCACATAGCCACGGGGGGTTTAACTCGCATTACGAGATGATAGGTGTCGAGGTGAGTGTGCATTGAGATTGACTAGCAACAATGAAGAGTTAGTTAACCTGGGGATCTTTTTTGTTTTTTTTACTTCATACGCTCAAATCTGGCCTTTTATTTTGACGATCTTCATTTCAAATACATGCAAGGCTGAACATGCATTTTTGTTTCACGGGTGGCATTAGATTCACTTGTTTAAACTCAACAAATTTGAATCAACAACACTGCGATAGAAAGTGAGTGCAGTGTCTGTAGCAATGCCAATTCTTAGAGCACAACAACAGAAATGTTTACGGGTAACTACAACGGTGCCTAGAGCAAGTTGAATTGGTTCCTTGACCACGCTTGTAACGCAAACCACTTGTACCTCAATTCATCTTTTTTGAACAAAATGAATGGAAATGGCACTTGTATCTCAAGTGTGGCCTTAAAAGTCAAAGTCGAAAATCGGTTGATCGACAGTTCATCGGTTAATCAATGACTCGTATGTAGAAAAAATAAATAAATAATCATAAAGGCTCCACTGCACACCTGCACACCTCTGGAGGAAAGACAGTGTGACAGTGGTTTGTGCTTTTATTTCGAGATTTTTGATTCGAGGTTGTTGTTGTTGTTGTTGGGTTTTTTTTAAGATTGCAGTGCTCAAGGCCATTAAGAAATGAAAAGCTTCACAAAGAGTACTTTCTAAAATTTGTCAAGACTCTACATGGACTGATTTCGTTTGCATCATGTTCCCTTACTCGTGGTTAGGTTTTCTGAGTTGGGGGGGTTTTTTCCGTTGTTTTCTTTAGTTATTTCCTTCTTTTGTTGTGGTGTAATTATTACTGCCAACTCTGTCTTATCAGGCAACCATCGAAGCAAGCAAATCATCTTGGTGCATTCCTTTGTGTGTCCTTCCTGATCCTTTGTTTGGCCTTATGCTTAGCTTGCAGACTTTTTCAAACAGCTTTTTTCATATCTCATGTCATGCTGAGAACAGTTTCACAGTATTTTCATGAAAATATTGCGTTTTTTTACATACATCATTTGTAATGTTCGGCTTGCACAAACATTTCCTCGTCTACTCCACGTGACGCCGGACCACAAACATTGCTGTGGTCTTGTTTCAATGCCAAGCATGAACGAATAGGACCTGATCGGATAATGAAACTTTGGGAACAAGACAATGGATTGGACAAAATGTCAGGCATCCTGGGATGTCTTACGAAATCTGCTACAGCCTTTTAAGAATTGCTAACTATCAAACAAATTGAAAAAAAAATTCGACTAGTAATGCAGAAGAAACTCTGACACTGGTCATACAAGTACGCAACACAGTCCATTTTGAAGGGACCCACCACACCATAATCCTAAAGCACGCCCCATAATATTTCCACGAGGGACACGAACAAACACATTCCCCAGAACCACACTGCACATGTAGACTTGTTGCAGAAACTCATCAGCACCCAACAGAAGGCTGTTGAGGGGGTAGAGTTGGTCCTTGGTTGCATAGCCAGGACGTCCTTGTTCTTAAAAACAGGGACCATCGCCCCACTCTGCCAGTCCAGAGACACTCTTCCGATGGCCATATAACATTGCAGAGGCGTGTGAAAAAAAACGACAGCCCCACACTATCTTAACTGCAAGCGCCCACCAATGGGTTTAGCCACCAACAATCTAGTCACCAGCAGGTCTAGTCATCCACCTCACCAATGGAGGCACGGAACATGGCACACTCTGCCTGCCCCATAAGGTGTTCAAGGTCTTTCAGAGTTGAAAGTTTGAGCCCCTACTGCCAGGGCAAGCCGCCAAATGTGCTATTATACAGGCACTTTTTATATAATATGGGAGGGGAGGGGGGGGGGGGAGTCCTACTTATTAATTCAAATTATGTTTGGTTCACCTGTATTTGGTAGCGGTGCTTAGTGACAAACAGAAACATTAAATGCACTTCCATTAAATGACAGACGGTACAATAAATCTTTGTATCCACGAGTGGCCATTCATGCAACAGAGAGCATAAATATTTGTGGTGACATTTTCCTAATGTTAAATGATTGACTTAGCTCAACAAAGGTTGGTTAAAAAAAAGTCTGAATGAATCTCATTAAGTTGCTTTGTATATGAAATTGACTATACATTGTAACTAAAGCTGCTTTGCCTTAAAGCACAGGCGTCGAATTCAAAATGCCAGATCTGGCCCCGCCACATCATTTTATGTGACTTGCGAAAACAAATCAATCATGTTAATGTCATTGATGCTTGCTAAAATCTGTACCAAAATTTCAAATTCTCATACGTAATGAATAGGTTAGATATTGTAAGCATTTTCTTCTTACGAAACCGCTCGTTACACTCATTTAAACAAGAGTTGAATAAAGCATTATTCTTGGCTTCTTTATATGGTTTCACACTCATAACGGCCCTCCAAGGGAAACGCTATCTATCGTGTGAACCGCAGCAGAGATGAATTTGCATTCAAAATCATTGTACATACTGTAAATTGTGCGTTATAACTAAACACAGCGCTCGATTGGCACCAAAATGTTTGTGGACGTCACTACTTATGCTCCCGTCAACCTCTGAAAATCTCACAAGAATTAGCCTCTCCAATGGCTCATTAATATGACAATGAGGAAAAAGCCCAAAGTCATGCCAGATATGAACGCAATGTGTTCCGAGAAGCTTTTTGCAAGAAGAATTGTTCATCAGTCGTTATATGCTAAGTTTCAATCTACAAACCCAATTCCAATGAACATTGTGTCCAACATAAATAAACGGTGAATGCAGTGATTTGCAAATCATCCATCAATCCATAAATTTTCAAATTCGCTTCTCCTTATGAGGGATGTGGGGGACCTGGAGCCTATCCCAGCAGTAGGCAGGGGACACCCTGACCTGGTTGTCAGCCAATCGCAGCGCACACATAGACAAACAACTGTTTGCGCTCACAATTACATTTCTGGTCAATTTAGAGTGTTCCATAAACCTGCCATGCATGTGATAGAGAACCAGAGTACCCACGCAGGCACGAGGAGACCATGCAAACTCCACACAGGAAGCCAGAATCGATCCCATGCGGACGTGCTAACCAGTCAACCGCCGTGCATGTAGTAGGTAACATTAATGGAGGAAGAAGTTTTTAAATTATGTGTATGAGTCTCATTTTATGGTGCCCATAGAAAATCATCATACACCTTTGAAATAGTGACTTGATTTGTCATGCAACGATCAATCAAAAAACAATTAAAAAATAAAAATAAACATTGCCAGTTTTGTTGACAAAATTAACTTTCAACATCTAAATAATGGAAATAAAGGCAACAGTTCTGAAAATTCATTAAAAAAAAAAAACTAGAATAACGGTCGGAAAAGTCACTAGCCCCCCTGGTTTAATACTTTGTAGGGCTTCATTCTTCTCCACAGTTGCCCCTCACACTATCCAACTGCCCCGTGTCAACCGTCGAGACCTTCAAGTTCCTGGGAATCACAGTCTCCCAGGACATGAAGTGGGAAGTCAACACCATCTCCATCCTGAAAAGGGCCCGGCAGAGGATGTACTTCCTGAGGCTGCTGAGGAAGCATGGCCTGCCACAGGAGGTGCTACGACAGTTCTACACGGCAGTCATCTAATCAATCCTGTGTTCTTCCATCACGGTTTGGTTTGGGGCCGCCACAAAAAAGGACAAAATCCGACTTCAACGGACAGTTAGGACGGCGGAAAAAATCGTTGGCACCGCCCTACCCGCTCTTGAGGACTTGCACACTGCAAGAATCAAGACAAGGGCACGGAAAATCCTCCTGGATCCCCCGCACCCTGCCCACCACCTTTTCCAGCTACTCCCCTCAGGCAGACGCTACAGATCCATGCGCACCAAATCCAGTAGACACTTAAACAGCTTCTTCCCTCTAGCCATTAACTCCTTAAACAGTCACTGACGTAGTCACTCTTCTTGTACTACAAATACTGCTACTGGTTACTCTAAAATGGTTCAATGATTTGTTGTTTACGATGATACTAATGCAGCGTGTTATACCGGAGACAAATTCCTTGTGTGTTCTACATACTTGGCCAATAAAGATGATTCTGATTCTGATTCTGATTCTGATTCATTTTGCTTTAATTACAGCCAGCAGTCTATTTGGATCTGTCTCTATTAACTTTGCACACCTAGATTGAAGAATATTTGCCCATTCTTACTTGCAGAATTGCTCAAGTTCAGTCAAATTGTGTGGTGGAATGGCGATGGACTGCTCTCTTCAAATCAAGCCACAGATTTTCAATACTTGGACACTTAAGGACATTCACCTTCCTATCCTTAAACCAGTGCTCTGTTATTTTGCAAGTATGTTTAGGATCACTGTCATGTTGGAAAGCGAATGACCTGCCCATCTTCAAGTGTCTAGCAGAGGGCTTTCCTCAAGAATTTGGGTGTACTGTACTTGGCATTTTCTCTTTAATCCTGACCCATAGTCCATTGCTAGCTGAAGAGCAACATTCCCACAACATAACGCTGCCCCCACCATGCTTCACAGTAAGTATGGTGTGTTTTGAGTGGTGTGCTGTGTTTGGTTTTCGCCAAATATAATGCTTGGAGTTCTGCCCACAAAATTCAATCTTAGTCTCATCCGAGCAAAAAAAAAAAAAAAGATCGTTTTCCACATGGTCACGTGGTTTTTCCAGATGTGTTTTTGCATAGCGCAGACGAATGTGAGTATGGCACTTCTTCAAAAAAGCTTCTTTCTTGCCACCCTGCCATACAGACCAGCTTTGTGTAAAGCTTGGGAGATTGTTGTCACATGCACAGACCGAAAAAGGCCACAGCCATGGTCTTGTAAGTCCTTCTGAGTTGCCTTTGGTCTCTTGGTAGCTCCTCAGATCAATGCCCTTCTTGCTCGGTCATCCACTTTGGACCGACGGCCTGATTTAAGCAAGGTGCTTGTGGCGCCATATGCTTTCCACTTCTTAATGACACTCTGAATGGTACTTCGAGGGATACACAAAACCTTCAAAATCCTTTTGTAGCCTTCACTTAACGTGTGCCTTTTGACAACTTTATCCTAGAGTTCCTTTGAATGTACTTCCCCAACCAGTTTGAATCCTTTCACTACCATGCACTATGATTGGTTGAATTTTATTCTAAAATTATCAAAACTACTGCATTTAATTTCAGGGCTTGTTTGAGCGGCACCTGAGTAAATTCATATCTAATGTTATGCGCTACAGGGCTGTTAATATGTTACACAGTCAAGATAAATGTGGTTGAATTTATCATAATTGTCAGTGTGCAAGGTGACAAAAGGTCAAGTCTTTCACAGGTGATGATGATGATGATTTTCTTTCAGTACTGCACAGCACAAAAAGAGGATCAGGATTTGAACAGGGGTGTGTTGATTTTTTTTTTATATCCACCGTAAAAGCTGCAATAGTGATTTCAAGAGACGTTTATACTTCTTTCTTTCCCCCGGCGTTACTTGACAAAAAGCAGATGTGCTTGTTATTTTTGTATTTCACGTTGGTTATAACGGAGCTTTCATTCGTTGGTGACGTCATGCTCTGGGAAAGGTCCCGTGTTTACCCGACGCATGGTGATGACAGAGCTCGATGTCAGTTCTGCCAGTTCCAAAATGCCCTTTCATGGCAATACATGAGCATGGAGTCTTAGCTCGAGTGGATATAGATGCTTGCCATTCACACAGACACCATTTATCTTTGACAAATATTTAGTCTCTGTCAGTTTTGTCTTTGTCGCCGGCATTTACCAACACTTTGAAATGAAACACGATGATAGGAGTGACATCTACGGCAACATATCAGAATTTTAAACCAAACTGGCCCGCTTTCACTGTTGTAAACTATGTGCAGACGTATCTGCTCTCCAGACTTTTTTTTTTTTTAATTTATTAATCTGGACTTGCTTGTTCCTGTCCTAAAATATGTTTGAAGCAGCCCTTCAACTCTAAACAGGCAGTCCATCTGAGCAAAGCCAGGTCTGACCCTGAGGTGAAGCCCCGCGTCTGTCCTCGACATTAAAAGTTTGCTTTAGCAACCGTCAGTTGGATGTCATCAACCCACATACGCAGCAAAAGCTTATTAAACTATCACCGTTGATTTGAAATATGTCTCCCATTCCCTTAGGAAACGAGTTGGCTTCTGTATCGATATGCGCCATCGCTTTGGCATGCACACTCCTTGTTCGCAACCAATTTGACTGACAAGCCATTTGAACTCGCATTATTTATGCACATTTTCAGATGCCTTCTTCCAATTTGATAATAGTTTCCAATTGATTTACAAGCATTTTTGACATTTAAATTATGTACTCAGTAGCAAACGACAATTTCTTTCTGATTGTGATGTCATCTTTCAGCATCCTCATGCATGACATAATGCGTTGAAAATGCTGCATGTCTCCTGGCTTTTCAACAAGTGGAAAAAAAAAATCGGCCCGACTATGGGGGAAAGCCGTAAAATGCATTCAGTTACAAGGTGTGTGTTTGCTATCCCCACAGTTCAAATCTAATTAAAGGCTTTGTTTTCCCAAAGCTCTGCGTGTTGACAACATGGCGGAATGCAAATGTGTCCACATTTAAATAGAGATAATTCACACCTTTAGTCTTATCGCAGAACTACACACAGCTGTGAGGAGATGGACACTCGTGGGTCAGCAAATTGACTTTAGCCTCTGGTTTCTAATTAGGTCGGACAAAGTAGTACTTGAACAATGTGGAAGTCATGAATCACGCTTCATTCAGTTAACTATTTTGCATTTGATAAGCTAAGCACGGCTAGGATCCTTCTGTCACATTTGTTTATCGTGTAAAGAACACGGCTCGACTTTATTGCAACCTTGAGTTTTTTCCTTTTGTGTGTGAGCCAACATTGTAAAATCTCAGCACCGAGTCGCCGTGTGTTGGATTCTTCTCTCGGCAGAAAGATTTGCAGTACTTGATGAACACGAGAAAGAGTCATAAAATATTGCTTTCGCTTCAACTATGGCGATCTTGTATTGTGTGCGTACTCTACACCAACACATAACTAACTATTCTTTTTGGTGGGGATATACACTTTGCTACAGAGGCCATGCATATATTGGCACAGGTGTCTGTGTGCAACATCTTGATTGCAGTTTTCAATATGTATCAACCGAGGTTTTTTTTTGTTTGTTTGTTTGTTTTCCGCAATAGATATGAGCATTATTTGAAGGATTTTGGTGACCGATCTCAAAATACATCCATTCCCAAAAATCTTTTCATGGCACAGAAATGCATATCAGGAGAATATGTACCTTAACTTAAAGACAAAGTACTTTGTAGTCATGAAAATCTGTATGTGGAGTTAACCTATGGAACGTCCAAACATAGACCGATTCAAAAAGAAATATAAAATTACACTTTTTGAGAACGATAGGGAAGAAGAAGGTAACAATACTGACTACGGTATATGATTATTATCATCAATATTGTATTATGACTATTCTTGATATTGTCATGCAAACGTACACATGTGTAAGGTTATATGAATAAGGTACATTGTTTGTTATTTAAAAATTGGATAATAACGTTCATTATTAACAAGTGGGATATTAGTTGTACATCAGTAGCCTATTTTAGCTGTTTTAGATTAAAATGAAGTAATATTCAATGTAGTCTACTATACCATGTATCACTACAAATTTAAAAGTCTGGGTAGTGGATTGGAAAGTGGATAGCATTTGAGATACTGTGCACCGTACATAATATATTGGATCTGACTAGAAAGGCACTTCTATGTGCATGAAGGATCGAAAACTGCCATTTCAACCACTCAGACTGAAAATGAAACACGCCACTTATTGACGTCTCGGTATATTTCTCGAATGAACGTCTCTCCGCATTCTGACGGTCTCATGAGCAGAAGGCTTGAGGCCGTTCGTTGACCATTGTGAGATTTATTTTGGCATTTCTATTCTGCAGTTTGGTTTGACAGAGCAACTACAAGCGGGGGAGCAAAAGGAAGGGTAGGAAAGACTCCCGGGGAGTTTTTACACATTGGGTAATTAAGCGCTTTGACTGACAGCACAGTGCCAAAAGGCTGAAAGACGCTCTCGGATTGGCCAGCGCGCAACTTCACAATCACCTCTTGTGCGCTTGTGTCCGAGACTCACATCAGTTGAGCTCGGCAGAAGCCGCACACACGTTCGACAGGAGGGCGACACGGTCGAGGACCTTACCGAAGCGGATCTTTATTTGCAAACCTCCGTCGTCGTTCTCTGGTTTTCTTTCTGAAAGTGAGCCCACTGTTTCAAGTTCGCGAGAAGTCACAATGTGGGCTACTTCTCGGTCAGCTTTTGGGACGATCGGCTTGGCTCTGACCATGGCGCTCCTGACGGCGTGCGCAGCCTCCGAGTACGAGTATCTAAGCTGGAAGTCGTCGGACCCGTACAACGTCGGACGCGGCTACGGAAAGCCCCCGCAGTGCGTGGACATCCCCGACGACCTGCGGCTGTGCCACAACGTGGGCTACGCTCAGATGCTGTTGCCGAATCTGCTCGAGCATGAGACCATGGCCGAGGTGAAGCAACAGGCCAGCAGCTGGGTGCCCCTGGTGCACAAAAACTGCCACCCGGGCACGCAGGTATTTCTCTGCTCGCTCTTTGCGCCCGTGTGCCTGGAGCGACCGATCTACCCGTGCAGATGGCTGTGCGAGGCCGTGCGGGACAGCTGCACGCCCATCATGGAGGCGTTTGGCTTCCCCTGGCCGGAGATGCTCACCTGCGACAAATACCCACAAGACGATGTGTGCATCGCCATGACTCAACCCAACGCCACCGAATCCACGAAGCAGACAGGTAAGATCAGTCTTTACAACTCAATGTGTGTGTGTGTGCTTTGCAATTGTTGTTTTGGTCCCTCTTATCTACTTTTCCACTTCTCGAGTCAAGTTTTTCTACAGACCAGGGGCGATTCTAGGATCAGAGGTTTAGGGGTGTGACAGAGAAGGTCTATGGGTGCGACAAAGACTGGGAGGACAAGGGACTGTGGGTGGAGGTTGGGGTTGTGGGGGTGTGGAGGGTTCGTTGGCAGCTGTGCATCGACTGTAGGGGCATTTAACACCCCCCCCCCCCAAAAAAAATGTGCACAGAAAGTCTCCCGGTAAACCAAATCTGATTCAAGTTATTTAAATGATGAACACAGCACAGGTCAAAAGCTACGACATTGGAAAATCCCAATTTATGATAACCCTAATTTCTGGGGAGGACACCTTACTTTGCCGTAGCCCCTCAAAATAGACGTTGACAATATGCATGTTTCTGGGGTAAACCAACCTCCGACTAAATTGTGTTCCACTTTTCTTGAAAGGCAGCCTCTCCCCGTTGTTTTCCTCCTCAGAAAGTGGAATAAGCAAATCATAAATCATGTTGTTAATTAATAGTAATGAAGATGTCCACTGGTATATGTTAAGTGTCTGTATGGTTTTGAATGTGAGGATCAAAAAAAAAAAAAATCAACTAAATAGCCTATCGAGGTATCTCCCCGCTATCTCATTAACAGCAGCAAAAAAGCAGATAACTAAGCAACGGGGTTTATTTTTAACAAGCCAATACTGACACGTTCATCCAGTTCACGTACATCATCGTTGAAGGAAAGATCATTTGATCAAACACTCTTAGCTGTACCTTGCTCGTGTTTGTTGAAAAACAATCTTTTTCACATGAGGCTACCCGTATGCGGCCTTTAATGGCAATATTGTGTCGATACTGAGGAGAAGTTAAGAAATGTGTCGCATCCAGATTAAAGCAAGGATAGACTCACTTGCACTCTGATGGGACGTCGCGGAGGTAACAGACAGCTTGCTTCTCTCGCACTCGGCGCTCCAAAGCAGGGGTGCGAGGGGTGAGGTGGATCAAACCATTTTTCAAGCAAAAGGGAAGGTATTGAATTTTTTTTGAATGAAAAAAAAAATGGTTTTCACAATTTTCTAGCGTGTTAAAAAAAGAACACAGGAAATAAAGATCTAAAAAAAACTTGACAGTGCTATCATTAAATAAAGGATATCTTAATTCTCTTTAGGTTTGCTTCAGCTAGGGGTGTCCTGATACAACTTTTTTCACTTCCGATACAATCCCGATATTGTGGCCTAGAGTACAGTCCGATACCGATATCGTGCGATATAATATCAGGAGGAATGATACATGCTCTTATTTATTTTTTAGTATGAAATATTAGAAGAGATTTGATCAAGTGAAACTGTTCAAACATAAAACAAAAGTCAGCGGCAGTAGGTATGAGAAAGTCTGACCCATATATTCTAAACAGCTACATGAATTTGACCGCAAACATAAGAATGTACTGCACTTGAATTAAATCAATCCAACGTAAGGTTGGGCTCTTGACTAAGTTTTTGTCTTAACTCATTCACTCCCAAAGACGTTTTTAAACGTCTTTTCAGACTTGCTCCAGAATTGGCTGGTACTGAATGAGTTAATTGTACTGGCGTGCCCAACTTTTTTTTTTCTTGGTTGCACCTGCGCTAAGGTTAGAACATTTCACAGAGCTGCCAATTTTCAAAAGTGCAAGACTCCAAACATTTTACTACTAATGGGCATTTTCCTGTGAGACATTTTCAGGAACCAAAATGAAAACAAATGATTAAAAATATTACTCAACATAGTTGGACTTCAACGACCTGTGATAAGTATTAACTACCAGGATGTCAGCAGGACACGGTGCAGTGTCCCGACAGCATAATCTGGCAATGAAATTTAATTTTGTGCCACGGTCAGCCTCTAGTGCAGTTAGATTGAAGCGTCGGGATTTCTGAGTGTTTAGCCAGGTTCCATGATTAAAAAAACGCAACCGCCCCGAACAAAGCGATTTCCCGCTAGTCGTTATTCCAGATCACCCATTTTGTATGTTATGAATCTGCCGTTAGAGCTGTACAGAGGCTTGACAGCGGAGGCTTGCGTAGCCAGCTTTTAGCTGAGACAATTAGCTCAGCTCCACAGCCCCACTTTTATTTACATATCCTCCGCCGCTTAAAGGGGCTACCAGACCCGGCAACAATCCACAAATATCCTGCTGCTCACGCCATCTTGTCCAGGATGTTCAAAGTGTTGTGAAGAGTAGCTAAATTTGTATTGTAATCTAATGTTGATTAAGTCCACTTGATTATAGTATCCAGCAGAGAGATAAAATCACAGTGAAAAATAAAAAAGCACGGCTCGGTTGTCCTCACTCTCCGACCGGTGGGAGTACAATTGTCGTGCTGGGTGACCGCCGAGGTCGACTCAGCCACAGCTGTCATTCAAGTGAACATCAGCAGTGTGTGCACTCGTGAACCTTTTTTTTTTTTTTTTACTCCAAGCTTCAATATTTATAATAAAAATGTTTCTTTAAAGTCGGGCAGACTACAGCTGTGGGTACATCATTTTTTTTCACTCGGCACATCTTGAAATTCAGGGGCTCGATATGCATATAAAGTGTGGTTCAAATTCAATAAAATACACACTTTAGATCCTATTTTAGATCATATGTATGCAACATTATCCTGAAAAACTCCAGTCGCTGTTTCACACTTAGGCACGTACGGCCTGTACGAGGGATTACTTTAAAAAAAAAAAATTCAGATCTCACTCTAAAACAATGTAAGCAGTTCATTCGTTCATTTTGTTTGCCTTTAAAATGATCATTGCCCTAATCAGTGATCCATTTCGTGTAATATGGGCCCCATCTTCTGTGTAACAATGATTACATTTACATGTAATCAAATAGCCTTTTTTGAAAGGCCATGTAAGCACATGCAAAAACGCGAAGATGCTCATGTGATATTTTAAAATCCAGATAAGACCCCTTTTACCCCTTTTCTAACCCAAATAACAGCACAGAAGCTCTCTTTTGGAACGAGGAGAAAACCGATGGCTTTATTCCTGTGGTGAATGGCATGAATAGAATGTGTTGGATTGACGGTAGAAAGTAAGAAGAGGAAATGACGTCTTTTAGCTTCATGACATTATCCATACGTCGTGGTTTTTATATCGGGATATTTCAACTGATCACAATGCCCATATATACTGGAGTAACTCTGTCTGCTGACGCATGTAACCAGGTTATTCCGAACGATTCAAAAAGCTGAATTTTCACCTTTACCCAAATATCGCCTACATGTAAACATAGCCCGGGAAGTAACCAACATTAAAAGAATTTGAAGTCAAAGTACCCTGCTGAAAAAACAAGCAGCGACCACTTTTGTCACCCTGTAAAATGTGACACTGCTGCAGATAAATTGGCTTGATACTGTTGTTTCAGGAGTGAAGGTGTGAAGATGTAAAGCCAAACACAAACAAAGCGAGCGCAACCTTTTGTTTTGGAAGGACAACCCACATCTGACATGGTAGTAGGTTCTTATTTTGAATAGAAGGACATGGAACCATGACCATCCAAAGCTGTCAGCAAGCTGCTAACTTAGCGTGATGGATGACCGAAAAGCTCATTTTATGCGTTGTGTTTATTGAGTAGCAAAGAACAATGCTGGGTCAAAGCCCACGAAAAAAAAAAAAGAATAGCTCTGTCTGTTAAGTAAACCATTCAATGACCAATTAAGCGAAACAGGAAAACGACCCACATCTTTTTTCAATATTTCATCAAGGGAGACTTTCAAATTCGGAAGTTTGTGAATTTCTTAAGCAATCTTGAAGCAAGCCGCCAAAGACATGGCGAGCCCCACCAAGTATCCACCCCTCCCTGTGACCCCACCCGCAGCCCACCCCACCCAGAGCCATCATCCATTACTAATGGCTCTTTGCCTGCTCATTGCCCAAACCTGTAGAGACTCCCTGGTCTGAGGCTGACTCACACACCTCACACAGAATCAATGGAGGGGAGGGCAGGGGGTTCTGTTCCCAGCCCGAGCCAAGTTGACAAATACCAGAGGAACCTTGAAAGATGGCCAAAACCACCAAGTCTGGGGAAAGACAAAGTGTGGGTTGATTATAAACGTAGGTTTGCTGTTGTGTTGCTCTGCCCCTGCCACAAGCCTCCAGTGAGGTCTACACCCGGGGTAGGGAATGTACAGCCATCTCATTCATTTTCAAACCTAACATAAAGAGGGCTTTCCGTCATCACATCGTCAACTCACTTAGATTTCCATCTGACGCTTTAACGACACCACTTGAAGGCTTTTTCACACTGCATGTAAGCTCTAAATGGGGTGACTGTGCATCTTCCAGCATTTACACAGTGCTCACTCTATCTGAAAAGAGGACATGGCTCTGTGTGTGTGTGTGTGTGTGTGTGGGTGTGTGTGTGTGTGTGTGTGTGTGTGTGTGTGTGTGTGTGTGTGTGCGTGTGTGCACATGTGTGTGTGTGTGTGTGTGTCAAGGGGGCGGGTGTTATTGACTGACACGTTGGTATGGATAGAGGCCTGTTTTTCTAAAAAGAAAACCCCTCCCCATTTGAAAGTTCACGGGACCACACAGATGTCCCCATTCTACAGACATCACCTGTTATCATTCGTTGTCGCTGTCGAGAAACAAACCAGGGCACACTCGGAGTTCCTGCTAGGTGTATTGAACTTCACCACGGGCATCTGCATTCCAATGGATCCTCTCAGCTTTCCATCATTATTGTAAGCAGAGAACTGCTAACAGTGCTTCCCACTCTCCTGTTGCAACATAAAATGTGGTGATAATTGATTTGAAAGGAGAAAGCATATCAAAAAGTGCAAAGGGACTGTGACACTCTGTAAGCAGCGTCTGTTTTCACAAGCCCTTTACACCTGGGTGTCGCTGTGACAAACGTTTGTGAAACACATGTAATGGACAACTGGCAATGGAGAGAAAACTATTTGTTTACCCCCCCCCACCCCACCCCACCCCCTCCTATCCCCGCCCCAACACCACCACCACCATTTTACCCCGGTGTGATTGTGAAATGCTGCGGGTAGTTTGGTTAAATAGGAAGCACACTTTTAACCACGTGCGATCGGCATGTAAAAAACATTGCTTTCTGCCTCTTTTAGTCACAGCTGGCCATAAAAGATGAAAACATTCCTTGCTGTGGTCAGTTTAGAAAGGCCTACCCAGTTTAAAAGACAAACTCCAGAGAGTTTAAATAATTAGATATGATTTGGTCATGCAGCCAAATTGCTGTGCGGTCATAATTGTGTAGATGAATACGTTTCATTTATTGGTGTGGACTAAAATTGATCTTGTCTGATTGCGACTGTAATTTTCATGTCATTGTACTTTAACTACTTTGTCCCCACATTGCTCCACAGGTTATTCTCCCATTTGCCCTCCCTGCGACAATGAAATGAAAACCGACGCCATGCTGGATCATATGTGTGCCAGCGAATTTGGTAAGGATGCTGTGACACTCTGTCATTTACACTCACATCAAATATATCCATCATTTTACAGTCAGCGGCATTTTTTTTTTAATCTTCTCTCATTGATCTTGGAACCAGCTCCTGACCGTTTTACATAGACTGTTTTCAGTATGTCAAGCAACATATATGTATCTTTTTTTTTTTTTTAAAGTGCAACCTCCGTTAGGCAACCTTTGTTTCTACAAAAAAACAAAACAAAAAAAACAACAACAGCTCTCGGCTTTTATCATATGGTCACATCCCAGTTGGCTGGATTGGGAGAGGATTGTGTTCAGTGGCTAATGAAGTGGGGTCGTTAAAGTCTTTATGTGATAGCTCCGCACAGCAGTAAAGTTGAATGTTTGTTTTGCTGTCTGGGCCAACTGTTGTTGAATATTACCCTCTTAGACTTCTGAATAAAATGCCGTTTGAAAGTGCTCTATAAATACGGTTGAGTTGAGAAATTGTAACTACCAGAAATCATACTAAGTGAAATAACTTCATAAAAATGTCATGCATGACCAAAACAGTACGAGGAAAATATTAGTCACATTACACCATCTGAAATCTTTGGAAGCATGGAACTGCCAATGGGGAGTAAACATTTTTGACTGGCAAATACAATAAAATATATTTGGAAATATATTTAAACATATTTCTAAGCACGTTCTAACATATTCAAAATACATTTGCGCATACTTGGAAATATCTAATATATGTAATTGTATAATAAATGTATTTGCAAGTACAAAATACGTTTCAAGATATTTGAAAATACATTCATACATATTTGTGGGCAAAATGCTAAAATATTGCATTGCAAATGCAATTTCCCATAATGCCTTGGGGTAATTGCATGGGCAAACTTTGTGGCAGTGTGGGGAAAAAATGCAGAATGGAAGTCATGCACTGCGGACATAATATATGATAAAAAATTTTGAATGAAAAAATTTTAAAAAGAAGCTAAGTTTTCAGCATTTAATCGACATGTTTGAACACATTTGCAAAAATGTTTAAATTCCATTTAAAGTTCCATTTTTATTTAATTCATATTGTGCATAACAGCAAACTGTGTTTTCTTGTTGAGAAGCAAAGCAAAATGTATTTAAAAAAAAAAAGATCTGTAATTGTGCAGATCTCAAAAGTCAAAATCAATACTCAGTACTATATTCAGAAAGCAAATAAATAATATGACTGATATAAATATTTTATATGACTTGTTTATCCATTTATTTTAAATTAATTTAATTAACTTTCATATGCCACTCCTCCTGGCTAACATATGGCACAGCATACCTTATTTCAATTTGTTTAACAAGTAGGTTCTTATTAATTTGCCTGACAGTTTGTTGATCATAGTTGGATGTTTTCCGCTTTAACGCGGTTCCAGCCAGACCTCTGTGATAAAATATAACGATCTCTGAACGTCACAATACGATATTATCACAATATGAACCTCACGATACAATAATGATCACGATACTGTGGGGAGATTGGCGAAAAGCTCATGATACTGTGTAAAAACGCATGAGATAAAAAGCACAATGCTGTGTGCAGTCACAAGGAAATAGGATTGGCCGGTCATTTTATTGCCATGCGCTCCGATTGGCTCAGCGGCGAAAAGTATCATGGTCCATATAGCTCACAATGCTATGTTCATCTGAAACGGGTGAAACGTTTTTTTATGTCTTCCGGCAGTCGGCGAGGTACCACATTAACTTTTTGTTAGCCAATCACGGGGCACTCAAAGACAAACAACCATTCACACTCACAATCAAACAATACTTTGCGGATGAAAAAACATGAGACGTTTAAAGGCTCATATTCGGCTTTTTACTTGAGACTCATCTCATTTCTTTTCGAGTTGCAGTTGTGTAGGTCCTCAATCGCTGACAACTCTTCTGTTTACATGCGAGCACCTCCCTCCAGAGGGGATTGGCAGCATAGTGAGTTGGGATGAAGTAGAAATGTTTTTAGATGGCTGTTGAAAGCTTTGATCCTCGATTCCGTCATTTCATTCGTCGTCTACTGCAGATGACATACATGCACGTCATTGATGCGGTTCCAATACAAGCAATTTAATCAGAATACGGCGCTCATGTCGGAATGTTTATGAGATGGTGCACATTGAGAGTTGACCTGGTTGCCATGCAACACACTGCCTTCAAATAATCCCCTCCTCCCCAAAAATTCCCCCCAAAATTATCACGATGACCGTTTTGTGTGTGATCAGTTCCTCAACTCGAAATCCACAGGTGCTGATCCTTTTTTTCCACCAAGTAAAATGATACCGTCATGTCGACGGTCGTCCGTCATTGTAATGTAGTAGGGGTACATATACAGATCTTTGGCACTCGGTGAGCGTATATGGGAGAGGTGTTTATAGCGTTAGGGTTAAAATTTCACAAGATGTCCTTACCTCCAATCGTTTTCCAACTGTTCCAGAACATTTGGGGCAAATATCTTTTTCTTCAGTTACTGGTTGCTACGGACCTTTGGAAGATGTCTGTACCAAAACCTTAAATGTGTTTTTCCTCATAACTAGGGATTTCAACTTAGCAACATTAAAATTGCTGAAACTTCATCAATGTTTGAGGTACGCCCATGTATTACACTGTATATAATTTTAAAGGGAATTGAGCTGAACTTTTAGAATTAGAAGAGATGAAAAGCTCAATTCACATTTTAGAACCCATGAGGACTATCTAGATCTCTCTCTGTCTCTTTCTCTCTCTCTCTCATATATTTATTTATTTATGTATGTATGTATGTATACATATATACATACATTTTGTATGTATGTCTGTACATACATAAATTTTGCCTGGACGAAACCGTCCAGGCAAAATGGACAAGGACTGTTTAATCACTCCTTCTCTCAGAAATGTTCACAAACATGTGGATTGCCTGCCTTTATTGTACATCTACTGCAGGCACACAGGATCAACAAATTTTGCATCAGTCCACTTTTTGTAAAAATTGTGGTCTAACATGCCAGCGTATACCTTGTTTGGTGTTTCTGGTTGATCCCTTGCAAGTTGTTCTTCATGTCCTTCTCATTGTCCCATGTGAGTTTATTGCCCAGCAGTAAATCACACACATTACATCTCATTGGAGCTATCATGGTCGTAACAGTGTGCTGAAAGTGTTGCCATAAAAGTATGTATGTATGTATACAGGGTGACCCAAAAAAATGGGCCCCAACTCTAATTAGGCCCCGTTTCTTTGTGTTTTGTCCGAATGAAATGAAACTTTGGCCATAACTAGTTTATTATATTCAAAACATCACATCAAAACACTAGGGTCTTTGGCCTTTTTTTCTCCGTTCTACAGATGGCCTCCATTTAGCTCCGTGCATCCATGACGTTCTTACAGACTGAATTGGTAATGGCTCTCATCTCCTCCCTGATGGCTTTCTTGAGTTCCGTGATGGTTCTGGGTTTCCCTGCGTAGACGCTGTCCTTAAGATAGCCCCAAAGAAAAAAATCTGGGGGGCTTAGGCCCGGGCCACTCAAAATGAGTCTTGAGACTGATCACTCGGCCTCCGAAGTTCTCTTTCAGCCAATCTCGGGACAGGTTTGAGGTGTGAGAACTTGCTCCGTCTTGCTGGAACCAGAAATCTCGGCCAGAGGCATCATTGGACCAATCTTCATCGAAGAATCTGGCGCAGCAGTGACAGTCACCAAGGAGCGGTATGTGGAGGTCCTCAAAACCTTCAAGACTGAGCTCCAGACCATCTACCCGTCGCTCATGAGCAAGTTCTGGTTCCAGCAAGACGGAGCAAGTTCTCTTCACAGGAATCTGTCTGTGCATTGCGGCGGACATATTGCAATCTGGAAGACAAGTATTGAAGACTAATAGATGTGCACATTCATCACGTTGAAGGTTTATCTGCCCAATTGGGATGGAGTCCTCCAGATGGAGTGCAACATAAACAAATCATTCTGAAAAGGAAGTAACTGGAAGTATTTGATTTTAGTTCGAAAAAGAAGCATCAACAAACTTGTATATTTATTCATTCGCTGCTCCAAAGTATATTGGCAAGCCGACTTCCACATTCCCTATCGAGGTAACATGAATATTAAAAACAGACTTTCTCCCTTGTCCCATCTGAGGTTGAAAGTCATTGTTCAATGTTTAACCTTGTTTAGACTGGTGATGAGCCTTGCCCTTTTGGCATTTGTGTTGTCATTGGCTATAAACAACGGTGGCACATTATTTTCGAGTTGAATCCTGGAGAAAATGTGTTTTTGGTTCCTAGTTAAAGGTTGAGACGTGAGTTGACGCAGACAAGTTAAGCTCCGGTGAACAGGACGAAACACCGCAGTGCTTCAGAAACACATCTTTAGGAGATCTCAAAAAGGCTACTTTGATCCCGGTGTGGCGTGGTGTAATTGCGATGCAGTATCAAGTAATGTACAGCCTGACAGCAGATAGCATTTTTTTGCAGCATCTCGGCCAAACATCTGTTTCTTCTTCCAGCTGGCCAACTGAGAGTGTTTCTTGTAGGACGCTCAAACTGCAAAATATTTCCAACTGTGCTTGGAGCCAAACATGACTTCATGGCATGTATTCGGGAAACCAATTAAATACACGCAAATTACAAAAGACCCTCACAAAGATTATGACGTTTTTCACACCTACGGCATGTAATGTGCTCGGTTTTGAATTGACAACAGGGAATGGAGACAGCAGGATTTGGAACCGATTTTACAAGCTGACTTTACAGACAGCCTTGTCTATTTTGTTTGGAATGAACCATAAAATAGATATGTATTCAAGACTTCCTGTTCTTTTCTGTGCAACAATGAGATGGATAAGCACGCCGAGTTTTCAAGAATGAGTCACTGACTTTTGGCAGAAATCCTTATTAAATATACCCTCTCTGGCAGTGGATTGGCCTATTTATCCACTGAAAATCTCACTTACTGGAAATGGTTGTAAACCTGTTTTCATTTAGAGGTGGAAGTTAAATAGTTGTTGTTGGTGGTTTGTTTTTGGTATCCCCCTCAACATTTTTACACATGCACATGAATGATTCCTTCTCAATGCACAGGCACGTCCCCATGTGGTTTGACCTCACTAAGAGCAGAATCTAACGAAGCCAAGTCAGCTTTTGATGAAAAGAAGTCAAATGTCAGGAAGGAATCTTATACTTGCTCTGCTGCCAATGGATCAGAATGGTTGTCGAAAAAGTTACGCTTTTAAGTCATTCCCTCAACACTATCACACTCCCTAATGTCTCGGGGATCCTGATGAATTTCCCTCTGTCAGACACAAATCCACACGGCACTCAGCTCTGAACAGATTTATAGCCTGTCCCACTCCACACTTTGTTCCCACCGCAATTTATCTCTCCGCGCTTCGAGTTTTATGGAACTTCATTGCACCCAAAACTCCCAACACCCTTCAATTAAATCCCTCCTCTGCTTTGGACAGCTCACTTTGTTGTCATTGCCAAATTGCTTTTCCCCCCTCCCCCTACCCCTTTGTTGATACAGTGAACAGGGCCGTTCCGTACTGCAGGACGGATCACTTAAGTCACTTGGATAAGCCATGTTGCCCTTCATTGTGAATGGGAGACAACACACACCCTCCTGTTAGGCTTCAGCTCTCGGCAGCCATAAAGACAAACTAAACTACCAGAAAAAGACTTGTGTCAGGCAGCAGCGGACAACAATAATAAAGCAAAGCACCCGGTGATGTAGGATACAGTCTGTTTAATGTTTGTTATATGCATTGTGAAAATAGCAGGAGATGAGACAGTGTGCTCCCGTTAATTAATTCATGGCAATAGACCAATGTGTGCGGCTTAACACACAGTTTTAAATCATTTGAACACAAGTTCAAGTTTAATCATATGAAAGTGGGGCTGTATTTGGTATTTTTCCCTTTTGTGTGTGTTGTGTCACAAATCCTTTGGTGGTTCTTAACCTTGTTAGAGGTACTGAAGTACAAGTTCATGAGTGAAAAATAAAAATATGATTTTTTTACAAATTCAAGATGTTAAAAAACGTATTTATTAAAAACAGAAAAAAGTCAATACAATTTCAAGACTTATACGTTTTTTTAAAATTATGTGCAAAATAAACCGTGCATGATGTTCGACCATGACAGTCACACTTTGACTCCAGAGCGAACTAAATTTCCTGCAGCACTGATTGGACAAGCAATGTCATGTGATCATCTGCAGTCAGTGATGGCCAGGTGGGCGTGTCATAACTAATTAACATGTTGTGTCGGCTGTGTCTAAACCTCCATGACACACCGACACCCAATGTAATGTATCTATCCATCCATCCATTTTCTGATTCGCTAATCCTTACAAGAGTTGCAGGCGTGCTGGAGCCTATCGCAGCTGTCTTTGGGCAGTAGCTGAGATACACCCTGAACTGGTTGCTTGCCAATTATAGGGCACACATAGACAAATAAACATTCTTGCTCACAATTATGCCTACGGACAATATCGACTGTTCCATTAACCTGCCACACATGTTTTTGGAATGTGGGAGGAAACCGTAGTGCTCGGAGAAAACCCACGCAGGCGCGTGGAGAACATGCAAACTCCACACACAGGAAAGGCGAAGAAGGAATTGAGTACTGCACTGTGAGGCGGACGTGCTAAACAGTCTCGACCATTGTGCCGCCCTTTGTGCATCTATACTGGTGTTAATTCTGAAAGAATAAAGCTATCTCGTTTCCAGCCAATACGATGAAATAACTTGACCAAATGATATTCCATTTTTGATGTGAAATATGCAGCATCGGATTGTGTATTTCTGGAACAAAATACACTTTGGAAAACTAACGAACCAGGAAGTGCTCTTTTGCTCATGAACCACAACCGCATGAACAATCCTGGGAAATGGAAATATATGTCCTCCTGCCTGTCCTCCTGCCCCATCGTGTTTAAATTTTGTCTGGTGTCTCAATGGCTCCATTAACAAACGCTCTTTGCGAACATAAGAGCCATACCACGACCGGCTGGTGCTGGGGATTCATATCCGCACTCAGTCAGAAAGCTCATCTCTGGCTAAGCTTGTTACAAATAGTTGGGACTGTTTTATTATCACCTTCTTCGACTGTTTAATCACTCCTTCTCTCAGAAATGTTCACAAACATGTGGATTGCCTGCCTTTATTGTACATCTACTGCAGGCACACAGGGGTCGACAAATTTTGCATCAGTCCCCTTTTTGTAAAAATTGTGGTCTAACATGCCAGCGTATACCTTGTTTGGTGTTTCTGGTTGATCCCTTGCAAGTTTTTCTTCATGTCCTTCTCATTGTCCCATGTGAGTTTATTGCCCAGCAGTGAAAAGTGAAATACTGTATATCAATATGGAGGTGAATTTTGTAGCTCTTGCGTTTTTTCAAGCTAAAGTAATTACTCAACACCTTTACTCTCAGTGCAAAAGACTCACTCCAGAAGTTCCGGGAGGATTCCGAATGATCCAATGTTAAACTAAATTACTGATGATGATGAATACTGTCCACCTGTGTGGAATCAATCTCAGTATAAATGCACCTGTTCTGTGATAGTGTCAGAGGTAGGTCTGTTTACAGCGTAAATGGCATCATGAAGACCAAACACACAAGGCGGGTCTGAGATACTGTTGTGGAGTTTAAATCAGGCTTAGGGTGTACAGTGAAACCCCTCTACAACGAAACCTACATGGCAGGAAATACCCCCTAGTGTGAAAAAATCTTCATGCATTAACACCATTCCCACTTTCCTGCCCCCCTATACAACGAAAACAACCCCTGTTGCGAAATCCCCTTCTCTGCTCTTGCCTCTCGACGAGATTCACTACAATGAAGTGTAATCCAACAGTGACCTCTATTGCTTCGTTGGGAAACGGCAACAGCAACCACCACACTGGTTTACACATGCGCAGTAGTCCAGGAAGTATTTGTTATTGTTAGTTTCAGACGCAGCAAGAACGTTGCATTGCTAAAATGGCTACAAAACTGACCTTTGGATGTCAAGCAGCTAAGACAAGAAGAGGTCTGACGCTGGAAGAGAGGGTAAAAGTGATCAAAACGAAAGACGGAGGAAGCAAAATAAAAGACATTATCCAAGAAATTGATGTACCGTATTTTCACGACCATTCGACGCACCGTATGGTTGGGCGCAGTCTCATTAATGGGTGCTATTTCTGTATTTTACACATAGACAAAACGCACTGTATTATTGGGCGCAATTTTAAAGTGGTAAAACATATGCCAGCTTAAACATACGGCATGCATGCGCGCACGCTAAAAACACGTTAGCTTGTAGCATACGGTAGCATGCCAAGACATACAGATACAAGCTAAAAACACGTTTTTAAAAAGGCAACGAAGCAAAACTGAGTTCCGTTGTATTTTATTTAGCCATCGTACAATGTACTCACGTTTTTCGATCAATCATCACCCAGAAATCCATCAAAGTCCTCATCCTCTGTGTCAGAATTGAACAATTGTGCAAGTACCGGTAATCCATCAAAAACGCCGTGTTCCCTCTCGTTGTCAGTCACTCTCATTGCCATGTGGCTCCACAGAAATGATGCCGGCTTTGCCAAAAAGTCGAACAACAGTGCAAGCAGCCACGTTCGTCCAAGCAGCCACAATCCATTCGCAAATTGTGGCGTAACTCGCCCGGCACTGCCTCTGACTCTTTGTAAAGTTGTGTTTGCCATCGATCATTCATTGTTCCCATGCCGCTCGCAACTTTACTTTGAACGCCCGGTTGATGCCGATGTCCAGCGGTTGGACTTCTTTAGTCAAGCCTCTGGGAATAACGGCAAGATCAGAGTTCATTTGCTTGACTTTGTTTTTCACCGCTGCTGTGAGATGGGCACGCATGCCAAAAGCATAACCCATGGCTTGAAGTTTGAACTGAGCTTCGTAGGCGTGTCTCTTTGTAGAATTTATTTTCGGGGGTTCTTAGAAACCAAAACCGAAGTTGTTTTGCAAAAATGCACATAGCCACACTCTCTACAGGTGTTGGTACCTGCTTGTAGCGTCCCTTTAGCGTCCACTTACACGCCCACCCTTCACTCATTGGCGGACCGCTTCCCCGCATGCCTGTCACTCACGTCTGCCTTTTCTCTCTCTTTCTCTCCATATATGTATATATACACGCCCACCCTTCACTGATTGGCCGACTTCTTTGCCGCATGCCTGTCCACAGTCACTTCCGCCTTTTCTCTATATAAACAGCGTGTCGGCTGTCAGTCAGGTTTTGGAACTCAGCGCATAGACAAGACGCTCCGCATCATAAGGCGTCCTGTCCATTTTGGAGAAAATTTTAGACTTTTAATGGCGCCTTATAGTCGTGAAAATACGGTAAGTGAAAGTGAATGCTGATCGTAAATTCCCAATTTCTTTCCCTTTATTTTCTTTCTACACTGAATATATGGAGTGTCAAATAAGTGCACGCTCATACTTATGCACTATTGGAATAAAAATAAAGAGTACACATACGTTTGTATATGTGCGTGTGTGTGTGTGTGTGTGTGTGTGTGTGTGTTTGTGTTTACATCTGAGATCAAATTTGCTACAGTGAAAACCCCCCTGTTGTGAAAAATGTCTTGCTGCAAACATGATTTCGTTGTAGAGGAGTTTCACTGTAAAAGGATTTCACAAGCTTTGAACATCTTGCGCCCTGCGATTGGCTGGCAACCGGTTTAGGGTGTCCCCCGCCTACTGCCCGAAGACAGCTGGGATAGGCTCCAGCACCCCCCGCGACCCTAGTGAGGATGAAGCGGTTCGGAAGGTGAATGTGAATGTGAACATCTTGCAAGCAATCATATTGAAATGGAAAGTGTATGAGACCATTGCAGGCCCGGCCGTTCCTCTCAACTTTCTGCCCAAGCAAGGAGAGCACTGATCAGTGATGTAGCCAAGAGGCCCATGATCACTCGAGATTAATTGCAGAGATTGAGATCTGAAGTTGGGCAATCTGTCCATTGGACATCTATTAGTTGCATACTGCGCAAATCTGGCCTTTATGGAAGAGTGGCAAGATGAAAGGCATTTCTCGAAGAGATCGATAAAAATATGTGTATTAAGTGTGCCATAAACCACCTGGGAGTCACACCAAACATGGGAGAAGATGCTCTGGTCAGATGAAACCAAAATGAACGTTTTGGGGCAAAATGCTAAACGTTGCGTTTGACATCAAAGGCACACTGCACATCACCCTGAACACGCCATCCCCTCTGTCAAGCACGGTGGTGACAGCGTTATGGTCGGCAGCTGCTTTTCTTTAGTAGGGACAAGGAAGAGAGTTCGAGTTGATGGGAAGATGGCTGGAGCCAAGTACAGGCACATTTTGGAGAAAATCTACAATGAAAAGGTTCAAAACTTAAGATATGCAGGTGTTACGATGGCCAAGTCAAAGTCCAGACCTGAATCCAATTGGGAATCTGTGGACAGATGTGAAAACTTCGGTTCACTAGTACTCTCCATCTAACCTGACTGAGCACGAGCTATTTTGCAAGCAAGAATGAGTAAAAATTTCACTCTCTAGATCCTTGAAAAACTGTTAGAGAATGCTCCAACAAACTTAACCGTAACTGCAGCAAAAGGTGGTTTTACAGAGTATTTGCTCAGGGGTGCCGAATAGCTTTGCAATCCTGATGTTTCAGGTTGTTTATTTCTTACAATAACGTTTTAAAGTCAAGTCAAGTCAGCTTTTTTGTCAAATATGCTCGATCACATCTCCTGTCCACATCATATGAATTTCATTCCACTTCTCGATTGTGTCCCACTTGGTGTTGATTCTTCACAGAAAATTCCAATTTGATCTCTTTTATGTTTGAAGCCTGAAATGTGGCAAAAAAAGTTCAAGGGGTCCACATACTTTCACAAGACACAGTCTATTCCGCACTTGGACTGAAGGGATTTAACCGGCACGGGGCAAAGAAAGTTCAGAATGTCAAAGGATTAACAGGACAAAGCATTTCTCCGGATGAAGTTGTTCAGAGGTGGGCTCAACCTCGTTTTATGACTCACTAATTATGAACGTGGTCCATTTTGTTTTCATTGAACACTAAGCCTCATCAGAGATTGTTGTTGAGACCAGGGACTGGGGATAAAAGTCCTAAATCCCTAACATGTGCACTCTTAATACTGGGGGAAACGGTGACTCTGCCCTCTCTTTCTTTTTTTATTTTTTATTTTTAACATTCTCATTGGCAATTATTTGAGTACAAATCCTTTGTTGCGATTTGGGGATTTTGATACTCTGTGGCCAGTCAAGAACAACAACAACAAAGAAAAAAAAGCAGTATAAAAAAACCCACTATGGGCGTTTTTCTTTTCCTTTTAATTACAAATCTTAAATTATTTGATGTAATGAATCAGTTCAGGGTGACTGAGTACAGCAAGGAAAACATCTGTAACGTTCCGTAATTGAGAGACATAACACAATTGGGCCACCACATATTGTTTAGGCTGCAACTCAGAAGGGAGACAGATTGTCTACAGCAGGGGTGCCCATTACGTCGATCCTGATCTACCGGTAGATCTAAGACAGGTCCCAAGTAGAGGAGTACTCCGAGGAGTACACGCACACGCGCGCACGCCGCACGCCGGTAAGGGTAGATCCCGGGAGGTTAGTTGATCGAAAAGTAGATCTTCGGTCCAAAAAGTTTGGGCACCCCTGGTCTACAGCTAAGATCATGGGCTTCAGTGCACTGAAGAATAGAGTCATATGGATGACATTTAAACATTTTGCATTTGCAACTGGAAAAAAACAGACACGCCTAAAAAAAAAACAACAAATGCGGATCAAGTAATTTCTGGTTGTAGAAAATGTCGGTTGGATCGAGTTTTATGTCTAAATGTTACGTTTTATCACTGGGGGGTTTTTCATCATATTTTCTGATTAGATTTCACAATATTATTCTCCGCGCGTAAGAAATGAACTGATGCGTGTAATCTTTCTTGTCGCGCAGCTTTTAAGACCAAGATCAAGGAGGTGAAGCGAGAGAACATGGACCGCAAGGTGATCTTTCAGAAGCGGAAGAAGATGCTGAAAGCCGGCAATCTGAAGAAGAAGGACATGAAGAAGCTGGTGATGTACTTGAAGAATGGTGCCGACTGCCCATGTCAGCAGCTGGACAATTTGGGTAACCAGTATCTGATCATGGGCCGGAAGGTTGACAAGCAGTACCTGCTCACGGGCATCCACAAGTGGGACAAGTCCAGAAAAGAGTTCAAAAAGGCCATTAAGAAACTCAAGACCCACAAATGCCCCGCATTTGCAAATGTCTTCAAATAAGTTGACCTCCCTCTATTTGGTCACTTCTTTTCCTTCATATGAACTTGCACAAGCATGAAACTCCAAAACGTTGCTTTTTAAAAAAAAAATGTTTTGTTTGTATTGATATATCTTTCTATGTTTACGTATATCCTTTGCAATGTGCTTTTTACACTTTTTGGATGAGAGATGACATCACCAATTGAAGAGTTACATTTCTTTATTTCTTCACTTGAGAAAGCTCTGCTTTCGTCTGTCCCAATTTCCATGTCGATGCTTTCTCAAATTTGGACATCAAGCGTGTCGGCCTATTTTACCTGATGGTGGCAGAACATTTTGATTTGAGAACTTCAAATGGTTCTGTGTGAATTTTAGTCATAGTTATGATGTAACAATCAAGCCTGGGTAACAGCTTGCTTGTTAATTTCTACATTCTTTTTTTTTTTTAATGAGAACTAGACCACAAAAGTGAGACTATTTGTTTTTTGTTATTATTACATACAAATTGTTAAGAATAAATTGTAAATGATTAGTGTAATGAGTGTTTTGTTATAAGTGTTTTGAGTTGTAAGAATTCAATCTCACATCATATTTTCAAAAGAATAAGTGCACAATGACTAAAGTCATGAGATGATTCAACCACTTAGCTTGTTTTCATCGTCAAGCTTCTTGCAACCTCTTTCAGGAACCCGAATTCCAATTGAAAAAATGTTTTGCCGGTGTGTCATGCACTCTTGACCAAATATTATTTGCCTCAAGCGCCACGGTGTATTTGCAGTAATCATTAAAAAGGTGAATTAAAAGCGTTTGGACTTTGACAGATTTCAGATGGAAAAGCGTGTCAGCAGTTGTCTTTTACTCGACGTGGATGGTCTGTTTTAGCACTATTTTGTGTGCGTTTCTGACTATGACATGTACATACAAATTTTACATAAATAAAGAAAACCTAAATTGTGACGTGTTTTATTTGTTTGCAGCTCAGTCTTATACAGTGCTCAAGTGGACAATAAGGATTGGTTGTTTGATATCATCAACTCAACTCCCAACCAACACCGCATCCAAAGTGCCTTACATGGAGCAAAAATAATTCATACAATAACAAACCATAAAACAATGAATTAATAGCAAAGACAGTGGAAAGCACAAAAACAGTAAAACTCAAAACCAAGTATCATGCTGAGTTAAAAGGCAAACAATAAAAATGAGTTTTAAGATGAGATTTAAAGATGGTAGCGGCGTGGGATCATCCGTTTGAATCGCTGTAGAAATTAATGAATTCTAAACAGGTGGCCCAGTGTTTAGCGTGTCGACCACACAGTGCAGAGGTACCGGGTTCAATCCCAGCTCTGGTCTCCCTGTGTGGGTTTTCTCCGGGTACTCCGGTTTCCTCCCACATTCCAAAAACACGCATGGCAGGCTGATTGAACACTCCAAATTGTCTCTTGGTGTAAGTGTGAGTGCGGATGGTTGTTCGTCTACATGTGCCCTGCTATTGGTTGACTACCGGTTCAGGGTGTCCCCTGCCTACTGCCCGAAAACAGCTGGGATCGACTCCAGCACCCCCCCCCCCCCCACCCCACGTGACCCTTGTGAGGATAAAGCGGGTCGGAAAATGAATGAATGAATTCTAAACATCATCGGGAACATATTTTTATAACACCTCTGGAACTATTGGAGGAAGAGGGTCATGCAGGTTCAAGGCTTTCTCCAATTGCCCACATCACATGCACGGCCGACGACATCATCCCCAATGAGAGACTTTGCAGATTTCTTGCCAGAACTCACCGAATCTATTTCTGTCTTCACAGTGTCAACCATGGTTTACTCGGGTGTACTTCACTCCAAATGCCCTGATTTTAATGCAATCGAGGGATGCCGCCATGAAAAGGCTCGTTCCATCCCACAACGGCGCAAATGCCCCATTACGCCGAATTATACTCGTGCAAAATTCCAAAAGAATGAAAACTCCACCCATGCGCAGTTAGACTTCACATTGCACTAGACTTGCGCTCGGCACGAAAATAGGCCCCCAAATGTCTTCATTCCATTTTAGAGCTGGATTTGTTGATAAAGGAGTGGTCAATGTGTGAAACAGCAGCAATTGTGAAGCTAACAGATGATGGAAGGCCTTGAGGAAGAAAGAAACCATTAACGGTAACAGTCTGATGACACACCGTCACCGTTCTGCGCTTGACATGCTCAGAAAGGTTGCACGCTGTCTGGGTCGCGTACGGACACACAGCAGCCAACACTGGCCTCAATTTTCATGTCCAACACCACAAGTCCTGTTCAAAATGCGGTCTAAACCTCTGCACAGAGGTTGGTTACACCGAGTGTTGGTATTTTCATGACAGGGCCATCTGCGCAGTTGTGTGAGTGAACACAGTCGCCGACTTGATTCGGCTCTCATTTTCTATAAATGCAGCACACGAGAAGTGCACTGTCATTAACATGGTGGAAGAAGAAACTCATGAGACAAATTGTGTTTGTAAGAAACCGCAAGCGGGCCTCAACGGGCGGACAATGTCAAGTAGGCCAGGGAGATGACACCTCGAAACTGTGTGGGCACTTAGAGACTGCCTTTCACCCCCGATCGCTCGTGTCAGCATGTGATCCCAGCCACAGAGCTGTGCCACAGCCAGGGGGATGATTTGAAAACATAATAAACATCGTCATAATCATGAGCTCAATGAGTTGATTTCTGATATGATTGAGAGAGTTCCCATACATGCAGTTAGTTGTCATGTTTATAAAATACAATACAATACAATACATCCGTCCATCCATCCATCCATTTTCTGATCCGCGTATCCCCACAAGGGTCGCGGGGCGTGCCGGAGCCTATCGCAGCTGTCGTCAGGCAGTCGGCGGGGGACACCCTGAACTGGTTGTCAGGCAATCGCAGAACCGGATTTAATTTCATGCATAATTTGATGTAGCAAGTATTTCATTTTTAGAACGTTTTTATTTTTACACTGTATGCATCTCTCTCTCTCTCTCTGTCTTTCTCTGCTATTGGGCCTGATTGCTTAATTACCCATCATGCAATTATTATTGCGTATTACAAGTTACCCATGTTACCTTAAATATTTAAAATAATAAAACAGTTCACACCACAGGAGAGCACGTCTCAAGGGCGATGCTTTGAAATCAATCATGTCATTTTTCTATATTTGCTTTCTGGTCTTTTGCTGAAAGGCTTGATTTACAGACGCTACTTGATTAATAAGCAAAAACACGACATGTACATGACAGCCAGAGCAAGGGGCTAATTTGACGCACTGCTGTATATTGTCACTGGGGAGGAAGCAAATGATAATGATCAACATTAAGTCATGAAAGTCATGGCAGTATCATCAGGCAATGCAAAGAAAAAAAATGATAAATGAAAGAAGACGTTATAAAAACAGGATGAGTAGACAATTCCATATTATTCCTGTAAAGGCTTGGAAAACCTTTCTCAGATGTGGACTTTCCTCATAAATCATTACTTAAACTGTCTTCAAAAAAAAAAAAAAATAAATAAAAAGCAGAAAGTCCACAGTCAGAATCCAGCTTTGTCCAATTAACAAATGATCTGCAAAAGGCATCTGGTTGGATTTAAGCCTGCGTCTACTTCTCTCTCTCTC
This sequence comes from Hippocampus guttulatus, assembly GCF_054856545.1. Classification (NCBI taxonomy): domain Eukaryota; kingdom Metazoa; phylum Chordata; class Actinopteri; order Syngnathiformes; family Syngnathidae; genus Hippocampus; species Hippocampus guttulatus. The sequence goes on from NC_141265.1 coordinate 2,776,114, forward strand.
ACACACACACACACACACACACACACATACACAACACACACTCACCCTGGACCCTGGAACGCCCCTCTTGCGATTTGTCAGCCATCCAACATTGTCAGAAGAAAATATGCCTTGTAAGTCACACAAAATGACTTGATGGTCAAACGTCACGCGAGACTTGATCTTAATGAGCTTCCAGATGTTTCATTTTGAAACAGAGGTGCCGAGGGATATACCGAGGACATAATACTGTGTTCATCTCTTGGCCAAAGGTGTACATCAATCTTTGTCCTGACTGCTCAGCACATGAAGAAGCACAATGAGTTGTATCAGAAATGTTGTATAGTTACGAATGCTTAAGTACCGTTTAGAAAACATGGCTCCGAATTTTAAAACACAACACACATTTATCACCACACACGCACACACGCACACACACACACTTGACAGAACACTTTTGCAAAAAGTACACAGTACATGCATTTATATAAACCATACTATGTGATCACATAAATCACACACACATTTGCAAAGCTTCATTCTGTTTGAACCAGTTACACACCGCCGTGTTGAACCTAAAACACTTTTAGCAACACCGCTCAGTGATTAGATTACAATCATAAAAATAAAAATAAAAAAGTCAACAAACTGATTGGAAGCCACCAAGTCGCTGGTTCTTCATGTTAACATGAAGAAAAACGCCTCTGAATCGCATGCGGTAATCCTTTAGCCAGCGGTCATTGAAACCATGTTCTTCAAGCGTCATAGGTCATTGTGAGGACTTTTATCTTTTGTAAGTATGATGAGAGTTTTACATTTGTATGACAGTTGAAAGTGTCTCTGTGTGCCAGACATTCCAGATTTTTTACATTTTGGATAAGACGACAAGAGGACACTTGTCCTTTTGCTGCCTTGGCCCCGTCCCTCCAAATGCTATCAAACCATCCACACAATCTGTTTTATAGATGAACCACTGGTAGCCAACAACTATAAACTGTCATTTTGAATACCCTTGTACGGTCATCATACATGATAATAAATTACTCCACCATTTATTAAAATGAATAAAATAGTTAAAAATATATTTAGAAACAATAGTGAGCCGTCACCATCAGAAGCACTGACCTACATTTATAAGTCTAATCATTTGTTCCATTAAATTGTATTCATTTGTTGCTAACCGTCTTTTGCGATAATTTGGGAGCATTTTTCTTGCTGCACTGTTTGCAACACAGTGAACCCTTTCTATAAGATGGTTCACCTTTCAAGACAACGGCCCTCCGTGAGCCGTCACCTTACCGTGGTGGAGGGGTCTAAATAACTACATGACAAGTGACCGTAATGTTCGCTTCTCATTTCTGTAATTATTACTTACAGAGAATGCCTTCAAAGGGCTAGAGAAAAAAGAAATACCACTGGAGCTTCAAATGTTGGCTGTTCATTTCATTAAAGGTTGTTACAAACCGCTGTATGCGGAAGGCCATGTGGCCAAACCTGGAAAGCAGTCTAGCAGGCTTTCTTTGTATTAGGGTGACCAGATGTCCTGGTTTTGATGTGACTGTCCCAGTTTTGAGCTTTTTGTCCCGAGACCCAGCGGATTTTTGCCAACACCATTGATTTGTCCCACATTTATGAAGGTCCCTTTTTTTTTCTTCCAGTGAGCCAGCCAATTGTTTGGACCATATGTAATGTCAATCACACAGTTGTCATAGCAATTCAAAAGAAATCTAACTGTGAAATTCCTTCCTATTTACTTTTTGTCAGAGCCGAAACAGAATTGCTTCCTGTTGCCGTCCTGAAGAACCATGGGAAATTAAGTCCAAACAAACGTGAACTGGGTTGGTTTCTGGTGGCGTGTTTCGAATGCTTTAATGTGGGCCAGTGACGTTGTTGTGCCACTGTAGTTAGGCCTATCCCTAAAAAAAAGTTGGGTCCCCTGAAAGGGCCATTACTTTCTTATTTTCATTTCAAGACACAAAGAGGGTGGTCCGGTCGTCGAGCGGTTAGCACATTGACCTCACAGTGCAGAGGTACTGGGTTCGACCCCAGCTCCAGCCTTCCTGTGGGGAGTTTGCATGTTCTCCCAGTGCCTGCGTGGGTTTTCTCTGGGTACTCCGGTTTCCTCCCACATTCCAAATACTTGCATGGCAGGCTGATTGATCACTCAAAATTGTCCCTAGATTTGTGTGTGTGTGTGTGTGTGTGTGTGAGCGCGGATGGTTGTTCGTCTCTGTGTGCCCTGCGATTGGCTGGCAACCAGTTCAGAGTGTCACCCGCTTACTGCTCGAAGACAGCTGGGATAAGATCCAGCACGCCTGCAAATCTCGTGATGAAAAAGCGGATCAAAAAATGGATGGATGGATGGATGGAAGACACAAAGAACACACTTTTGTATTTATTTTCTTTGTTTTATAAACAAGGTTTGGCAAAAAAAATAAAGTGCTTGCATTTCATGATCGATAGCTGCGCGGAGAAGCAAACGAAAGCACATTCTGTGTACACTCGCGTTCAGCATTTGATTCCAGGTGTGGTCAATGAGCCCTCACAGAGTAGGATTGAAACATCCATAGAAATCCTAATTCAAAGCACCAAACAGCAAGAACTCGTATGTGAGCACGTTGTAGGGGGTACGTGGAAACATTTTGACGCACCAAAATCAGAACAGCGGCGTGTTAACTGAATTCGCGGGGGCAGGGGTAACAAATTTCTTCGGTTAGGCAAAAGAGGTTGGCTAATGGTGATGATGTGTCCACTGACATCTTTTGCGCTACTGAACTGTCAGCCAAGATAGCATTTAGGCTAATCTAAAATATAATAAAACATTCTAACAAAATAAAATGTTTTGACCATTACTTAGAACTACATACAAATAACGCAAAGAAAAAAAGACTTCTCTATATCGCAGATTTGCATCAAATTTTCTTGTGATAAACTGGGCTTCACTTTCTACACTGCACATTTGTTCAAGAATTTTATTGCTGAATGTTTGAGAGTGAAAATAAAGCCAATAATATGACTCATCATTCCATTCACATGCGCCATCCTGCACCAAAGGTTAATTCCATAGTGTGTTTTGTAACTTTTTTTGTTTTGCTCTGTTTTTAATCGTGATCCCCCAGGTGTATTCACTCTGGGGGAGTGCCTCTGAGTGGTGTGATTATTATAATATCATGATGCATTTACACAATAATGACCACTTTATTTTACGGGGAATTTCCACCTGAATCAAATCCTCATTTCATTTTCCTGGCAGCGTACCTGGGACAAGTTATTCTAGCAATCACTGAAGTAAAAACTCACATTAAAAAGCTATAATCAAGAAAAGCAATACATTTGCAACTAGCAGGGAAACTCAGGTATGTAAATACCCGACGGAGAAAGTGACCGTGCATTTATAAACTTTATTTGAAATGATTTGACCTCGGTTCGCCTCATTACCTTTCTGTGATTTAGAATACCAAGTGAAGAGTGAAATTATGTTTGAAAATAAATATGAAATGTGTCACGTCCGAATGACAACCAACCCATTGAAGGTACTTAAAACGTTACATGATGCATGGCAGTCCAGTAAGTGATTCGGCGACTTGGTAAGGAAACACTGCACACGTGTACATGAACTGTTTATCCTCTGCCCTAACCAAAACCACAAGCGAAAGACATTTTAAAGCACCTGTGGCTTGTCGGCGCACCGTGAAAGGTCGTGGTGGGACGATCAAGTCTATACACGGCTTTTTATAAGAGTTCAAAACATGTCTGACTGTACAACACTTTCCTTTGTGCAGATAAAACAAACCTTAAATTACAAGGTGTGAAGCGATCACTCACGAATTTAGTGGCTGTTTATATAGAAAATGTGCAGCTCCCAGAGGGAATTTCTTTCCCTTGCTTAATTTGTGGGGCGGCTCTCACAGACATGGTGGCACTTTCGTTGAGAGATATGCACATCAACGTAACATTACAAATAATAAACTGTATGGGCCACTGTTTGGAATATTTCTGAGCCATTTTTTATTTCCTAATTCCCTCATTCTTTTTCATCTCTAATGTACAGCAAAGCTGTCGTTTTTAGAGGGTACAAAACGTTCACATTCATTTGATGAGCAAGATGGAAGTTGACAATTGTTCATAAAAGACAAGAAATCTGACTTCACTCAATAAAAGCTTTAAAATGGTCACAGGAAAGACTGAAGAGAAAAATGCAAAGGCAAAGCATAAGCAAAAACCTCGGACAAAAACAGGAAATAACTCCAGTCGTTCAAAATTAAGGGCAGTGAAGACAAACGGTTGAAGGGGGAATTGTTTTTGTTTGTGCTCTTTATTCTCGTGCCGAACTTCATAGGTCAATTGTCATGACGCAAATTGCTTGTGACAGTGTTCAGCCATTTTAAGTCGAGAGGACAATAACCCAGCAAACAATCACCAGTCATAGTAAAAACTCGAAACTTCATAAAATCACAATCAATTCAACTCAATTCACCACAACAGAAACGCTTCAAAAATGACGGAGCCAAAATATTATTCTCGAGAAGTTACACCATTCTCTGCAGCTCAGAGATCCATTCCCAAATTTGACAACGATTTAGCAATAATTTCCCATCCCGACGACAAGATTCATCCATCCATTTTCAACACCGCTTATCCTGAATAGATCCACGCTAGGGTGCCGGAGCCTATCCCAGCTGATTTCGGGTGGAAGGCAGACTACACCCTGAACTGGTCGCCAGTCAGTCGCAGGGAACATGAAAGCGGTGATGGAGGACCCCAATAAGCAGGCAGGAGGGAGGAGCATAAATCCAGAACAAACATCCATCATCCATCCATTTTCAGAACCGCTTGATCCTCACTAGGGTCGCGGGGGGTGCTGGAGCCTATCCCAGCCGTCTTCGGGCAGTAGGCGGGGGACACCCTGAATCAGTTGCCAGCCAATCGCAGGGCACACAGAGACGAACAACCATTCACGCCCACACTCACACCTAGGGACAATTTAGAGCGTCCAATCAGCCTGCCATGCATGTTTTTTGGAATGTGGGAGGAAACCGGAGCACCCGGAGAAAACCCACGCAGGCCCGGGGAGAACATGCAAACTCCACACAGGGAGGCCGGAGCTGGAATTGAACCCGGTACCACTGCACTGTGAAGCCGACGTGCTAACCACTGGACTACCGGGCCGCCCCAGAACAAACAAAATCCTGAAAACAACAAGAATCCAAAGTACAAACAAAAGCCCATGGCATAAGAAAAACACTAACAGGAACAGAATCAGCAACAGAAACAATGACCTGACACTGAGTGGTCGGGCCAGGAGTCCTTTTAACAGAAAACCTACTAATAACATGATGACCAACAGGTGTGCTCCTGTAAGAGGAGCCCTACAGAGCCACCCGTTGGTCCCAAACAGATCAACCATGACACATATAAGGACGAACAACCATTCACACCCACATTTACACCGACGCTGAGTGGGCTTGATATGATGGGCAAAAAGCGTTCACTTTTTAATCTTATGCCACACTGCGGCCACCAGTGGTTAGCACGTCAACCTCACAGTGCAGAGATCGTGGGTTTGATCCCGGCTCCAGTCTTCCTGTGTGGAGTTTGCATGCTCTCTCCGGGCCTGCGCGGGTTTTCTGCGGGTACTCCGGTTTCCTCCCACATTGCAAAAACCCGCATGGCTGGCTGATTGAACACCCTAAATTGTCCCTAGGTGTGAGTGTGAGCACGGAGGGTTGTTCGTCTCTGTGTGCCCTGCGATTGGCTGGCAACCGGTTCAGGGTGTTTGCCACCTCCTGCCCAAAGACAGCTGGGATAAGTTCCAGCACCCCCCACGACCCTTGTGAGGATAAGCGGATCAGAAAATGGATGGAATTAACAGAGGGAAAGCAGGAGAAGCCGTGCTAATTGCCGAGATAACCTCATATCATCGTGAAATTAAAAGTGCCTGTAACTGTGTTCAAGCAGCGTGAATTCAACGTTAATCGGCAAAACAGGAGGCAATTGAATAAGTGTCTGGAGAGAAAATCAAGACAAAATAATGCTTCATACACACAGGTTATGCAAACTGTTGCAGCGTCTGTGCTCGTCGGTGGAAACAGAAGATCAGGGAGGTGAAGATTCTGGAATTGGAGGTCCTGGGCTGGTGTGGTTCCATTAGGTCTGCTGTTGCGAGGCCGGTGGGACATACTGTCAAATTCTCTCTCCCCTTTGGAAATGGCTTATCAAAGAGAAATTGACATTTGATTCATAACAGAGAGGTTAAGAACTAAAAATAGAACTTTACATGGGATCTGCAAATCTGAGGCCAGTGGGGTATCCTGCCAATTTTTCAGAAACACCTTTGACAAAAGCTTATCATAGAGAAATGAACATTCAGTCTCACGGGAAACAGCTCCAGTGGACATTCCTGCAGTCAGCATGCCAATTGCACGTTCCCTCAAAACCGATAACATCTGCATGCAGCATTGTGTTTTGTGATAAAGCTGCTGTCAAATCACCATCTTTATATGGCACACCTTATGCGCCGGATGGAATATCTCGACAAAGAAGTGCTCACTAACAGAGTTAGACAGTCAGAATACCTTAGAATCGATCATGGAGTTCAATATGCATTCATTCCCACACATTGACATATTTGTAACACGTCCACTCTTCATGGCTTCGTGAACTGTTGTTCCCTTGATGTTTTTTTTTTTTTTTTTTTTTTTTGCCAGTAGCTGCTGAAGACGGTCACTACACAAATGATAGAAAGATAATGCTGGGGACCTAAATTATAGGTTATGATTCACCTTTCTGCATATCCCCTCTGAGGGCCGCTCCCTCTAGCGAATCTCTTTCCTCCTTGACATTTCAAAGGTCGTCACACCAAAGATACTTCTCTCTTTAATGTCGACACAAGCGAGGGAAACTCCACTTAAAATCACTATTCCAAACTTAAACACATTCATTAATCTTAATTATGGAAAAGCCCTGCACAAATCACTGGAAGCTGAGTCACAGAATTGTAGGTTGTGCGAGGGCATTAAAAAAAAAAAAAGAAAGAAAGCATTTTAATGTGAGACAGATAACACATTATTGTGTGAACATTGATGATGGGATAACCCCCCCCCACCCCCCCACACACCTTTTATTTTCTGATTATATGGTAGGATATTTCTCACGTCCCCACAATGTCTTATTGCACCCCTTCCTGAAATATTACAACTGTCTCCACTACATTTGTCAGAACATTGAAAGGGTTATTGTACTTTGAATACAGTGCTTTGACCAGCATTTATTTTCTTGATTTTATTGTTGTGTTATTGTTGTGAAGAAAGATATCAAACAGAAATGGTGGCAGGATTTTATTTCTTTTATGTGGCTGAGGGGGGGACTTGAACGATATACAGTACTGTGTAATCTTTTTTTCTTGCACAAGCACATTTGGTTCATTTGAAGACATTTTAACTCAATTTTATCTAAGAATATCTCACAAAATACAATGTAAGTGACCACAGGGCAATTCAGAAATCTTTACCATAATGTACAAGTAAAGCAAAGACTCCCATGCCCTCACTCCGCATACATTGCAACTCAAACACACATGGATTGGATTGGAAAAGAATGGCTACTTGCAAAATGTTTATTGTTTTAAAACTGTATTAAATGAATTAAAAACTGCAACTATAAAAACTATAAAAATGTCAAATACAATGCTGGGAGGGGCTGATACGGGGCTGCACAGATTTTTAAGTCGGCTGGCTGCCTTGGGGGAGCGCCGTGCCTCAAATTAAAAGTGACTGTTGGATTTCAGTCAACATCTGAGTAAAATTTAACCTTGGTCTAAGAGAGACATCAAATAGGATATTAAAAAGCAGTTTTTCATTGCAGTCGTAATTTATTCGAAAAAAATGCACCCATGAATATTCAGATAAGAGGTAGCATATGTATTTTCTAAAATGCTGTTACTTTAGAACAACTTGGTGCTGATTTGCAAATAGTCCAAAATGGGAACAACAAAAATATTGACAAACAACATCCACTGTATGCAGATAGAGTAGAACAGAAGAACAGATGTGTCCTGTTTTTGTATTTTTCCAAAACTGTTCTTTTAACTATTCATTAAAAAAAAAACAACAACACTTTTTTACCATGTCCCAAATACAGTATGTTCCTATATTCTCTTGCCAAAGTCTGAGTTATAGTCGGATTTCATCTGCTGAATGGTTATTTCAAGGCTGGGATGGAATATTGATTTAATTACAGTACAGTATATGCTATTTTTGTTGATATTTCCAAAGGCTTTTTAAATTTTATTTTCTTTTAACGAATTGATAGGGAAAATGATGAATTAACATTCAGGGACATATTAGGCTTGCCCAAGCACATGGCATGAAAACTGTCACGTTGCGAGGTGGTGGTGGACCCCAAAAAGCAGGCAGGAGGGAGGAGCAGGGTGTATTTGAAGAATTGTATTTAAAACAAAGAAAACTACATCCAAAACAAACAAAGTCCAAAGTATCAAACAAAAACCATGATTAAAACTAAAACATAACAATGAACTAAACATAACAGAAGCCAACAGCAAACAGCAACACACATGACAGTAGCAAGAAGCAACAATGACCCGACACTGAGTGTTCGGGCTGGGAGTCCTTTTAAAGCCCTAATTAGTTATGACCAACAGGTGTGCAGCTTCCGGGGGAGCCCTACAGTGCCACCTGTTGGTCCCTAAACCGAATCATGACAAAAACTTGCTCATTTGTTGGTCAGTGGTTAATTGTTATGCTTGTTGTTTGCTGCTTGATTGCACTCAATGGTGGATGGTTCGTTTCAGACCTGGGCCTTCAGTGGAGATTTAAATGGTCTAATCCACCACTCAATACCACGTCATGTTGTAGTGATATACAAAATGATATACAAAACCACAATATAACTATGCATAGCCTGAGAGAGGGAGAGAGAGAGAGAGAGGTTTCACATATTTGGAATGAATACTATAGTAAGAAACATATAGTAGATAACTCCAAACCTTTACATTCCAAGTTTGGAGCAGTTCACAATTCATTTGTCTCCAAACTACTCGTGCTGGGGTCTATCCCACCTGTCGGTTGTCAGCTGTTTAATCAAGATGTGAGGTACAACCTAAACTGGTCACCCGCTAATCATAAGGCACACATTTAGACAATTTACAGTGTTCCATTAACCCACCATGCAGGTTTGTGGGATGTGGGAGGATGTGCAAACTCCACACAGGAGGGCCGGAGCCTGGAATTGAAGGGGAGGTAGATGTGTTAAACAGTCGAACACTGTGCCACCACAAGAAACATAATAGTAAAAAGAAGAAGAAGAAGAGATGCCCAATTAGACAGCACGTTGTATAAGACTTGTGCCGGGAACAAAAATTGAGGCTTTCGTGTTTCTTGCTGTTCCAATCTCCCAGCTCAAACAAATGGCCTGGCCCTAACTGGCGTCGCATCAAACACTGTGTCTGTAATCATGGTGTGAGAATAGTTCAATTCACTTTCTGTTTGACCATACCAAAAGGCGTCGGTCCATTTTCAGCTAGATCACAACAGAGCTAACTGTTGACAGATAAGTAAAATATTATTTCTTTCACTGATGAGAGTTTGAAAGCTTCGTGTAGGATTAACTAAATTACGCCCTTTGACTGGCTGAATTAAATCCACAAGATATATGTATGCAAGTCACAAGATGCTCACAAAGATTTATAACTAATTGTACATCTTAAAAACAAAACAAAACAAATTAAACTCTATTACGTCATTTCCTGGGCTCCATAATTCAGTTGCTGGAGAACATATACAATACTGTAAACACAATCGTTTTGAATGAGGATGATTTAAAAACCTCCTGTCATGTTAGTCCCTAATTAGGCACTAATTAGTGAATGTGACCCGTTCTGTTTATTATCAAAAATATCACATAACGCGACGGCCCGGTAGTCCAGTGGTGAGCACGTCGACTTCACAGTGCACAGGTCAATTCCAGCTCCGACCTCCCTGTGTGGAGTTTGCATGTTCTCCCCGGGCCTCCGTGGGTTTTCTCCGAGTGCTCCGGTTTCCTCCCACGTTCCAAAAACATGCATGGCAGGCAGATTGAACACGCTAAATTGTCCCTAGGTGTGAGTGTGAGCGCGAATGGTTGTTTGTCTATGTGTGCCCTGCGATTGGCTGGCAACCGGTTCAGGGTGTCCCCCGCCTACTGCCCGAGGACGGCTGGGATGGGCTCCAGCTTCCCCCGCGACCGTAAGGATTAAGCGGTTCGGAAAATGGATGGATGGGTCACATAACGCAGTACGATGCAAATTAGAAAATGAAAACTAAAAACAGAGGCCAGTAGACTAAATTAATACAAATTTTTAAATGCTAGATTTTCCAAACAGGTCGGTTTGACCCGCAACATAACAAGAAGATTAAATGACTATCAATGCAAATACTCAAGACAGTTTTTGTATATCGGCATTTAATGTCATTTTGGCATCAAATCTGCAGTGCAAATTCAGATAAAGGGATGTTGCTTGGGGTTGGTCTGTGCCTGTGTGATGACAGTGGCCGGAACCCTGCTGTGGACGACCTTCGATAACCGGGCGGCCTCAGTGCCTACTGTGGTGTTCCTCCCACGTGGCGGAAATACAGCCGAGGCATTATTAATTGATTTGAACTGAATTCATCTTATTTTTGAACTGTGAAACTCATGCATTTTTAATTTCATTTTTTAATGTGATTAAAATTGGCTGCTGATCACTACAGACTCCAGACCACACTCACTGCTGGATGAGATTTAAACTCACCTGTGACTCTTAACAGTATAAACAGATAACACATTAAGTAACTAATACGTGATAAAGATTTCATCAACTCTCTTCAGATGCAAACACTTTGACATTTGTTCTACAGTACAGTACTGAATTGGCTATAGAGTGCCCTCTAGTGTATTTTATCAAACCTGCATGGGTCATTTATACAGTTATACACTAGATGCACTTCATCCCCTCCGGCGAGTTCTATGTACTTGTGAAGAATACAATATGTTTGCAATTTAACACAACAAAGAAAAGTACAACACTAACAACTATTTAAACAGTTCAACACATCCATCCATCCATTTTTGAATCCGCTTATCCACATGAGGGTCGCGGGTGTGCTGGAGCCTATGCCAGCCGTCTCCGGGCAGTCGGCAGGGTTCACCTTGAACTAGTTTCCACCCAATCGCAGCGCACACGCAGTCATACAACCATTCGCGCTCACACTCACACCTCGGCACAATTTTGAGTGTTATAGATCGACAAAACATGATATTATTATCATTATTTTTTTAAGTGTGTAAATGTATATCAATGGTAGAAATTTAACTATACCTCAGTGAGTAAAGGGGCAGGACTAGGTTTGATTGACTGCACATTGTATTTTACAATTAATGAACTTTAAAAAACGTCCTGTTGCCAGACAATCATGCTATTATCTTTTCCCGTTGGGTCAATTTATCGAGCTTGAAGAGCAATTAAATAAGATTAAAGATCCTTAAAAGGCTTTTGACAGCATCTCATGGTCACAGGAAGAGACAGGACATTGTAAATGACTGCAAGGAATGATCAACCAGCCCATACACTGAACGCACTGGTGTATTTCAGCACAGAGGCTGGGGTGACAATTGTTCGGCACATTTTAGTATCTGCAGGCCACCCTCGCCTCGGTTCAAGTCAGTGCTCATGACTTAACATATGGTGTTTGCCTTCTGCGATCATGGTTGCCTGTTAGCTAGGGAAATCAGTGCATGAGAGAGTTCACAAAAGCAAAGCCACTGTTAAGAAAATGGCATTATAACTGTATAGTATAATTAGACTTAAATATGGCTCAAGAAATGCTGCTTCATGTTTCGATTTGTTTCTGCTCAATTCTGAGTGCGATGCGCATTGTTCTGGATATGTGTGAATTTTATTTCCTGAAACCCTGACTATGGGTGGAATGATATAGAATGGCAGACGCACGCAAGGCTACTCCCGACCACTCTTCTACTGAGTTGCTGTTTCACCCTGGCTGCCCACCTGGTTATGCTTGGTGTAAATGTACTTTGTAACACAATATTTGAGAAAAAAAAACCAACCCAACAGTCAAACGCGGTGGTGGTAGTGTGATGCTCTGGGACTGCATTAGGCTTTCAGAATCTGCATGACTTGCTGCTGTGATTTATGGAACCATGAATTCTTGCTCTGAACCAGAAAATGTTGAGACGATGTTTGGCCAACAGATTGTGATTTCAAGCTGAGGCAAACTTGGGTTCTCTCGCAGTACAATGATCTAACACGGCATCAACCCGTGGAAATGTATCACAACGACTAGCCTTTTCATGGCTGACTTAAAAGAGAATGAGATTCCATGGCCAAGTTTGTGTCATCCCCTTATTATTTCACTTACGAGGAGCTGATAAAAGGCCTTCGAGTTCATTTCGAGTTTGGTATATTCCTATTTTCTGATGAGGTCATCTCTCAATGTGAAGTCCAAAGAGTCGTCACGATCAGTGAAGCAAGCCATCATTAACTATTGATGATGTGACTGCTGACAAAAGCAGCAGAATGAATCCTGAAGTGTTTCAGTTCATATTATCCTGTTATAGTCAGCCAAATACTTCAAAGTCATTGGACGGCGTTTGACAAAGCAGCCCGACATTGACACAAAGTGTACTGCCAAAGCAACCAGAATTTTTAAAGGCAAAGAAGTGGACTCTTTTGTAATGCCCAAATTAATCACCTGACCTGAATCCGATTAAACAAACAGATGTGAATCAAATTTAATAATTATATATATATATATATATATATATATATATATCTCCCTGGAGAACCCAAGAACCCGTTTCTTCTTTGGAAAATGATTAATTATACATTAAATGCCTGCTACATGTTCACTGAACACCAAAATATATGTTTTTTCAAATAGTGAACGCTTTAATCCTAATTTAGGATTAGGGCCATATTTGACCCTTTGGGATTTAAGGGTAGCATTTGAATAGCAGAATTTATAGGGGCCAAATTTGACCCCGTGGGTTCTCCAGGGTTTTATATATATATATATATACTGTATATATATTTGTGTATGTGTGTGTACACGCATCCATTTTTGAACCCACTTATCCTCTTAAGGGTCGCGGGGGGTGCTGGAGCCTATCCCAGCTGTCTTCGGGCAGTACCAGTTCAACCAGTTCAGTACACCATGAACTGGTTGTGTCACGTTGCGTGGTGGTGGTGGACCCCAAAAAGGCACGAGAGGAGCAGGTCGTACTTGAAAAATTGTATTAAAACAGAAAACTAAATCCAAAACAAAGTCCTAAGAACAAAACGAATCCAAAGTAACAAACAAAAACCATGGCAGAAACTAAAAACTCTCAATAACAAAAACATGACCGAAACATGACTGAACAAACAAAAATGACAGCAGCAAAGAAACAGCAACATACAAACATGACAGGAGCCAACAGCAACAATGACCTGACAATGAGTGCTCGGGCTGGGAGTCCTTTTAAAGCCACTAATTACCTAACGACCAACAGGTGTGCAGCTGCAGGGAAAAGCCCCACAGTGCCACCTGTTGGTCACAAACCAAAACATGACAGGTTGCCAGCCAATCGCAGGGCACACATAGACAAACAACCATTCATGCTCACAATCACACTTATACCCCTTTCCCACTGCCGCAAAAACACAGTTAAACACGCTTTTTTGAGCAGTGGGAAAGGCTCACTGGCCAGTGCCGATCTGTGCCGATCCGTGTCCACCAGCACGCCATCGGAGGCGGGTTGTGATCGCCTCCGCTTGCAGTGTGAAAGCCTAACACGGGACTTCCCGGTAATTACGTGATGACACAGGGCGGTATATGATGAGTCATAAAATCGCGCGCCATCGGCCTCGTATATAGCACGCCCTCACAACAAAGCTAGGAGATCGCCCCTTAAGCTGTTGTCTCAGTAGTAGCAAAGAGTTGATCCTCCGCTGCTTTTTGGCCATTTTGAGGACGGTAAAAAGCATGATAAAAGAAAGAACACTCGCTTCCATGTTGCTTTGTTTACCACCAAGAAATGTGTCACACTATCATCTACGCAATCACAGAGTGGTGGAGGGGAGGGGGGGGGGGGGCGCAGACTCGCCTTCTGTTGGTCAATGGGAAAGGGACAATATGCCAATTGGTTGTGTGTCGCCACGGATCACTACTACCCGCTTATTTCAGTGGGAAAGGGGTATTGGGGGCAATTTCGAGCAGGGGTAAGGAACTCCAGTTCCTCGAAAGCCATATCCTGTCTGTTTTAGATCTGTCTCTTCTTCAACACACCGGATTCAAATGATCAGCTCATCAGCAAGCTCTGTAGAGGCCTGAAACGATCATCAACAATTGGGTCAAGTGTGTTGGAGTAGGGAGAGATCTAAAACAGGCACAATGTGGCTCCTGAGGAATGGGAGCTCCCTACACCAGATTTAGAGTGTTCCATTATCCTGCCATGCATGTTTTTGGAATGTGGGAAAAAACAGGAGTACCCAGAGAAAACCCACGCAGGCCCGGAGAGAACCTGCAAACTCCACACAGGAAGGCCAAAGCTGGAATCGAACCCTGCACCTTTACTCTGTGAGGCAGATGTGCTCACCAGTCGTCCACCGTGTCGCCCCCTATAATAATCATCATGTGATATAATTTGAAATCTATAATTTTATAGAAGAACTCAGACATTTGAGTCAATTGACTGTTACAGGAAAAAAAGTTTCTTTTGGACATTTACCAATTTTGTTAATTTTTGTGAAACTGTGGCATAATCTTTATGTTGACTGTTCTAATAGATTTGGTTGAATATACTGTATATGTACTAAGTACAAAAGTGAAAGAAAGTTAACAGCTGACCTGGAGTGGCTGACAGCTCCAAGTGAATCTTTGCCACATACTTTCCAAACTGATGACAAGTTAAAGACTGCTGACATCTTGTGACTTAAAGTAGTGTTGTCTTTTTACACTGATATCCAATCCTTCATCTTGAAGCACTGGAGGCTTCTTCTTCTTGCTGTGCTCCCCAGTGGGGTGCCAAGGCTAACACGCAGTAGGTTGGCAGCCCTCCATCTCAACCAGCAACCTCCCACTATTTTCCTCTGCCGCTTGAGCAGAGGTTACGGCCCTTTAGATTCCCACTGTGCCCCATTTCATTTCTCGACATCTGTTTCCTCAGTATGACCCTTCATGGAAACAATCAATTAATGGATGACGGTACTTTGAACTGAAGTCCATTCACCACTTGCTTCTGTTGAATAATGAGTCATTACATTTGCTGATACTGTATAAAAAAATTTCATGTTTTTACTCCACGCCTTGCATGGTTCAAGATGTCATCAGCTCAGGCTCGGAAAATCATTGATCGCGTTCCACAATTATGTAATGTTCCAGTCCATTGCTTGCTTGTGAAGTTGAATCCATAACCCTTGCTGTTGCATGAATGTTAACTTTAAAACATCCATCGATCCATGCAGAAATGTTTACTTGACTTCGTGACTGCAAAATGCAGACTAAAGTCCTCCCACTGTTCCAGAGGTGAGCAAACTACGGCCCGCGGGCCGGATCTGGCACATTTGTCTTTTTAAACCGGCCCGCCGATGGTTGGTACGGTACACAATTAAGGTTCGATGTAAACGATTGCATTCATTTCATTTGGACTTGTAATGACAGGCATTTCAACGCCAGGTGGCGCAGTTACTTGAACTGGCAGAGCACAGGGAGGGAGGGAGAGATGATACGGAAGCCCGCAGTAGCACTAGCTCAAGTAACTCCCGCTCGATACAACGGAATAAGTGTGTCCGCGCGCTATTTTCTATCATTGGATCCAAAACAGCGACATGCAAGTGACTCTGTATTGTGGTGAGTTTTACCGAAACTGCGAACATTCTTACGTCCTGTAGATCATGGCATCCAAACGAAGAGGAACAGTAATGGCCGCGGAAGAGAAACTGAAGTGTATCTGATTAAACGAAGCGGGTTACAAACTACAAAACGTTCAGGAGATGCTTAGGATCTGAAAGACTCAAATCTACGAGACTTTGAAAAACGAGGAAGCGATACCTGCTCAGTCCGATTCTGGCTGTTTCCATGCCCAGAGTGAATTGCATGCGGCTCGACGGACAGTCGAGTAAATAAACGTTTCCTGAAATGGTTTGACTGTTATCGTGCTAAAAACTTTCCGCAAACTGGACCGCTAATGAGAGAGCAATCGAGTTCCATAGCACTATGGGCATCGAAGACTTCGAAGTGTCCCGTGGCTGGGTTCAAAAGTTCGTTGCATGACATCAGCTGAGCAACGCTGTCTTGTGTGGTGATCGAGGGGAGGTCAAATTCGAGACAGTGAGTGAGTGGAAAGAAGCCCACCCGGTCTTTTACATGTCTCATTTTGTAGCAAATAGTCCTAACTTTATTATATTTTGTCATACACCTGTACTGTAATGCGCAGTTTTTGGGCAATATATTGTTGCACTTTGTTGCTGGTGTTGTCACACATGTATGTTGTTCACATACTTGGACGTTCATACAAGACATATACCATAGTTGTTTCACTGTTCTATGTAAAATAAAAAAAGCATGGTAATACTTTACTGTTTTTGTTCTGTTGATGTTTGGTGTGGACTCTCAACATATACAGCTTTTTATATGTACCGTATCTTGTGCTGCCCCGGCCCACCTGTCAAATTTAGAAATCAATGTGGCCCCCGAGCCAAAAAGTTTACCCACCTCTGCACTGGTTCAAAATTTGTTTAACAGCGAGTTCAATGGAAAGCCAACGTGTTGCACCCACCTTTGTATTTGCAAGAGCCCCCCCCTCCCCCCACAGTTTATAGTTTCATATATGGCCTTGTAGATCTCCCTACATTTTGGAGACACTAAAAATCAATTCCAAGTCTCACAAACCAAATAATCCACACTACGGGGGATGGTATCATTAGACTAGGACGGCAAGGTGGAGAGATTTGACACACACAGCGAATATGAACGAGAACTTTGAGGCCATACTTCTGTTTCACCACGTTATTGACCCCATTGTTAATTGTTGTCATGACAGAGACAGTCAGTCCCTGTCCTCAGGAATTTCTCTTTTTTAAGACCACACTTTTCAAGGAAAGACACAACAGCACGGGCAATGGATCTAGCACAGTGGTGGGCAAACTACGGCCCGCGGGCCGAATCCGGCCCGTTGGTCTTTTTAATCCGGCCCGCCGAAGGTTGGTCCACAATTAAGGTTCGATGTGAATGATTGCATTCATTTCAATTGGACTTGTAATGACAGGCATTTCACCGCCAGGTGGCGCATTGATTTGAAGTTGCAGGACACGGGGGGGCGGGGCAATCTTTTCGACCACCTAGTACCTCTGTATCGCTCTACTTCTACTGGTCTGATCACAACCCATCTGCAGCGATGCACAGGCTAAAATAGGTCATCAACAACACTTTTGTCATTTAAAAAAAGTATATTAATACCGTACTTTCATGCTTTTGTTCTGTTGATGTTTGATATGGACTGTCAACAAATGCAGTTTTTTTTTAATGTACCATAGCTCGTGCTGACTTGGCCCTTCTGTCAAATTTTAAAAGTCAATGCGGCCCCCCGAGCCAAAAAGTTTGCCCACCCCTGATCTAGCATCACCTCCCTCCAACTCAACAATATGATTATGACGATATGAACCTCACTGTCATGTGCTGCTCTGCTTTGTTTGTGTTTTCAGCACCAGCTGGAGTGTTGGGCGTGGCCTTCAGTGGTGCAACCCTGTCTCGTCTCGCAATCAAGCTTCCTTATATTTCAGGACTTCCAAGATGCCTCGTGTTTGTCGGATTATTGACCTTGTTCACTGTTCATGCCCAAGTGCCATTTTCTAGACTTCATGCTCTCGCTCACAGTCGCTTTTGTCTCGATAGATGTTGGTTTTGCAAGTACCTTTTTTTGTCAAGCTATTTTTAGTCTTTTTATAGTCATTTGATCCTGCTTTTGTTTTGTCATGTGAATTGGACTCTTGTCATTTCGTTTGGCATTCTCAGTTGAACTATTTCCTCGTCTTTTGCAAGCGCCTTTTTTGAATGTATTGTTTTTCTTGGATCGTTGCAACCAACGGTTTCTGTTTTGGACATTGTCGGCTTTGAGTTTTTGATCATTTTCTTTTCGTTATCGCATAGTGTCTGTGTCTACATTTCTAAACATTATTCGGTTCATTCCAAACCTGACAGCAAGCACGTGGAAGTCACGCCTGCATTCAGGCATCTGAAAAACAATATACATGTGGTTCTCAAAAACGGGACAATCACGGACACATATATGCATCTCAAAAATATCTGAAAATCACGAATATTTCTTCGCTCTAAGCACCAGCCTCTTCCAATTCAAGAAAATGAGTGGGTCCTCACTTGTCTACATCACAAAGTGAGGAGCCACCTCTGTACTGCCCCTGCAGACTAAACACATGTCCAATTCCTCAAGCAGCCAGCAGGGCGCCTGACAAGCATATCTGGGAGAAAGGCGCTATGAGCCATCATTTTGGCTGAGTGTCCTGCCTCTTCGGCTGGAGCTCCACTGCTCTGAAGTTTTTCCACCTCCAGCAGCCCACCATCTCACATGCTGGCCGAGGAAGGCGCGCTTTGAGTGGCCTCCCACTCACCAGCTGGATCTCCCCTCTTTCTTTTTTTGGGGTTTTCTTTTTTTCTTTTTTTTTTTTTTTTTAAGTAAACACACGCCCTCTTTCTTCGTCCAGACAGCATTATCTGACGGATGCCTGACATATCCGAAAGAGGTGCTCTGAGCTCAACCTTGGTGCCGGCCTCACCGGGGAACAGACCATTCAGCAGCTTTTGGTCTATCTCGTCACTTTTCAGACGCCTGCCTGGTGTACCTTGGCCACTATAAAAGTGGATTGGCTAGGAGATTAAACCTTAAAACTGGTACCACAATCAAAACTGCTCTGTGTGTGTGTGTGTGTGTGTGTGTGTGTGTTTTACATGGTGTGGCAACAATATGCTTCTGTATGTTAAAAACCTTTTTTATCTGTGATATTTCATATGTACGTTGGTCATCATGAGGGAAGGACATGGGGAAAAAGGCCATTTCATGGGGTGGTCATGAGCTATCACAATTGAAATTGTGCCCCCCCATGTCATTCTTGGGACCCCACTGACAAATAAAGACAGCAGTGTGACAGTGCCTGTGCATCCATCGCCTGCACGTCTTGCGGACTAAGAACCACACGGAGGCGCTGTTACACAGCACTTAAAAAAAAGCCCAAAGGAGGGGAGGGGGGGGGGGTCTCATGTGCTAGTGTCATTGATGGTTTTGTTAACCCAAGGCTATTGATCTGTTTGGTGGATGCTAATGTGGTGGTTTCCCTTCCTTTGTCAACCGTGCAGATTTATTTTTGCAATTATTAAACAATACCATATATATTCCAAATAACTAAGATAGTTTTAAGAAATACTGTAAAATAATAGTCAATATGAGGGACTCACTCGTATTTCACAGTTCGTCTGACTTTGCCTCTTCGTTCTGATTTCGCTCCCGTGTAGTGTCTTTTTCTACTGCGGTACAGCTGAGCGAGAAGAACATAGTTATGAGTAATTGTTGGAATATCTCTCTTTTTTTCATTTTATTTTTTTAAATTCTCATGTTTCTCATCTCTCTTTGTTCCATCTGATTTTTCACAGATGGCGCTGTTAAAAAATGTGAATCTGGAGTGTCAGGAGAACCATTTCAAACGGTACACATACGTACGATAGTTTCTGCACTTAACGCACTGCAAAAGTGCGTCCTATGCCTCCGCGTCAGGTCTCTACGAAGGTAGGCAGTGATTTCCTTTTCACACACTCTGTTATCTACTTTATCTTTCTGTTTCATTCATTGCTATTGCTCATCATGGCATGCATATGCGTGCGTGTTTGTGTGTGTGTACATGCGTGCATGTTTGGTAACGGGAAGTTTGTTGCTTGTAAAGTGGATCTTCGGTCAAAAAAGGTTGGGCACCCTTGCTGTCCAGAGACAATGAGCGGAGACTGTTGACATTGGTCTACAGTCCCTTAGCCAATCAGGATGCAGAACACAATACACAATGCGTAAAAAAACTGCACCAAAAAATCCGCAAAACAGCAAAGCCATGAAAGGTGAACACCGTTACAGCGAGGGTTCACTGTACTCCAGTTTCCTCCCACATTCCAAAAACCTGCATGGCAGGTTAATGGAACACTCTAAACCGTCCCGAGGTGTGAGTGTGAGTGCGATTGGTTGACAACCGGTTTGGAGTGTACCCTGCCTACTGTCCGAAGACAGCTGAGATAGGCTCCATCCCGTGTGAGGATAAGCGGATTAGAAAATGGAAAGATAAATCTGCCTGTAAAGAAAAGTGATATATATATGAGCATTTGGAATGACAATAGTTGAACTCTTCAGTGAACAGGTTGCTTGAATGGTGCAATCAGGAGCACCAGCGGTTGGAGACAGGTATGCATCATCACCAAGTAGGCTGGATCCAGGTGGAGGGGCTAACGCTGGTGTCGTGCCCAGATCCCGGGAAGCCCACAAAAATGGCAAATAATTGGCATAACATATTTCCTGCAAGGCGGCCCGGTAGTCCAGTGGTTAGCACGTCGGCTTCACAGTGCAGAGGTACCGGGTTCGATTCCAGCTCCGGCCTCCCTGTGTGGAGTTTGCATGTTCTCCCCGGGCCTGCGTGGGTTTTCTCCGGGTGCTCCGGTTTCCTCCCACATTCCAAAAACATGCATGTCAGGTTGATTGGACGCTCTAAATTGTCCCTAGGTGTGAGTGTGGGCGCGGATGGTTGTTCGTCTCTGTGTGCCCTGCGATTGGCTGGCAACTGATCCTGGGTGTCCCCCGCCTACTGCCCGGAGATGGCTGGGATAGGCTCCAGCACCCCCCGCGACCCTAGTGAGGATCAAGCGGTTCGGAAAATGGATGGATGGATATTTCCTGCATGCTCATTGAGTACAAACCCTTCAAGTTTAAGATAATCCATCTGATGTCGATGCAAGCTTTGGAATCTTTAAAGATTCCAAAGCTATATTATTGAAATGATGAGCAAGATGTTTTAACCTGTTTACTTAGATCCTGGCATATGGCAATTTAAGGATAATCCCACATATGCAGAGCCACAAACTACGATAGACACATGCAAGATTGAAACTACAGGAGTTTGTTTGTTTTTTGCAAGGTGGGAGGGGGGCTACTGCAAAATGAATGTATCCTATGTATGAGAGTAAAAGACTCAACCCTGGTACAGACATTTCCCCCTTTCCTTTGCCCAACACTTCCTATATTTATCCCATTATTTTCTATGCTCTGGAATCACAATTGCTTGATTCTCTCGTGAGAATCTTCTCTACCCCGAGTAGAGAGGCACACGATGACAAAGATTGCATCTCTCATGACCTCAAGATGAGGTCCATGTATGCACACCTAGATTATGGAATGGTATCACGTGTTGTCATGCAAAACCTGTTCCACGAGCATATGAGTCAATACAATGGCCAAAAAACAAACCGATTAGTACTGGCACAACAAAAATAGCGAGAGCAAACCATATAAACAAACAGCAAATGAGAATATTGTTTTTCTTTTCATTTTTTTTTTTTATAATGCTTGGTAAGAAAAGCGTCCAACTCTGATGAATGAGGGAGAAATAAAATACGGGAAAAGAAAAGCAAGCGTCTATCCGCAGCACAAGGCAATTTATTGTCGTGCAGTGTGCCGAATGACGTGTTTTGCCCTTGGGGGAGAAAAATGGCCGGAGCGTGCACTGGATCCAGGGCTGTTTGGATTGAAGTATCATTTTGCGCATAAAGTGCATAGCTAAAAGGTAGCAGAGCGCTCGACTCAGCGTATACGGTGTTTGCATAACAGCATGATGTTTCCCACATCCAGCAATGACTCATGCACCCTTCTATGACATTGTATTGTACACAACGCATACAAGCACAATCTGTGAGGATTATGAATGGATTTAATAGTAGCGGTCATTGTTACAGGAGTGAGCTTCGGAAAATGATGTATTTAAAGTCTACATGTAGTGTAATTGGATAGATTAGGTTCATTACAAATAAATTCCAAAAATCGGACACGTATCTGATCCGGGACCACATATGAAAGTGACCCAGGTCGGATTTGAGAAACTTGCAATTGAGCCGTTTACACTGTCATTAAAAAAAAAAAAAAAAACAATCTGATTCAGATTTGAGCAAAAAAATTCTATCTGGGTTGCATTTGTCTGCAGTGTGAATCTAGACTCCATGGTCTACATGCAATCTATGTGTCTATGTTATCACAATTGTTGGAACTTAAGTGGTGTTGTTGGTATGTTAAATGTAGAGTACGTTATTGGTCAGTTATAACGTCCTATTACATTTAAAAAAGGGGAAAAGACCGGCTGTTTGGGAGTTGTTTTGAATTTTGATGTGGCATCGATCTGGTTAGGACGCCTTCCTGCTGGTTAGATATTTGGGCAGGCCCACCGGTCAGTGGTCGTGGGGATGACCCACAACTGCATGAAGAGACAATATATTCCGGTTTACCTGGGAGCGTTTCGTCATCCCCCCAAAAAAAAGCTGGGGAGCGGGAAGCCTGTTCTTACCAATTTAAGATGATGCTCACATGACTTGACCAGGCATAACCAGAACAAAATAGATGCACGTTTGCTGCACAAAACAATAATTGTTTCAACCAAATTGATTCGTGGTATGCTAGGGCCCTTATTATATATTGTAGGATTATTTCTAATTGGATGAAAGATTAAAGGTGAAGTTTATCATTCTTTCTATGGAAATTATGCAAAGGAAATTAACCTTGCAGATTTATTTGCGTTCACTTTGCCTGGAGGAAAGGTCAGAATGTAGATGCAGTAAGTACAGTACACAAGTCTGTGTGTGTGTGTGTGTGTGTGTGTGTGCGCGCGTGCAACCCTACTGGTTTATTGCCCTGCTTCCCGCATCAGTGGAAGTCATATTTCACGTGTCGGCATGGGCCATCTTTATTGTTGTCATGCCAGTCCACAGAATTTCCTTTGCTTTTCTTTGTCGTGTGCTTTGTGGCAGATGTGCATATTTGTATGCTGGTTGTGTGCAATTCAGCTGATTGTGTTTGTAAATACAAAAATGAATAAATAAACAAATCTGAAATGCCAAGAGATGGCTGCAAACATACTGAGCCTGGAAAAGGTGAAAAGTGTGCGTGTAGAAATACGGGATGCCATCTCATGACTCAACAAAAATTTCTTGTTTGATGGATATTTTGTGAGCAGATGGTTCATTAAAATTCCAAATAAAATGAATGAAAAATATATTTTTTCACCTACTAATACACACACATACATGCATTTCTTGTCGTCTTTAATATGTGCCTGAAAAGTCAATACTCCATCATCTGCCAAAACACAAAGTCACTTTTTTTTGGTTGAAACAGTTAAGTGCTTCATCAGCATTAAATGGCATCCATCTGTTCATTTTTTTTTTATACTCTTTGCCCCCAGTTTTGGTTTCGGTGTGAGCTGGAGCCTATCCTAGCTGACTTTGACGGGAGGTAGTATACTATACACTCTGGGCTGGTCAGAATGCATTCCACCTTTTTTTTAATACTATAGGACAAAAAAAAAACATAGGTGTTGCCCCTTTTCATAAAGCTAGTCAAGGCTGGCTGTTTCAGCGTGTTACTCCTCTGGAGCTGGAAGAGCGACTGTGTGAAATGCAATATCAGAAAGCATGTTGTTTCGCGCCCAAAACTCAAAAACAGGTTGTGTGAAAAGCAATTAATAATGTTTGGTGTTATTTATACATTGCTTTTTGTTATTTTACCCATCACATTGTCACATACAGTGTAGTCTAGATGTGGGAGTTAATTTTGGCCATGTGAAAGCACACATTGTCACTGTCTGCCTTGTTATGTGGGGAAAGGCACAGGCTGATAGATGCCAAGCCTGCTTAAGCTTCTGTGGTGTCAGTTTGGCAGAAAATGTGTGAAACAAGCACAAATACTTGTAATTATCCTGCCTTGGGACTCGAACTGAAAATGAGCATTTATGCCAAGTCTGGTGCATTTACACAGTTTATTCTTGTGTTGATTCACGTGTACTGTCGTAATGGAATTAATTAATTATTTAAACCTAAAGTCCAAGACAGACGCTGGAGCTTTCTTCTCTGTGCAACAAACAATTTTCCAAAACAAACAGAAGGTTGTCGTTTTGAGCTCTTCTTCCCAGGAACAGTCAGTCCGACAGCCACCGTGCTTCTCGGTTGCTCCGGACAACGAAAGACAGATAGACTGATGGTGAGTGATGCTTTGTGTGCCAGCTCAAACTGACAGAAATGACAAAACAGCTCGGCAGGCGGACCGACATGTATGCTGTGGGTCAGCACGGAGGCTCCCAACAAACAAATTGGGCTCATTTGGAAGCGATAACTGCTGCTGCCTTTTGAAATCAGAATTAACCCTTTGATGCATAACATGGGTCAAAAGTGAACCGGCTGAGTTTTTATTTTCGATATCTTTGCAGTGAATTAATTTCATCATTCAGTATTCAAGGTATTCCTCAAAAAAATTGTTTTTGACCATCATTCACAATTATTTAATTTTTTCCTTTCTTACTTTTTGAATATATATTTTTTTTATATCACTACCCTTCTAATGCACAACATGGGTCTAAAATGACCCGTATTCATTTTAATGTTATTTCATTCGTGGCTGACTCTTCCAACTATGCAGTAAATATTCTGTTTTTGATTACCACTGGTCATTATTTCCACTTTTCCTTTCTTTTGGTATAGCTTTTGTATTTCGACCTCAAGGTTACACACATGGGCCAGAAAGACCTACTAGCTCACTCGCTTTAGTGGTGTTTGCAAGTAGTGGCGGGGGATGCTGGCAGATTTTTTCATTGAGGGGTTAGTTACTTAGCGCAGTAGATTGCTTAGTTAAGTCACCAAAATAAATCTGTATGTGTGTGTTTGCATATTGATGTGGATCAGAAAACATTGTAATGCTTTTGATTGTCTTTATTCAGAGTACTGCTAAACGCAGATTTACTGTTGAGGAGGTTGTAGCAATGCTGCAGCGAGAACCACATGAGGAAGATGAGGAGACAATTTTTTTTCTGATTCAGAGTCTGAAATTTATGATGATGATTACCCAGAATATTTGCCACCCGGTCAAGCGGGAATTGTGGGTGTATCTGGAAATCCAGCTTTCCTGGATGTAGAAGAGTCCTCTCATGATACAGAAGACTCCTCTGATCAATCGTCTGAAGAGGAAACTCAGACTCGGTCCAATAGACTGAGTAAAAATGGATCTGACTGGAATTAGAATCCCCCACACTCATGGCAGAACAAGAAGCCACAAACATCTTGATGGAGATGTCCAGGACCTCCTCCTAGAACATCAGCTGTTTCACCAAAAGATGCATGGGATATGTTCATGAGTGACAACATCTTTGAGGAGATTCTAAAATGCACCAATTTGTAGGGACGAAGAACCGCCACCACAAAAGGGAAATAGTGGAGAAACATTGAGGAAGAAGAATTCATGGCCTTTATCGGTTTGACCCTCATTGCAGGTGACTGTGTCACCATAGATGAGTAGTTCGTGCCATTCCGAGGCAGGTGCATGTTCCGCCAGCACATGCCCAGAAAGCCGGCAAAATATGGGCTAAGAATCTTCTGGATGTGTGATGCAAGGGTACCTTATGGAATAGAAGGAACTGTCTTTACAGGGAGACAGCCAAGACCAGAGGTTCAAAGAAACTTAGGAGAGAATGTCATCCAACAATTGTGCAATGGAATCACAGATAGGTGAATATACAGGACAATACAGAAAGTAAGTTTTAGCAATGCAATAATTTAGCACAATGCCTACATAAATTGTATTTTATTTTTAATTTGATTACTTTATAGGCAGAATAGAATTAAATGCATTGCAGCCAGTTCAGAGTTGTTAAACTACTGATAAAGCGAAACTCAATAGCCGTGTTCTCTCTTATCAAAGCTGTGTGACAAAATGACAAACACGTTGCAAATATCAAACACAAATGTTTGGTCTCCTTCACTGCTAAAGTCATGACTTGAAGCAAATTATTATTATAGTTTAAGTCATTTAGTCACACTTGGTGAATGGGTCAATTCTGACCCATGTGTGTAAATGTCATGTAATAATAGAAAACCTATTTTTGTTCATAAAGTATGAAAGAAAGAATGGAAATAATGATCAGTGGTAATCAAAAACAAGGTATCTAAGGAACTCTGGGAATATCCGATAATAAAATTAATTGATTTCAAAAGATAGAACAGAAAAAATACTCAGCCAGCATGAAATAACATGGAAAATAAATGCGGGTCATTTTTGACCCATGTTGTGCATTAGAAGGGGTATGGATATGTTGTGTATGAAAGGGTTAATATGTCTCCATTGTAGTCTATTTGCTTGTTAGAAGAGGATTCATTATCTATGAAGAAATCGTTCCTGCTGGGTTCTCTAGGGAGCCCAGTGGAATTTTATTCTTACTAGGGGCAGGGATTTCTGCCATAAATCCAGAACGTTTAGGAACGTACTCCATCCTGCTGCCCTTGGAGTCCCTGCTCCGTTTTCCTTTCTGTTGCAATGTTTTCAGTGTTCAGCTGCTAAGTGCTGTTGTTGTTTTTTTTTTCATGCAGCTGCGGAGGAATTCTAATTTGAGAATTTATGTACAAATCAGGGTGAAGTGGCATTCAGTTATGTGCGAGGTCCTCTTTTCTATGCTGTATTGTGAATATATTGCTGCATCTGGGTAATGGTATACAAAAGGAAACTACAAACGAATTTGAAAAAAAGGATCATCTGGAGCTGACACATTTAATTTTTATGATTATTATTAATTATTTGCTGAATGACGAACTGCTGTGATCAAAGAGCAGATCTGCATGCTACTGAGTCAGACTTCCAATGGAGTCACTTAGTCAAACTCTAAGCTACATGTCCCATCATTTCAAAATGACAAAAAGTCGCCAAACAGCCACCAAGTTTTCAGTTGCAGACAGCTTTTATAAGATAAGATAAGAAAACGTTTATTTGTCTCACAATGGAGAACTTCCCAATCGTAGCCATCTTTTTAACCATCGTGACCGCGGGTACATTGCTGAAGGGTGAAGAAAAGATATTTGCACTGACATTTACGCATTTTCCATCTCCCTCGTCTCCCAGTGCGATTGACCTGGAATTGTGACCGAGTTGGAATAATCAGCAGTGAGAGTGAGAGCGAGATTGTTTTTTTTTCTAATTGGAGTGAGAGTGAGAGCGAGATTGTTTTTTTTCTAATTGTCATAGCCAATAAATAATACAGGTGTTGCACTGCATCTTTACTGCCTTAACTCATTCTATAGTGCAAGACCTGACACAATTGTGCTCTTTGCTCTTGGATGCAAAAACACACATACCGACTGTCTACTTCATTCTATTCTGTTTTGAATCTGGTGATGAGGCAACTGTTAGTTTGCCTCATCGCCAGATTCAACTCCTCAATTTCAACTCCTCACAGCCAGAGAAAAGCATGTCAAACAATGTGAATGTGAATGTAGATTAACTCATACTTGGTGAGTATTAGAAGGACTGTTTGCAGGGGACACAACACATTTAAAAAATACATAAATAAAAACAGATGAAATGTATCCTTTTAGTCACTTGCATTGAAGATAGGCCTAATTGTGCAGGGGTCTGCAAGAGAAACTGTATTGAAAAACTGTTTCCCTGAAGCCTTCAGGTGAGGTGTCACACTCATTTTTGTCATGGGCCATATTTTAGTTACCGTTTCTCTTGGAGGGCTGTTATGACTGAAACCAAATTTTAAAAACCCCTCAATAATAATGGTTGATTTAACTATTGTTTTAGTTCCAGTAATGAGGGGTTTGGTGACAAGAAAACGCTTACACTATGTCTCTTATTTATTACAGATGAAAATTTAAAATTTTGTTAGAAATTTTTGCAAGCATCATGCAAGTTGACATGCTTGATTTGCTTCCGCGGGCCACATAAAATGAAGTGGTGGGCCGGATCTGGCCCCCGTGCCTTGAGTTTGACACATGCGCCTTATGGGATAGTTTTGATGATTTTCTAAAATTATTTATTTATTTATTTAAACTAGCTCAAACTTTAGGGCTTATATTGTTTGTGTGTGTTTTTTTGTGCTTTTTTTGGAGGGATCTTCCAGTGAAGAGTACCAGTGTACCTCTGCACTGTGAGGTCGACGCGTTAACCACTCACTCATCGGGCTGCTCTAGAATATTACATTTGTACAAAATAAGCTATGTGTGCATTCAGAGAGACTGCCCCCTCCTTGACTGTGAATTGAATTCATATTCAAAAATGTATTGTCCTTGAATTGGAGGTTCCACTACAATACTCAATCATTGCAGCTCTAAACACGCTGGCCTTTGGAGAAATAAATCAATATAATTCATCAATTAACAATATTTGGGTATGGTTGTGCTTCACTGTCAGATCGATGTAGAATGGGGGCACGTAATTGACACAAATATTCCTTTTTTGTAAATCAACCACACATACACATTCATAAAAATTTATAATTGTTGGGCCATTTGGCTACATTTTAACAACGTTTGAAGAGATGCGATAGGCTACTGGCTCGTGTTGATGAATGGTTGCAGCCAATAGAAGAACAGGTGGGCGGGGCATCGCGACTGTTTGTACTATAATGTAGTACGGCTGCCAGACATAAACGCATCTCCCGCTCACTCTCTTTACCTTCCCGCCCGCTCTAGTTAATGGATTGTATATTTTCCCTTCAAGTACGACATCAGCTGACGGTGCTCCCGACACGTATCTGTCAGAGTCGCAGCATAGAGTTACAGGTACTGTTTGCACCGCTTTTTTTTTTCCGATGCCCTCCTTGGCATCGCTCACACGAGGCGTGCAGTGCAGCGAGTGGGACCGGAGGCAGAGCCTACCGCAGGGGAAAAGCAAATATGAGTGTCGTGTTGCATGCTTATTTTCTTACACGGCGAGGTTCTTGTGCGTGTTGATGAGATTTATTGAGATTGGGTCGTGGCTGCATGCGCGCTGCCGTAAGCAGTGGCACATGTGGCACGAAAGTAAGAAGAGCGTGCAGGTGGAGGTTGACCTCATAGCACAGAATGAAGAGAACTGCGACCCACCACTTCTCTTAGCGTCTTTAATTTTTCCCCGAACATGCTATTTTTTTAGTCTGTCTGTTCAGAGTTCTGTCATATTTCATGATTTTTAAAGTCCCCATTACTTTAAAATGCAAAGAATTGAAGCCCCCCCCCCCCAGTAAAAACGTATGAACATCTTGCAGGTGGAAGACAACATCATTGTCTCAAGGTGACATTTAAAAGGTCGATGAGTGGAGGCAGCTCCAGAGACTAGGGATGCACATCGCTCACCTTAGCGGGAGAGTGCTGTGCATGGTTGCAGATGATAATATAGCGCAACCCAATTTAATATACAGTTTGTTGTTACAGTTATTTTAGATTTTATATTTAGATTTTTCAGAGGCAAAAATACTGAGAAAAGACACTTAATTAGGATGTTTAGTTTTTTCTTCTTATTTTTTTTACATCATTTCTTATCTACATTGATATTGCTACAAAGGAACAGAAAACGGTTGCATTTTCAACAAGGCGATGCCCGCTCAAGTATTTTACTTGCTATCGTAATGTGTCTGTCAGTAACATCTCCGTTTAAATTTCACTTCATCGCTTGTGATGTGAGAGTCTTCCACTGACGACTAGATTTGCCTTGTGTACAAAGTGCCTTGAGGTAACTTCAGTTGTGAGTAAGTCGATACAAACTAAAAAAAACAAACTTGATCAGCTGCAGGATGTGGTCACTGTACCAGCAAAGGATGCTTCCTAATCAACAACGTCTTTTATAGACCACAAGAGGGCCCCATCTTGGTTTAATTGAATTTTTACTGGACTGCATATACACACACACAAAAAAAAAAAGTGAATGTACTGAGTTTAATTTCGTCAAGTGATTGCACAAAATAAAATCATCTGGATCCAGATACACTGCATGTCAATTCTGATGATTCTATTATTTGGAGCCGCTTGACGAAATAAAATTGAGTGAATTCAACAACATATTTTTCGGTGTACGCTCCTCAAATAAATGTTCAATAAAAGTAAAACAAGTCATTTAATTCATATTAAATCGTTTTTATATTTTCTAAAGTTGTAAAGAATGCCTCTCACCACTTTAATTCTGTTTATAAATAGCACACCCCGTCACTATTCATTCTGTTAAACATAATCTGTATCCGTTGTGTCACGTAGCCAGGTGGTGGTGGACCCCAAAAAGCAGGCAAGAGAGAGGAGCAGGGTGTATTTGAAGAAGTGTATTGATAAAACACAGAAAACTAAATCCTAAGCAAACAAAGTCCAAAGTAGCAAACAAAAACCATGACTGAAGCTCAAAACTATCAATAACAGAAACATGACAGCAGCAAAAAGCAAGAGCAAACAATGACCCGACACTGTTCGGGCTGGGAGTCCTTTTAAAGCCCTAATTACCTAATGACCAACAGGTGTGCAGCTGCCGGGGGAGCCCTACAGTGCCACCTGTTGGTCCCTAAACCGAATCATGACACGTTGTTGATTTTTCTACCCTCCACCAGTATTTCCATCTGTCATTATTCTTTCATTGGTCAACTGAGATGGATCACAGGATTTTTAAATTATTTTTTTAAATAAAAAGCCTAAATGAGAAAGAGCTGTGATGATCTGAGCTGGTAGCATGCGTCACCTTGTTTTGAGAGCAGCTAAACATAGTCTGACGGATAACAAAGGAAAATGTGTGTTTTGTTAAAGTTCATGGATGTTTCTCTGTAATTTTTCAAAAGACGGCATCTCACCACAGCTAGTGTGGCAATACATTCAGTGTCAAGTGTAATTTGGTGGTTTGATGGAACTGGGAAGTGCTGTGCCTGACGGACAGTCAACGTGGTGTACACTTTTATATATTCTACATACATTTTATATATATATATATATATATATATATATATATATTAGAGCTTATATATGTTCAATAAAGATTAAAAAAAAAAGAAAGAGTGTCCATTGTGAGCAGACGTGTTCAAAGATTAAAAAAAAAAAGGGCATCCATTGTGCGTCCATTGTGAGCAGATGTGTTCAATAAAGATAAAAAAAAAAGCAGACGTGTTTGTTGAGATCGACGCAAATCGGACTGTTATTTCTGCATGGCACCATAGAAAGCAAGTGGAAGTAAAGCTGGTGAAAGAAGAGGAAAATAGGGTGAAAAACGATTGAACTTAAGAAAGATTTGATAGTGAAATATGAATCAGGTGTGCATGTGTCTGTGTTGGCTAAGGCACGGGTCCCCGACCTTTTTTGCCCCACGGACCGGTTTAAGTCAGACAATATTTTCAGGGACCAGCATTTAAGGTGTGGCGGATTAATACAACAAAATAATATGGTATGAGCTGCATGAAAACGGTGGTGTTTTCGAAACATGGAGCGTCTAATCTGGCCGCAACACTCTGATCGCTATGGTAATGTTTCATGCCTTCAAAATACGATACAACGCAAATTCAAAGTGCATGAAAATAACGACTCACCACAGCCCCGAGCTTGATTTTCTGCAACCAGTCGGTCCCATCTCGGGGTAATAGGAGACAATGACACCTCAAGTGTGTGGTTTACGTCCAGTCTACTTCGTAATTTTGTTTTCGTAGCCGTTGCTGCAGAAAACCCCCACCTCACACAGGTAGGATGTCGGAAATAGCAACAGTGCTATTGTGGCGATCTCAGAGTATTCAGCCATAACTTTAATCCAGTTGTCTCGAACGTACTTTTAAGGCCGCCGTCATTTGCGATCTCCAGCAGTTTTTTTACTCATTTTGTGAGCTCCAGCGTTTTGTTTTTCGTGTAATCGGTCACGTGACAGAGAAGCGTGGCTTGACGTTAGTCAATCGTGACACAGACGGATGTCACGGAGAATCCGGTAATTTTTCAAAATAAAACATCTTTCGTATTCCGAAATAAATAAAACGGAATTAAGGCAAGTTCTTTCTGTGCGGCCTGGCACCAAATGCCCTGCGGACCGATACCGGTCCGCGGACCGGCGATTGGGGACGCCTGGGCTAAGGAGTTCGGCATGCCGAAATCAGCAGCAAAAAAGAAAGACCATCATAAAGTCAGGATCTCGTATGTTTAGCAAACAAAGGCCGCAAATATTAGAGGAACTGGAGAAACCTTTGCTTATTTTCATAAATGAGAAACAGCTAGCAGGGGACAGTCTTAGCCAAGATACGATTTATGGCAGAACAAGACAATCGTATGGATATTTGATTTAAAAAAAATAAAGGATCCTAGCATTGCTCTTGAAGAGTTTGACTTTAAAGCAAGCAGAGGATGGTTCGAAAAGTTGAGGAAAAGAAGTGATTCGTCATGGGGAGGCAGCCAGTTCAGACAAGGAAACTGTCGAAAAGTTTAAAGTTGAGTTTGAAAATCTCACCAAGGTCGAGGAATATCTTCCCCAGCAAACTTTTAATATGGACGAGACTGGACTTGTGTGGATAAAGCGGTTCAGAAAATGGATGGAGGGATGTTACCTTGTACCGTAGCGTAGGATTGCGGACAGAGCGTCTATAGTTCCAGCCATCATTTTAGGGTTTATAAATTCAAGGTGTAAAAGAATGCAATCTACAATTGTCACGATGAGACAGAGAGCAAGCGAGAGAGAGATGCTACTTAAATTTGTATGTTGCAATGTCAATGTTTATGTTAAAATTGGTAAAAATAAAACATATAAAATTTACCAGCTCTCTTATTACACGTGTATACAGTTTATGGTGTAAAATAGTTGAAAAAATGCTTTAAAAAAGTTGTTTTCTAGACTTGGAATGGATTAAAAAAATTTACATTGATTATAATGGGAAACATGGTTTTGCTTTTCGAACAAATCGGTTTTCTAACGGCCTTCTGGAACGGATTATGGCCGAAAACCGAGGTTTGACTGTGTGCGTGTGTGTGCGTGTGTGTGTGTGTGTGTGTGTGTATATATATATATATACATGTATATATAATTGATTTAGTTACATTTATTTATCCAGGAAAAGCAATTGTACCAGCACACAGCATAGTACAACAAAGGCAAATACAAATACATAGACAACAGTACAGTGTGATATAGTTACATAATACATGACATTACATCATAACACATGGCCAACAAAAGGTTCAACAGACACTGGAAACAGTTTTTGTCAATTTATGTCATCGAGTGGTTGCACAAAATAAAATCATCTGGGGGAAAGAATGTGTCTTTATCCAGATGATTTTATTTTGTGCAACCACTTAACAAAACAAAATTCAACACCCCATTTTTTCAGTGCAGGCTAAAAACTCGGTAAAATAAATCAGTGAAATCACGGCTCAGGCTGCCATAATGAATGAAGGCATGTTTTTTTGTAATGTAATGTTGCAGTCTCTACAGAATTGCAAGGGGCAAGTACATGCATAGGTACATATGTTCTCTCTTGCATACGCTACAACATGTCTGGGGATAGAGCAGCAGCATGTCCGCCTCTGCTGCAGATAATGTTGTCATTCATAGAAAAATGAGAGTGTCTTAATACACTGGGAAGAAAATGACATGTTGAATTTACACAATTTTATTTCTTGAAGTGGATGCACAAAATAAATCGTCTGAATCAAGATACATTTTTAAAGTGGATGTATAGTGTATGTATAGTGTCTGATTTTATTTCCTGCAACCACTTGACAAAATAAAATTTGGTAAATTCAACACACTATTTTTCAGTGTGTCATTCAAAGGTCCGTGAATCACTGTAATTTGAAATAAGTTTTTAAAAAAAGAGAGTATCAAGACAAAAAGTGGAAATTGGCCCTCTGCTAAAGTCATTACATAACTGAAACGCCTCTGACTACCATGGCTATTGCAACAATTCAGTGCTGTGTTTTCCCTGATTAAGGAGATTTCGAGTTTTTGCCCACACTGATTAACATTAACCTCATTAGGCTGACAAGTGTCATAATTTTAGTGTTGCACACTCACGTTTACCTAAATTGCTTCCACTGTCTTAAAGTCAAAATGATTATTGTACCGGTACTTAAATGTAGCCAGCCTGTCCACTTTATGTTTTCACTCGTCAAATTTGTTGACAGTGCATGGGTCACATGAGATGGGAACAAGAAATAGCATGAACACAATTGTACTGTACACAAGGAATGAAAAAGTCAGTTTTTCATAATATTCCTCCTAATGCGCTCAAGTACAGTGGACCCCCGCCATCAGACTCTTGAACAAATGACATCACAATATATGGCTCTAAACAGAAGCCAACCACTCTGTGCAATATTTTCCTTTTCGTAGTCCTGCTCACGTGACCATTTACGCCACGGGTCCTTAACCTTTTCAAAGTGGTGTGTATGTTTTGAAAATTGTACTTACTTACATTGCCCAGACCATCCTTTATTTTGTTAGCTATTTCACTTTCATTATTTAAAATGACTTTTTTTTTTTATTTTTTTATTTTTTTTTTTTACGGAAGAGGATTAGGGCCTAATCCTCTTCTGTATTTTTTAATATTCAAGGGATTCAAGAAATTTTATTGTCATAGCGACACAGATTTCCACACGATATGGCACAAAATAAAGCGTCCCAGACTTGTGAAAATAAAAATAGAACAAAATAAGCAAATAAAATATGATCAAAAGACAAAGGCCTCGGGAGATGTTTTATTCATCATTTGAACATGTGCAAAGATGCAAATGCAGCAAGGTGTATATGAATCAGAAACAAAAACGCAAGCGGCTTGAATTGCACAAGATAGTTATGACGTCCTTGTAGTTGAAAAAAGAATAACATGTTCAATGTGCGGGGATTAACAGGCATGGGGGGAGTTGGGTGCTGACACAGAGCACTGTTCAACTTGAGTAGTTTATCGGCTTGCAGAAAGCAGCTGTTCCTCAGGCTGGTGGTCCTGCTCCAGAGGCTCTGGAGCTTCCTGCCTGAGGGGAGAAGATGGAAGAGGGACTGTGTGGTGTTGGGGTTAGTCCTGAACTGAGTTGGGCAATTTTCTTCCAATAAGTAATAGGTTACCAATTACTTACGTTTACTGGAAAGTGAAATGTTTCTTTAGAATATTAACGTCTGTTACTGATACAGTAAGTTACTCTTTAGTTCTCAGTTAATTGTAATTCCTCGTATAGGGGCATATTCTCCCGTTCGGGCTAAAGGCAATTCATTCCGCACCTTACTGAGGATGCCTGCACATCCCGGCTTATAGAGTTTGCCTGAGACATGTGAACTCCATTGAGATCCCTTTGGAATATATATCAAACTTGAAATGTGAAATTGACTGGCGTATGGATCCGGACCTTATATAGCCACCTGATTGTCCCCAGTGACGTGCCTGCTCATCTATGTATTTGCATTCTGTAGTTAACAAATACAATGAAAGTAATTTAATCACAGGACATTGTTTGTGCTTCACTCAAGTGACTCGTCGAATCAAAATAAAAACAGTAGCATAGGAGTAAAATGCACAGCTACATTTCTTGAAACAAATATCGTATTTTCTGCACTATAAGGCACTTTGGATTATAAGGCGCACCTTCAATGAATGGCCGATTTTAAAACTTTTTTCAAATATAGGGCACTAGAATAGAAGCTACAATAGTGGCTGTGGTTGCACTGTGCATCCGCTCGATGAAGCTATGCTAAAGGGAATTCAATACAGTATATCCATCCATCCATTTTCTGAACTGCTTTATCCTCACAAGGGCGTGCTGGAATCTATCC
This sequence comes from Hippocampus guttulatus, assembly GCF_054856545.1. Taxonomy (NCBI): domain Eukaryota; kingdom Metazoa; phylum Chordata; class Actinopteri; order Syngnathiformes; family Syngnathidae; genus Hippocampus; species Hippocampus guttulatus. The sequence continues at coordinate 2,811,934 of NC_141265.1, forward strand.
CAACCGTCTTCGGGCAGTAGGCGGGGGACACCCTGAACCGGTTGCCAGCCAATCGCAGGGCACACATAGACAAACAACCATTCGCGCTCACACTCACACCTAGGGACAATTTAGAGCGTTCAATCAGCCTGCCATACATGTTTTTGGAATGTGGGAGGAAACCAGAGTACCCATAGAAAACCCACGCAGGCACGGGGAGAACATGCAAACTCCACACAGGAAGACCGGAGCTGGAATTGAACCCGGTACCTCTGCACTGTGAGTTCGATGCGCTAACCACTCGATCACCGGGCCGCCCAATACAATACAGCTTTATTTATATCGAGCAAAGCCATGCAGAACTGGTCACAAACACGGACATCCATCCATCCATCCATCCATCCATCCATCCATCCATTTTCCGCCGCTTATCTGGGGTCGGGTCGCGGGGGAAGCAGTTTTAGCAGGGAAACCCAGACTTCACTTTCTTCCAGCTCTTCCCGGCGAATCCCAAGGCGTTCCCAGGCCAGCTGGGTGACATAGTCCCTCTAGCGTGTCCTGGGTCATCCCCGGGGCCCCCTGCCGGTGGGACATGCCTGGAACACCTCACCAGGAAGGCGTCCAGGAGGCATCCTAATCAGATTCCCGAGCCACCTCATCCTCTCGATGTGGAGGGGAAGCGCTCGACTCTGAGCCCGTCCCTGAGGACCGAGCTTCTCACCTTATCTCTAAGGGAGAGGCCGGACACCCTGCGGAGAAAACTCATTTTGGCCGCTTGTATCCAGGATCTGGTTCTTTCCGCCACAACCCATAGCTCGTGACCATAGATGAGGGTTGGAACATTGATTGACTGGTATATTGAGAGCTTCGCCCTTTGGCTCAGCTCCTTCTTTACCACGACAGACTGATACAAAGTCCGCAACAAACACGGACATGAAACATATAAGTACAAATGGCATTACAAAACAATAAATGGACAAAAGTTACGACGACAATTGATTCAACAAAAAGACATACAAACCTCCTGGACTCACATCCACAAGGGGCTAAATATCCTTAGAAGTCTTACTTGTCTTGTATCGTTTAGTCAGTAGTTAACTATGCTTGTGGTATTATCTTTGTTTAGTAATGGCTCACAAAGAGCTCACAAAGTAGTTGTCTGTTTGTGTGTGTGTTGGCGAATGCACATATCAATTAGTGTTGGGAAGAACCCTTTTAGTTACAAGTTGTTCCTGCGAGTAATCACCACAAGATGGCATAGGAACACTAACAGGGAAACAACTCAATGGGGAATATAAAGAAACTGCAACACCAAGTATAAGGCGCATCGGATTATAGGGTGCACTGTCGGTTTTTGGGAAAATTGAATGCTTTTAGGTGTGCCTTATCGTGTGGAAAATATGGCAAATATATCCATCGCAAAACATGGAGTCTATAGACAATGAATATTTGGCTTTGTACCAGCCATGTGTCTTTTCCCCATTTTTCATTACCTTGTGATAATGCTCTGTCCAATTCAGGGGAAGTTATCAAACCACTAAAATTTGATTTGAGGGTTTTTGTCCTGATTAAGTAGTTTGTCTACTGTCATCCCTTTTTCCCCTCAACCTTTTAATTAAAAGCTGTTTTATGCAACAAGGGAGCAACAGAGTTGATTTTTGGCGCGGAAACGGACACATCATTTATATTTTTCTACATTATATGATTACAGCACAAGTGCTAACTCTGTAATGCTTTCCAGCATGCCCCCTCCGACAGATTTAAACAACGCGCCATTGGCTCAACAAGCTATGTTGTGATTTAAATGTAACCAATCATAGCTTGCTGGCCGCCAATTACGGACCGTGGGCAACTAATTGCAGACCACTGAAGGAAGTTTAAAAAAAAATGATCTTGAGAAACTGATATATTGTAACTGCGGGTGATAATGAAGGTTCTTTGTTAAAATGTGCCATTTGTATCAGGGTCAGTCATCTTATTTCACAACAACCCCCCCCCCCTGCGAAACCAGTAAACCGAACTGTGAGCCAAAGACACACCTCGTAACAAAAGTCTGGTCAAACCCGATTTGTTTGGTTGAATGAATCACAAGTGATCGTTCATTGCCTTAACATCTGCTGGCCACTTGCTACCATGACCTTGGCACCCTTCCTCAGCCCCCAGCAACTTTGTGTTGTGTTGCCTGCCTTGACTCATTTGCCTCTCGCTGATGAGGGTTCCAGGCGCGCGCATTCCATTGTTGACTAGGTGTGACATTCAAACTGGCTTTCCGCTAATTTGATTGTCAACGTTGAGGAATGCTGCCCTGTTGTGTCCGCTGTCCTCCACCAAAGCGTAAGGCCAGCTTCTCTAATTAGCTTTGATAGCTGTTCTGCGTGGACAGTAGATGACTTTAATGATGTTGACAACATCACAACTCTGATGAGACATTGATGATTAAATTCTCGAGAGATCTCCCTGTTGGGTTACAGTTGTCTTGAATTCCAAAATCTAATTACGGCGGGTAAAAATGTATATTTTGATAGAAACCCTTGGTCGCTATGCATCTGGCAGTCAAATCAACAGATGTCTTGTAACATATTTGTTGAAATTGCACAAAAAGGTTCATTTCCACTGTCCAATGTGTAATTTCGAGCTGAAATCAATGCAGGCAAGTCCTGTGCAGAAATGTGCAATTGTTGGAACACTATTGCTGCGGTAGCATGTTTGAAAACAACATTTGAGTATGAGTGGTTACAGTATCCCAGATTGCTGTTTTTGCTTGTGCTGCTGTTTTTTTCTTCATCTGCTTCTCAATAACATTTAGGATGATCAATCATTTATTTCTAACAGCTTTTGGCAAAGAAACCAACAGAGGCTACGCAGCTCTTTTGTATACTATAGGAATTGTAAATGCTCAAGTATTTTGAGCTATATTCATTTTTCAGGAGTTTTTAATTAATACCAATCATCACTACATCACTGGCAGAATGTTTGTGATGTCGCCTCATGTTCATTATCTGGATTTGTGGGGTGGGGTTGTTTTGGTGGGGGATATGATTACTGAACTCTTCCAGCCTACCAACAAGCTGTATTTAATTCCAATTTTTAAATGCTTTTCTTTTTATGAACATTGTTTCACTCATCATTTTATCGGGAAACAAATGGGATGTCATTCACTCTTTTGGCTAGACATAAAGTCAAGTCAAGTCAACAGTATTTATAGAGCACTTTCAAACAGCCATCGCTGCATACAAAGTGCTGTACATGGAGCAATTTAACATGCACAATAAACAGTAAGACAAATCGGTAATAAAGGCGGTAGAAAGCACCAAACAGTAAAACCAAGAACAAATCTAAGTCATGCCGAGTCGAATGCCAAAGAATACAAGTGAGTTTTGAGGAGGGTTTTGAAGATGGGCAGCGAGGAGGCTTGCCGAATGTTCAGTGGGAGGTGATTCCAGAGAGAGGGACCAGCAACAGAAAAGGCTCGATCCCCTCTGAGCCTCAGTTTAGTTCTTGGTACTTCTAATAAGGTCTGGTCCACAGACCTGAGGCGCCGGGCAGGTGCGTAGGGGCGGATGAGCTCAGAGAGGTAAGGTGGCGCGAGATTATTCAGAGATTTGAAAACAAATAGGATCTTGAAAATAACTCTAAAATGAATGGGGAACCAGTGAAGGGATGCCAGAGTAGGAGTTATGTGCTCCCTCTTACGAGTACCAGTCAAGAGGCGAGCAGCGGCATTCTGGACCAGCTGAAGGCGCTTAATGGAGGACTGGCTGACTCCAAAGTAAAGGGCATTGCAGTAATCGAGCCGGGATGTGACAAAGGCATGAATTACCGTCTCAAAGTGTTCATGTGAGAGGAGAGGTTTTATTTTGGCCAGCTGTCTAAGGTGAAAGAAGCTGGATTTAACAACGGCACCAATTTGCCGATCGAGTTTGAAATCACTGTCCAGTTTAAGGCCCAGGTTTGAGACTGTTGACTTAAGAGAAGGAGACAGGGGGCCCAAGTCTACAGGATGGAATGTACAAGGGCCACTGGGACCAAACAATGATCACATGACATTGCTTGTCCAATCAGTGCTGTGGGAAATTTATATACTGTATACATATATATACAGTATATATTCACTAATGAATGGTTCTGTGAATGTGCAAATTAACTTATTTGGCTTGGTACTTCTAAGAAGGTTAAGAACCACTGGTTTCGATGAATATGGCCATTAAAAAAGAAACAAAGAAAAACTCTCTCTCTCTTCTTATTGAAGACAAGCCTGAATACATTGGAGGGTATTTTAGTTTGCTACTTTCAAACGAGATGTGAGGACATTTGTACTAAAATGTAAATAACTTTGTATGTTATGTAGAAACAGAATTTTGTCAATGTTGTTGAAGATTCAGTCGGTTGATCCTCCGCGGCTGTTTGATATATAATGTGTCTTTCCAAGTCATTTCCTCTGTCACAAACTTAAATGCTGGAGCTGATGAAATATTAACAGCCTTGAAATTATGAAACAAGATTATTGTTTACTTGCTCCATTACAGCTTGGTTGCGTTGTTGCTCCCAGAGACACCCAAAGCCGTCCTGGGGATGGTATAAGGTTATTTTTTTTTTCTTGAATTGAAAGTGAGAGTAAAAGTGAATAAATAACTTTTGGTCTATTAGCAAAGTTACACAATAAAATGTAACTAAACTTATGTCCACTACAATTCGAGCCATACGATTGCTTTCTTGCTATTCTTTTGAAATACGTTTGCTTGCCACAAGGTATTATTGCTGCAAGCTAACATTTAGTCTCTTTCAACAGATGAAGTCTACAGACGTGGACCAAGGGCTATTCACAGAGAGCTACTGCCGAGTGTGCAGTGCCCAGCTGATCTCCGAGTCCCAGAGAGTCGCTCATTATGAGGTGAGGAAGACTCCAATAAGGCACGCTAACAGTATGCAACGTTTGTGACACAATTAACTTGAATATCATACATTGATTCACTTACTAATACAGTATACTGTATACAAACCTCTGGTTACTACTGCAAGCATTGTACCCCACCTTGCTCAGTCTCCATCTGAGTGTAAGTCAGGTGGACTGTTTTCCTTTACTGAGAGTTATCCACTGTGCTTTGTTTGCTTTATGGTACTTATCTACTTCTTAAGGTTATCTCCATCTCCAGGAGATGCATAGATTGATCCATCACCTCTGATCCGCATTGATGCCGAGTACTCTGTTTCGGTGGTTTCATTCCTCCTGTTTTAGTCTTGTCAGGTTTCTTTGCTGCTGTTGCCTTTCACTCAGCTGTCAGCTTAAGTTCGAAGGGTGGGTGGAAACTGGAAAGGCTGTGGGATAGTGGACTCTCCGAGGACTTTAAATGGCTTACGTGAGACGCAGATGTTGTTATCTCATTACAGGATGTACAGGGGGAAAATAAACCCCACGAACATTTAACAATCATTACTGTTACTATTCGCATTACGATTGATATAAATTGGTGACAGAATGGGTCAGCTGTGGAATCTGAACATTGAGAAGGAAAAACAAAAGTATTGTTTTGTTTCAGGCTGTGAGCTTCACACTGTCCTTTGTTTGTTGCATTTTCTGTTAATTTGCTTGTGTTATTTTTTTTAAAATGTATTTTTATTTTTTTTTAACTTTGTTTCCTGCAGCGATGTGTGCTCATTGCTATTTTAAGTAAAGTAGTCTAAAATGTCCTTTGGTAACAGGAGAACTGCTTTGTTCTTCAGGACTTTGCAGGAGACAGGAAGTGGCTGTGGCAAAATGTTCACTAAAATATTAATTTTGTTATTGTGTGATGAATGCTGAGCAAAGGACCTGGCCTTTTGCCTCCCGTAACAGAGGGATTTTTGGATTCTGTTTTAACACTGTTAAGTTTTAATGCATTTTGACATGTTTGGGTCATGGTGGTGATGAGCAAAAGTGAGGAGGTGCGGGGGGGATGCGGGAGGGGTTGTGTATTTATTTATTTTTTCATTTCTGTTATTTGCATACATTTGTGTTTTTGGTGGCAATAAAAACATCAAATTTTCCATTTATTTAACATCTAGAAAACTAGTTGTAAAACTCAACTCAACTCTGAATTTCAGAAGCAACATCAGTTTTTCAACATTCTCTTTCAAAATAAGATTAAGATTAAGATTAAGATATCCTTTATTTGTCCCGCAATGGGGAAATTACAATCAGAATTCAGAAAGGAAAAACGCTGGGTAGGAAGAGGGAAAAAAAACACGCTCGAACTATCCTCTTCCGAGGATAATTTAAGTCCAGGATAAAAAAAGACCCTAGCACATAAATAAGCATGTGACAGTTACAACAAGTCACAAGACATAACATGTAATAAGGGGGAGGATGAATGGGAAGGGGGCGCGGGGGGGGGAGAGGGTGGTAACCGCGACGCGGCCGAAATGACCAGCCGCACGGTCCACCGTTGCGCTCCGCATTATCGAACCACGTCACGGGGGAAAAAGAATTGGAGCGATGAAGACGGTGATAACAAGGATGTGTATGCGCGTGTGGTTGTCCAGTTGTGTATGTGTATGCGTGTACAGGTCATAGCTGCTTCGTCGAGGTCTGCTCATCATGAAGACAGTCCCGGCTTATCAGTCCATGGCCGAGAAGGAGGGGGGTGGTGGTGGGGGCCCCAGACTCCGTGCGTATTTCCATCCAGGGGAAAGGCCAGATAGCGTTGTTTGTTTTGGAGAGAAAATAAAGCTTGTTCGACGCACTCCACGTTTTTGAAGGCCGTTTTTTTTCATCCCGACCGTGCAACAATGGACCAGCTCTAAACCCTCAGCATGGTCCTTGAGTGTGCGTGGAAGTTTGCCCAGCTCGTCGACAAGTATTTTGTGGCCACAGCTCATCTTGAAGACATTCAACCGTGTCCCTTGATGAGTTCTGGAGGGGGTGCTTTGGGATTACGGGGCACTGGAACCCCTTGATGTAAGCTGTTCGGTCCCTGTACCACCAATGTCAAAGTCTGGTTCACCATGCCGTTAGTAAGTCTGGTTCATTTTCAATTAGGTTTGAACTCCGCCCAGGCTGTCACAAATCTGTTTATAGGTCAGAAATTCGAAGCACAGCTGTGACATTGAGGGGGTCCGGTTTGGTGGCCTCAGTATTGCATCAGTGTGTATGTGTGTGTGTGTATATATCCATCCATTTTCCGAACCGCTTGATCCTCACTAGGGTCGCGGGGGGTGCTGGAGCCTATCCCAGCCATCTCCGGGCAGTAGGCGGGGTACACCCTGAATCAGTTGCCAGCCAATCGCAGGGCACACAGAGACGAACAACCATCCACGCCCACACTCACACCTAGGGACAATTTAGAGCGTCCAATCAGCCTGACATGCATGTTTTTGGAATGTGGGAGGAAACCGGAGCACCCGGAGAAAACCCACGCAGGCCCGGGGATAACATGCAAACTCCACACAGGGAGGCCGGAGCTGGAATCGAACCCGGTACCTCTGCACTGTGAAGCCGACGTGCTAACCACTGGACTACCGGGCCGCGTGTGTATATATATATATATATATATATATATATATGTGTGTGTGTGTGTGTATTTCAAATACTCAATTCAGTTGAGGAAGAACTTTTTATATTATCATATCGAGAGAGGTAATATAATGCCATTGTAAATACAATACCCAGGGTCTAATTTTGTATCTTTGTACTCTTATCTTTTGATGGTCTGCTTGGAATATTTTACAACCCATTTGATTGGATCTTTATCAAATCTGAGCATGTGGCTTTGGAAGTGTTGGAGCATGTCAGCGACTGACAAGCTAATCTGCATTCTCTGTTTGACCTTTACAAGTATTGATTCATGTCAGAGAGGATTAGTGAAGCACAGAAGCTCTCCAACCCACTACTAGTTGTTAGGCTTAGCTTGTATCACATTCTAAGCACCAACACACATAAACAAAAATATCTACTCTACAAAGTTCTGTTTCAATGAAACCGTGGAGACTGGAATTGCGCCTTTGTAATAAGTCACGCATGTTTAAAAGGGCTTTTTGATGGAAATTGTCCTTTCTTCAAATCAGTCAGTAGGTGTGCTAAATTCAACCAGGTGAACTAGGGATCCAGATATCCCCAAGGACATTTTTTTCCAAACCCATTTAGTCCATTTTGGTGGACAGAAAGTATACATTCTATACTTCTTTTCATCAGATGAACCTTTGGGAGAAATCACCAGGAGATCCCGGTGATTCAAAGAACAAAAGCTTTTAAACCTTTGAGAGATATGGATTCGATACAATATTACAAGCTGTCAAAAAGCAAACTCAGTGGAGTGAAAAGTCCTCGGGCTTAGAAGGATGACATGGTAATGCGCTCACAGAAACATAACACATTTATGCAATGTTAATTTCTCAGTCGTTTCTTTGAAGTATTCAACACCTTTACAACAAAGATCTATAGTAGCTACTGTGTCATGAACATGATCTGAAAGTATTAACTGTCATTGCACATTGACAGTCTCTTTGCTTAACATCTTAACGTTTTCACTCGTACATACTGTAGGTAGAAGACCATGTCATATAAATAGCCTTTTAAAATTCCTTTTATTTTCACTACCTTAACTGGTAAAGGGGTTTGTGTCCCAATGATCCTCGGGGCTAAGTCAGACTTTTTGCCAGTGGCAGGGTCACTCATGGAAAACAGTTCCTTGGTGAGGGACCAGACAGCACGGCTCAAAAGACCCCATTGGTGTGTACAAATACTGGATTATTGTTCCTTACCCTGAAGGTGGGTCTCAATTGCGGGCGCCTAGTAACCAGGCTTACAGCCAGGTGGTTGTGTTCGCAGTTAAAAAAAAACCCCAAAAAACGTCATCGCAGACTGCACTTCTCACTCAATTTATCATATAATATGATCTCCAGTTAGTAACATCACATGCACAAATGGGATCAGATAATGCCTCCTAATGACCAAAAGTCTTTCCCATGGCTTTGTTGAACTGCATGCCTTTTGTGATGTTTACGACGGTCACACTGTCAGACTATGACATAAATATCAGTCTGTGTCTTGACACCAGGCAAGATGTCACACCACAAGGCCGCCACCGACCAGACGAATGTGTGTGTGTGCGTGTGTGCGTGTGTGTGTGTGTGTGTGTGTGTGTGTGTGTGTGTGTGTGTGTGTGTGTGTGTGTGTGTGTGTGTGTGTGTGTGTGTGTGTGTGTGTGTGTGTGTGTGTGAGTGATAGGGCCTGGTACACATCGCCCGTGAATAGTATGGCTTTAGATGACGAGGAGTGGGCAAGGAGTTTCAGATCCGGTCAGGGTTGGAGCTCAGGGAGGAGAGACAGAGGCTATAACAGAATGAGAGGTCTTGGACAAATGGGTTCAATTTCTCCTACTGTCAATGATACAAAAATTGTCGGTTGGTCTGATGGATAAGTCCATTTCAACTGGATCTCAGAGGGAGCCTCTTCAATTAGTTTTCCAACAGTTCCCGTGTATATAAATAGTTCTACAATGAATAATTCTACGGGGAGGTATAGTTATGGTATTGGATTTTATCTATGCTCTCCCATGCCTTTATCCGAAAGCAAGAATGATACGAGGTGGAATTTTTACACCGCTAGTCTTACACTAATGCTACATTGTTCAAAAGATCATTTTAATATAAAACAGAAATGAAATTCATTTAAGGTTTTCAGCTTTAGTAATTCTGTTGGATGTAATGCAAATGTGATAATTAACCAGAAACACGTAAACGGTGACTATATAATATCCATACGTCATGCCAGCATTGAAGGCAGTTTTAAGTAAGTGGACAATTTTAGGCAGTTAACTTCACGTTATTGGCAAGGGTGTGCGCCTTCATGTTAGATTCTATTTTCATTTTATTTGACAGTTTAATTTATGGCTTCGGAAAGGAAATCATCCCATTTACATCTGTACTGTATTTCAACCTATCAGAAAATTCGATCTCATTTGACATGCCATTCAAAGTCCCAGATTAACAAGGCATCTTTATAATGCAATGGCTACGCAGCACTGTTAGCAGAAATATATGAAATAAGGTCTGAGGCGTTGACTGGGTCCGGTTTGGTGGCCTCAGTTTTGCATCTCTGGTTTTTGCAGATGATGTGGTACTGTTGGCTCCTTCAATCAGGGATCTCCAACTCTCACTGGAGCAGTTCACTTTCCACAAATTGCGTTGCACAATAGTTGTAATCCCGTTGTGTCATTTTAAATTCAGATTTGGATGGCCACAATGTTGATCAGGCCAAAACAATTTATAGTTTCACCTTCACGGTGTGAAAACAATATCACAGTCAGAGTCAGAAAATAAAACCGTTTTTTTTCTTTCATATTACTTCCTTCTCTTTATTTTGTATCATGTCTTGTCATAACCAAAGTGTTTCTTGTTAAGGTTTTTCATTGTCAGAGAAACTAATTTGTCCTCTCAATTATTTCCCCGATGTGGCTCCAAGATCAAATTCTACGCGATCAATGCAAAGCTTGTAACAAGACACCTGCTACACCCTGATTGAACTGCGCTCTAATTATCAATTCAGCATTGTTTCAGGCAGCGAATGAGAGCGAGTTCATTTAATTGAGTTGTCCCTTTTTCGTGAAGCTGCTCCCTAACAAAGAAACACGCATGTGATACAAATGTCTACAATTGTGCGGAATAAAAAGGTATCCTAAGGCAAGAGAGTAAATGTGAATTTTCCAAATAAACGGATAAGTTGCAGCACAAGAATCTAATATATGTCATCACTAATGAAAGATGGAATAAACACCAGCAAGGCTCTCAACGTGGTCAATCTCATGACGATATACTGTGGTGGTGAGTATCACTCTACTGTAACAGGGTGATGACTGCACCTTAAATTAGACAATAAGGAGCCTGGGGTCAAATGGTGAGGAGGATCAGGTAAACCAAACTGCTGCTAAATAATGGACAGCAAAATATCAATAACTTGAACTCAATCCTCTCCAGGATACTGGTTGAACCCCGATTTGACACATTTGAAAACAGTTTCACGCCTGAGAAATACTCTCACATCTCTCTGTTTGTTTTTTCAGCCCCAGCTGGACTGAAGGGCGTTTCCCTCCAGCAGGCTCACCTGTTCCGCATTTAACAAAATCAAGCCTTCCATGTATTTAAGGACTGCCAAGCTGCCTAGTCTCTTGTCGGATTATTGATCTTGCTTGCTGTAGTGCTTCAAGTGTTGTTTGCTCAACCTCTCGATACCCTCCATCGTCGCTCTCGTTATTCATATACTCTTGTTTGGAAGGATTTTTATTTTTCTCATTGCTTTTGATCTTTAGCTTCATTTTATTGGCTTCTTGACATTTTGTTTCTTTGTTTTCGGTGTTCCTAGGACCTTGGCTTTTGCAAGCGCTTTTGCTTATTTTATGCATTGTTTCTTCTGGCTCCCTGGGACCAGCGATTTCTGTTTGTACTTTGTCGGTGCGCTTTTCTGGAAATAAATATTTTTACTTCCGCTCTTTGTCTGAGGCTGCATTTCTGAAATCCAAAGACATGATTGGGTTCGGTCCAGAACCTGACCAGCACATCCAGATGATCTTTTCCAGCGTCAAGCTGCCATGATCTTAAAACATTTAATCGTCCCAGGAATTTTGAAGTAGTTTTAGTCCTTCAAAGTCGAACAACTATAAGAGAACACAATAAATAGCCATAATTACTTAACTGTGAAAAAACATCAAAACTTCATTTTAACACGTGTCACAGGGCAGGTGCTTCATATTTACCACCAAAGGCTCCTCAAGTTCTTTGTGCACTCTTGAGGAAAATTTCCATCAAATATCTTACGGTATTTTGAAACATGCTTTAATTAATCTTCATAAAATATGTAGTGTTTGTGGAGTCAGTTCAGCCTAAAAACAAAGAAAGCCTTAGACTCTTAGTTCATGTTCAATATTTTTTTTTCACAAAAGTGCAGTTTACAACACTTTTTTTTCCAACAACCACATCATCCCCATTTTTATGCCCGGCTCAAGTCTAGAGCTTTGCACGGTCCAATTGTGTGCAGGGTTTTATTTTTAGGGGGGTGGGGGGTGCTTTCATCGATGAGCATTCTTTTATCATAATTGAATTACCGGTAAATATATTCTATTTAAGAAGCTGGCAGCAAGAAGGCATGACTGACCAATTTTAACCCAACCAATAAGAGGACAATGTGAGGCCTCTGATGGAACGCAGTAGGAAGTGGCAAGGTGAAATGAAGGGGGTTTGAGAAACAACACATTTAAAATGTACTGTATGTGGCATGGGCTCGACAGTTTATAGCACTCCATGTAAATCATTTAAAGAAATTTGGCTGCATTGTCTTGCTTTATTCATAACACTTTCTTTTCTTTCTTCCAGAGTCGAAAACATGCCAATAAAGTGCGACTTTATTACATGTTACATCCTGTGGATGGAGGCTGCCCTGCCAAGAAGCTCAGAACAGACAATGTAAGTTATTCATGATGGATACATCACATGCCTTGTCTGAATTCACTGAAAAACATGTGTCTCGTGTCCGATCTCATCTGCCAGATTCACATCAAGAATTGTATTTCTTAATGGATGTTTAAGATCCTCTCAGAGTGTCTGAGTAGCTGAAAGGCTGGGAGGGAGCCACCATTTTAGTCCCATAAATGACATACATGGTGGTGATGGGCTGCGGATGGTGACACTTTGCTTTTTCGTGTGTTCTCCTGTAATGAGAAAGAGGTAGAATTTTAGGACTAGTGTACAATATCTTATCACACTGTTGTGTGTTCATCAGGCTACAAATAGTAATTACAGTATATTTTTTCTGTGCTGATCACACCGGAAAATAATTTTACCCCACCTTCTTAGAAAAAGGTTAAAGCAGTTCATTTTTTTTTAAATTTCCTGCTGAGATTTATTTCTGGTACACAAGATTCAAACAAGACTTCTTTGCTTATGAATTGCTGAGATGAAACATACAAACACTTAACTTTGTACAGCATGTGGATAAAGTGATGTAGATAGAACACCCCAAACCATTTAGGCTTAAAAAATATGTTTATGGCTGCATAATTTTGAAATTTGAAGTCAATAGTTTGTTCAAGTTATTGTAAGAATGGGTTTGGAAACAAGAAAATGCTTACAGTATTGCAATGTTTTTATTTCCAAAATATTTGAGATTTTAGCACAGATCTTTGCAAGAATCATGGAAGTTGTCTGAACATAATAGGTGCTGCCACATCATGTCCTTTCGGCATTTGCCACATGTGTAACAATCAAGACAGCGCACAGTGGCATGATTGACAGCTCAGTTGGCACATGCCCTATTCTCTTGGCCAGGTGCCAGCCTACCCATCCATGTACACATTTCTCATGTGCTGGACGACGACAGTCACTGATGGTGTAGCGGTAGACTTGCCTGACCTGTGTGCAGGCAGCATGGGATTGCTTAGTGACGGTGGATGTGAATGGTTGTTTGTCTCTAAATGTGCCCTGCGACTGACTCGCAACCATTTCAGGGTGAAGTCGGCCTTCTGCCCGAAGTCAGCGGGTGTAGGCTCCAGACGCCCCCCACGAAACCTCTATACAGGATAAGCAGTGTTTAAATTGGATGGATGGATGGATGGATGACATGTTTTTGGGTTATTTTTTTATATATTTCTTTTTAAAGAATTGGCAATTTTTGGACTAAGTTGAGTGGGCGCGTAGCAGCCAGAAACGGGAGGTGCTTGAATAATGAGTGACAAATCTACATCAGACGAGACCAAAATCTAATCCACTTGCTCTAGCAGGCCTTTGCATTGGAAATGTTACTGCATTTAAACAACAAACCAAATAGATGATGAACTTAAATGCCCTTGCCTAATTTGAATTTGTTTTCTGCACAAACCAGTCAGGGAAGGGAATGGCATGGGACCTTTGAGTTACATTGTTCCGGAGGTATAGCTTGACTATATTTGGTGATATTTACAAAATATTTTACTTGTCTGCAACAAACGGCGGCCGTGAAAACAGATCAGTTATTTTGCATCATTTTAAAATAAGACAACAAAAAAACCCCAAATATTTTGCCTTATGTGAACATTTTGTTCAACTGAAGAGGGGCCAACTCTAATATTAGGGCTTCACTTGAAAAGACAGCTTCACATCCTGCTTAGCATCTTAATCAAGTCTGGTCCCTGTACACTGATATAGATGCTGCCCTCCATTAATTGGGTGTTAAATTAATTCATTGAATGAATCTAAGTATTGACAAAAGTAACAATGCACCAGCTTGAACCCTCCTTTGTCATTCTACAACTCTGTTTTTTTTCCTGTCTGACTGAGGCTTTTGTAAAAAGGGCACATTTCTTGATGGGAGGGGACCTCACTTGTAAAATTACACAGATGTGATGTGACCAGACTGTGCATATAAGGTGGCACTGTCTAAAAATACACAGCAGCATTGCCTCAAGAGACTGAGACAGTGCCTCCATTCTGGCACGGCCCAGCATTTTTGAGCTGATGACATGTGACAACTGTACACGCTGCTGGCCATTCTCATTGCCGTGATAACCTGCTTTCATTCATGCTGGTGGGAATGTTGGTCAACTCGTGTATTTACAAGATTTTATAGGTTGGGTGATGGCTGAAATGGACGAGGTAAATTTGCCATACTCAGAAGATATGCCTCAAGAGTTGCAGAAAAAAAACATCAAGTAAGAAGTTGGCTGATCCAAAAGAAAAGGTGGGAAACTAAATTGTCATGGATCCCGCAGACTCAGACAAAATTAAGAATCCTTTGGCCAGCCAAGGACAACTGGTGGGCCAGCAGGGAACAGCGTTAATAGAATTGCATGACACGGTTGCCCTGTTGGCTCACCGCTTTGAAGAATCAGGCTCATGTGTTTGGGCACCCAAGGGAAGCCCCACTTGGATTCTTGAACTGCCAGTATTGGGGTGAAATCGACCCCAACGAATTTTCCGGGAGCCAAATTTACCCCATCCTGAGGTGAGCCTGGACTTTGTGGACAATTTATTCACCAGTGCTCTTTGATTTTTGACCAGCAACCATCGGCCTACACCCAAGATCAGGGGTGGCCAACCCACGGCTCGCAAGTCGCATGCGGCTTTTTGGCTGGTTCAATGCGACTCCCGTGCTTTCACAAGACAATTGTCGAAAACGCCTCGGCGATGGCGCTGCCATTCAAACAACGGTGCTTAATACACAGAACGTACTACGTCAGACTATCATCAATCCCGTTACTTGATTGACCTAGAGGCCAACCAATCAGATGACTGAATCACAGCTCATGCGCAGACAATGGCGCTAGGTGCTAAGCTAGTCAGGGAATCACCTCTGTTTTTAAGGAAGGGGTGCCCAATACGTCGATCGCAATCGACCAAGAGCCAGCAGACTGGTCCCAAGACGTGAGCGGTGGGAGGAGGAAATGGGGGGGAAAAAAAAGATTTGTGTGTCTTTAGGTTTCATGTATGTGCGGGAGCTCCGGCTGTTGCTCGTCGTGGCGTGCATGCATATGTGCCCGAGTGCATGGTCGTGTGTGTGTGTGTTCATATGCTTGCACGGGTCGATCGTGGGAGCTTGGTCGCTCCAAAAGTCGATCTTTGGGCAAAATAGTGTGTGTGTGCGTGTGGCTCTTTGCAGTAGCACAGTAAAAAAATTGGCTCTTAGTCTGTGTCTGGTTGGCCACCCCTGCCCTAGATCAGTGCTTCATAACCTTGTTAGAGGTACCAAACCCAACCAGTAATAAAATAGTATTTATTTTTACACATTCAAGACATAAAAAACGGATTTATTGAAAACTGAAAAAAAACACGAAATAAAATTTCAAGAAATAAGTATACGTTATTTTAATTGTGCACAAAATGAACCAGCCAGTGATGGCCAAGCGGGCGTGTCATAACTAATTGACATGTTGAGTCGGGTGTGTCTTAACCTCCATGGCAGAGGCTCCGTCGAACCCGGGAGACTGATTCACCAAAACCCTCGGGTTCGATCGAACCCAGGTTAAGAACCACTGCCCTAGATAGCGCCAAGATTGCACCACGCTGTTCAGAAAAGGGAGGCAGAGGTCGGCTCTTAGATTGTGTTTCGGGTTGGCAATCAGTTTGAGGCTGTTTTTTGCATTTTGGCGGCTGAGAGCGGATTTGATTACAGTGCCTTATGTAGCATCTTCTGCTATGGTTTGAGTCCCCCCATGAAAGATAAACTGGCCATGTGGGACGACTCTACTAATTTGGAGGAACTTATTGCACTAGCTATCCGCTTGGATAATCGGTTGTGAACAGTTGCGCGCGGCGACTGAGACCCATTATACTGACTGACTACTGCCGGAGGGCACCATTAAGACCCCTGACGAACCCATGCAGCTAGGCGGAGGACATCTAACCCCTGAAGAGAGAAAACAACGCTGCCAAACCGGTTTATGCTCGGACTGCGGTCTGCTGGTTCATCAAGTGTCCATCTGTCTCCGTAATCCACTCAGCTGGGTCATAGGGAGTCGGACACCAATGAACTCGATTCAGGACCTCTCATACGAACCCTAGTGTTCCATCTCCCTTCGAGTTTCTAGCCAGGCTTCTAACGTCCAGAGATTAGAGTTATCAGAGGAGGTGCCATGCGGAGATCAGACATGTAATATTATGGTTCTTGTGGACTCTGGTGTCGACGAGTGATTTATTGATCCATGTGTGGTTGAAGGTCTTGGCTGCCCCACAGAGGAATTTACCGACGTCAATAGGGTGACTGACCTTGGCGGGGTTCTCCTGGCAGAAGTCAAAAACATTTCTCTCCAGCTTTAACTCTCGGGTAATCACATTGAACAAAGGAGATTTTTTTTTTGTCATGCTATCACAAGCAACCCCGGTTGTATTCGGTCTAGCTTTGCTCAAGGCTCATAAACCAAACATTAATAGGGGCAAACCGGCTATTGAAAATTGGAGCGTGTTTTGCCACTGTCCAGCTTTTTTTTTCCCCCCCCAAGGAAAATGCAGCACTTTTGTCTCCCAAGGCGCTCACATTATCCATCTGTATCAACTTGATACACATTGAAAGCAATGAGTGAGCTTTATTCGTTTGTTTTTTTCCGTTATTTCTCACATTGTTAATTGTAATTGAATACTTGATCAAGCAACAATGGCATCCACTGTAAATAGTCAGCTGTGCGGGTGTGTGATTATTTGCCCCATCGGTCTATTCATCTGCCATCTTCCATTAAATTAAGCCTCCTGTGCTGCCACTGGATCCTGGTGAGGAGACTGAGCAGTCTTCCTGGAGATGGCACAGGTGTCCGACACTGCCTTGATGGAATAAGAAGTGACTGGAGTCATATGCCTCATTGCCCTAACATTTCCTTGAGCAATTTCTAACAGATTGCACTCTTGACACACTCACATTTTTATGAGGTGCTCTCATTTTCATTTCTGTATTCCAATAGATAATGCATATTTTAGGTCAATAATAATAACACGAAGAGTGCTGGCCCTGGAATATTTTATACCACAAAGCACCTTATTTCTGTTTCCTTGTAAATTCCAAGCTACAAACTCATCACCATAATTTTGAATGAGTTAACTTCATATTGACTAGGTCTAGCGCAATTTGTGCTCAGAAAGGACACATTCAAATACCATTGTATTCTCGTGCAATGAATATGTGTCAGTGTCTTTAGAAGTGATGCCAACATTTCACACTGGAAATGTGCAAAATTAATTCTTCAGAAATATCTGCATATGTATGCTTCACTCATTGGCGACTGGTACCTGCTAGGGGCGTGCCTTTAGCGTCCTCTTACACGCCCACCCTTCACTCATTGGCGACTGGTACCTGTTAGGGGCGTGCCGTTAACGTCCTCTTACACGCCCACCCTTCACTCATTGGCGACTGGTACCTGCTAGGGGCGTGCCTTTAGCGCCATTCTTACACGCCCCCCCTTCCCTCATTGGCGGACTTCCGCATGCCTGTCGTCACTCACGCCCGCCTTTTCTCTATATAAAGAGCGTGTCGGCCAAAAGCGCTCTCAGTCATGCTTTGGAACTCTGCTCATACACTAGACGCTCCGCATTATAAGGCGTCCTGTCCATTTTGGAGAAAATTTAAGACTTTTAATGGCGCCTTATAGTCGTGAAAATACGGTACCACAAAAAAAAGGAGCCCATTTGACAAAGTTCCTTTTAAATGAGCATCCATCCATTATATATTTAACCTTTAAATATCAGGATCAAAACACTGATGAAAAATATTTTTCAGACCCACGATAGAAGGTTTACTTATTTTTCATCAGCCGTCTGAGCTTTAATGAGACTTGAGGTGACAGGCGGCTGTTGTGATTTTGGCGTGGGTTATTGATCTTGGTCATAATTTCATGGACCTCCTACAAAGTCTTTATGTACATCCAGGGGGATGTGTTCCCCTGGTTGGGAAACACTGCTGTGGAAGATCTATTCAGTATCAGTGTAGAGGGACCAGACTTGATTGATGATGATGCTGGGCAGGATGTGAAGCTGTAGTTTTTCTTAGTTGAAGCCCCAATATAAAAGTAGATTGCACATGCTTCATGCCATTTGTCTCAATTTTACAGCTCACTTTCAGCAGGTTCGATGTCACAGCTGCTTCCCTGAATATCCCCGAATGCTTCTTAGTGGACAATGTTAGTGGATAAAATGCTGGATATTTCTGTTTCATAAATTTATCTTGAACAGTATGTACAGTACAGTGAAACTCCTCTACAACTAAACTTACATGGGGGAAAATACCCCCTAATGTGGAAAGAATTTCATCCATGAAAGCCATTCCCACTTTTCTGCTCCCCCTACGATGAAAATTCCCCGTTCCGTTATACGAAATCTTTTTCTCTGCTCTTGCCTCGCGACGAGATTCACTACAACGAAAACAAGCCTTCCACAAAAGTCTAATCCAACAGCGACCCCTACTGCTTTGCTCCGAAACTGCAACAGCAACCACCACACTGGTTTACACATGCGCAGTAGTCCAGGAAGTATTCCGTTGCATTGCTAAAATGGCTACAAAACGGACCTTTGGATGTCAAGCAGCTAAGACAAGAAGAGGTCTGACGCTGGAAGAGAGGGTAAAAGTGATCAAAACGAAAGACGGAGGAAGCAAAATAAAAGACATTATCCAAGAAATTGATGGAAGTAAAAGTGAATGCTGATCGTAAATTTCGCAATTTCTTTCCCTTTTTTTCTCTTTGTGCACAACTGTACATTGGCTATACAGGAGTACTGTACAGTATGAAGTGTCTTTGAGATTAGGATTGTTTGATTTCAAAAATCATTGATTTCAATTCCAATTTAAATGAGCTAAACTTAAGAAATCAATACTTTTATTTTCTATCAATCATTTTTTTCATGAATGGATAGAAAATTTGAATGTTGCTTTACAACATAACCAAAAAAGGTAACAGATTTTTGGGTGGCTTTTTTCTTAGTTGTTACAGTACTGTAGGCATATTATTCATTCCAGTACTATTATGCTTCAGGTGCAGTTTATAAAAGTAAATTTTGAAATCAAATTATAGATATTGAAACTTCCTTTTTTATAAAAGAGTATAAATGACTTTTTTAAACCAACAGACAAAGTGGAGTGATTAATATAAAAAATTGTATAGTAATGTTAAACAATATCAAATAAGTGTATGCTCATATGTATGCACTGCGTACAGTTTTGGAATAATAATAAAGAGTACACATATACATTTTGTGTGTGTGCGTGTGTGCGTGTGCGTGTGCGTGTGTGTGTGTGTGTGTGTTTGTGTTTAAATCTGAGATAAAATTTGCTACAGTGAAAAACCCTTGTTGTGAAAAAGTTCTTGCTGCAAACATGATTTCGTTGAAGAGGAGTTTCACTGTATTTCAATCATGAGCTGCATTTAGTTTGTGCACATTCTGGACCCCCTGACTGAAGCGAGGAGCAATGCCAACGGACAACTCATTTGGCAGTAAACATGTTAGCTTTTCATACGCTTCATTAGAGGGGCTGAGCAGGCAATTATCACAGCTGTACATTTTGCTGAGTCAGTGTAGCTAATCAGAATATCCCACAAGTCCCTCAACTGGGTCATCCGGTAAAGGTCTGCCATTCACGATTATGTTACACCTTGTAAAGCATAGATACTGCAGGCTGAAAAGTACTTAAAAGTACTGACACGGATTTGTCAGCAAATTCACATTGCTGCTCATGGAATAATAACCCAATAGAGTTCTGAGGTCAGCAGCCCAGAGTTCAAAGCAAACATATAACAGTATTTGCCTGTTATACTGCATGCAAATAATGCACCTGAATAATGAAGTTAGCTCCAATTGTAATTTTTTTTTTTAAATCCTGGTTCATAACTAAGCTTTTCTCTCATACCTATGATTATGGTCTTTTGGACTATTTCTATCCTAACTTTCCCCCAAAACCTTTTTTTTTGCGCTGTACACTCTTTGAATAATATTTGTAAAATACTTATCTCTTTAATTTTCCTTGATGTGTTGTATTTTCTTTTGAAATTGTGTCCTGCCTTGTGTATGAAATGCAATTATATAACTAAAGCTGCCCTGCCTTGCCCCTGTTTTCAGTTTTTGTTTGAAGGTTTCATTCAGTAGGCAGCAAACCCTTTTCAATGGCTATTGTCTTTTTTACACTTGTTTTGCCATTATTAAGAGTATACACGTTATTGCTGTGTAAAACCTCATTTTTGCAGTGAACCTTGTGCAGCATATATGCAATTGCATGTATGCTTATGTCTTATATTTTATATCGCATTCTCTATTGTGTACAGTTCATTTTTAAATGACTTTGTGCATGCAAATACTTGATGTTTTTCCACTTTCTTCCCATCAAATTTATGTACACAATGTAAATTGTGAGCTCCTCCTTTGTGAGACAAATAAAGGTTTTCTTATCTTATCTTAATAATGCTTTCATGATAACAACAGTGTCAATCCAAAACAACTATTTCTCCAAGACAGAGGTTATGCCATGAAACCATATAGTTGATCATTGCGAAACATGATGCAACCACACAACACTCATCCACAAAATATCCCTGATTGCGACACAGTATGTGAAGTCGGCATTAAATGTACCTGGTACAGTATTGGTACACCTTGCTTTTTAATGGGAGCGTGTGCGTGTGTTTTTAAAAGTATGTGTGTGCGCGTGACTGCTGGGGTGGCCAGTCTCCAGCTCCTCTTTGCCCTCCCCTGTATGCACAGAAGAGAGTGCTTTGTCTGCGCAGACCGTCTTTTTATCTTTATATTGTAGGGATACCCTGGTACTTCACTGTCCCATTTCTTGTACATGTGCCGCAGGGGAGATGCACATGAGTAGCCAGTGTTTCCTGTCTCCCAAATAAAGCTACTTGTATTCTCTGCAAAAAGTCAGACTACAGGCACTTTTCCATTACAGGTTCTTAAGCGGCCTGAACTGTGCCCTGTTCCCGCTTGACCTGGCCTGGATGTTATTACTTCTCCATCTTATTTCTGTAGCAAGTTTTGTGTTGCTTGACTGACCTCATGCGGTGTGTGGTGCCCCAAAAGAGGTGGGCAGGATTTGCTCTGATTCACTTTCTATCTATCGATCTATGTGTGTAATTTAACCATAGGCTGCATGCTTGGCATAGATAAATTAACCCAAAAAGTTATTACAAAAGAATTCTTTTTTTTGGACAAAATAATTGACATAGACGGTACGGTAGTCAACTGGTTAGTACGTGCACCTTACTGTGCAGCGGTGCGGAGTTCGATTCCAGCTCCGGCCTTCCTGCGTGAAGGTTGCATGTTCTCCCCGTGCCTGCGTGGGTTTTCTCCGGGTACTCCGCTTACCGCTCACATTCCAAAAACATGGCAGGTTAATGGAACACTCTAAATTGTCCCTATGTGTGAGTGTGAGTGTGAAAGGTTGTTTACAATACAATACAATACAATACATCTTTATTGATATAACGCTTTTGCAACAGCTGGAGCTGTCACAAAGCGCTTTACAAAACAGTTAACATAAAATAACAATATAACACAACGCATAACATTTGTCTATGTGTGCCCCGCGTACTTCCCGAAGACAGCTGGGATAAATTATAACTGTTCACTTTACATTAAGAAAGTGAAGTATCATTGTTTCACCTCACCTCAAACTGAGATATTACTGAAGTGAAAAGATGCTCTTTCAGCTACCTACACTGAAAAAAACGGTGTGTCGAATGTACTCAATTTTATTTTGTCAAGCGGCTGCACACAATAGAAGCATCTGGACTTTGTCAATTTATTATTTTTTTATGAAGGTGTATAGACTGCTTAAAAAAATGTATCTGGATCCAGAAAATTAGATTTTGTGCAGGCCCTTGACAAAATCAAATTGAGTAAATTCAGCACACCATTTTTTCCAGTGTAATCTTCACGACAGTGGGCAGAGACAAGGGTATTCGAATTAGATCACAGAGCGCTCTTCGCTTCGCTTGTGTTCAGCCTCCTTTCCCTGACCAAGATTATAAAACCGTAGTTTAGCTATTTTACTGCAATAAGGGGTTGTCCGTGTCCTCTGCATTTTCTTGCGATAATGACTCTATGATGATAATGACTTGGTGCTACTTGGAGGCCTCAAGAGCAGTCCATTGTCATCCTGATTGGCTCCGCTATCTCAATATAACACGGCTCATCGGCTGCATTTGTATCCCACCAGGAACTGAATGATTAAAGCGAGTCATTTTACAAAACCTACTGCATCCGAGTAAAAACTTCAATAAATACCAACTGTCGTGGTTTTTTTAAAAATTACATTTTAAGTAGATGTACTAGAAATGAAACAGTATGAAAATAAATAAAATAATTATCGTGTCATCCTCATTATGGTATAAAAATAATGCACCTATACCATTGCCGGACATTTTATTTAGATTATTAACTCATTCAATGCCAAAATGTAAAAATACGTTTTGGGTGGGTTTTTTTTTGTAATTTAAAAAATATTTTTAAATGGCTTCGCGAAAGAAGAGGGTTGAAGCTTTGAGTCACTGTGCTCTGAGTAAAATATTTTTTTCCAAACCCTACACGAATGAAATACAATAATAATAATATTAATACTACTACTAATAATAATTATTGTGGCTGTCACAAATGTACATGTATATGTTTAGAATTTATTTTTCCATTGATTATTTGTGGTAGGTTTTCTCCGGCTATTAGGGTTTTCTCCCGAATTACAAAAAACACTGACTTATCCATTAGTGTGAATGTGAGTGTGATTGGCTGTTTGTTTAGATGTGCCCTGTGATTGACTGGCAATCATTTTGGGTGCCCCATAATTGCATTGGGGCCAGGTGGGGCAGTGAGCTACAAGCCTCAGGAGTGGAACCGCACTGCTTGGCATGTAGCAACATTCCAATCAAACACCCCATGAGACTGCAGACATTTGTAATACATCCTCACCATAAAGGTGAAATGTCTCAGGTGCTGTTGGTTTGTGGATATTACTTTGCCACCAGCATTGTGTGCATGTTATTGGTAAATGTGTTTAAATTGAAACTGTGTTGGAGGTCACACCATTTTTGTTGTCATTGGACAAGTGACGACTTGTTGTCTTTAAAATTACACTTATTCCTCTGTTCTATTATTTCTAAAATTCCTTGATTTTTATGTTGCTCTATATTTTTAGGGCAGCGACGAAGGTGACGTGGACAAGAATAAATGTTGCACACTGTGTAACATGTCCTTCACATCAGCTGTGGTTGCACAGTCACACTACCAGGGTAAAATCCATGCCAAGAGACTAAAACTGCTACTTGGGGATCAGACCGCCATCACAACCAAAGGTATAGTTTTTTTTTTTTCCTTTTATGTAAATGTACTGTGGTTTTATGCGACATGCATTGGAATTTTGTCATGGGGTGATTTTTAACCTCCACACAAATGATGGGCAAAAAAATATAGCAGCAGTGTTATTTATGGTGCAGGGCTCCCCAAGTGCAACACAGCAAAGAGTTATAAAGAAAGTGAATTTTTTTTTTACAAAAACACTCGATGGATTTTCACACTGACATCCATGTTCTGTCAATGCAAATGCACTTATTGGGCATAGCTTGGCAGTAGTACACAATGACCCGACGACTCGGTACCGGTCTGCGAACCTTGCTGTATTAGGCCACAGAGATATATTTAAAAAAAAAAAAACCTTTGGCGGCGCATATGTGCCCTGATTGTACATCAACATGCCAGGAATGTGATAGATGGTTGCCGGTCCATGAAATATTGGACCATGAACCGGGCCGTGGAAGAAAAAAAGGTTGGAGACCGCTGCCCTACCATATCACGTGACACCCACACACCCAAACATTTTTTCCATTTGTGGTACCTCAAATATCTAAACAATGTTTTCCTGCTAAATAACAACCTAAACAACACAAAAAGGCCACTTGGATTTCAAAATAACAGTTTCTTGCAAGATAAACACTGTGCTGATGCATAACCAATGCATGAAGTTTCCATGAACGTTGAAATGTGTGTATTTGTGTGTGTGTGTGTGTGTGTGTGTGTGTGTGTGTGTGTGTGTGTGTGTGTGTGTGTGTGTGTGTGTCTGTGTGCCTGCGTGCATGTCTACGCGTGTTCATCAAGGATGACAATGGGACTTCGTCATCTTTATTTGATTTGAAAACGCTCTGTTGGAGAGTTAGCTGACGGTATTCATCCATGTACTCAACACCACACTGCTTGCACACGCCACCTCACAACGTAGGATCACCGTACCACACCCCACACCCACTGACACACTGTGTGGACTAAGATCTGATCAATGCCACTCCTGCTATCTCGTGGTGATTTGTCATACTGAAATAATTCTCATAGCCTCGATAATGACTGAGGAGATGCGCGAAGCCCTTTATTATTAATTTTAAAAAAAACCCACCCAAAACGTATTTCTACATTGTAGCACTAAATGATTGGGTTTTTGCAAACTTATTTTGACATTTCGGCATTAAATCAGTTAAACCTTTCTGGTTCATGGAGAATTACCATCAGACAAAACAAATCATGAGCATTTTCACATGGGCAAGGATGGTTAAGTTGGCAACAAACAGTCACGAGAAAAAATAGGCCTTAACTCTTCTATTCTCCCAGTGTCCAACATTTTTTTATTAGAATTTGCACTCGGGGCAGCACGGCGAGCGACTGGTTAGCGCATCTCGTTTGCATATTCTTCCCGTTCCTTTGTGGGTTTTCGCCGGGTACTCCAGTTTCCGCCCATATTCCAAGGCAGGTTAATGGAACACTCAAAATTGTCCTTTGGTGTGAGTGTGAGCGCATCTGTGAGTGCCCCGTGATTGGTTGGTCACCGGTTCAGAGTGTCACCCGCCTATTGCCGAAGACAACTAGGATAGGCTCCGGCCCGCCCGCGACCCTCGTGAGAATAAGCGGATTAGAAAATTAATAGGTGGATGGATTTGCACCTTAATGTAATTTTTGTTGCTCTGCCCATGCGACCTGTTCAAATGGTTTTGGAAGTAAATGATGAAATTTTTCAACAGTATGATAAATAACATACAAACCAAACAAAAGGAGTGAAAACAATGCATCTTGATTTTTCTCATTGCTCTTTGTGGAGGTAATTAAGCATCCTCTTTTCATCACATGGTTCAAGAAAGTTAATGTCTTTGTTTTCACAAAAATGCAATCATTGTCTTTCCATTAACTGAATAATGAGCCTTATAGTCATCTACTAAATGCAGGTTCAGACAGCTAATGATAGTTCAACTGATGGCAGACATGTTTGTTTCCCAAAACAAAAGAGCGTTTAAAACAAATAATTGACTGCAGACCGTCGAGCTCCGTTTTGAATTTTTTTATGCAAATGATGACTAACAATTAGCAAAAATGTAAACCATGCTATTGGCTGTCTTTGCCCCTTGTCTGAAAGAAATACAGCCTTTACGAATGTCATCTGTGGTCAATTCTACAGCAGCGGCTGCAGTTGATGGTCAGCAAAATAAAACCAAAAATGAAAGGCAACAACAAAGATACTACAGCCACTGCATTTGTGGTGTGTAGTGTTGTCTCCAACAATCTATTCATTGCTGAGAAATTCCCAGGGAAACAAGCTAAAAGGTGCGTCATCCTCTCCAAAACTATTGGCAGAGTGGTGATGCTAATTCCTTTTGTTTTTTTACCGATGCTAAATGAGAAGATGCAAATCACTCATTAGCAAGTAGGAAGACAATGTTGGATTCCGCCAAAAAGTGTCCTCTTACAGACTCATGAGACAAAACATTTATGAATGTGATGGGATGGGTTAAAGCATAGGTGTCAAACTCAGGTCCTGGAGGGCCGCTGCCCTGCATGTTTTCCAAGTCTCCCTGTTGCAACACACCTGCTTCAAATGAACAGGTTCAATGTCAGGCTTCTGCAGAGCCTGCTGATGATCTGATCATTTGAATCAGGTGTGTCGCAACAGGGAGACTTGGAAAACATGCAGGACAGCGGCCCTCCAGGACCTGAGTTTGACACCTATGGGTTAAAGCTTTGCGAAAGAAAAGAAATGCTCGTGATTCCCAACATGAAAAGTTCACTTTTGAAACTCAATGGTGGTAGAGTCATCTCTCGCTGCTTTGTGTTTTACATTTTGCTGGTCCACTGCGTTGCACTTTTTTAGACCAAAGTTTGCTACGATTAATTTTTCCACACGCAGTGTGACCGCAGAGCAATACAGTATATGTGAGCCAGGGGAAAACAGCGCGTAATGGACAGAGAATGTCCAAAGTTTGGGATCATTTCGCACTTAATCAAAGAAGCTAAAGTGCATTTGCAATGTGCCTCTTGCAAGGTACACCCGTCTTAAGAGACACAACTGCAAGTTCAAGGTAACTGTATCATCAGCAAATTTCATACAGCATACCACATGCTAGTTAGAATGGTAATCCCTCTAATGGTGGTAAGGAGAGACACAATCACTGGTGCACATTCAACCACTTTATGGAACTAAGGTAACAAAATAAAAAATAAAAAACCCCACAAGCACATATGCACGCCCGACATGCCCCTCGGCAAAATACATGTTTGGTCACTTGCGGAGTTCATCTACAAAGTACTGCAGGAGTGGCGACTGGTGATTATTTGTACATGATTTAAGCCATCATTTTGGGTAGATAGTCCCCATTAAAACTTATTTACATCGATTTCGAAATTGATAGGGCAACAAATTCAGGTAATTAGAATGACATTTTTACATGAATTATAATCTGCTAGGGCACGGCACAGTGCTGTAGGGACCTGAAAGATAGCTATGCCCACTGTCCTTTTACTGACTGCCGGTATGTTCACTGACCCATATAGTACAAGCTGATATGCATTATATTTTTTGGGTTAAATCAAATCAAAGCCAGGCAATGAAACGTTTTGCATCTTAATTACATAATATTTTACAATCGGGACATGCAGCATTGATCATTATTTATTCCCATTTGAGTGTCGCAATGTGCATTTCCATTTGTTCTCTGTGGAGCGCAGTTCTCATACTCTGGTCTGATGCGAATTGTCAAGTCTGGAGGCACAGTAGCTCCCGCAAATGTCACTTCCTTTAACATCAGCAACTTAGCTTGGGGAGGCATTTCCCCCCCTCAAATTCATTGAATGAGAAGGGATTCGGGGAATGTGATTCCAAAAATCTTATAGCTTTTTGGAATTGTTACGAATGTTTTACTCAACATTTCGGCATATTAAAACAGACAAGCCGTCCAAGTCAAATTAGTGTTGCGAGCAAAGAAGTGAAATTACAAAGGAATTACCCCCCAAAAGTGTATTTTGGATCTCATTTTTACGACACTCTGATTTTATCCAATCTGCTCTTTGGCTCATATCAAGGAAAGTTAGTTTCTTTATGTCATGACGACAGGCTAGCTCTCTTTCGAGAGCCGGTGTTTCCTGCAGCGGAGGAGATCTGCCTCGATGGGGTGGAGGTTGGAATTTCGAAACATGGTTGATTTGAGTTGGAGGCTGTTTGTTTCTTTCGTTTGAACAGGCTTTCAACAAATGGAGCTTTATACCGCTAGCTCCGTTTTGACCCTTCTGCGTGGGTTAAATTAAGTAAATTATCTAATCTCACAGTGAAGCAGCAGTCAAGGAAGTCAGTCTATTGCCAAAGTCTTTGATTCAAATTGTACATAATGGCATGCCATTTAAACTTTTCAGCAGCACTTGACTCACTTAGGGCACAAGTGAGAGGAAAAAAAAACAAGAGAGTGCAGTGAGAGGGGGTTCTCATTTACAGTCACTGGACCTCTGATACCATAAAACAGCAGTAATAGATTTGTGTTGGGCCACACATTCACTCACAGACGGTTACAGGAATTGAGCATATAGCGCCTTTTGGTCTTGTAGAGCCCTCGCTGCACAACAGTATTTGTTCAGGTTAACCATGGTAACCATGCATTAAGACACAAGTGGGCAGCAACCGGAAGAACAGACTCTTTATTCCATTCATCCATCCATCCATTTTCCGAACCGCCTGATCCTCACTAGGGTCGCGGGGGGTGCCGGAGCCTATCCCAGCCGTCTTCGGGCAGTAGGCGGGGGACACCCTGAATCAGTTGCCAGCCAATCGCAGGGCACACAGAGACGAACAGCCATCCACGCCCACACTCACACCTAGGGACAATTTAGAGCGTCCAATCAACCTACCATGCATGTTTTTGGAATGTGGGAGGAAACCGGAGCACCCGGATAAAACCCACGCAAGCCCGGGGAGAACATGCAATCTCCACACAGGGAGGCCGGAGCTGGAATCGAACCCGGTACCTCTGCACTGTGAAGCCGACGTGCTAACCACTGGACTACCGGGCCTTTATTCCATTCGTCAAGTAGAATTTAGTTTTTCCTCTTTGGGCATTTAATGGAGATAACAGCTTATTTTTCACTTGACTGCGCGAGTAGGGCCATCGACATCGTTGCTTGGCAGCTGATCAGAGCATATTAAAGCTCACTGTCCTCACTGTCAGTTGCTGGCCGGCTTGCACTTTAAAAGGCCACCATATAGAGAAGAGTGTGTTGCCGTTGGTGTTTTCAGTCTTCTGGATTCATTGCTTTTTGGTAAAAATGAACTACAGGAGTGCCTTGAGATACGAGTGCCTTGATGAATGATATTTTGACAATAAAACACTTATTTTAATCTGGGCTTGCGACCGGTAGTGGCTGGGAATTGGTGCAATGACCAGGAATCGAAAGTGTGCCATCTGCGTGAAAAGCAGCAGCGGAGACAATCCGTTAATAAACAGTCACAAGAAAACAATGACCTCGATTTGTATCAGATTAATCAATTGAGTAATTGATAAAGGCATTTTACCAATTCCAATTCAACTAAATTCTATAGTTGGCCTTGGTTTACACTTCCTTGAAATTCTGTCGCTTGAACAATGCAGTATAAACCATACTTTGAGAGTTATCTATCCGTTCCCAATGAGATGCATGTAAGCATAACAAAGCAACAAAAAAAACATGTAGTTACATTTGCTGCAAAGCTAATACAAAGTGTAATACAATGTTTTGTCCTGTTTTTCCAAAGAGACATCTCCCTGTCCTGTAAAAGGCTCTCCCGACACATCCCCCATGACCTCCCCACGACACCGACGCGACTCGGATCGCTACTGCCAACTATGCAATGCTTGGTTCAACAACCCAGGCATGGCTCAACAGCATTATGATGGTAAAAAGCACAAGAAAAATGCTGCCCGAGCAGACCTGCTGGAGCAGCTGGGCAAGACTGTGGACATGGGGGATATGAAAGGTAGGGAAGCTTGACTGACCATTGTATTTCCTGTCTCTAGTGTATGTTGCATGCATCAATTTTAGACTGATCGTGATATTTTAAAGCTCTTGTCAAAATACTAGTATTGGATGCAATCAGTTTGCCTGCCTCTAGCGATCAACTTATTTGTAGAACTCTGGATGTGTTCAACATGTTTATACATTACAATTCAACACATCTTTATTTAGATAGAGCTTTCACAACAGCTGCAGCTGTAACAAAGCACTTTACAGAACATTTAACTTTTATAACTACCGGTAAATACCCCTCCGTCATCATCCCTCCATCCTTAGTCATATCATAATTGTCCTCCGTCCCGGTCCGTCATTGTCCTTTTAAAGTACTTCGGTCCTATTCCGTGCATGACGCCGTGGGAGAGAGGCATGGAAATTAATACCCAACAGACGAGACAGCCCTTACTTTGCTCCATACATTTGCGTGGCACTGCCGATCCCATCTTGAATGGCGCCTTTTGCGACAACCGCAAGCAAGTATTTGTAATTACATTACATATACAAAGATACCTTGAATACGTCCACACCGCAGCCGTGTTGGATGTGGCAAAGAAAAAAAATTGTGAATATGTGTCATGGATCTGTTTGTGACCAACAGGTGGCACTGTAGCGCTCCACCTGCAGCTGCACACCTGTTGGTCATTGTGTCATTAGTTGTCACTTTAAAAGATTTAATGCCCAACCACTCAGTGTCAGGTCATTGTTGCTGTCACTATTGCTGTCATTGTTTTCTGTTGGTGATTCTTTTCCTCTTAGTCTTTTGCTTCTGCCATGGGTTTTTGTTTGTTACTTTTGGATTTTTGCTGTCTTCAGGTCTATGATCTGGATTTAGTTTTCTCAGTATTTGTGAATACAATTTGTCAAGTTCACCCTGCTCCTCCCTCCTGCCTTTTTGTTTTTTAGGGGTCCACCACCACCACCGTTCATGACAATATGCTTCCTCCTTGGAGATATATCATTAAGCAAAACCTCACGGAATTATTGCTTTTGATTGTCTGATGTTATCCTTGCTCAGTTTTATGATTTTAATTGCCGAAATTATTGCCGATATTAGAGCCACATACAATGTGGCGGGTGGGCTGGAAATATCGCTTTTACTTGGTTCAGCAATTGTCTGCCACAGAGTTGAAGAGAGAAAGTAAAAGTATGTATGTGTGTGTGTGTGTGTGTGTGTGTGTGTTTTGCATAATGTGTTCATGTTTTTTCTTTGCATCATTCCTGTGTTTGCAGTGTTTGGCCATTTGCAGCAGTTTTGCGGTTGTTTTGTGCGTTTTTTTTTAGTTTGCATGTGTGTGTTTGTCTTTTTTTGTTTGCATCTTTTTGTGTGTTTACAGTGTTCGGCACCATAATTGTCACTCTAGAATGGACGAATATGTCACAAGTGTCACAAGGTACATGGATTGATGGTTGTCTATTTAGCTTAAAAAATTAATTGGGATCTGACTGTTCTGGTTCATGTATTGTATTTTTCTTTGTGTGTGTGTGTGTGTGTGTGTGTGTGTTTTGGTGGGTGGGGGGGGGGGGGGTTAAAGGAAGCAGCTGCTGCTGCTGCCAAAGCACTTTTCTCTCCATCTTCATTTTCTTTGCTGTTTTTATCCCTTTTTCTGGTTGATCTGATGCTGCTTTTCCCTCGATCTGACCCCCAGCATCATCCTCCCAATCTGCTCAGCATGTTGATAAAATGAACAGCCTGACTCTGCAGATGTACGTGTGATGAAATATTCAGGAGCTCCTATGATAGAAGTTCCATCACCATGGAATGTGCTGCTTTGTTGTAGAAGTGGTCATCCATGAATAGGTGGAAAGATAAAATGAGAAAGTATAGCGGAACAGTGGTCATAATGGGTACACCGTTATGATTTTGTTCAGATTTTTGGCGTGGAACAGGGGTCATCGTTGACCATACAACTCATTGTTTCAAGAAGCAAAACACCAAGTGACAGTTCTGTGGAAAATATTTTTTCTTGGGATGATTTCACCGTCATTTCTCTTGGTTATCAAATGTTTACGCTGTATTCCCTCTGAAACCTAAAATCATAGAATTGATTACTTACTTTTATGACCGAATACTCCTGGGGGAAGTGAAGGGTCCGGTGCCTGACGATCAACGAGACAATTATGCTTCTGCCATGTCGATCGCGTGCCTCTCTTGAGCTCAATTTAAAGGGAATGCGGGGAGCCACTTCGATTGGCCGGGTAATCAAGTCGGCTGCATCCACTCTCTCAACGGCACCAATTTCTAGCTCTGCCCCTCTGCAAGCTTACCAAAACTCCACCCAAGTGCATAATCAGACTGCAATTACTGCTAAGATCTTTCCCTCCACAGTTTTTACACCAATAATGTAAATATAAACCTGAAACTGGACTAGATAAGGACCTCATACAGTGGATGTCTACCCTTGGGGTCCTGAGTAATTCTTCCTGATTTGAAGTGAACAAAAACAAAAGACTGTGTCGTATTATGTTGATCTGCAGATGCAAAGACTTCAAGATGACTGGGGGGGGGGGGGGGGGGGGGGGGGGGGCACTAGTGGGGTTTGCATGGAGCCACGTATTCCAATTAGAATGAATCTGAATGACCAAACAGAAAGAAAATGTTCCATGGTAACACTTCAAATGGAATAAAAAGGCCGAATCCAAATGGGATTTTGTTCGCGTTCACAAAGGTGGTATATATTCTTTTTGCCAATCCGAATGTGCATTCTGTCAACAATTCTATCAGAATAACCCAGCTGCGTCCCGTCTGCACAACCTGTGTGTTGACATGCGCCGTGACGTCGTTGTTTACTCTCCTTACAGTGGCAGTAACATACCAGAACTCTCTTGCCGTGTAACTTGTTTTTGATATTGCTTTAAGAAGTGTTAAAACAATCACAACTACCGTGCTAAATTGACGGATGAACTCCAATCCCGCTAAGTTTATGTCATGTTTACATTGCCTGATCTCCACGTGTCACGCAGCTGATCTTCTTAACGTCGTGGCCCATGGAAACGGCAGATCAGAATACATCAGGTCACATGTAAACAGGTGACCAGAGATCTTCATTGAGAATGATTTCAATCAGAACGGCAAAAAAAGTCTCCATGAAGCATTTTTATAGCATTTAGTGATTGGGAATCCTTCTAATCGCAATACATGGCTGGGGGGTAAATCCGGCCAGTGATGTGACCAGAAGGCTTCCAAGACAAGTCCACGAGGGAAGAGACGCAGGTAGCTGGAAATGTTTGATACTCAGGCTGCTGTGTAATCTTCTCTCCTTTCCATAATAGTTGGAGAAGCAAGCAGTCAAGGGCTGCTGCAGAAAAGCACACTGCTGCTTGCTGCATAACCTATGATAGAACAGCTGGGCTGTGCCTGATGAGCTGCGTGCAACACTGAAAACTTCCAATATAGTGTTGCGAAGGAACACATTTTATGCAACGCCAATGTTTTCGATTACCATCTTTGATTTGTTGATTAAGAGCAAACAGTGTTATAATCGCATTGTGACAGTCATGTCTGCTGATACTTATGGAGTTGGAAGGGCAAATTTTGGCTTTCATTTTTCATTAAACATAATTGGTTTTCGATGATTTTCTTCATTTGTAGCGACAGAACTCACTCTGGAGTTTTTATGAGGGAAGGTAAGCATTAAAAAATGAAATAATCTGGTTGCACAACTTTGCATACACTCTTATAACTGGGATGTTGCCGTGTTCACAATTATCCAATCAGATGAAAATTCATGTTAAATAGGAAAGAGTACACGCCGGCCATCATTTAAAGTGCCTCTGATTAAACCCAAATCGATTTCAGTTCTTCTAACAGGCTTTTCGGACATTTTGGGGGATGTTTTAGCAGAAGCTTGAAGGTTTTTGTGCCAAGACTTCACTGGTATTTGGAACTGTTCACAATTCCCTCCACCTCATCTACACCCAGAAAACTGCTTTGGGGAGAGGCCAGCGCCAATAGTCGCAGTGTGCTGAAATGACCCGCACGCAAGGAAATGCAGAATTGACAAATCACGCTTTACTCTTAGTGCCAGTTAATCCAGAAGCTCCATTATGGTGATGTTGAATAGAAAATATGTCCTGACCATTTAAAAATATATATAATTTAAAAATGTTTACATGAACATGCAAGTTCTCCCCGCTGCCCACCATTTAGTCTGTTACACTGGCTCCGCTTCAATGCTGGTTTTCACCATGAGCAATCAAGTTTCCGCACAACTGAAGTGGATGTACTTTTTTTTTGTGTGCTTCCAGGTCTGAAACGGAGCTACACCTGTGAAGTGTGCAGCATGACGTTGAATTCGGTGGCACAGTACCACGCGCATCTGCAAGGCTCAAAGCACCAAAACAAGTGAGTTGATCACGCTACTGTGGGGTCCAGAAGTAGCGCTCATTTGCATCGTTTAAGAATTGATGTTGATGTGCGTAATGCTAAATGCTGCTTTTCATTTTGGCATGGAAAAGATTCTGGTTGCGTTCATCTGTGTCCTTGAAATCCCCTGCTCCCCAAGAAGGTCTGTGCATTTCAGATACAGTGCATTTCACAGGGCATGCATAAATTATGAGAAAATTGTGGAACGAGGCGATGCTGAGAGTGAAATTTTAGATGGGCTTAAATTGCTGGGGGCACTCTGGTAGACTTCAGTCCCATTCCAGATTGTCTTCTCCCCCCCAAAAAAACGGAACCAAGTATTTCCTGTCGGCTAAAAGTGGGTCAGAAATCAGTAACTTTTTTAATCTTGCAAAAGCTTGTCGTAATTTCATGAATATCAACAAACATTTGCACGAGTGAGTTCCGTGGATTCATCAGCGTCAACAAGCAAGCCGTGCAATGAAAGTCTGCAGCTTTTAGGCCTTGTTGAAAAAGGGGGTCTATGCAAATATGAGCTCCTCATGTAGAGTTCTAGCATCATTTAACACTGTTTGTCTATCTAGGCAAATGATAAACTTTACTTTAAAAATCAGAACATAGAGTATGTGCTGCTACATCATGGAAAAAGTCGTTATGGTTCGAATATCCGCCTGAAAGTCGGTGCGTGCAGGTGTCCGTTGGAACTGTGAAATTGGAACTCTGTGGAATTTGCATGTTCTCGGCATGCTTATGTGGGTTTTCTCATAAAATATTAGTTTACTTTGATTCGGCTGATGAATGCAGTAAATTATATGGCCAGTAAGTAGCTCGTTGGTCGGCATTTGTCTTGAGATTTGGAAGCTCTCATCTAAACACTCATTGCAGACCACAATATGGAAATTGACTTGTTGAAATATGAAAACAGACTTGTTGCTGGAAAGATTGTCAATCTGCTTCCTTAGCGCATGATCTTCGTAAGCTAGGCACCACCCCGATTTTCTTTTTTTATTTTGGGGGGGGGGGGGGGGGGGTTAAATAGCCAAAGCAGCACCACATCGGCAGTTTGTCTTATTTGACAGATGCTACATGGCTTGCTTCTCCAGGAATTAATTCCTGCTGTGAGGCAGTTTCTTGTCACACACGTCCGTGGGGATGCTGGCATCAGAAGACGTGACATACCGTTTAACAGCTCCTTGCTTTAGTCACGCAGGCCCGCACTGCTTGCTGGAGCCAAGGGGTTTCCATGTACATCTGTTCTTCCGGTCTCTGTCACACACTAACACAGATGCACGAACAGTACCTTATACTGAGCAGTGTCCCACGGGAGATTCAAGCCACACGCGAACCCCTAAGGCCACCACTTGATCCACAACCAGCTTGATTTCCCCCCTGCCCCCCCCCGCCCCCCATGTAAGCCTCAACTAGGCGTCTTTTTTTTACATTCATTTAGTTAATATACGATAACCTTACAGTACATATCTGATGTCCTTTATCATTTATATATATACAGTATATCATTTATATATCCATCAATCCATTCATTTTCTAATCCGCTTATCCTCACGAGGTTCGCGGGCGTGCTGGAGCCTCTCGCAGTAGGCGGGGGACACCCTGAACTAGTTGCCAGCCAATCGCAAGGCAAACAACCATCCACACTCGCACTCACACCTCGGGACAATTTTCAGTGTTCTATTAACTTGCCATGCATGTTTTTGGAATGTGCGGGGGAAACCTAGTACCCGGAGAAAACCTTCGGAGGTACGGGGAGAACATGCAAACTCCATAGAGGAAGGCCTGAGCCGGAATCAAACCCTACCGCTCTGCACTGCGAGGCAGATTTGCGAACCAGTCTTGACTAGCCTGCCGCCATCATTTCTATATTTATATCTATTTATATATCACACGCAGTGAGTGCATTGCTTCGCTCTGCATGACTGAAGCTGGTCAGCACCATGTGTGATGAATAGTCAGCGATATTGACGTACAGTCAAACCTCGGTTTTCGTCCATAATCCGTTCCAGAAGGCTGTTCGAAAACTGAAATTGTTCGAAAACCGAAACCACGCTCTTTTTAAAATAAAAATGTTGACTGAACACGTCTGCTCACGATGGAAAGCTGTTATGTTTCGGTCTGGTTACGTTTGGTTTTGGTTCCTCATGTGCCCTTTCTTCGCCACCTGTTGTCGTTATCGGTGTCCCTTGTGTGGAACCAATTAGCTCCCTCAACCCTTTGTGTCTTGTCCAGGTGTTTCTCGTTGTCTCGTCACTTAGCTTTAGTTCCCTGAGTTTCTGTCAGTCTTTGTTGGGTCATTGTGAGCTGTGAGTATGTGAGCATATGTGTGCTCCTGTCATGTTTTGTTTCCTGTTTTTGTTTTGTTTGATACTTGTGATTTCCAGGCATTTTTTGAGTACTTCGAC
Source organism: Hippocampus guttulatus (assembly GCF_054856545.1). NCBI lineage: Eukaryota > Metazoa > Chordata > Actinopteri > Syngnathiformes > Syngnathidae > Hippocampus > Hippocampus guttulatus. Next base: position 2,848,426 of record NC_141265.1, read on the forward strand.
TTAGTGTTTTTTCCATTATAATCCTGTGTGTATTTTTTTTGTTATATACATTTTGGTCAATCCACCCTGCTCCTCCCTGCCTCCCTGCTTTTTGGGGTCCTCCTACAACCACCTTGCAAAACGTGACAAAAGCAACACGAGGCACTTCCTCGTGTAAGGAAGGTGAGAGGAGTCAAATGGTGCATTCAAGTGCGCTCAGTTCGTTCGAGAACCGAAATTTGTTCGTCATCCGAGGAATAAAAAAATGGAAATTTTTGGTCGAAAAACGAATTGGTTGAGAACCGAGACGTTCAAAAACCGAGGTTTCACTGTATATGTTCCGGTGTGAGGCTTCACTTACAGTGAAAAATTCAACCGACGGGAGCGGCTTTATTGGAAGTGAAGAAGCTGCCTGTCTTTATGGATGGCTTAGCGCGGATGTCCAACACTCAGACCCAAGCGGTGTCTGAGCTCAACCGCAAAATAGATGCGATTTTGGAGCGTCTTTGCAAGATGGAGAACAACTTGGAGAAGTTGGGATCCGGAAAGAAATCGCCGATTCGGCTGATCGGCGCCATTGAAGAGACACAGACCACGGACTCAAGGCTGTCTGGAATTGTTGGCAGACGTTCCCAAAACATCTGCTATCTCGACCTTTCCCCTGGAAGAACGTACGCATGGAAGCTAGTGCCCTACCATCACCCCCTCCTTCTTGGCCATAGACTGATAAACCAGGACTGTCTCCATGAGAAGACCTTGACGTAGCAGCTGCAGCCTGACACGCACACACAACCAGACAATTACACGTGCACACACACCCTTGTCATCTCCGCCTTCATTGTTCCTGGTTTTTCCCCGCGACGAGAACTGAGCTGCTGAGCGCTGAAATGGACTGGCAGCACGCCGGTCGGGCCGCGTCTCCCCCCCCCCCCCCCTTCCCATTCATCCTCCCCCTTATTACATGTTATGTCTTGTGACTTGTTGTAACTGTCATATGCTTTTTTACGTGCTGGGTCATTTTTTTCCGAGACTTAAATTATCCTCAGAAGAGGATAGTTCGAGCATGTTTTTTTTCCCCTCTCCTTCCCTCGTGTTTTACTTTCTCAACTAAGATCTCGGGGCGCTGTACATAGCGAGTACCGACAGGCCCTTTGCACTGTATCCCATGTCCGTCATTGTTTTTCATGTTTCTTGTGCAGAGCGTGCCTGTTAAGTGAAATTTTCGTTGCACAAACGTGTAATGACAATAAAGGCCAATCCAATCCACTTGTGCTTTACCTTAGACAAGGAAACCTAAGAATAGGGTAAACGGTTGAAGCTAACTTTACACAGCAAATAAATAGCATCGCCAGCATTTTACAACACCATTTATACGTACCTGCAAACGTGAAAGCTCATGCTAATTTGTGTTTCGCCATGTCGAGTAAACGCCAACAGGTGAACATTGTTTTCACTCACAGCTGTTGCTGAGATTGGCTGAATACCAACATGTGATTTGTAGCTTTGCGTGCTATTGTGTGTGATTATTATCATACCCCGCTGCATAAACTGCTGATTACAGGTTTCCTGACTATGAATACCGGCGGCGAAGCCATGAACTTGCCATAAGGCAGACAGCTTTTACTTACAAAACCCAGGATAGTTTTCTCCCAGCCTATCCGCCTAGTCAAGGATGGAAAGTCTTGGTGTGGGGGTGGCGGTTATATAAGTCAACCGAAATGTGACATTATCATGCAGATGTTTATACATGCATTTTGGTAAAAGGCCAAATAATTTGTAATTTATTTGGTTGTTTGACTTCACAATTGATGAGTGGGCATGCAACATGTAAGCAAACTGTTTTTATCGTAAGTTGTCTACGCTATTTTTAAGACGAAACATATCACGACAATAAAAAAATAATGAAATGGGTTTTGAAAATACAGCATGTGCTAGTATTTATAAATGACCATGCCAGTGAGCTAAGGAAGGTATGAAACATCGGTGACTAAAAAATAAAAAATAAATCTGCATGTGGTTCCTGTGCACTGAAGTAGAAAACAGCTGAGTGCAAGGCAGAGGCAATTCATGAGGTAATATTGTTCCAGCACTCATCTCCCGTTTAATGACTGTGATTTACCGCAGCACACTGCCAGAGCTGTGCAAAGTGCCAGGCCGTTTTGACACCTTGGAACCATTAGTTGCTCAGAAAGGGGAGACAAATGTTCATGACAAGATCATCTCCTCGACATTGGCAGTCCAAGATCAGGTTGGACAAATGACAAAGACCAGCACATGCTTTTGACCATGCAACGTCATTTTCCCAATCATCAAGCCTCAAAATAACACGAATGCTGACTGTGCAGGCCAAGATTTTGTAAATCTCCGAGGTACTTCTTACTTTTCAGACATCACCAAGTGGTAAGGATGTAAAGGTTAAAAATTATGTCGGATCAAATTTATTCATTAAAAAAAGAATTGAACATTTTTTTTAAATGCCAGTTTAAACAAAAATATTTAAAGTAAATCCTTTTTCAGAGCAATTAGCTTTCAATTTCAGTTGTGTTACTAACTGGATTTAAACTATTTTTTTCTTATGTCATTAGTAAATCATGATAAATGCTTTTGTGAATGTTTTACCTTTGAATATATCAGCGATGTAACTTTTCCTGTTTCTCTGCTCCCCCGACAGCCTGAAGAATCAAATAAGTGTCCAGTGAATGTGAGACAAAACAACTACGCTGAACTGATGTCAGACAAGCTGTGGTCAGCTTGCCCTACTTTTTTTTTTTTTTTTTTCATCTGCTCTGCGAACTGTCTTCATTGCCTCGTATGTCTTTCACCATCAGTTTGGCTGGCCTGGAAAATGAAGGACTTGGTTTTCTTTTCTACTGTAGCACTGCATCAGCTTTCTCATCTGAGAGCGATGGGGCGGGTGGGTGATTACCGGTAATTGGGGGGGCCACACACGACAAAACAGTGACAAGATTTTCTTTGCTTGGCTGGCCACCTCAGCTGTTTAAACTGTTCATTTTTTTGCCGCGAGTCAAACAGAATTAATATCTGTTGGTTAGTGGCAGCGTTTCTGCATTCAATGGATTACAGGTTCCTGTTTGCATTACAAAGGTATGCTGTGATACCTTTAACGTCTTGAAAATAAATATGACATGTTTTAGTGATGAAATAGACGTATATTATTTATGTATTTATCCTTTTCTTATTCGGATTTTGGATATTTGGTTGAATCTTTTTGCCTTACATGGCAATATGTTTGGACGGATTGTGTAAATTGTCTTTGCAGACTATAACATTTGTGCAATGTAAGAAAACGTGAAATTCTAGAGGTGAGTCAAATAAATGAAACTGCTGCATCTACTTTGTACATTGAACCTAAACTTCTAAGGTCAAAGAAACGACCGACATCACGCAAATTTAAAAAAAAAAAAAAATGATGAGAGTATACAGTGACGGAATGTGTACAAATCCTAACCCCATGGCTCGACACGTATTTTTGTAAACAGATTTCCACTGTGAATGTCTGAATGTCTTGCGTTCATACCAGCAGTTATTTTGTGTTAGCTTCAAAATGTGCTACTTAAAGAATCATTGCATTCCATGAGTGAAGTGAAAATAACAGTGTGCATGTTTTCCCCGTGCTTGCGTGAATGCGTGTGTGTGTGTGTGTGTGTGTGTGTGTGTGTGTGTGTGTGTGTGTGTGTGTACTATAGTCATATTACTGTCCATAATATGTAAATGCATTTACATCCATCCATCCATTTTCCAATCCGCTTGATCCTCACAAGGGTCGCGGGGGGGTGCTGGAGCCTATCCCAGCCGTCATCGGGCAGTAGGCAGGAAACACCCTGAACCGGTTGCCAGCCAATCGCAGTGCACACAGAGACGAACAACCATTCGTGCTCACATTCACACCTAGGGACAATTTCAAGTGTTCAATCAGCCTGCCACGCATGTTTTTGGAATGTGTGAGGAAACCGGAGTACCGGGAGAAAACCCACGCATTTTGGATGCTGTTTTTAGTTGGTATTTTCGATGTTGTTTTTATTGAAGACATTTTGTTTTGAATCTTACAATATTATCACACATGCCCCGAATGACCTCATCACACACACACAAAAAAATAAGTTTTGGCTGCTGATAATGTTTTGATTGAAGACTAGAAAGACATCAATGCAATGGCAGAAAAAACAGAATACTTTTCAGTTATATCCTCATATGCAGCGACCTGGGAAGAGTGAGGATATTGCCTCTTGGGAAGTGGCTATGAAGACCCCCGCCCCTGTTCAATTTTTTTAAAATCTGGCCCAGCAACAGTGCCACAAGACTGCTTGTCCAACCTCTTTTTGTCCAAGCAGATTGAACTGATTTGCATCGTGTGCTACAGTTGCTTTTGCTCTTACGCAGGAACGGGGTGGGTGTGGGGGCGGGGGGGGGGGGTGTCAAGGCCTTGTCCACCTTGGCTTTATGCAGACTTCCAGACGTAGCCGCCATCTTGAACAAGAAGTCTGCAGCAAGCTCTTACATTCACTTGTATTGAGGTAACTCTGTTTGGCTCCAACAAATTCATCATAACTCATTGAATTGTTTTGACATGGATTGTTTTCTTACAAGTATTAGACATGCAGTTATGATACCAGACAGCAGACAGCTTTAGGCTTTATTTTTGTGTATTTTTTAGACAAATTCTTAAAAAAAAAAACGTGTTCTGCAAAACCAAAACAACAAACCAACAAATATTATTTTGTTTTTCTTTGCCCATTTTCTGGCACATATATTCTTGGCCAATGTGAAATTGATGAAAACAGATTTTCTTTTATTCTTCTATTTTTGGGTTCATCTTTTTAGATCTGACTCAACAGTTGTGCTTCACCAGTCATGAACCTCACCGCATGTCACACTGTTTTTATCAAATAAAAGTAGAAGTAAAAGTGCTTTTATTGTGATGTTAATGTTATTCTTAAAAAAATATCACAACAGTATGTTGTCATTAATTACTGATTCCCACACCCATGAGGTACTTTGGGCAGCTATGCCATCTTCGGTTGTTTTAACATGTTTTTTTCTTTGCTGCTACTATGGCCTGTTGTCTGAATTACGGTGCATCTAGCGCGTTGGTATCCTTTTGATAGTGAGGAATGTGGTTTCCTGAGATGGTATCATCTTGAATCCACTGGCTGAGTAAGATAAGAACTTTGAAGAGTTGGAGCCTGCAGGCTGAAGAACATCTGAGCCAGGGAAATCTGTGGGGGTTGCTGCATTTCCGACTCTGCCTTTGAAGAAAACCATGATTATTTCAAGAACCAGTGCTGTAAATATGTTGATTTTTCTTCCTTCATACTTCTCAGCTCACTTTGGTGAGGGTGAAAAACAAACTCTCACTCTCTCTCTCTCTCTCTCTCTCTCTCTCTCTCTCTCTCTCTCTCTCTCTCTCTCTCTCTCTCTCTCTCTCTCTCTCTATACATATATACCTGTATATTTTTTGGGGGGGACTCCCATCAAGTGCAAGTCCCCTGTGTAGTATACCTCAGTGTATAAAAAATCTGGAATTGTTTTTTTTCCAGGAGTGAAGATGTTGTATTCTAAAGTATGGTGTGTGTGTGTGTGGCACAATTTACTATTAAGAAAATGTGCAGCTATGATTTAAAAAAAATTAAAAACATCAGTTCAGACAGTATAATATTCAGTTCAGCTTTCAACTTGGCCATAGTGAATCACATTGTACTGTCGTGAGCAGAAGAGGTAGTGGAACAGTTCTTTCTTTCTATGCAACACCAAATCCATTCGTCTCTGTTCCAAATACTTCACTGAAACGGATTTGAGGCGAAATAAGATGTCTGCTTTCCTGAATTCCAAAATTAGATATGATTAAGCCTTTTGTTGGATCTTGAGCTTTAATCCATCTTCTGATCCACCTCGTTACACAGACCCATTATTGCCTATTCATGAAGGAAATTGATTTCTCTTTGCATACAAAGTGGATGAAAGTTATCTGGAAAACAATATGAATAAATATTTAATGTCATTTTAACAGAATATTTTTGGCACCTCAATTTCCTTTGGCTGGATCAGTCTTCTCCTTTTTACTTTATTACTGAGAGAAATGCTAACTGCGAGGTCTTCTGAACATGCAGATGCGCATTCACATGCGCCTACGAAGACATGCACATTAGGCCTCGCTGAGGACAACTAAATCATTTGCTCAGTTTCATGAAGCCAAGTGTACCGGGAATGGAGAATTTGATTGAAAGCATTTACAATTTCTGTTTTAGGGCATTTTCTGTTTGCCATCAGGCCATCACATTGACATGCATGCAAAAGCAAAGAACATGGATTGTAAATAGCAGACTGAAAATGAAATTTCTCTTCTAGGTAAAAAAAAAAAAAAAAAAAAGAGATTTTAAAAAATGCATTAAATTCCTAAATCTCCCTTTTTCACACCAGATCCTCAAATTCTTACCCAAATTTACTACTCAATTTAGTTTTATGAGAAAAAATGACCCTGGATGGTCATCGCTCTAATAGTAGCCAGTTAAATTCCGTGTAGTAAGTGCTTCATTTCACTTCTCTTTCAATTTGGCAGACTGTCTACTTACTGTAGAATACGGCAGGTCGATTGAAGCCTGGATAGATACTTTGCCAAGTGCGCAGTCAGTGAATAACAGGTGCAAACTGCACTCAGGTGTCAAACTTTGTGGAAGCGTTTGCGCTGGTCTGTCATTCGCGCAATATCCTTTGTGAATAGGATGATAAGGAGCAAATGGCCATTCAAATTGCTGTCAGTGGCCATAGTTCATTCTTTGTGGATTTGTCCCACTGTGTGTGGTGACCTTGAAATCAGGGTGCCCTTGTCAAATATGGCAGTGTGCTCATTCTTCCATCAACTTACGCATCTTTTCCCTTATGCGCTGCCGAATCTGAACAAAGTGATCAAAGTCATCGGCCAACTCGGTTGATTCAGGGCGGCGGCAGGGAATTGCTGGAGCAGGATCGATGCCTGGCGCTGCTGAGGAGCCGGGACAGGGGCTTGTAATTGCGGAGGCGCCGAGTTGAGGGCCTGGTGCTACCGAGGCAGCGAGAAGGGGGCCTGCAACCCCAGAGGAGCCGGTACGATGGCGTGTAGCTGCAGACGTGCCGACACGGGGCCTTGCCTCATCAATCTGCCACCATAGGGATCGGGGAGCACAGGAGACATAAGGAGGCAGAAATACAGGTATTGGGGAAGGTGAACAAGAAGAAACATGATGAATCAGGCGAGATGGCGACGTAGACAGGGAACAAGGTGATGAAAGAGGATAAGTGGCTTGGGGGCTGGTTCAGAATGGTAGGAACCAAAACCTTTACCTGGGTGCCCACGTTGGCCACGCCCACAGAGATCCCTGATAAATTCGGCCATTCGGGCACCCAAATAAATCTCTGAAGGGAAGGTTCTGGGATGAACGTCGACGAATGACAATCTGAAAATGTGACAAAAATTGCCAAGGTCTTGACTAACAACTGGGGAAGGGAGCAGAAACCCCAAATTAGCATCAAAATCGGATTTGGAATCAGAAAGGAGGTTAAACAAATTGGGGCCATTTTCACAATCAGAAAAAATCTTGAGTGTAAATAATTTGACTCCGATTTAACAGAAACCCACAACCACAGAGGGTAATATGCAAATGATTACACATACATAAAATACACATACATTGACTTTGAAGTCAAGATGGCGCCCGAGTAGGCAGCCGTCAGCAAGTGCTCTCATGAGCCTTGCTTTTTTTGTTGTTTTTGTGTTTGTTTTGTCACTTTGTGTTTGTTGTTACGTCGTGTGGACCTGATGTGGACTTTTTTCAGCATTTTTTGGCCACGACATTCATCAAGGAGGAAACTCTGTGCTTGGTGGTTGCGCCTTCTCGGCATCATGGGTATACCAGCACTGTTTTAGACCGGGAGGAATGTCGGCGCCATTTGACTGTCGTTGCTGGACTGTCCCGGGGCGCTTGTGTCTTGCGCCTGTAATGGGCAGCATTTTTCACAGCCCCGCTTTGTTCAGCGGAGAGATCGGTGCTGTTGAACGGTCTGCGGCTGGATAGATGTAAGTCTTGAGGAGCCGACGATGAGAAGAAAGGAGCGTTAGCGCGCAGCGCCGATGCGGATTTGGAACTGGGAGTCGCGGCTTGGAGTTTGAAGCGGATTACGTGGGACAGGAGAAGTGAACTAATCTCTTTTCGTCAATGGACGCTCCAGCTTCGTGTTTGCTTTCAAAACTTAGCATGTAGCAGACGTGTGCACATTTTCAGCATGACGTCTCTGATCCACTGGTGAAAGGACACTTTGATCCTCTCCTCTTTCATCTATAACTGCTTCAGACAACAAAGTGTATGCAGAAAAGTGGTGAAGATTGCACGACTGTCTGTGTCCTATGTGTTGTGTTGTGTTATTTTGGCTTCAAAATGGCACCGCGAGAGTGGCTGCCTTTCCAGCAGCTCCTATATTTTGTTGTTCTACTTCTTCCTTTCATAACTTTGCTGCTGTGAATTCGTAATTTCTCCATTGCGAGATGAATAAAGGTTTTCTTATCTTTTCTTAAAATACAGTACAGCATAAATTGCAGGGTGAAGAGCACACACACGATGCACGCGCACGAAATTGCAGGGCGGAGGGGACACATATGCACACGTGCACGTACAGTGCACTTGGACATGCATACATACACATCCACACACTCACAGAACTCAGAACTTTCACAACTTACTTTTTGAACAGAACTTTCACTTCTGTTCAAAATTCGTGTCATCAGAAAATTCGTGCAGATAAATATGTTTGCAATCAAAAGCCCTTTTGTGTTGTTGGTTATGTTGTTTTGTCAAAGGAAAGTCTTTAATTTAAATATTTGCGATGTCACTAAAGCAAAAATTTGCAGTGCCGTACTTGAAATGTTTGAAATGCATGTTGTTGTTTTTTTCTTTCCCCTCCGAAAATGGAAATCTGGTGAAATTTTCGAATGCTGATTGCTAAAGAAGGGAAAAAGATAGAAACAAACCTTTCCTTTTCAGAAAGAAGAAGAGAGTGCCCTTTTTCTTTTGGTAGGATTCATGTTTATATCGCTGTCGAACACGATAACCTGTTGGCCTTGCGAAGCAGTCCAAATCCCGTGAAACGGCTGGGATTGACGGGGCTTGCTCCAGTGAAAATGGCTGCGATTCAATGAGTTAACCTTCATTCAACACACTCTTCGGATATGTTTAATCATCCACGATTTGTCAAATAATTTTTCTTTGACACGAGGCCATTTGGATTTGTATGTAATTGTAATTTTTAAGCAATTGAAACATTTGTATTAATACCACACAACAACATCGGTTGCTTTATTATATTATTATATACAGGGAAGATGCAGCATTTCATTTGAAGATTAGTTGGTGCACTAAATCAAGTCTATGTCAAACAGTGACTAAATTAATTAGCATATAAACAGAATAAATATCCCATAATCAAACACGTTACATGCTGCTGACCCTTATCTGTATAAGCATCAGCAGGAAACTGGGTTCAAATTAGCAATTCATATTAGGTGCAGTTGTCTGCCACTGATAATTAGAATAAGGTGAGATTCACTTGATCGAAGCGCTTTGGTAATTCTGCCCTGAAGACCTTTAATGTTATTTGTTTTCATTTTTCACGCTCGTATCAGTATATCTAGTTTCCTTAACACTTTGTAGTGTATAGTTCCCTTCATAAAATACTTTTTATTTTTAATGGCTTGAAAAGTCACCATCTGTAGAGCAAGCCTTATTAAAGCTTTGTGTTCTCCTGCAGAGATTTAAAGTTCAATCTTTGCTTGAAATCTTTTTTTCTGGGTCTTTCAAAAAGGGTAGGAAGCTCGGTCATAGGCGAGGGTGCTCACTGTTGAGTCGCTGTTCCTCTGCATTGAGAAGTCAGATGAAGTGGCTTGGGCATCTGATCAGGATGCCTTCTTCACACCTCCCCACACTCGTCCCACCGGGCGAAGGTCCTTGGGACGAACCAGGCACACTGCAGAGACTATGTTGCCCAGCTGGTCTGAGGTCTTCTCGGGATGGCCCCGGGGGAGCTTGATGAAGTGGTTGGGGAGAGAGAAGTCTTGGCTCCCATGCTAAAGCTACTGCCACCATGAACATACCCCAGATATGCAATAGGCGTGGGATACTCTGAACCGGTTGCCAGCCAATCACAGGGTACACATTGACGAACAACCATCCACGCTCACACTCACTCCTAGGGACAATTTAGAGCAGGGGTATGGAACTCATTTTAGTCGCGGGCCAATTTGGAGTTACATCTTCCCTCAGAGGGCCATTATGACAGTGAAACCGCAAAATTATTACTTAGACACAACAAATTAATAGATTACTCGTTTTGAAATAAGTCGATTAAAATAGATTGTTCAATTATTGGGGCGACCCGCTAGTCCAGTGGTTAACACGTCGACTTCACAGTGCAGAGGTACCGGGTTTGATTCCAGTTCCAGCCTCCCTGTGTGGAGTTTGCATGTTCTCCCTGGGCCTGCGTGGGTTTTCTCCGGGTACTCCGGTTTCCTCCCACATTCCAAAGACATGCATGATAGGCTGATTGAACATTCTTAATTGTCCCTAAATGTGAGTGTGGGCGTGGGTGGTTGTTCGTCTCTGTTTGCCCTGCGATTGGCCGGCAACCGATTCAGGGTGTCCCCTGCCTACTGCCCGAAGACAGCTGGGATAGGCTGCAGCACCCCCTGCAACCCTAGTGAGGATTAAGCGGTTCGGAAAATGAATGAATGTTCAATTATTGTTTGAGTGAGGGTTAACAGGGTAACAAAATGATTGCAATATCTCAACGTTATTTATTACACGTGACAATTTGACATTGCGGTACAGATTTAGCAACACATGATTTGCTTTCACGGGTCACATCAAATGACCTGGGGGGCCGGATCTGGCCCCCAGGCCTTGAGTTTGACACATGTGTTTTAGAGTGTTCAATCAGCCTGCAATGCATGTTTTTGGAATGTGGGAGGAAACCGGAGTACCTGGGGGGCGATTGATGGGTACTGCAAATGTGAAATTGTTCGGGTGACAGGAAATGTATCTATGATTGCTTTGCCCATAAATAATAATTGTCAACTGTGAAACATTTGTGGAAGGCAATTTTTGTTGTTGTTGTTGTCGTTGTTGTGCTGACCTTTTTTAGTGTGTTTATGTATATGTGTACTCTTGTAATATTGATCATTTGTGTTGTCAATAGTGGTTGCATTTCGGTATTGACTTTTGATTGTAAGGCTGTTTGACCTTGTCCTGTTGTAATACATTAATATTTGGATTCCCTCGTCCCCCGCCCCCCCAAAAAGTAGCTTGCAATTCCCCTGACAGGAGCCTTAGAGATTATCCTGTGGAGCTATAATGAAAAGAAGAGAAAGAAGGCTGGCGCTGATCACACACAATAGATAGCTGCTTTTAGGAAATTCTAAAGCAATCTTTCCCAGAGGCGCTTTAAACACAGATGACCCTGAGAAAAGGCAGACAGATTAGCGCCACCCTCGGGAGGACTGACACCTTGCATAATTTAAAATACCTCACTCGATTATTTCTGAGGAGTAATTGGCCATTATAAGAGCAGAATAGTCATTGTGGTATCAATTGCGTTGTCATTGGAAAAATAATTAATTATCTGCAAACAATGACGCAAGCCATTTTCAACACTTACGATTGGTCGATAATTCGTATAAATAACCACCCCACACGTGGCATAGATTTTTGAAGGTGGATTTTGCTGCCTCATTCATGTCCCACAAATGCAGTATGAATCAGAATACCTTATTTAGACTAGTGGGGGTCACAGTGAACATATTGAAAAGAAAATGTTTGAGTTGCATTCCCCTTAAGAACTCCCCCAATAAAATGTATTTAGAATTTGTGACTGATAAAAAATGTCTGTCCATTTTAAAACTTGTTTGAAGCCATATTTACTGTGAGTGAGGTATTTTAACCCATGCAACCCTCCACTTTCCGAAGGGCAATGTAAGTCGGGCTGGGTGATTATATGATTACAAATCACCGGCTGTGAGCTGTGAGCATATTTACTCCATCAGGCTCTTGCAGAAATGTGCTTTTGACTGCAGCCAATCAGAGTCCAGCTTTTCCTTCTAACTTTGGTTTGCAAGTTAAAGAAAACAGAATCCACCAATAAGTTAAAGAAGCAGCAGTGAACAGAAAGTAACAGTCATGATCAAACATGCAGCGGATGGGCAGCCATGATTTGGCGTGAACTTCCAAAGACGATGCTATTTTGACAAGAGAAGTTCCTTCCCATCACTTTTGAGGTGCGATCTCCAACTCTGTTTCGCAAGGTATGCCTTCAAAATAAAGCAATACGACAAACCCGTTGAATCATTTGAACAAGTCGCACCCAAGTGATTAAGTCCAAAAGCATGAAAATGCGAGCAGAGTTTGCACAACCTGCCCACATAAACCTTTACTAACTAGCCATCTTGTGCACATTTGGAAGTAACAATGATGCTAACACCATATGTAGTATCATCACTTAAAAATGAGTATGTTTACATTTTAATAAGGCATATTCATTCCTGAGGGGTCCATTTTTAGTAATTCACTGACATCCACCATTTTTTTCCTCTTTGACTTTATCAAGTCATACGCGGGCAAATGTGTGTCCTCGCTGCATAAAACAGGTCATTCATGGAACCTCACTAGCGCTACTGTATCCACCTTGACTGCATGAATCCTCAGTGCCCCTGGTTGTTGTCATTTCGGCAAGCCCCAATGTCGATTTGCCAGTCTCCCGCCTTGCACTTCCTCTCCCATCATGAAAGGATGATGAGTGACAAGGAGAAAGTGTGCCGCCTCAAGGCACCTCACAGTTTCTCGCTCCACATCTTCAGATGTAATTCTGATTCCATTTGCACCAAACACCAAGGACATCTAATTATGTCCAGTCAAATGTGGCGGGCTTGGCTGAGTTCTACGAGTAATTCCGTGGGTTTGGAGGAATGCATGGATGCCTGAAGTTCATTCACCAACTAAAAAAAATATATATATATATATATATATATATATTTTTTTTTATATATATATTTTTATATATATATATAGGAGCTTAGTTCCTTGTTTTGCCCTTATGTGATGTGTGTTTTCTATAACTTTGAGCTATACCCTGCTGACCCTAATAGGGTTGGACAACAGCATTGCAGGAGGCCAACGAACATAATGCCCTTTCAATAAAACCATCGAGCAAATGAGACTAGATATTTGCTCATCTCCTCTAGGTTTACTGTTCCTTGAAAATGGTTATTTAACATACCACAAACCCCAATTCCAATGTTGGAATGTGTATAAATATTGTAATTTATGGAATACAAAAGGCGCAAGTGATTAAAAGCCCCAACAGCTAAATGTAGCCATAAAAAGAAAATGTGTACGTAGATCGGTTGCTTTATATTCATAGCTCTGGGCCCCCACGTTATAACGTGGGATATTTGCGAAGAAAGAGGTCACGCAGATTTTGAAAAAACAATGCAACAGCAATGCAGAATGCAGCATGTTACATAATTGCATCCCAGAACCTTTCTCTGCCTCTCTTGTTGTCGTGCGGTCGTTCTTGAGACCGGTCTCAGGACCACGTCAAACCAACAACTTCATTTGAGGAGCAACTGTCTAACTTGCTGGAGCAATTTATTGATTTATTTATTGATTTATATATTTATTGAAATGAATTGCTTGAAATAGACACGACCAACTGTTTTTAATTAAATTTGATTGAAAAACGGTTCCTTTATTTACTCTATGTAGACCTATCAAAAAGGTTAGAATACAAAAACACCTTAAACACACAAACAAAAACAGCATCCAGATTACTTTTGTAGAATTAAAGTTTAAATGTGAAGTCATTTCATAAAATCCCAAATGAAATATTTTTATGCCACAAGTAATTGCATGTTCTCCCCGTCGTGCTTGCGTGGGTTTTCTCTGGATAATCCGGTTTCCTGCCACATTCCAAAAACATGCATGTAAATTTTCTCTAGTTGTGAATGTGAGCGCGGATGGTTGTTTGTTCATGTGTGCCCTACGATTGGCTGGCAACCGGTTCAGGGTGTCCCCCCCGCCGACTGCCCAAAGACAGCTGGGATAAGGCTCCAGCACGGCCCGGGACCATTGTGAGGATCAGAAAATGGATGGATGGATGTTCGACAAAGGAGTTATTTTCCCGAAGCGAGATCCTGACGAGCATGTGACGTCACTTTAAGGCAACAATAGCGGGGCTCACTATGGAAAGTTTACAAAGCCAGTCAGAAATCAATTCGGAAAGCAATGTTTCAAACTTATCTGAGGAGATCCGGGTGTTAGAAGAGGAGGTCAGTTAGCTCCAGGAAGTTGTGGGCAAGATATATGTTGGACCATACATGTTCGAGATTGGACGAACATAGATTCATCTTAAAGCGTGTGTCTCTATGTGAGGCACATGATGTTGGGGCTAAGTGTAATTATGGCTTTGCTCACCCTCGTGCTCGGCGCTTTGATCAGCCCGCGCGCGCACACAGCGGCTCTCTCTCCCCCACAATTACAGCACTGTCAAAGGTGTTGCTGGCATTCAAATAGCAATTATTAGGATCAAGGGCCATTTTGAAATGCGACAACCACAACAATTTCCGTTTGTCAAGATAATTACAAGCATCTTGTTGTTGGCACTCAGCTCGAGCAGGGAAGACAGTGAGTGGGAGGGAATTTTGCGTCAGATGACACTGCAATCTCTGTTTGGTGAAATACTTTTAAAACGTTTTCCTGCAGCATTTGACCCATTTCCAAACTTTGAGTACAATATTTTCCAGCCTTTAGAACATTGAAAAACTGACATTTAAATACTGCAACTCCACATTATAAATGAGTGAATGATTTAGCTTTTCCAGTGTGCCTTTGTGTTTTTGTTTATACATTTTGTTCGGTACTGCCTGCTTTTCGAATCCCCTACCATCACGCACCTCAAGACAGAACGATCGTACTCCCTGCTTCTCCTGCCTCCCTGCTTTTTGGGTGCTCTACCATTACGCACCTCGTAACGCCTCGTAACTTTGATTACGGTGCCAACCTTTTGATAGTTTATTACCTATTATTGATGCATATTCAGCAGAAAAGTGAAGTTTTATTTGTCATAAATTTCGAAACCAAAAGTGCCTCTGATTCTGGAATAACTCTTTTCTCTGAAGACTTGGTGGAGGTATGCAATCTACAGACATACATCCATTGAGAGAATTATTATGCAGTTCGTGTTTGACAAAGAAAGAAGGTAATGCCTGCTTGTATTTCAATAGCAGTGATTTATTATTGTGTCCCCGTAGGCACTCAAGATGCAGCTAGGAACCATATTTAGCCACTGAAATCGGGGATTTCAAAGTACAGGAGAGTATATTTTGTGTATGTATCGATTATGACCACTAGATGGTAGTATTTCGACATGATTCATGAGAATGAGTTTGAGGTTAGACTGTCACTACACAGTCAACGGTCATTCTTGAAAATGATTCAATCGTGATCATTTTGAGTCAATTAATTTAAATTAATAATTTGAATAAATGTGTGTTCTGTTCAAAATACAAGTTTATTTTACTGTATTTTTCATTGATGTATAAGTATCATCTATTTTCTAACATTACAAAGAGACGCTTTCTAAACTAAATCAAATAATCAAATGTCTTCATTTTGTCTGAAACATCATAACTTGTAAGAAGCCTGTCAATAAACATCTTTTGGAGCTTATCTTTCCATTTACTTCCTATACAGGAAATGACACCACACGTCAACGTCTTGCCACGTCAATGAATGAAGAAATTTTGTATATCCTCCATCGTATTATGCATACAGTCCAATAATTTATAGAAAAGTGACTGATTTGATCAGACAAAGCTTTTTTGAGTGTCAATTATCATACTGAACATGTAACTAAGTTCAATAATGAGGCACTTAATCGTTTCAATCTACAGTATCTACAAAACCCGGACAAGCAGATTCAGGGAGTTCAGGGAGCAGTTTTTTCCCCCCCTAGAGCCATTACTGCAATAAATAACCACAGAAAATAATCAAAGCTACTGTATTTTAAACCTAAACTCACTTACCTCACTTGTGCAATAATGAGCAATATCTGAGCCATTTCATTTCATGTGCAATATGATCCTGCGTGCAATATAAGCCTCGGTCCACACTACCACTACTGCTGCTGTTGTTGTGTGTTGTTGAGTTTTGTATTTATTAAACCGTTATTTTATTTTATTCCATTTTATTTTTTTACGAAATGCACTAAGGAGTGGCACTCAAATTTCGTTGTATTCTATACAATGACAAAAAAGGCGATTCCGATTCCGATTCTATCAAGAGTTATAGTACTATTCAAAATTAATTTTTGAAGCTTCCGTATAATTTGAAAGACATCAGCTACACAGATGAAGATGGTGTGGAAAAATATGGGCAGATGTGGCAAATTCAGGTCCAGAGCCTACCATATAAATGTACATTAATTACAACACCAATCATACGACCCAATAAAGTACAATTCTTTGGTTGCAAAGAAAGTCAATAGAGGAAATATGATGGACTTTGAACAATTAGGATCATCATGAACCGAGATGACGTTAACAGGCTTTCCCAAAGCTGTGAAACTCTAACACCAGATGGCAACCTTGCTTTGTGTAGGCGCTTAGCCGGCCTCAGATGGTCCCACATTTCTGAACCCATCCAAATTCGAATCAGGCTAAACAGTAATCGCTCACTCCAAGATGTCATCTTCTGTCATTAATGAAACAACATAAAACACCAAAAATATTGACAATGTTTATGAACGGTGCTTAGTAATAATAATAATAATAATAATAATAATAATACATTTTATTTGTGGGCGCCTTTCGAGGAACTCAAGGACACCTTACAACAAGCAGTTAAAATCACGAATACAATGTTAAAAACAACATCAAATAAAATAAGAAAAAATAAAACAAAATAAAAAGAATGGATTTATGGTCCGAGTGAATAGGCTGGTCTAAACAGATGTGTTTTGAGGCTTAGTGGTGTCATGTGACTTTGCTTGAAACAACAACAACAAAACAGCAAAAAACAACTCAAGAAATACATTTGTACGATGACAACAAATCTATTATTGTAATAGTTGTTGAACACTTTTGGATCAGCATTTTAACGTGACGATAAAAGGATGCAAGACATGTCATAATCCATACAAATGTTTGCTAAATGATGATAAATATCACATGCAAAATGAGAAATGACTTCAAGTCCGGCTCCGGCCTCCCTGTGTGAAGTTTGCATGTTCTCCCCGTGCCTGCGTGGGTTTTCTCCGGATACTCCAGTTTCCTGCCACATTCCAAAAACATGCATGGCAGGTTAACGGAACATTCTAAATTGTCCCTGGGTGTGATTGTGAGTGTGGATGGTTGTTCGTCTGTGTGTGCCCTGCGATTGGCTGGCTACCGGTTCAGGGTGTCCCCCGCCTACTGCCCGAAGACAGCCGGGATTGGCTCCGGCACCTCCCGCCACGCTTGTGAGGATCAAGCGGTTCAGAAAATAGATGGATGGATGGAAAATTAGAAATGAAAATTCTAATGATATCTTGTTAGCACTGACATTAACTAGCATCCTCACGATGCATATCAAAATCAAGAAAATAAAGACACAGTATTTTCTGTATTCATGTGTTTCATTGCTCAAAATTTCTCTTAGCGTGACTTTCTGTACATTTGTTAAAATATCCTAAATGTGGACATTTTCTCCACCCTTTTTGGATGTAGTTTGTTCTGCTCTAATAGGCTACGACAGAAACCAAAACTACCGGCAACAAAATGTACTTGTGTGTTAACTTTATTGACAAATAGAGATCGTCTGTATTCTGACTCATATGATGATGGGACATTAAAGATGGAAACACTCACCCTGGAAAGACATTGATAGCTAATGACATCGATGGTGGAAGGAAAAACATTGACAATGTTCATGATTATTTGATTCAAACTTTTCCCTACTTTGGATTTTTGTGGCTATGCAATTTCCCGCTCTGAAAGCCTCACTGGTGTCAGTCACATCTAAACTCGACTCGGTGGCACGGCACAGCTAAAAAGCCCGCGAACAGCATTGTGACATAACTGCAACTTGGGTCAATGGGTGTCTCATAACTGAAGGCGTAAATAAGATTAATCATTTTCAACGCTATGCGTCAGATCTGTCGGATCTGATCTCATTTTTTTTTGCCGCGAATGCCCGTAATGCTTCTATTTTCAGCACTCCCTAGTGAAGATTTATGGATTGATGCTGTGATGATCACTGGGAGGTTCCGAAGAATTGCTCAGATGACTCGATAAGAAACTATTTGCATGACTCAAAAACAAATTCAGTCATGTTGCTGTTTTAGCCCACAGTGTGCAATGGCTCGTCTGTCGTGGCCGCCTGACAGATGATCTGCTTATCGGCTTTACTGTAAGGTGCCAGGCCGCCTGGATCAATTTGCGGTGTGATCTGCCACTCTCTCCTGCTCCCTCCGACTTGACCCTTAAGGTTAATCTGAACTGGTTCCGAACCAGTTGTGGGGGCACGTCGAACCGTCCACACACACACGCGCAAGCATATTTGACTTGATACTCTCTGTGTGGCCTCCTTTACCAAGCGCCACTCTCGTTGTATTGCCAGAATCTGACCGAAGAGAAGAACGGACTTGATGATGAACAAATAATAACCGCTCGTGGTATGCTGCATGATCACACTGTGGGAAAACCGACATCATGGCTCAGTTTGTCACAAGTTACTTCACCAAACCACAACTGCTACATTGTTTTCAGCATAGCTTGCAACCAATAATACTATAACGATTGTCAACGTAAGATGAATTCGTTGTGTTCCATTGCGAAAGTCCAGTTGTGGTTTAGATACTTTAGATGCGTTCTACTTCAGACGTGATCAGAATTTTGACCAGCAGCGGGTCTAAACGTCGATGTCTGACGCGGTGTGAGTTACTTGTACTTGTGTCATTAAAAACAATGTTTAAAAGTATGCAGCGGTTCGACATGTCTTTTGCAGAGACCATGCAAAGCCACATCTAAAGACTTGAACCATGGCTTGGTCCTCAACTCACCCCAAGAAGATTGCGTTGATACACTCTGAAATGCAAAATGGCAACATTCCTTCATATTGTCGTTCTACTCGTTCTACATATAATGTTCTACTCTGCAAAAAAATGTTGGCGTGAAATCGTGAGTGAATCAAATATCACAGATTATTTTACAAATTGGGAAAACAAGATATTGAATTTATTTGACACGACTGCTCATGGTTATTTCGCTTTGGGAGAGCAAGCAACACCAAACAATTCTTCAGAATAAACTCAATTTATAAGATAGCAAATAAAGATGAGATAAGAAAACCTTTATTTGTCTCACAACGGAAAAAAATCCCAATTTACAGCAGCAAAAGTATGAAAGGGAGAAAGTAGAAGACAAAAAGTATCAAAATAAATACAAATATAAAATATAAATATATATAAAAGCATATTAAAAATGGGCGAGTGGGGGTGAGTCACAAGAATAATGAAAGATCATCGAATGGTAAATGCCAATTTGCTTTACATGCCAGTTTAGAGCTTAGTTACAGGAAGACAAATTATTTTAGGCGTCACTATTTAATAACTGTTTGTAAATATGTCAATAGAAGACGCACTCATCTTGGGGCGAATGACGGAGGGATGCATGGATGGATGGCTTATCATTTCTGAGACATACAGTATTTTACTGCATTGGTGTTTTGAATGTAATTTCTGGTCAACAGTAAACTACGTAAGCCGTTTAGTTTCTATATATGGTCAATGAACCAGTGAAGTGAACATCTGCAAAACACATTAACCGCTATCGTGCATCATATGCATGAAGCAGGATCTCGTCCCGCCTGCATTTGACGGACCGCACGGCCCCCCGCCCTATCAGTGGTGTATGCCTGACGTTGGCCCACTCAGATAGGAATCAGCTGCAGAGCAATTGGGCCTTATCAGTTTCCTTTTTCTTTATCAAGTTCCTTTCTCAGCTGATGAGTGATGGGCAGGTTTATGTGTTTGAAGGTAGCTATTGTTTTGCGCATATAAATATGACTGGGAATAACATATTTCGGGGTTTAGCGCAGGGGTCGCCAACACGGTGCCTGCGGTCACCATGTAGCCGTCAAGGACCACTTGAGTAGCCCGGGGGAGCCTATTCTAAAAATAGCTCACCAGTAACTGTGGCTGTGACCGTCTTGGAATATTGTAGCGTACAAGTGATCTTTTCGAAACGTGAACACTGGCAGATCCATCCATAATCCAAGCTGTTCATTCTTATGAGGGTCGCGGGGTATGCTGGAAGCCTATCCCAGCTGTCTTCGGGCAGTAGGCGGGGGACACCCTGAACCGGTTGCCGGCCAATCGCAGGGCACACACAGACGAACGACTATCCGCGCTCACACTCACACCGAGAGACAATTTTGAGTGTTCCATTAACCTGCCACACATGTTTTTGGAATGTGGGAGGAAATCGGAGTACCCGGAGAAAACCCACGCGGGCACGCGGAGAACTTGCAAACTCCACACAGGAGTGAGGCCGGAGTGCTAATCAGTCAACCACCGACCGGCCCGCCCCATAGAAAGGTAGTTTGAGCAAATTTGTTATTTCCAAAATATGAACTATCAAACTGGCATGAATCAGTCGCCAAGAAGTGGCTCTCAGTTTCGAAAAGGTTGGTGAGCCCTGGTCTAGAGTGTAAGCTAAGGGCAAGTTTCTTTGTTTTTATGTGTTACGATTTACGATTAACAGTTCGTTTACTCAGTTAAGTTATCACGATTTGGAAAATGATGTGCGTCATGTGTGAGAATGTTAGCTGGAATCGCAGATGTTGTATGTGGTCATGACATTTGGGCGTAGCGGACCAAAATACTCTCCTCAAAATACTGGTTGACTTGTTTACGGTTACTTCACAAGAACCATTCCACTCTTTTCTCATTCAAACAAACATGCTACTTGAAAAATGGCTTCTTGGGAATTCCCAATGGAAAATCATTCATAGAGCCAGAAATTTAAAAAAAAAGCTTTAAACTGGAAATGAAACCAGCCCGTTTCTATTAATAGATGATGATAAACACGTACTGTAAACGAAAGAGTCGATCCTGTACCAACGATAACTGACTTGTTTTTCTTCAAATCTTTCACAATAAACTCTCTTTAAGGTCTAAAGTCCATGAAGTGCTTCTCCGAACAGATTTGACACGGGCTCATTTCCCTTCAACATCAAACACAATGTCAATCTGCTGCAATTTACAAAGTCAGCACTTTGATCGTGATAATATTGACGCCCATTTGCTTTATCTTTCTATACAGTACTTGAGAGTCACTCGAAAGCACCTTATCAACACCATACTGCACTTCGCCTGCAGATAAAATGCACCGTTGCCACGGCCAATATCCGCTCATTACATCAGACGTTTTGTCGGCCGAACCTTGCTGAACTGGCGGTGAGGTGGTTGTGTGGCTTGGTGTAACTGTGATAAAATGCCAAGCAGTTGAATCCCTTCATAAAAATATTACCACAAAAATTCTAGATTATTTACATCTCATAAAAGATTCTGACACTGCCAAAACTTAATCATGTCTCACGAGCAGATAATAAATGAAAACAAACATAACCGGAATGGTAAATAAGTATAGTAGAGCGCAAAACCTTACATTGGATTACCTTCATATTATATACGGCCACCTGCTATTCTTCGTTGAAAATTAAGGACAATTCTGATTCATGTCAAATTATCAATAGTGAAGATATTTTGTGTCAACGTCATCCAAATCCATTAAGAAACTGAATACGGGTTCCTTCTTGACTGATGCCTCACCTTTACACAAGGCTCCATGAAAATATGGTCAATTGTTTTTGCACCGCCTACGAACACTAAAATTCATCCATCCATCCATTTTCCGAACCGCTTGATCCTCACTAGGGTCGCGGGGGGGGGGGGGGGGGGGGGTGCTGGAGCCTATCCCAGCCGTCTCCGGGCAGTAGGCGGGGGACACCCTGAATCAGTTGCCAGCCAATCGCAGGGCACACAGAGACGAACAACCATCCACGCCCACACCTCGGGACAATTTAGAGCATCCAATCAGCCTGCCATGCATGTTTTTTGGAATGTGGGAGGAAACCGGAGCACCCGGAGAAAACCCACGCAGGCCCGGGGAGAACACGCAAACTCCACACAGGGAGGCCGGAGCTGGAATCGAACCCGGTACCTCTGCACTGTGAAGCCGACGTGCTAACCACTGGACTACCGGGCCCACTAAAATTCAATCAAACCTCTTTGCCGATCGTGATCACCACCATACTTGGGATTGTCAGCAAACACCAGCGCGTGTTTTCACGCTGACACAACAGTCTCCTTTTAAAATATGAAAAAAAAAGTTTGAACAATTGCAAAAATAATGGACCGTATGTATAAATAGAAGTTCTATAGAAGAAGTATCTATAGTTGCATGATCTCATTCCGAATCAGCTGCACCTGTGTGTGTGTGTGTGTGTGTGTGTGTGTGTGTGCAAACTAGACATGACAAAGGGAGTGAACGGTGCAGAACAATGGTAAGGCCTTGCGGTGGAACTGGGGCGAGACAGTCTGTCTGCAGGCCTGTCGGTCGCTGAGCCCCAGGAGGAACCTCCAGCGCCACACAGGAAAAGTCTTTCTCCAGAGCTGCCAAAAACACACATACATACACTCGCACGCACACTTACACAACGTACAAGCACACATTGATAAAGACAATAGTGAACAACAGAGGCCCCCCATCCTGACCAAGTCATGTCTCTCCTGTAACTCGAGGGACTCATCTCACATGAACTCAAAACACACTGTCCTAGTACACGCACACGCACACACACATGCTCGCCCACACACACATGCGTATGCACACAAAGGGGTCAGAAAATTCATGGAAGGTTTGACAGATTCAGTCTTGCTCGGTGTCTGCTTACGCAGCACTTATTGTCAAGGTTGAGGCCCGGATAAGGCTAATTTCTGTCTTTTATTGACGCTTCAAGTCAGCAGTGGAAATCAGATGTAGCGCAGCCAGTTGTGTGTCACGGCTACGAGCTACAATATCTGTTTTTAGAAAACATATATGTATATGACAGCCATGGAAAAAGTTGAGAGACCGCCAAGTTTTCTTTTCAAAAAAGTTTTTCTTTCTTTTCCTCTTTTTGAATAATGTTGAAATAGGCTATGTTGAGATCTTCGCTTTGTTTCGCGATGCATTTGGGAAAATAATGACGAGAGATGAATTTTCTTGTTTAGCTCAAACACTTGGCGTGTTTATTTGCCGACTGCACAGAGAGCAGCCGCTTCTCATCACCACTGAA
This sequence comes from Hippocampus guttulatus, assembly GCF_054856545.1. Classification (NCBI taxonomy): domain Eukaryota; kingdom Metazoa; phylum Chordata; class Actinopteri; order Syngnathiformes; family Syngnathidae; genus Hippocampus; species Hippocampus guttulatus. Next base: position 2,871,816 of record NC_141265.1, read on the forward strand.
CCAGAAGTAAAACATTTCGCGCGGGGTACAGACCGGATATCTTGGATGTCCCAATGACACATTTTTATCATAAAGAACATATTACAGCATTACAGAAATGAGGATATAAAATACTGTTTCTTAACAGGCTAGTTTACAATTCACTCTCCGTGTTTAAAGAAAGAGGATGGGCCTTAAATTGCATTTTGAGGACTTCATTTCATTTTTGCCGTGTATTGCACTTAAAGTTATGTTCCTGAAATCTAAACGGCTTTGTTTGACACTCTGTGTGTTTGTTTTTTTTTGTGTGTGTGTATGTGTGTGTGTGAGAAAATGTCTTTGACAAATTATTATTGCAGCGACCGGCAGCTCGCCACCTTGCATTATTTTGTCCACGGATTACGCAAGAACTCGGTGGAGAGAGCGGTAATCGACGCTGCTTTTGAAAGTGTGTCCTGTTGCCGTGGAGATACACAAACCTTCAAAGCAGAACAGAAATGGGTGAATGTCCCTGATAAGCCCCTTTGGGGTGGGTGGGGGGGGGGGGGGGGTTCAGCTGATAATGCCGTTAACAGACTATTTTCCGCGACAAAACAAATTGAAACTTTGTGAAAAGAGACAGAAGGGGGTGAACTGAGGCAAGAACCAGGCATAGTGCACGACTCACGACAAAATAGCTGCTTCCCGCCTGCCTACACATGATACTAAATTAACCTATTCATGGCCAAACCTATTGTTATCACAGTAAAATAGCCAATTCACAGCCGGCCAAGAATTCCTCTCTCCGGCGACTGACCAATCTGAGCCATTTGCGGCAAAATAACACAAGCATGAGAGTTCCCAGTTACGGCAAAAACACCACTGCTAATTGTTTTTTCTAGCATTAGGGAGGGCTTTCAGTACCTACACCATACACACATAGCCATTGTAGTAAATACAGACTTACTGTTTACGTCTCTTGTACTGAAAATCATTAGATGAGCAGGTGTTCATAATAATGTAGTGACAGAGCCCATGAGGTTAACAACATTTTATCACCTGTGGTGTGAAATTCCTTGCGTGTTTGTACAGCTGCCAACAGTCATGCTAGCAGGATGGCTCGTTGTCGTGACGCACGGTGTGATCCGTGATGCAGAAATTGTTTGGAAAGTCTTGCTTGGGATGTGGGGAAAGTGGCATAGTCTCATTGTGATTGGCGGACAGGTGACAGGTTAGGTACAATGCGTAACACTGACGCAAGACTAACACACGCACACACACACACACACACGCAAAGAAGATTCCAGAGCACATTGCGTACGCAAACAAGGACATACACAATACACTTATCCACCCCAAAAACAATACAGCTAACTTTCAGTGCTGCTCCTGCAGGAAGAACATCTGCAGGAGAACATTTGGAGACAACAAATGTGTTGAATGCCAGGAATCCATCTTGACGCTGTGGAATGGTATTCCCATCATGAGTGAATCTGGATGTGTGAAAATAAAAACAATGAGTCAGACAGGCTGGCGCGTGAGCACGACAAGTACCCTTTCTTTTTCCTGCACTCATCTTTGGAAAGATTTCAACTGCTTCCTGTATGCACACAAAGCTTACATCACGATAGCCCTCTGACCTTTACTCTGAATTGTCCAGTCAGCCTGGCAGCAGCTAGTGACACGTGCAGGAGAAAATAGGGCATCGTTTTGGCTTGAATGATCAAAAGCTCTCCAGTGGAGTCAACTTTGTCAGTCAGAGCTAAGTAGGAGGGAGCTTGAGGATTACCGTGGACTCTAAATGTGACACAGCAAGTATGCATGTAGGGCAGAGTTAGGATCTGGTTGGAATGAAGGCTCTGTCAAATCATTTGACAATCATCAAAACATGAGATCAGGAAAATACTTTAACTCATCTTGGAAAAGTGAAATGTTATGTTTTAAAGGTAAGGTATATGCCAAGTGTTGGTATTTTTGCAGACGTACGCAACGCAATTAGAAATGGGTGGTTTGCTCCGTTGTGGGTGTGACGAAAGGGGGTCGTGGCAGAGGGTTGTGGGTGTTGACATTTTACAGAGGATATTTATCATCTCAAAACAAATTATTGTGAACATCATAACATGATCTACTAGCTTGGCAGAAGCACGCAACCACCTTTGTTGATGGGGGGGCGAGGAGCCTACACCTCCAAAATGCTTGGGCCCCTCAGAAAGTCGAACCATTTCAAACCCTGTGTTTCTTGGCAGAATACTGGGTCATCTTACGAACAGATTGTTACTGTATACAAGCCTACTGTAAAATGCCCTGAATTCAAGAATACTGTTATCTCAACTCAACTCAACTGTATTTGTAGAGCACTTTAAAACAACCACCGCTGTATACAAAGCGCTGTACGTGGAGAAATATCACATATGCAATACTAAACACTAAAAGAATAAATTAATAACCAAGACAATTGAAAGCACAAAAACAGTCAAACTAATAAAGAACTCTGAGTCGTGCTGAGTCAAAAGCCAAAGAATAGAAATGAGTTTTGAGAAGAGTTTTAAAGATGGGCAGCGATGGGGCTTGCCGAATGTTCAGTGGAAGCTAATTCTAAAGAGAGGGACCAGCAACGGAAAAGGCTCGGTCCCCTCTAAGCCTCCGATAAGTTCTTGGTACCTCTAATAATGTCTGGTCCGCAGACCTGAGGCACCGGACAGGTGTTCTAGGGGCGGAGGAGCTCAGAGAGGTAAGGTGGAGCGAGGCCATTTAAAGATTTGAAAACAAAAAACAGGATCTTAAAACGAACTCTAAAAAGTGTAGGCAGCCAGTGAAGGGATTCCAGAATAGGAGTGATGTGCTCCCTCTTATGAGTACCAGTCAAGAGGTGAGCAGCGGCATTCTGGACCAACTGGAGATGCTTAATGGAGGATTGGCTGACTCCAAAGTAAAGTGCATTCCAGTCATCTAGCCGGGATGTGACGAAGGCATTTTAATCAGCTGCCTAACACAACAGTACTAATTTATTACACTAAGTGTGTTTTTGGTATTTATGTGTTTTCTGGTAAAAAATAATCAGAATGCCTAATTTCTTATTAAACAGACCTCAAAGCTCTGGCTAGTTAATTAAACAAGTTATAATTAACTTTTATATTTCCATCATTTCATGAAATATAAATATGTTGTGGTGGGTAGCTAATGTTAACACTCCCCACATGATTTATGAAAACTCTTTAAACACGAGTGGATACCTGAGATGTTTTCTTCCTTTTTCTTTGCCCTGTAGCATGGCCGTGTTTCAATTCAGTTACCCAGTACACAGCAAATAGTGACATAAGCTTGCGGCAGTTCCTTTCATGGTGGAATCAATGCTGACTAATCCGAAACTAGTGTACACCTCATGCTTAGTTCCTCATATCAAATGTTGGTTTGAACCAGTCTGCGCTGGAAACAAGTTGTGTACCACTCCCTGTACAAGTCACTGATCGAGTGCCCCTCTGCGTCACTCTCTTCTTCAAAACACACGCACACACACACACACACACACACACACACACACACACACACGCACGCATGCAAAGAATGCAAACAGGTCTCATGGTAATTTTTCAAACATGGATTACTTCTCTTTGATAGAGAAAAAAAATCTTGACAAAGATCCATTTGTGGCCCTGCTGTTTTGAAGATTTAAATTAATATAAGAGTTATAAGTAGGAATGTGTCTCTAAAGAGAATGTGTTTAAATGAAGTCTTGAATTGCGTTCAGCAGTACACGAGGTTAACTTGAACCTGTCCAGACAGGAGTCTTCAAAACTGTTCCTCGAGTGCCGCTGTGCTGCTTATTTTCCGTCTTTCCCTACTACAACGCAGACCCCTGATCCAAACCACCAGGAAATTGACAAAATCTATTCATAAATTCAGAATTATATTGTTTGCTTTATGCAGGATACAGGATAGGTATTTCCCACGTCTGTTTTATTCATTCTTGTTATTATTATTATGCACCAACAATCTCATTTCAGAGTAGATTTAAATCTTGTTGCACATAAACCTTTGTTGCAGTTTGCATTTCACGTCTCCGTAGTTCCGTTGACGCCTTTCCCTCCCACGCCCCCCACCTTTACCCTCTCTCTTCCTCGAACAGTCATCCAGGTCCGAAGGCTGTCTGCCACAGTGTCTGTTGACATGAAAGTGTTTGCCGTTCTTAAGGTTGATGAAAGGCAGGAAAAAGGTGGGAGAGCACTTGGCCGAGACCAGCCCGGCACACGGCAGCCAACACCGCCTTGACAATTGCCTTGAATATTTAGCTTTCTTTTCCTGAACAATTGGATGGCAATAAAAGGGTATGTGGGGGATTTTTTTTCAATTTAAAAAAACAAACATCTGTTTAGAGATGATCCAACAAACTTGTTTGAAATAGATAGATACATAGAAAATAACTCCTCCACGATGTTCCTTACTCCTGTAAAACAAGAAGTATCAAATATTGTAAAAACTTTAAAAAATAAAAAGTCAACTGATTGCTTTAATATTGATGTGACAATAATAAAGCAGATTATAGAATATGTAGTGCGACCTTTCACGCACATATGCAACCTGTCATTCAAAGCTGGTATCTTTCCATCAAAAATGAAAATTGCTAAAGTTATTCAAATCTATAAAAGTGGAGAAAGACATCTGTTTACAAATTATAGACCAATATCACTACTACCACAATTCTCAAAAATATTAGAAAAACGATTTTCTCGCAGACTTGATAGCTTTATACAAAAGCATGCGCTGTTAAGTGAGAATCAATATGGCTTCAGGGAAAAACGGACCACCTAATGGCAGGTATGGAGTTTGTGGAAGCAATAGCCACTAATATAAACAACAAAGAATTTACTGTTGGGGTTTTCCTAGATCTTAAAAACGCTTTTGACACAATAGATCACAGTATATTATTGAAAAAAACTAGAAAGATATGGCATTGGAGGTGTAGCTTATAAATGGATAAAAAGTTATTTAGAAAACAGATATCAGTACGTGCAGCTCAACAATAAAAAAAATGAATCAACTGAAAATCACTCATGGAGTTCCTCAGGGGTCAGTGCTTGGTCCAAAACTATTCATCTTATATATAAATGATATCTGCAAGGTCTCAAAACAATTTAAATGTGTCCTATTTGCTGATGATACAACTGTTCTCTACTGTTCTGGAATAAATCTGAAACAGCACCTGACAACCGTAGAAAACGAATTAAACAGATTAAAAACCCGTAGGGATCCTCTACAAAACCAAGGAAGCGCTAAATAAGAGATCTTTGTACACATTATACACTTCATTATTATTACCATATATGACCTACTGTGTGGAAATATGGGGAAATGCCTGCAAATCAAACACACTCCCTATTCTAAAACTACAAAAAAAGCATTTAGAATTATTAATAGATCAAAATATACGGAACCCACAAATCCACTATTTATCAAATTAAATAGGATGAAATTTTATGACCTGGTTGACTTTAAAATCGCCCAAATAAGGTACAAAGCACACAATAACCTGCTCTGCCAAAACATTCAGAAGTTTTTCGAAATTCGAGAAAGCAGCTATGATTTAAGAGGTACCAACTTATTCAAAAAACTCAAAACAAGAACAAACATCAAGTGTATCTATCAAAGGTGTTAATCTGTGGAATAATTTCGAAACGGACCTGAAAATGAGTAAATCGCTTGCTGAGTTCAAAAACAAATTCAAAAAAATAGTACAAACAACCTACATCAATCAGAGTTAAAATTATAAATTCTAAACATTAAATATAATGATAAATCAGAACTAAGTTGATAAATAGAGAAAGGTATTGAAATATCCATTATGAATACAAGAGAAAATTGACACAAGAGTGCCAGGGTGTGGATGTATTTATTAGATATAAACACATAACGGGGTCGGACTAGATACGTTTTTTACTTCTTCCTACTCCCATGAACATAATAACTGTGTTGAATGAAGAGTGATTTCTTTCTTTTTACTATTTTATTTACCTTATTTTCTGTCAAATTATTACTGTATATGTTTTATGTTCAAAACAAAACAAAACAAAACAAAACAAGATACACGTGCCAGAAAAACAAAACAGCAGAGAGCTAAAAGTGCAAAAATGTAGTTGACATGATTACCACAGTCTTAGAATGATAATGCATGAGATGATTGAAATGTGGTCCCAATGACCTCAGCTGAGGACCTTTAACAACCATGATGTGCAGCGGTTCTTTTAACTCAACACTGTTCGAGAATTTTGGACACAATAGAGTCAAATGACGATCTGTCACTTATAAAGCACTTTTCTACCTCGGTTCCTCAAAGCGCTTTACGCTGCTACCTCAGTCACTTATTGATGACGCGGCATCAGGAGCAACTGAGGGGTTCAGTACCTTGCTCAAGGACACTTCAACACGGTCACAATGGCCAGGGATCAAACCACCCGCCTCTGGGTTGGGAATCAACCTCTCTACCACTGAGGCATGCCAACCCCAATCTATCTTAAACAGCAATGTATCTTTAATTTTGGTTTGCCTTGCATCATTTCCACATACAGTAAGTCATCTGTGACAGTGATGTGTCATAGAAGAGATAAGACTGTCGCTGATGAGTTCCCGCCTGAGCTGTGTTTCAGCCCGGCACTGTCCAGTAAACTGTATGTCCCGGCACGTGAGAGACACACCAGTGCAGCGGTGTCATGTGGGACAACCCAAGGAACTGGTTTGAGCCGGTACAGTGACTGTCAAAGCAAGCAGATTAGGAGACAGCCACTCTAACCATCTTTATGTCAGCTGCAAAGCCTGCTGTAGATGCCCTGTACCTGCTGATGAAAAGCTATAACACCCACCAAAAACATCCGAGGTAGCAGTAAACGTACAGTAAGCTCGCAGTATCGAAAAGTCATTTCTGATTCTGTTGAGGGAGATAAATCAGAAGGTAAACAAGCAAAGCACGGACATGTCTAAAGCCTGTAATGCCACTTTAGCAGGTTCTTATCTCGAGAGGAGGGATGATTAAAAAGACTCCAGCACAAACACACAGCGCAGAGGAATCGCTCTCACCCTCCCCAGCCTGATCTGAACTGGTTCTCGCCGGTCTGATGTAGCGCGTGGCTGTTTGAGGGAAACCCAGGGAGGCTTAATTACATCCTTCTCTGAGTAATGTTCACCCACCAATGGGCCTGTCTCACCAGAACAAAGAGCAGAATGCAAACAAGAAATGTGCCAACCACGCACTTTATGAAGAAAGAAATTTGGGCTTGGTGACATGACTCAACATTAAATATCAACTAATATTCGCCCTAGGCTCTGGGAGACATGCCTCAGCAACAAGCAGTCGTCTGACTTTCACGTTTAAATGATGATGAGTAACAAATACTGTCAATAGTTTATAGGAAGAATGTGGAAACAGATATTCTATTTGAATTCAATTCGGAGTCATCGTGATGCCCCTTTTGCATATATTTTGCCTTAATTTCTCACAATTTAAAAAAATATATATTTAAAATATTGTTTTTTCCACTTGCTAAGCTATAAATATTTTCTACCATTATTTTTTAGCTTTAGGGGTACAATGACTTGTCACTTGCACCTTTTCCTCACTGCAGGTGTCTCCTACTTATCAAGTTTATAGTTTCGAACACAGGTACGGTTGTACCTTTTTGGCCATTAAAGTGACCTTGAAGCACGGCAGTTATTTTCGTTTTGCATATCAATATCGCCACCAGGTACCCTTGATATGCGAGTCCAAATTGCTGGTTCAAAATACAATGCACGGGACAAAGCAGAGATGAACTTTTGTAAACAAAGCAATTTATTAAAAGGGATAAGGAATGGGACACAGCATTCATGAAAAACATTGTGCTCTCATACATAAGAGTCACATTCGGAGCCACCTCAGTGACAGTGTTCATCTTGGAAGTAGGCATGTGTTCAGGACAGGCATCCATGAAGGTTCTTCTTGTGGCACGAAAAGTCTCACACAGTCTCACCAGCACCTCCTTTGTGTTCTGCTTCTTCACAGCTGGAGCATCCGCATGGCTGAATTCAAGTCTCAGGGAAGTCCATCGTTGCTCCCGTCATCTTATGCGCTTCCATCCGGTCACGGCGGGACTCGCCATCACCTCCGACGCTTGCAACGTGATCTCGCCGGCAGCCTTTTGCAAGCCCGTCATCGTCCCAGGCGAGCCGCCGCACTTGCGGTAGTCGGCGTTCGAGTCCCATCAGGAGCGTTGTCACGCGTGTTTCGGGCTCCGAGTCGAGCCGAGTGAAAGACGACCCAGGCGGCCATAACAGCGCCGTCAGCGGAGTTTGAGCATTTGCCGGAGCATGCCCGCGATCTGGAGGAACTTGTCCTTCTTCCTCTGCTTCAGGGCCATCAGCGCCCGCGCCGTCTCCTCCGGGTCGTGCGAGTAGGAGAAGATGCTCCTCACCCGCTCCTCTGCTTTCATGTCGCCCGTCTTCTGGAAGAGCCTGGTCAGGGCGTCTTGGCTCACGTTGTCGAAAATGTTGGCCACGGCTTTCTTGCGGTGGGCCGTGTCAAACTTGTTGCCGTGGACGGAAGGGCTGACACGGCGGCAGTCTGAAGACACGTACGCGGACATGTCGTCTCTCGGTTGGCGTGGCTCTAAGGCGGAGAGAGGCTAGTCGCGCTCTTGCGTGGTTTGTGAGGCTGAGTGAGCGCTGGAGAGCTGAGCCTGCGCGTATTTATGCTGCTGCTGCTGCTGTGGGAGGATCCCTCCGCCAGCCGGCGATGACGTCAGCCGTCGTGAAGCAGAGAAAGGAGGACGTTTCGCCTCCAGTCAACGCCAGACGTCAACACGCTGCTGCTCCTTGTTGTTTTTGTTCAACAAAGGAACAGGCGAGTGTGATGAAACTTAACTCGTACCTAATAACCTCATTTTCACTTCATTTTAGATTAATTGAAGGGCAATTGGGCACCACCATTCAGATATATATATATACTGTATATATATATATATATATATATATATATATATATTTATTTATTTATTTATTTATTTTTTTGATGACGAGTTTAGGTGATAAACCATCGGGTTGTCTAGCTCAACGGCGCACTTTCACTTTTGATGGGATTGTCAGACTACACTTTGTATTGCTGACCTTGGTGCAGCACTGTTACATTTACACAGAAAATCTCTCATTTTGATCAATAAATCTTTCCCAGTTTAAAAAGAAGAAGAAAGTTACACGCTATTTATGTAATTATTTGATTGTAGTGTTTGGTTAGTTGAGTAACAGGGTTGTGTGTATGTTAAGAGACAACTTCAGAGCAGAAACCTGTGACAGTAACATTGCATGCTTAGAAAATTGGAAAGCTTGTTCAGGAATCTCATAATGTCATCATTACAATCAAATGAAAGAACACACATCGCACATACGGTACACTGTATATAATACAATTAAATGAAAATCAACTGATCGTATGCCACAGGGCTTCTTCTCCTTTCGGCGTGTCCCTTTTCAGGGCTTGCCACAGCGAGTCTTTCATTTCTCTGCATCCTCTACTCTGACTCCAACTACCTGCATGTCTTCCCTCACGGCATTCATGAATCTCCTCTTTGGCCTTCCTCTCTGTCTCCTACCTGGTAGCTCCGTCTCTAACATTCTCCTACCAATGCATCCACTGTCCCTCCTCTGTACCTGTCCAAAACATCTCAGTCTGGCCCCTCTTAACTTTTTCTCCAAACTTTCCTGTCTGAGTTGTCCCTCTGATGACCTCATTTCTGATCCTGTCCATCCTTGTCACTCCTAAGGAGAATCTTTAACTCAGCCACCTCTAACTCTGCCTCCTGTCGTTTGCCTATTGCTAGTGTCTCTAGACCAGGGGTGCCCAAACTTTTTGGACCAAAGATCTACTTTGCGATCAACTAACCTCCCGGGATCTACCCTTACCGTCACGCGCGCGCACACACACACACACGCCATGATGAGAAACAGCCTGAAACTGAGGCATGCGATGCACTTTTGCAGCCTGTTAACTATCGTAGCTCACACGTACCGTTTTAAAGTGCTTCCCTGGGCCCTCCTAGATTCCTATTCTTTGCCCGTGCCCTCTGTGAATTGTACACGAAACAATCTCTGAATGAGAATGATGATAAAAGATAGAGCGCAACAGCTCTGATCACAGGCTGCAATTGCAGACTGCTGAGCGCTAACAACCTCCGGTGATGTAATCACGCGCCGCCATAAATTCAAGATTTACCTGCTTTATTTTATTTTTTTATTTTATTTTTTGGTGAAAATGAGACTGATAGGATGATTAGGGTGCAGCGTACATTAACACAAAAAAATGTATTACTAACATGTACAAAGGCACACAAATGTTTTTTTTTTTTCTCCTCGACACTCCTCGGATCTACTTGGGACCTGTCTTAGATCTACTGGGAGATCAGGATCGACGTAATGGGCACCCCTGTTCTATACCATACATCATGGCTGGTCTCACAACTGTTCTGTAAACTTTTCCCTTCATGAACCAAGAATTCGTGTACATACGTTTGCGGAGAGCTCAGTTTAAAAATATATCTTTTACAAAGATAGCCATGTTCTGTTCAAGGAATTTAGAAACTCAACGATGTCAGAAAAGTATTATTTTTACTATCTTACCATATCATTGTTATGGTTGATGTTTTACAGGAGGGTAGAACTGCATTGTAACATACTAAGAGTTAACTTTCTGTTATGTTTCGATCTGGTTACGTTTGGTTTTGATTCCTCATGTGCCCTTTTTTCGCCACCTGTTCTCGTTATCAGTGTTCCTTGTTTGTAACCAATTAGCTCCCTCAACCCTTTGTGTGTTGTCCAGGTGTTTCTCGTTGTCTCGTCACTTAGCTTGTATTTAGTTCCCTGAGTTTCTGCCAGTCTTGTTGGGTCATTGTGAGCTGTGAGCATGTGAGCATACGTGTCCTCCTGTCATGTTTTGTTTCCTGTTGTAGTTTGGTTTGATACTTGTGATTTCCAGGCATTTTTTTGAGTACTTTGACTTGGTGTTTTTTTTTCCATTGTACTGCTGTGTGTATTTTTTGTTAAATACATTTTGGTCAATCCACCCTGCTCCTCCCTGCTTTTTGGAGTCCTACAACTACCATCGCGCAGAACGTGACACTTTCCCCCATAGCGCAGACAAATATAAAGGTATTTGAGTTTTATAACTTTATAAAATACGTTTTATAAATACCAAAAACAGCTGTTAGTTTGATGCAGTGAAGTTCTGCGTCGCTGAAAACCAACACTTTAGGATTATGTGACTATGAAGGTATTGTTAAAATAATACTGCTCTGGTTTTCTCAATCGACCCAATAGAAATGTGTCAAAATACGAAAGATGCGCTTCTACACCGCTGTTAATGCAAGGCAACAATCTTATAAATAAATTGTGAATTCACATTTGTTGCCAGATGGCAGAATTTCTCGTCTTGGACCTTGTGGAGCTGCACTTACTCATTGAATAATAAGACGTATACCAGGCTGAAGTCAATTATTTTTGGCTTTTTGTTAGTTTTGATTCACAGGTTTACAGTATTTTTACTTTCTGGAATTCTATTCATTCTACTGTAATTTCAAAAGTGCACATTTTGGTGGTATTAGATAGTGTAGTTATACTGTAAATTATTTCTTTTAAAATTTGTGCCATCTTTATAATGGTACTATTTGCCCGTCTTTCCATGTTGTTGTAGGCAGCGAAGAGGATGTTTAACTAGCAGGAAGAGCTACACAATGTCATTTTTCTGTGTGTGTGTGTGTAGTATTGTATGCATTGTTGTTATTGTGTTCTCAAGACAACATTTTAAGGAGGATAAAAATCAAACATGTATAAAAAAAATATGTCATATGTACTCTACACACAATTATTACTGAAAGTGTGCTTATTTATTTGTGTGGATTCCCAAAAATTGACACTCTAGATTGAATCAGCATTTTCTGGACTATTTCTGGGAAAAAAAAAATATTGGGATTGCAACCCATTTTCTTCAAATGGGAGGGTCTTGAGTTGTATTTACTTCCAACCTTAACCTGAGGCCATTTGCTGTCTGGCTGATCTTAGCTGGTGAACTAGAGAGGACCTGTCATTGGCAAATCTGGAACAAAACGGTTGGGTATTAGGCTAAATGTTTGTTTCATTTTTTTTGAAATGCAATCACTCTTTGCCCTCTCACATCCTGAGTGCCTTATAAGGAAAAAGAAAGTCCTCCATGCCAATGGTGATAAGTGACTCAGGAAGTATATTTTTTCCTGTGAAGGTCATACGCAGTATGCCCGGCATGTGGCATTGACTGCTTGGTGGAACAATGAGCCAGGAATCCTTGCTAGGTTTCAAGTGAACTTGGATCCAGCTCTTCCTGGCCAGCATAATTTCCAAGTCTGTGTGAACAATGCGTCGCCACAGGATATCTGACTGTCTACAGGTGGCATGGCTGGAGACATGAAATGTCAATGCACTTCTTCAAAAAAAAAAAAAAAAAAAAAGTGTTGGCTGCATATTTATGACCTCCAAGCTGTCCCCGGGCGCGCAAGGCACGAGCAATGCACAATGAGACTTGAGCGGGAGGACGGAAGCCAGAGCCTTGAGATGTCGACCCTATTCTCCTGTAGATACCAAGCGTTCGTTCTTAATCTTAACAAAAGCGTCACAAAATTTAAACAAGGGCTGAGGCTGTGTCCTTTTTTGTCCCTTCGGAGGCAGATTCTCAGGAGAGAGGAGATTCACTCCCTTGTGCAGAGATCAAAACCTCCTCTGCATTGGTTTAAATTTAGCTGATATGGCCTAAACAACACTGACAGTTGTACCGAAAATAGAGTTAGGGTGACTGATAAAAGCTTACTCACCAGGTTTAAGCAGTCCAACGTAGTTTGATGATTGTTTCACCTCTAATGACATTGCTTTTTCTTGAGGTTTTTACTGATGTACTTTTTATGCCGACTTAATGTCCCTTGATTCCATGCAAAGTAGAATCTAGACTTAGAACATCTTCATTTGATAAGAATGGACTCTGAATGGACTATGAGACATGACCCTGCAGTTGGACAAGCAACAGAAATCTTATCTAACACAGCAATTAGGGACGTTTTTATAGTTTGCAGTGTTTGATGAGGTGCACAGGTTCATTCAACCCAGTGCTCCAAATGAGACAGACACACCGATTGATTCAAAAAAAAAAATAATAATCGATGTTTGTAGCTTGACCTGCCCTTTGACAGAAGAACAGGCGAATGCACCTCACTTTAAAACTAATACTTCTTTCAGACTGTGATGATCAATAAAATATTTGTTATTCTGTCACCCAGAGCGGTTAGGTACCAAATGGCCTTGGGGCCCGTGCTTGAGGACACTGGTCCTAACTATTGTCGCCTTTTGCCACCACCATATGTTGAACATTGTTATTGTGGAGGAAGCCTGAAGCTAATTTTATAAAGAGAAGAGTATAGATCTTGCAACATGGATGCAAGATTTCAGTAAACAAGTCTTTTCTTATACACACACTGCATAAACATTTATCGCAATTTGGAGTGTTCAATCAGCCTGTCATGCATGTTTTTGGACAGTGGGAGGAAACCGGAGTACGCCACACAGGAAGGCCGCAGCTGGAATTGAACCCGGTACCTCTGCACTGTGAGGTCAACGTGTTAACGACTGGACCATAAACATTTATTTATTTATTTTATGAAAGCATTTCTCCGTTGTTTTTAAGAAAACTTGAAAGAAAAAGATTTAATAACGATGCATGCAATGATCCATATAGACAATGCATATAGAGAAGCAGCACTGAGATAAACATAAACATGTAATAATGTAGTTGACAATCGTTACCCCACATCCCGTTGTGGTAATGGACTTTTCAAAGGATGTAAACATCCATCCATCCATCCATTTTCCGAACCGCTTGATCCTCACTAGGGTCGCGGGGGGTGCTGGAGCCTATCCCAGCCATCTCCGGGCAGTAGGCGGGGGACACCCTGAATCAGTTGCCAGCCAATCGCAGGGCACACAGAGACGAACAACCATCCACGCCCACACTCACACCTAGGGACAATTTAGAGCGTCCAATCAGCCTGACATGCATGTTTTTGGAATGTGGGAGGAAACCGGAGCACCCGGAGAAAACCCACGCAGGCCCGGGGAGAACATGCAAACTCCACACAGGGAGGCCGGAGCTGGAATCGAACCCGGTACCACTGCACTGTGAAGCCGACGTGCTAACCACTGGACTACCGGGCCGCGGATGTAAACATTGCTGAACACAAAACGTATTTCAAGATATGCTGCTGTATTATAAAAGGGAGGTTTGTGCCATTGTGGGTGTGAACACAGTTGACTTGATACGCCACCGATCAAAGCGGCTCCTCACATTCCCTTTAAATGAAGTGCAATGACAATGCGGCGAAGGACGCAGCAATCCGTGCACATCTGGAGCATTGTCGCTGCTCTTGGCCTGGGGTTGGGGTGGGGGTGTGGGGGGCAACAGACAACATACACTGGGAGGGGAGTCTCATGAAGGAGCATATTCTCCCGTTTGCGCTCAAGTCAAGTACAACTTTATTGTCAAATGTGCATTATGTGCAACATACAGCACAGTCAATTCCTTCTGCGCCGTTCTGATGCACGTTCAAGGCACGGCGATTCTCTCGTCTTGACCTCCGACACACCCACCTGTGTAACCGGTGAAAATTCGTGCAACCATTAAAGAGGTGTGACCCATTAAGATCTGAGGATGCCTCGGGCCCTGCATTGTGGCGTTTTCCTGAAACGCGATTTCCAAAAATGGCATGTTTTGGCTTGCTGTAATGTTTTTTTTCTCTGCCGACAGTCTGCCTTGGTTTATTTATGGGCGGACTCCCCCAGCCGCACCTGCCTGCAATCTGGCACAGTATTTAGGTGCGGCTCCGTTGGAAGGAAGGTGCCAGACTATTGTTTGTGGCTGCCATTTTGCTTATCGTCAATCCAACAAGCTTCGCACGTGTAAGTTATCTTCTTGCTGACTGCAGGGCTACTTAAGGTTTGTTTCCGTATTCCAGTGACATTTGTGCTTCTGTTTGCTTGAGGCGAGGTGTTCCAGAAGTACCGGTACTTAAGTTTGTGTCTCAGTGCTTCTGTTTTCTCTTTCCGTTTTGTGGAGATTGATGCTATTTGGCTTGTTTTTGTACTTCCTTCCACTGAGGCTCTTGTCCAGCTCTTTGTTTTTCCTATTCACTTGCAGTGTTCTGTGATGACAAGTTGTCTTTTTCTTTTGTTTGTTTGTTTTTTGCATTATCGTTGTTCTGTTGCATCTCCCAAATATATCTTGTGTTTCAATGAAGACTATGTTACTGTTCCAACCTTTTTTCTATCTGGACTGTGCCCGTCATAACAATAGAGATCTAATTTGAATATATCCATACACCTTGCTACACTGGGGCAAGGGGGAGGGGGGGGGGCTACAGTCCCATCAGAAATTTGTCTGGTGCCCCCTTTCCCCCCCCCCCCCAGCTATGTTATATATATATATATATATATATATATATATATATAATAATTTTGCGCGTTTTTTGCCCATTCTGTTCCAGTAGAATTCCTGTTCCCACGTTTGTGTTGCAACTCAACCTTTGGGCAAATTCATACCTTGTACTGCATAAACATTTCTACTGCACAACACTACTGTGTATTATACTTTTGTTTAAAAAAAGTCCCCCCACCAGATACCGGGCAACCCCCCCCCCCCTCCCCAACCCTCCCATTAGTCCCAGGAGAGAAAACATCCTGATGATATTTCACACTTTAAATGTAAAAATTAAGTTGCGTATGGATCCGACATTTACATAATGATCAACCTCAGTGATGTGCGCGGCTCATCAAGGGGGCCACTTTGAAGGAGCATGTGTATTTGCATTTTGTAATAAAATCAATAAAAGTAATTTAATAAGAGGACTGTGCTCATGTATATTTGAAGCTGTTTCATTGTTGAAAAGTGAGTGAGCTGGCCTTTGTTTCAGCGTTGCCTAGCAGTGCTTCCTGCCAAACGCATGCACGGAAAGGTCGATGGATTTTCCGACCAGCATATGTCGAATGAAAACAAATTATTCAAAATGTAGCTCACCGTTAGAATGAGTGCAGTTGTTGTGAGCTGCACTTTCAAACACTCACCAAGCCACCGGTGCAAGTCGGCAGCCACTCGGGCACGCAGCCATCACCAGTGGAGCATACAAGCAACAAATTGAATCAAAAGGTGCAATGTGGATTTTCACCTTTAAGAGGCGCTAGACCTTAGTACAGTCTACAGAGGGAAGATGCCAAAAGACGCTAGAGTCTCTGGGAGAATACGCATATGGCTAAATTGGACAGGGGAAGCCCTCTTTTAAATGTCCCTCCATCCAGAGTGTGTACATTTCTTCAACATGCATAAGTCACACACTTAACTTAGTCGCAGAATCTGCAAAGGCAAAAAAGTGCACAGCGGCACGTCTTTTCTGACTCGAGCACACAAGAGAATCTGCTCCGAAATGCACAGTGAGCTGGTGATATCTGTTGAAGACTTTGGCTACGTTTATATGATGACGATCTGACCAGAAGACGCAAAAGTGGTGCTCGGCTCCACTTCTTACTTTGCATTTAGACGATTTTTTTTGTCAGAGAATATCTGCGTTACGGTGACGCAAGAGTGTGTGACATTCTCTCGTGTATTCATGCCAGGTGGCTAGGTGGTGCTGTTATGTAACTCTGACATATCTCCTTTGCTCTCAACACGGGCATTGGGGTTAAAGGAAAAGAATGTTTGCACTGTGTTTATAACTAACTCCCTTCAAGGCCTTACTGGAATATGTTACATGCAATAAACAACGAGTGCGTCCGTCTGGCCAATGTCCGCTGATGTCATCGAAGCACAGGAAATAAAGGTCATTCGGGTGCAACAATCGCTCTGAAAGTATTTTTGCATGCGTATTTTAGGAGATCAATCGCAACTCCTCTTGAGAATCCCGACTTTACATGGTCTCAGAAAATCTTCCCTCTCCCACACATTTTCTATTCTCAAAAAATATGGATGTCATTGCTTTGGAGGAGAAAACACCACAATATGGTGAATTTCAAATATATAAATAACATTTCAGAAGCAGATTTCAGCCTTCTGTATCGAGCAGAGTTCATGTTTCCTCTGTTCTCAAATTGTCCCCCGTTCACTCGAGCTACCAACACCCTGGTAGGGACTGACCTGTGAGTGCAGATTAAATGACTGAACGCTGAGCCCGTATAGACAAACAGGCAAGGCCACATGCATTATCACGCTGAACTGGTTCAAGCCGGCTACCGCTTGTTCTGCGGCTGGTTGCACCGCGTGGGGCCTGAGGCCAAACGTAATGTTTCTCTGTCCATGCGGTGGGTCTCGCAACGTGCCAGAAACAGCGGGTCTCTCTGAATCAGGTGGATCATATTAAGGTCACTATTGTACAAGATGATTTTTGAGGGCCCGTTGCAGGCCCCCTGGTTGATATTCAACCAAAGACATTTCAAACAGCTTGAATGAATAAACACGCTTGGATCAGATCTTATGTCTGCAACAAACGATGTTAGTAATAATTCTATACACTGAAAAGCCCCAACGCTGTGACCTCTTGCACCACGTAGGGATATACAAGAACAACAACAGTCGCATATATTTGGCGTCAACAAAGACAAGAACATTTAGTGTTGGTTGACACTGTCAATACGCTCATTTCTATACAGATTGAGGTACAGAAAACTGTATTCAACTGTAGTTTGCCGTAATATAGGACTGTACTGAATTGTCAAGACGGGGGTCCAATGAAATGAGGTCATCAAAATTCAATATCATCATATAAAAAAAATATTATATTGGAGAAGTGATCATAATCTACCATTTTGGCTGCGCATTTGCACAGCAACAGTTTACGGAGCCTCATCATGGAAATGTTTGACAAATAACTTTTCTTCTTATGCTGTTTGCGCCCAAAACGGTCATCTGTAAAAAATACCTGACGTACAAGTACTGTATGTGGTTCAGTGCGTGCATGACTGAGTGCTTCACAACCATGGCACCAGGAAGGTTGAGCGCAACGCTCTTGTTGTACTGAATGTCTCCAAGGTCACGCGGTTCAAAATTTGGCCAAGGCTTTTGGAAAATCTCAGAAGAGCTTGTTTCAGCGAACATTAAAACATTTATGTAGCTTCTGTATATCTTGTCAAAGTCACCGTCAAAGCCCAAACAAAAAAAACCTAAAGCTTCACCAAAGATACTGTCACTTGTTTGAGTTAAGGTAAATAGTTTACTTGAATACTATGTAGAATGCTAAAATAAAAAATAAAAAAAATCTAATGTATGAGGCGCCCTTGGCAATGTGTTTAGGTGAACCTGAGTCTATCGCAAATTACAAAAGTGCTACCGTAAATGTGCTCACACTCTCGACTGAGGGTCTTTACGAATTTGTTTCCTGTTTTTAATTTTCTTAGTGACTGTTGATTTACTGTCAGTTCCACACAACCCGTTCCGATAACTTGGCACAAGAAACTGCACACAAAATAGTTTGCAAGTTTTAGTGTTCATACTGAACCAAAGTTGTATGTTGTAGGTTTGAGTTTTATCCTGGCAAAACGTCTTCTCATAGCTTTGCTAACTTTCTGAAGTTGAATTAAGTCTCGCACACAAAAAAAACAAACAAACAAAAAACAGCGAAATTATCTGATGATAAAATAAACTTCCCCTCTATGGGATTTTTCAGATTCAGACTGAGAATTTAATGGCAGAATGTTCTGAGGCTGGCACAAGACAACCAATTCCCCTTCGCTGGGAAATATCTTGTAACTTTGAATCTGTCGCCATTGTCGTTACTGCTTCCTTGTTCAGTCGTATAGATCGCTGATATCCCCGTTTGCTATGCCTTCAAAGTCCCCGAGATCTCAACCAATCGAGAGCTCACCCGCTGTTGGCTTTACCTTTCTCCAGCTACGTCTTGTTTACATTGCGTCGTCATCCGCGGACGATGATGACAAGGCGGATGACAAAGAAATATACTCGAGTAAAGTATGGATGCCTGAAAAATGAACTTAGCTTGAGAACAAAGTCTCTGTACTTTGTTACTTGCTGCCACTGGCGAGAGGCGGGCTACACACCCCTGAGCAAAGGTGACCTGGACCGGACAACCAGCCGATTGCACAAGCTTTGTCCGGCCAGCATCGTGACATTTAAGCATGTTCAAAAATGAGATTCCAGCACGTACCGAATGTCATTCAGGATTCAAACTCATTCTTGTTGTTCTACCAATAACGATGGTCAAAGTATTGGGCATTTACGGGTTGTTTCAACAGTACTTTCTTTGTTTTCTTTGGCACTATTTTGAAATACGATCATCCAAGTCCGACCTCCATCTTGTCACGGATAGAATTTGATCTCGGTACAAGTAATGTTGCCGCATAGAAAGTTGGTGTTTTCGTTCTTCATTTTTTAACAAAATGACATCATCAACACTTAACCAAGGTTGCATTTGACAACATTTGTAGTCATTTTTAGAAGATGTGCGTGAAGGTGTATTGGTCAACATTTCAAGACTTGTAACTGGAAACAATCCCAAAGTGGAGTTTAAAACCGAGCTACGTCTACACTGATGGATGTGCGCAAGATCTATACAAAGACAACATAGAACAAAGAAGCATGAAGTGATGAGGCCTGGTCAGGCGCCAAGCAAAGGAAAGTGCTGGAGCCAGTCGTAAGCTGCCCCATTGTTCATCGTGGCAGGAGGGCCAGGTCACGCAAGGATGAGGATCATCACCAACGAGTCATCAGTGATTATTTCATGGATATGAAAGCAATACACACCTAGTCTGCTTTCTTTGGCTTGCTTATAACAATGAGAAAAAAAGACTTCTGTGGTGAAAGGAAACACAATCTTTTGGTGACAAAGTGCTTAGGGGAGGATTCTGTTACTGTACCTGTTTTACATGGTCATTACCGCAGTTTAGTACAATTGCTGGCTGAGTGGGGGGGGGGGGGGGGGGGAATAGATTGAGCATTATTCTTTACCATATCATTGACTTTTTGCATAACAAAAAACTCCTCAAAGTATTATCCCTGCAACAATCTCAAGTGAACTCAAATGACTATCATCCCCCAACTATATGCATCCATCCATTATCTGAATTGCTTATCTTCACCAGGGTCGCGGGCGTTCTGGAGCCGATCCCAGCCGTCTTTGGGCAGGAGGCGGGGGACACCCTGAACCGGTTGCCAGCCAATCGCAGGGCACACAGAGACGACTAACCATCCGTGCTCACAATCACACCTAAGGATTTTGGTATGTTTTACTGTTTTTGGAATGTTGGGGGAAACTGGAGTACCTGGAGAAAACCCACGCAGGCACGGGAAGAACATGCAAACTTCACACAGGAAGGCCGGAGCCGGAATCGAACCCTGCACCCCTGCACTGTGAGGCCATGGGGCTAACCAGTCGAACCCCAGACCGCCCATATATATATATATATATATATATATATATATATATATATATATATATATATATATATATATATATATATATATATATATATATATATATAGAGAGAGAGAGAGAGATATTTGTGGTAAAATTTGTATGCAAGCACACTCTTCTCCATGCGGCCATCCAAGCTTTGTGGTCTCCCTTCTTTGATAATATAAAGACGGTCATGAAAATAAATTCAATCATAGATAACAATGCAATATTCTCTCTGTTTTTAAAATATATGCAGTAAGCACTCCTTTTATATTGCCATGTAGTAGTAGACAGGGGGCGCAGAGCAGTGGTGTAGTGGGTATTTTTTAAGTGGGTGTACGCGATTCTGGGATGTTCTATATATACGTACAGAACGTCAATCATAGGCTATAACACCAGTTGAACGGACGTTAAATTTAATGTTTTACTTCGCCAAAATAATCACAGGCCAACGTTATTAAGCATAACTCGCATTAGGGCTAAAACCGAAATAAAAATTGAATGTGGCCTCGGGAGAAGTGGGTGGACGGCGTACCCCCGCGTACCACGCCTACTACACCCCTGGCGCAGAGTTTCATTCCCTCTCGGTGCACATTTTGTGCTGAGCTGTTGCGAAATGAGGAAGAGGGGGAAGGATTGAAGATTTTTTTTTCAGCGACTCCATTATAAAGGAGTATTTGGGACAGACTGCAAAAAAAACAAAAAAAAAAAACAGCATCAAGATAGCTTTTATATTATTGAAAATGAAGTTCATTTAATGAGTTTAGGTGAGCATTGTCGAGGATTTTGTCATGTCTCAATAGTAGAAGTTGCACAAACAATGAAAAGATTCGAAACATCATCGTCATCATCGGTATGATCAGTTTCAAGACACTGTGCAAAATCTGTTCCTACGACGGATCAACACAGCAACATTTTAAACAATATTTCAAGATTAATACAGTACGGCATATGGCATGTCTCTTTTGAGAGAGACGGTGACACACTATTTCAGATGCTTCCAAAGGATGTTTTAAATTATTCTCATAATACTCCAACTGAAGTCTCACACTTCTGTATTTTTTTTTTCTTTTCAGTGTGCTGCAAAAGATGCGCGACTATTAACCGTCTTGAAACTAAATGCTCTAAGAGGAAGTCTAGCAGCTGGTCTTTCAGGAAATTCTATGAGCTCAGAAAGGTTTAGTAGCGCTTAGTGTGCTGACTCGGAGGTGGAACTGAGAATCTCAGCTAGCGTCAGACTGAAGCTGGTTCAAACCGGTATGCTGGTTAGAGAAACAACCCCTGAGAAGCTTGCCAGACAAAGAAGTAACCTCTGCTTTGATGAATCATATGCTAGGCGTGTAAGGTTGTATTGGGATTGTAAACGGTGACAATTAAATACAATTAGCAGAACTCTCGTTTAAGCCTCTGCTTAAACGCAGAATATCTGACTGCAACCGAAAGGAGAAAGGCGGACAAGTGGAGCGTACAGAGTAACTGATAAATCGAGACGAAATGCTCCTGTGAATATATAACTGCGACTTAAACATCCAAGTCAACCGTTGGTCCGGCTTGGGCCTCTGACCGCACAATAAATGATGGCAACAGAAAGGCGAGTGGCAGAGGAGAGAGAGAGAAGGGAGTGAGTGATAAAGAGGCAACGCTGAAATGAGGTCAACAGTCACTCCGTCGCTGTTGCTGGGCGCAGGCTGCAATAGCAACAAGGTTATAGAGATCAAAATTTAGCAAGTGAGCCCGTCTTTTTCATGATCATCCCCTCTAGTACGATGCGGCGGCACGTGGCTTATTAAACAACGTCCACGTGTGTGGCATCCTCTCAGAATGAGCATTCTCGGGACCGCGGTAGAAATGTTTGACAGTCCGTGGGGTTCTTTTTTTCTCTATAGTTTTTCTATTCAACACATAGGATGAATACCAAATAAGACATTATAAGGAAGTCACTTGCAATGAGGGGAGGGTGGATTTTGCAACAAATGGTGTCTGTTCTGTGCCGAGAGATTTTAACAAGAACAAAGAATGTTTCAATGACACATTTTCACGGGATGGTTACAACCTTCCCCAGACAGCTGGGAGCCTTTTATTTTTATTTTTTTTTTGTGCCTTTGCTGTGTAATTATTTACACTGAAGTCTTCAACCTTCACCGTCATCAATGGTATACATTTTGTGATTGTCAAGCTGCATTCCAAACAGAAAGATTGATGATAAGCACCGAGCGAGTTACTTCAATAAAGCCTTCGCTGCAGTCAGTTTTATTTCTTTATACATTCCATCTTCGAAAAACATGCAGTACATTTGGTTTGGCGAGGCTCATTGAATATAGGTGTGACTGTGAGTGTAAATAGTTGTTCATCTATATGTGCCTTGCAATTGGCCGCAGTCTTTAGGATATTTCTGATATTTCTGATTTAATCCTTGCCGGGGGCAAGGATTAAATTTAAATCAGATTTAAATTGTAAAGAGCTTTTTTTTTTTTTTTTTAAAGACTGTTCTGGAAATAAAGTTGTCTTGAAATATCTGCCCAGAGTGGGATAGGCTTTGCTAATTTGTAAAAGCTACAAATCGTTGTCTGTCAAAAGGTGAAATGAGACTTTGTCCCTCCCTCCTGTATTGTGGCAGCCCCCCAAAAAAAGCACAGTACTGTAATTAGCCATTAGCATCAAATTTCACAACGGCACCCTTGGGCATTTACAAAAGGTGCGTGACGGGACAGGAAAACCATATATTGGCACTGGTCCCATCGACATTAAACAAATTTTAAATGCACCCTTATCAAGTAGCTTTGTTTTTGATTCAAGTCCAACGTCCTAAAGATTTTATCAGAGCGGTGAAAAAGAAAACGCAGAAAAATAATTTGCATTCAACAGGCTACATTTGGATTATATAAGCACTCGCTAGCCCCAATATAATCATACTGACATAGATCATCGCCTGCAGGCTTTTTATTTTTCCACGTCGACTTCACATTCATCATTGATCACTATGGCCAGAACAGGCAGGAGTTGAATGACCTGCACTGTCCTTGGCTTGACCGCATCATCCAAGCGTTTCCATCTATACAGAGGTACTTCCAGGCATTTGGGACCCCATGAAAAAGTTTCCCTTTGGGCCCCAGTACGTCACCGCCGCCAATTGAATGACTACTTTCTCAGGCCCCGAGTCACTATGAGCCTCCAGAACCATCGTTACATTTATTCCCTCCCCATATGTATCTATATTTGTAATCTAATCCTCGTCACATTTTCCCACAATGTCAGGTCATTGTCGCTCCGCCAAAAAGCCTGCAGGCTGGACTGGTAGCAAGACGGCAGACATTATCCGCATCACCCGAATGCAAATACAAACGAATGCTCTTCTCATTCCTCTTTCTCGCTGCGTATCTGAAAACAGACGGACACTGTTCCCCAGTGGCGGTATTGTGTATTACAAACAACTTTACATGACTGTGTCCAAGTACAGTACTGTACTGCACACGGTTAACATTTTGCCAATGCGTTTGAATTATTCAGTTGGGATGGAATAAAAGCTGTCTTTATTGTTTTTAGTTTGCTGCTGAAGTGAAGCTGCAAACTCCTCACATTTTGCATCAGATACCCCGCTGGGAACATTTATCAGGTTATAAAAACTTTTTTGCTTCTCATTTTTGACGCTTTGCTGAAAGTGGTTTGGTAGCCTTTGAATATTTGTCGATTAACTTCGAACGTATGTTTTGCCACGTCCTTTCACCGGCATTTTCTTTTTAGTAGTTTTGTTTCATCTGATCGTCATGGTGGTCTGTGGTATTTTATTTTCTTTTTTAATAGTCAACATTGTAATCACAAGAAGAGGGTAAAATGTCCTTTGGGGTTTCTGTTCGAATGTGAATAAAATTTGCGGTCACTTCAGATGGCGCTTCTTAAAGGCGTGTTCGGGAATGTCCCTGTGTATAAAACAATTTGTGCTCAAGAAAATACAAAAATGATCCTCATGTTGGTTTGAGAACTATGTTGAGTGAAATTCATGCAAATAAAATCTTAAAACTCCGCTTCAAATGCATCTGATCGATTATCAACATGCAAGTTAAAATCCCCTAGAATAATCCATCCATCCATCCATCCATTTTCCGATCCGCTTCTGGTCACAAGGGGGATGCCGGAGCCTATCCCAGCTGTCTTCGGGCAGTAGGCGGGGGACACCCTGAACCGGTCGCCAGCCACTAGCAGAGCACACAGAGACGAACAACCATCCACGCCCACACTCACATGTCGGGACAATTTAGAGTGTCCAATCAGCCTGCCGTGCATGTTTTTGGAATGTTGGGGGAAGCCGGAGTACTCGGAGAAAACCCACGCAGGGAGAACATGCAAACTCCATGCAGGGAGGCCGGAGCTGGAATTGAACTCAGTACCTCTGCACTGTGAAGTCGACGTGCTAACCACCAGCCCACCGGGCCGCCCCCCTAGAATAATGACTTGGCTATATTTGTTATCGATACTGTGCAGTATTTGCGAAAAATCTGGGATACATGACGAATGGTCCTGTGGATGCCCATGTCCGAGTTCCGCTCAGTTCAAACCAATATTAAGGAAAGGAATTTAATTGTGATGAGATTGATGTACTGTAAGTGAGTAGAAGCCAAACCAGCATTTTTATTTGACCACAATGTGGTGTCTACAACGTCATTCTTTCGTTAGGTCATGTCCTCAACATGAGGGAATGAATGCATGTCAATAAATCTCTGTGTTTTATGATTGTGTAAATAAGCTGAAAAACAACCGATAAAACCACCCTTAGATATCATAAAACTGGAGTGTCAAGCGATGTCTCTGTCTTAGGACTTTTGAAGTGTTCTTATTTGCAGGCTTGTCATCTTTGGGCAGTCGCCGATACAAATGTTTATAGTGCAAATACACGGCACTGTTAAATTCCAGTGTCTGTCTGGCGGTCGGACAGAAAAAAAAAAGCAAAACACTGAGAGAAAAATCTGACAGTTGGTAGAATCATCAACCGACTGGATAAAGATCAAAGCAGCACTCTGTGCGAGGCAACATCCTGCACACACGCTGAGCAAATGTTCCGATTTATCCAAGACTGCAGTAAAGGGAACAGACGCATTGACCGTATTGTCTTCTGTCGCCTTTTTTCTACAGCATGTGTGTCGTGTGTGCGGGACAGAGCACAGGGAATGAGCTTCAGTGAAGAGCTCACTTGTAATGACTTGATATCATGAAACTTATGAAATCAATGACGAGCAAATGCTATAAGTGGAAATTACTTTCTTGCACAAGCGCTGTGACTGATGCTGACGCGATGCAGAATTAGGCAGTTTGCTGGTTTATGGGTTTCGTTCCAAAAAAAGAGAAGCGACTCATTCTACCTCAATATCAAAAAAATGTTTCAATTTTGTGTGAGTGACACACAGTATATAGGCCACCACGAAAAGAAAAAAAAATTGTACAACTAATCCAATCTCTTCAACTTTTTTTTTTTTTTAGTTCCCCTACAAAAGCCAATTTCTTTCTTAAAATCCACATGACTCAAAGTACCGGATTCTTCGCACTATAAGGCTCACCTACAGGCATTCCATTTTCTCAAAAGCCAACAGCGCGCCTTATAATCTGATGCTCCTTATATATGGACCAATAGTCTGATGTCTTGGACATGATATTTTAAATGTTCTCTAAAGCGCTTTGTTACAGCCGCCGTGGTGGTTAAGCTCTGTATCGATAAAGGTGTATTGTATTCCTCGTGTGAGTGTGAGCGCGGATGGTTGTCGTGTCTCTGTGTGCCTTGCTATTGGCTGGCAACCGGTTCAGCGTGTCCCCCAGCCTACTGCCCGAAAGCGGCTGGGATAGGCTCCAGCACCCCCCCCCCCCTCCCGCGACAATTGAGAGGATAAAGCGGAACGGAAAATGGATGGAAGGATGGATATTATTACAAATTGTATCATCCATTTTGCATGTAATGACTTACACCATGAACTAACACTAAAATGTAGTGTGGCATGAGACAATTGAAACTCATTCTAATACATTTGATCAACATGACAAAAGCAATTGATCATGTCGGGGGAAAAAATGAGAATCTTACATCATTTGCTTGGCTGCAGCAAAGCATTTGCAAATTGTCCAAGAAATGAGAAATTGCTTTTTGGATGTGCACAAATGATACGCTGATGTGAAGATTGAAGAAGTCGTTTTGAGAAATTAAATTCTGATATGAGGAATAAAAATAAAATAACAGTTCAGAACATTAGCGGTTCTGCAAAAAAAATGAGCAAGATCGTTGACCCGGTCCTTTCTCACATCTCCCTGGTACTTTACGTACACCTCATGTCTAATTGAGGAATGATGTCTTACGTACTTCTTGAGCACTGCAAATGTATATTCAAGACCCATCCAGATGGCCCAGTGCTTAAAAAAAAAAAAATCATTTCCTTCCACCCTGTGTCACTTCGGCATAATTACCAATACTGTAGCCGAAAGATGCCCATCAGTGAACACACACACACACACACACACACACACACACACAAGTGTGCACGCGCACAATGTCCAGGGCAACAACATGACAAAATGGTGAGGGCCACACTGATATTAATCGGATGTCAAGTAGGGGGCCGCAAAACATCATCCCGAGTGGGTCATAAATGACGAAGCGCAAGGCTCTTCCTACATTCCTGAAGCATAGCAGAGGCGTGCTCAGGCCAGTTGTGAGCAGTGGGAGTATTTGATGTCAACAAGGAAGTAAACTGTGACGGCTGCCGGATTGCGGGTGAAGGTGTGGCCTCACAGGAGCAGCAGCACAACATGCAGGTGGGGAGAATAAAATGTGATCGGCGCCACTGTCTGCTCGGTTACCGCTAACGACAATGACACCAAAACTTCTATTCTGGGTCCTCATCCTAAATGCCTCACTCAAGCTATCGGGTAAGTTTGTGTACTCTTCTCTTCATTGTGCATGAGCTAATTAACAACTACTGCCTCGAATGTGCCTCTTCTGTTTCCTTGACCTGTCTGTAAACTGTCATCTACTTCCGAAAAGTATTTTCTTGAAATCATTGAGCACCATGAACCTTTTGCACGTGTCTGCACATTGTGTAATAGATGACAGCTAATGATAGCCCATTTCAGTGTCCTCATAGGGCAGGCGCGTCAAACTCATTTTTGTCGTGGGCCACTTTGGAGTTATAACTTCCCTCGGAGGGCCGTTACGACAGTGAAACCAAATAAATGCTGAATCATCACATCGTATTATTACTTGTACACACACACAAAAAAAAATGGCTCGCTAGTTTTGAAATCAGTCAAGTATTTGTTCAATTATTGCTCAAGTGAGTGTCATTTGTTATGTATGACAATTTGAGATTTAGGTACAGGAAGTTGACACAGATGGTTTGCTTTTGCGGGCCACATAAAATGACGTGGCGGGACGGATCTGGCCCCCGAGCCTTGACTTTGACACCAATGTCAAAGGGTGACTGACAATTAATATGATGATGAAGTTATAAGAATAATGCTAATAATGATTACTGTATTAATGTAGTGAACTTGCCAGATCAACTCGTACTAGTCAAGCAAATATTCAGAGTGAAATGAAGTTGCTGTCAAGAAATAAACGTCAAGAAATGAAGTTTAAAAAAAAAGTACCGGTACTTTTACTCTTTTTTTGGTGGGGTAGTGGGGGGACTCAGTATCACATCCGAATATTTGTGGCCCAGTATGTTCTTGGTTTTTGTTTCAGTCAAATTTCTTAATCCATATTTTGTTCACATATTGAAGTGTGGCTACATTTTCATGCCTTGAAGGTGTACTATTTGATTACATTTTCCATGATGTGTCCAGCAGAAAATACTACCTACTTATACCAATACTACCTAACTGCCCATCCCACACCCTTTTTGTGTCATAAATTGGGGGGAAAAAAACAGTACGTTATAACGCCAACCAATATATGTTGTCAAACTACTGGTATGGACGAGTACTAAAACTATTTAAAAAGGCAAATAACGTGCATAGTACTTTTTTTTCTAGGGCACAGGATTTCTTACTGAAGGCAAAGGGGGGTTAATATGATGCTGCATATATCAAACTTTTTTTCACAGTATTGGTGACAACGAGGACAAAAATAGAGCGAGATGAATGTATTTTGGGCCTTTTGAGTCACGGTGGTGTCAATGGAACTGCCCAACTAACAGAATCTAATTGGCACTTGCTGTTGCTTTGCAACCCTCCACAAGCCTGGAAGTCACCTGCCAAATTTTCCCACTAAACTTTTTCACAGTAGCGTATGTCGACTGAAAAAAACGAGAGAAAAAAAATCTCTGCTGCATGTCAGTGCATGTGTTTTGAGATTTCCAGTCTCTAACATATTTTGATGAATCCTTGATGCATTTTTGTCCAGCAACTCTTTATCCAAAAAAATCAATGAAATCTACAGTTAGTACATTTTCCCAGCGTTATTGGAGACTTTTCAAGTAATAGACATTATTATTTTGAAAGGTTCACTGCTGACAACATAATGCCTCGTTTATTAACGACAACGGTCTCTCTACCTTATCGTAATTGCCACATTACTTAGCATTTTTGCTAATCTTCCGAATATGATATCGCATCATCGATTTTGCCTTTGTATGGTGACAAACACCTGCTCATTTGTTGTATTGCTGCAGAATAAAGCAGACATCCCGTTGATCCCTATGCTCAAGGGTCACGGAACCGTAGAAACAAATTGAGCAGTGTTGTCATGATGATACACGATATTTGTTAAGAATGAACGTTCTTTTGATTTTTATTCCCACCCCCAGTTTTCATGGAAAACACATATTGGAAGTTCATCGGTGATTTATTTTTTATTTTTTGGAAGAAATGATTTGCATCTATTTATAACAAACAAACAAAAAAATCCCAATGCATTTCAATGGCTGTCAATTATATGGGGATTGTCGCTATTTACAGGCCATACCGGTCCGCTCCCTCCTGCAATCCAATTTTATGATGTCTCGTGCCCTCATTTAGTGTTCAAATATAATAATACCTAAATGATCGGGAGGAGCAGTGGATTATTTGCATTTGATAACAGATCATATGATTGGAGCACCGTATAAAACATATTTGATTGTACCTCATCACAAAGCCAAAATACTTGTTCCATCTCAACAGAAAGCCATACTCCCGTCTTTGAGGGCGGAAAGGACTATGAGCTCGTTCGACCTGTCAGACTTCACCTTGTCAGAAGAAGAGACACCGGGGTGAGCAAACAGTACAAAGTACCATGCAAATCCTTCAGCCTCATTAAATGTTGCCGTTTGAAGTTACAGTGACAATATAGATTGGATGATTTCTTGGTTGATTTCTTGGAATACAATCAGAAAACACATAAAATAGAAGATGTGGTCGGTGTGCCTCGTTCAACCAGGTCAGACTCATTTCATTCTCAAAGCACATAATTGATCCGGGGCTGTCTTGGCTTTGTGGTATGAACTGATGAAGCCTCCTCAGGTGAGAGGAGAAACGTCTTCTAAAGCAAGTCGAGCTGTCCAATTGTGATCGATTCAGGACCATGACAATAGTTACGGTTGCGTTTACTGTTTATCCCCCTTGTTCGACACTTATTTGTCACGTACGGTACATATTAGCAGTTGTGTAAGTCATATGGAGTAGAAGGACATGAATCAGATTTGTTTCAATGGGGTAACCCTCATTTTCTTCCTCTGCAGAACCTCAGGCCAGAGACCATTAGATATGCGATGACGGTAGAAGGAAGAGACCTTGAAATGCACTTACAAAAAAACAAGTAAGCACCGATTTCTTCGATTTTAATGTTTCGAGTGGCATTTATTTAGCCATAGTGGTTGAATGCTAATGCCCAATGAAGTGTGTAAGTGGCCGTCTGTCGTACTTCCTGATTTTTGGATGTTCTCACAGCACTGAGATTTTTTTCCCCCTCCAGCCCATATTACTCATGCTACTTCCATGATTTTGCACGAAATAGCACGGCATATATGCTAGTAATATATGACTGATAATATCATATGTTTTTTTGTTTTTTTTTATCAGTGACTTACTTACTCAAGACTACACGGAGACTTTTTACCAAGGAGATGGCAAACAAGTGACCACTTTTCCAAATGACATTGTAAGTATTTATTGAATATCAAGGCTTGTGAATTATTCACCAAATGTTGGATGTGTGCAAAGAAAAAAACAAAAAAACGAAATCGGGGGTGTCATCAATGTAGGTACGATTTTCCTCAGAGGGCTATTATGAGTGTGAAACCAAGCATTTCATCCCACCATCATATTTTCACATAATGATGGTCAACTACATTTGAAAACAAATGTTGCCTTTGTTCAACTATTGTTGTAGTTACTATAAAAGTGAGTGTGTTAACAAAAAAAAAAAGCTTGCAATATCTCAGTGGAATTATTTGTAATCTGGAGATTTTAAATTTCAGGAAATATTTGAGCAAAAACCACATTGCGTCCCACATAAAATGAGGGGTCAGGCCAGATGTGGCCCCCTGGGCCTTGATTCGGAACATGTTCCAGAAACTAATACATTGTCTCATCATTATCAGGATCACTGCTACTATCACGGGAAGATTGTGAACGAAAGTGACTCGGCGGTTAGCATCAGCACGTGTGACGGACTTCGGTAAGCCCTGCAATTACCGTTCAATTTAATGGACAACAATCATACTTGGTGCCGCGAAAAGGAATGAAAATATGGAGTTGTCAACCCTTTCATCTATGATAGTTTTTACGCTTCATATTTTCCACCCATAGATTTGGATTGACTTGTTGGTTGTATGGATGTGACCAGCTACTGTGTGTGTGTGTTTTTTTTTAAAGCTGCTTGGTGGATGTTGCGCAACATCCACAATTTTGCTTTCTTGATTCTGACAAGGACGGTGGTCAAGATTTAGGAGTGTGCCGGTGACATTTTTGTCCCAAAGGTCTTTAAAGAGGTTGAAGTCAGGGTTCTATCCGGGTTAGTGGATTTCCTCCACAACAAAATTGTGTTTCCATGCCTTTGTGCACCTTGATTAGCCTGCCATGCTGTCTTTTCAAAAATTGCTTACCATAAAATTGGGTGCATATAATTGTCCAAATGTATGAATATGGTAACATCACACATTCTAACCAATCTTATAACTTTTGCCCATAGTATTCATAATTCGCCAAATGTATTTTTTAGGGGCTATTTCAGGACATCAGCCCAGAGGTACTTAATTGAGCCCCTCGCTGGCGATGATGAGGGGGATCACGCCGTAACGAAGTTCAACGAGAAGGACTACACACCCGCGGTGTGCGGTGTCACCAACACAACATGGAGCACAGATTTCGAGCCCCCAACAAGCCGCAGTCGCTCAAGAAAAGCGGTTCGCAAACCACTTCCATGACACTTACACGCAAAAGCTCTGCTGTGGCCGTATGTGAAATTCACTCGATAAAATTCATGGTTTAACCCGAGGGTCGGCAACACGCGGCTCCAGAGCCGCATGCGGCTCTTTCGCGACATCTAGTGGCTCCCTGGAGCTTTATAAACATTTTTGAAAATGGAAAAAGATTTTGATAGTTAGATAGCTAATCTAGCTCTAATAGATATAAATTCATGTTGCAGCTCTGAAAAAGGAGAGCTGTGGAGTTGGTTGTTTAAAACGTACACTATTTATGCTTTTAACAGTCTCGACAAACACAGACACGTCTGCGTCAGACTCCGTGCCTTTTCTCTTCTTGTTCAACTCGAGAGGCATTCAAAGACAGCCTGCGAAAAACGGAAATTCATGATCACTTCACTGACACTAAGAAAAGCGAAAATAATGCACCAAAACAAAAAAATCAAGTGAGGAAATCACTAAATAAATTCTCTGAGGGCGTTTGTGAACACATAACAAAGGAATAAATAACAAACAATTTGGAGACAGTCCAGTCTCCTACATACATACATACAGCATGTGTTTCCTTCATTGTAAATTTTATAGAAGGCTTTTATTTATTTTTTTGCGGCTCCAGACATTTGTTTTTTGGTTTTTTTTGTCCTATATCGACAAAACATTTTGGGTTGCCGACCCCTGGTCTAACCCTACCATGGAACTGAAGGCAGACGTTGCATTTTATAGTTGTCTGCTGCCACAGAGATTCTGTTTTTGGAGGCGGATACAATCAGAATTTGGTGTCTTTTTAACGGTACATGAGCACTAATTTTCTGACTCTCTTGTCATATTTCAGGGTATATCGATTGAGCATCAACAGAAGTACATTGAGCTCTACCTTGTTGCTGATAACCGGGAGGTAGGACGACACAGAATGTCACCACGAATACTAGGAAGCATTTATTTTTTTGGGGTGGGGGGGGGGGCGTAAAGTAGTTACAGTATGAGTTTTTCTCACCTTTTTATGACTGCCAGTAAAACATACTTATGCATACAGGCATACATACTCTTTCATACATCCTATTTTTGGATTTGCACATACAGTCTTCCTTTTATGAGTAATGGGGTGTGAACCTGCTCTCAAATTGTAACCTGGGTTTCAGTATGTGAAGCTGAATCGGGATCAAACGGCCCTGAGGAAGAGGATATTCGAAATCTTGAATTATGTCAACCTGGTAAGTCAATGCTAATTCAAACAATGACCTATACAGTGATCCCTCGCGATTTCGCGGCTCGTTTATCGCGGCTTCGGTGCATCGCGGATTTTTTCAAACATATTCATCAAAAATAAATAAATAAATAACATTTAAGTCCGCAAAAAGTCTGCAAACGGTCCGTGAGAAGCAGCGAAAGTCAGCAAAACAACAGCAAGTCACATAGAGCAACATATACAGTACTACATTTGTATGTTTACTGTATTTTGTTATTCATACCCTAACCTAATCGATTAGTATACAGCATTAAGTAATGTTAATTACTACAAAATTTACTTCTACGTGCATGTATACCATTCAATTTGGCCTTATAAATATTTTTTATACTCATACACATGTACATGTACCTATGGGGGCGCGGGGGGTCGCTAGTTCACGGATTTTTGTTTATCACGGGTGGTTTTGGTCCCCATTAACCACGATAAAGGAGGGATTACTGTAACGTTATCTTGTCTTAACTTATTCTATCCTATCTTATCTTATATGAAAATGAGTGTTTGATGATTTTAGTGACCTCACTTTGTGCAGGTGTACAAACCCCTGAGGACCTTTATTGCTCTTGTTGGGCTGGAGATCTGGTCCAATGGTGACTTGATCTCCATCACTCCTCCGGCTGGAGCTAACCTAAATGCTTTCATGACATGGAGGAATTCTGTGCTGGTCAAGAGAAAAAAACATGACAATGCGCATCTTATCAGGTTGGAATGGTTTCCATTTCAAGAATCTGTACAACGCTAGTGTGCGATTTCGTGAGTTTTTGGAATCACCGATGCTGGAGTCGGGACAAATCATGCGCGAAAAAGTCTTTCGTGTCAGACCTTTGGAACAGCAATAAAATCTATCCATCTTATACATCTCTTTGGTGCTAAACAAAAGGGAAGCTTGACTTCCTCTTGCCATGTATTGCTATGTACAAGGACTCTGAAACTGATTCAATTTGACACCTAAACAGAAGTGTCCTACACACATTCAAATTTTACTTTTCACAAACATAACATGACAACAGACAGCCAGTTTCGCTTTATTGAGCTCACATGGGAAATACAAACAATTTCTAATTCCAATGAATTTTTTTTTTTTTTTTTCCATTTGTCTTCAGTGGGATTGACTTTGAGGGAGCAACGGTGGGACTGGCGTACATTGGGACTCTGTGTTCCGGTCATTCTGTTGGAGTTGTGCAGGTGAGCCTTTGGACGACCGTTTAACTAAATATGGTGGGATGTGCCCGCTCTCGTTTAAATACTAAGCACACGTTGGCAGACACATGCTCCATTAAGTGCTGATTGCAACCTTTGACTGACCCGAACATCAGATGTCAAAGAGGATCGCGCAATTCATGTAATCTCAAAAGACAAAGAAATAATTTGAGTGCGTACACATGAATTATGCAGTCGAGTACGCATGTGAAAACAAATCTCTTCAAATATTGACCCGAATAATCGACATGCAAACATTTCAAACATATTCAGTTGATAGTTGTTCTACCCTTTTGAAATAGCAAGTAGAGCAAAAATAGCTCTAAACTCTTGACTGGTTTCAATTATAACTAATAGTTCACACTTGGCACAAAATCCCCGAAAATAAATCATCCAATTTGCCAATGTACCGTGTCATTGGTATAACTCCATCATCCATCCATTTTCCAAACCGCAAATCCCCACTCGGTTTGCGTAGCATGCTGGAGCGTATCCCGGCTGTTAGTATGAATCCAAAGGGGGTGTTCCCTTGAAAAAAAACAGACAGACATTGGTCTCTGAGGAATTCTAACGAGTGTTTGACTCTCACATTTTGGAATCGCTATACTCTTAGTATCTTTGCATTTATCTTATTATTTTGCATGAAACCCATTTCATGAAACAAAACGCCTGCTTTCCAACAACAAGATTGTGCATAAGGAAGTGGATACTTCTCATGAATTGCAAACCATGCGCTTAAAAAAACCACATCACAGTTATTGGAATAAAGAAGAACAAGACAGATTGAGGAACCTCACTGATGTTGACATTGAGGAAATTGACGCATTGGTGTCTCGCAGGACCACAATAATCGGGCCATTGCCGTGGGAGCCACGTTGGCCCACGAGATGGGCCATAATCTTGGCATGAATCATGATGACTCCAGTGCTTGTATCTGCTCTGGTAATAGCTGCATCATGGCTGCGTCCCTCAGGTAAGGAACCTCTGAAATGTGGCTGCATTCACAATGCATGCAAAATGCAGCGCGGATGTTTACTCAACAGTAAACCGTTGGCAAGATATGTCAGTGTCGCAACACGAGATGACGAAATCAACACGTTATCTGTTGAATATGAGGCGTGACAATTTACGTCCCTCTGTCGGTTGCTACAAACACACCTTGTTGCTGACGGTACTAAGCCCAAAACATGTACCGGTACGTGTAACATACCATGTTGTTCATTTACCCAATATACAGTCTAGGGTACATCAGTGACCAAGTGTTAGTCAAGATGCTACTTTATTTATGAGCCAATAATCAGGCGTAACACCATTTCGTCACAAATGTGGCAAAAGCAGAATTCCGCAATATATTAACCCTTTCATGCCACAGTAATGATAACCTGTAACCTGTCCACTGTAGTCATCGCTGTCCCTGAAAGGGTTAACGCTGATTGAGGGATACACAGACTCGTCTACCCGCATTGCAAGTAATAACCAATGTATTTGCCACTCGTACTTGCAGCACGGCACATGAGAGATAATTACAGCATAGCAACATGTCATGACAAAAGCAGCATATTGTCTACACAGAGGCACAGGACAGCCTTTCTGGATTCAAAGAAACCCTTAGCTGTGTCAAGTGCCTTTATGGGTGTATTCAATTTTATCAATAATTAGCCACGTAAAGATTACTGTTTACTCGATGCATAAAAACATTTGCAACAAAATATACATGGATTGGGCATATGAACGTTATCAATTAATGAAAGAACCCCACATTGTCCATCGACACTACCGTATTGGCCCGAATATAAGAGGTTGGTTTTTGCATTGAAATAAGACTGAAAAAGTGGGGGTCGTCTTATATTCGGGGTCTAGACGTTATACCCATTCACGACGCTAGATGGCGCCCGATATCATT
This sequence comes from Hippocampus guttulatus, assembly GCF_054856545.1. Classification (NCBI taxonomy): domain Eukaryota; kingdom Metazoa; phylum Chordata; class Actinopteri; order Syngnathiformes; family Syngnathidae; genus Hippocampus; species Hippocampus guttulatus. The sequence continues at coordinate 2,907,981 of NC_141265.1, forward strand.
GAAGCGAATACTGAACTTGACTCCCCAGGCCAAAGTGAACCCCTGCCACGAAGAATAAAAATAAAAATAGCGGTAGCATTAATAAGAAAAATAAAAAAATAGCGGTAAGAACGTAAAAGAGAAGAGATAACAGAAAATGGAGAAACGTTGTGACAATCTGGAGAAAAATGGGTCGAAGATCGGCCAGGTTAACCGGCAGCTGATGAGAAGTCATGATGTAATTTACATTTCAAAAACCATAAGCCATTCATTTACGAATGTGATTGCACTTCAGATTTGAATGAGGCAAAATAACATGCTTTTCCCCTCAAATATATTGTTGTAATCATTTGTTTCAGATGTACTGTAATTATTTTCTGTATAAAAATTAACTTGGTGTTCAAAAAGTATTTTTTCAAACTTGAGTCTTGAAAAAGACGGGGTCGTCTTATAATCAGGGCCGTCATACAGTATATTCGGGCCAATACGGTATTACTATAGGTGCCCTGATTTGATTTATTTTAGTATTTTACAGTAACTCTGCTCTTGCTTGTATCTCATTTTTCTACCTTCAAAGTACTCAAGCAACTTTAACACTGTCTTCTCATTCATCTACTGATGCCACGTCATAACTGCAGGGGTTAGTATCCTGCTCAAGGAGACTTTGACATGGCTTGGTGAGCACCGAGGCTTCCTCCTAGCTGGGGATGCCCAAACACTTAGGCAGCGATCATTCTTCAGATCTTCTCCTGTGACATGTTTGATTGTCAGCATCACATCCAATGCCATAAGCACTCATTCCTTGTCTGATGGAAGAAGGCAATGCATTGACACAAATGGATTTCTGATCAATGCAATATCTGCCCTCTGTTCCACCAGCTGGGAAACCCCTCGCACTTTCAGTAGCTGCAGCAGCAGAGACTATAACAGATACTTGACTGGCCGCAGCCCAAGCTGTATGCTGGACAAACCAGACTACAGGAGTCTGGTGGTGCCCTCTGTCTGTGGAAACGGTTTTGTGGAGAAAGGAGAGCAGTGTGACTGTGGCCCTGAAGAGGTAAACGGACACAACGGATTTGAATAAAGGCATCAAGCGAATCGTTTTCCTCTCCATCACAAAAGACTTTAGTGAACCTAACTTGTCGCTTCCGTTCCAGGTTTATCTTTTGTCAAGGACCACATAGCGAATTTACACTGCACATCTAATTGCCCGTATTCAAATTGATGCCTATTTCTAATCGGATATATTTCCATTGAGATTTTAAGTCATAAATATCTGCTATGACCATAGAAGTTTGAGGCATGTGTGTCACAATGTATATGCCTAGAATATATACCGAGACATATTTTTGATGCCCAAAATGCGGCTTTTCCCCTTCAACGTGGGTAAGATGAGCAACTGCCGCATTTGCTTCATTCACTGTAGGAAAAAAGGTGAACGTTGTGGCAGGGCAACGTGGCTGCTTTACGATGTGCCTGCTCTCAGTGCCTCGAGCATCCAATAGCTACATTTCATCGGATTTTCATCGGCATTTGAAACAGGACTGATTCTAACGAGAGCTAGTGTTGTTATTTTTTTCGGTATTTTTTTTTACAATGCCATGACTCACATCCAAATTGTGTCACCTGAGAGCAAAAAAAAAAATCTATCTGAACTGTGGCACTTGCGCCACTTGGTTTAAATCCACCCGTTGAATGGTCGATTTGTATCGAGAGGTTATCCAAACTTTTTATGAACAGCTTCTCTGTCTGGAACGGTGTTGTTATATTGTAATCTGCCTCAGGGATAATGTTTTCCTAAAATAAGGCGGAGCACATTGCTTCGCATTGTCTGAGAGTTTGGTTTGGGTTTTTGCCCGAAGGTACAGTCAGGAGTCTGACATGAACAAACACATTTCCAAACCTTAAGAATCAATTGCTGGTTTGTTATTACGGTTACCGTAATGAGAGGTGTTTCATCATGTCTAAATGGAGAAACACTGTGATTTAATTCTATACCACTATAAATTGCAAAGATAAAAGCAAGCGGAGATACATGTATTTCCTTTTTAGTGGTGAACCCCAGCGGCTTCTGATGGAAATATTTGCTAGTTTTAATTAGTCGACGAACCACATTAAAAAAGTGTCGACTGGCATCATGCCTCAGGAGGCATTCAAGAATTTGAAAAAGCATACATGCATTTTCAGGTGTTAATGATTAAATGGACTGGTTTACTTATTGTCTTCGCTCATAAAGTGTCGTTTTAAAGCTTGTGACAAACCTCAGGCTGATTTGTTGCCATTTGGGTGTCTTTCTAAATGTTGTCTTGCTTGTCTACGACGCCTGAAGAAAATTATTGTGCCTGCGCATTCCAGTGAAATTTATGGCAAGCAGTGAACGTGTTCTGAGTTGTTCATTGTAGTTGCGGGTTGCTCTCAGCTAAAGATGGAAAGGGGAAGACTGCCACAATTATGCGTTTTTGATTTTTTTTTCCTCTGCTTCAAAAAAGCATTTCTGGCGTTCTGTCTGCTGATCTTGTTTGGACAGCGCCTTCAGTCCTACAATGATTGCGACATCTTTTGATAGGAGTGCACCAACCCATGCTGCAACGCTACCACTTGCGCCCTAAGTGAGGGTTCCCAGTGTGCTGCGGGGGAATGCTGTGACAAGTGCAAGGTGAGCAATGTCGTACAAATGGAAGGCAATTGCTGTGTATGATGTGGTGCAGGCTGCAATGAAAATAGTATGAAGCTCAAAGCATCCAACAGTCAATTGTTTAGCAACCACCAAAAATCCCTACAACATTTGTGTATTATGAAGTATACATAGATTTGTATATGGAAGTGTATTCTGTGTTGATTTTGAGGGATTGTATCTGAACCAGCATAGGTATATGACCATCTACTGCCTTTAGATTGGAATTGTTAACGGATGCGTATTATGATAATCATGCCCAATGCAGTCCTGTACACATTTTGAGTCCGTAGGATAATGATATTCAAAATCATACAAAAGGCCAGCACATACAAAAACAAATTAATCTTCAAAGCTAATGGGAAGATAAGGTGAGACTCGCTTTGCATTCCCCCCCCCGCCCCCCCCCCCCCAAAAAAAATCATCCTGTGTGGTAAATTTGCACTGAAGGTTTAATGTTTTAACGTGGCCACATGTGGACGTTAATGTGATGTCACAAATGTCTTGAATTTGGATAGGCTGGTCGAACGTTTTGGGTCAGTGTGGTGAAAGGAAAAAGCCACATCCACGCTTGCTAAGATATCAAAAAGGCTTGTTGTTTATTCTCACAAAAAGTGCACCAGTACTGTACGTCCAGGGGATCACACACAAACAGCGGAATTAAACACATTCGACCCCACGTCACGAAAATAAGTCGTGTGGATCGGAAAACGGGGCCGACGGCAACGTGCACCCTTCTCCGACAAAGTCTCTGCTTTAGCCGGTGGGGGGCTCTGGGTAGCAAATTATACAGAGAGACCGTCTGATGACATCACATGTTGGCGCCACAACTGAATAAAGATCCACAGCCCTTACATTTGTTCCCCCCCACAAGGTGCATCTCTTTGAGCGATTATAAGTAAGAGATGGAAAGTGATGTGCGTGGTCGTAGTGTCTGCTGCACAGTCAAAGTTTTTGACTTTGAATGCACTCCAATGAGTTTTTCTGTGGGTGCTCTGGGTTTCTCGTCCATTCTGAATGTTAAGGTCAGTTGAAGGATCTAGATTGCCCATTGTTGTTCATTTCTTTAAGAATAAAAATAAAAAAGACGGAATTTGAACAACAAAATTAAGACACGGCCTGCTACCTGAGACTTTACCGAATGAAATGATAACAAAATGAAAACAAAAAGTGGCCCCATGTTCAATAGTTTGAAAACATTGTCTACCAAATGCTTGCTCTACAAGTCTATGGACAAGTGAGAGGGTTTGAATCAATGGATTTCAAATTCATTTGTTTTGAACGAGTGGGGGAGCTTTCGTAACCAAAGTATAAGATGATCAGGATAGAGCTGCAGTCGTCACTTTGATCCTATTTCAGGATTTGGACAATATTCCCAAGCGTTGGGGGGAAAACAACCAGTAGCTAGATATGTATTATCTCTTCCCGTTTTTAATGAAGTGTTTTTATTTTTAGCATCAAGTGATATGTCAACCATCTGATAAAACTGTACATTGTATTGCTGTGAGAACCGTTTAAAGGGAATATCCAAAGCAAACAATGTTTTCATTGCGAAAGGGTTAACCTCCAACATCATTCTGCGAGACGAGTCACAAAATTCCAATGTCCATCCATCCACCTGTTTATCCAGCTTGTCTCCAGCTGGACCCTTCTCGAGCTTGTCCTCATTAGGCTTACGGGAAAGAAGCGTAGTCAAGCCTTGGCACTGACGTCAGCCAGTCATGAGCCAAACAAAGTCACAGTGAAAACAAAACACTCTCTACTGATTGTATTTTCAGTGTTCTGGAAGCTAAACTGGTCAAATGCTTCGTCATGGGGTGTATTAACTTTTCCATAACAATATCTCGGAAGAGCTGTCATTGTAAATATGTAACTCGCGCTCCAACCCTGACAGTGTGGCCCAACCCACTGGGTCCGGTTGGTCGCTGCATACTCCCCATCACCACAATGCTAGCGCTTTGTAAAAGAGAAAGGAATTTAAAAAAAAAAAAAAAAGGCCTAATAACGAGCAATCGGTCCTGTTGTCTCCAAAGATACTTCCACGATCTTGGGAGTGTCGGACGAAGCAGGATGAGTGTGATCTCGCGGAATATTGCGATGGGCAGAACGCCGCCTGTCCTGAGGATGTATTCAGTGTCAACGGCTTACCGTGCGATGAAGGTTCTGGTTACTGTCATAACGGCCAGTGTCCCAAAAGATCAGACCAGTGCATCAAATTATACGGACCAAGTAAGTGTCAATCTTCCTTGAATTGTGAATTGCCGACTGCACAAAAAAATTCGGTTCGGATTTCGCAAGCAGACCATAAATAGCAGGCTCGCTTGTCATCAGGTGCTATTGACGCTCGTCCTTCCTGCTACAACCAGAACACCAGAGGAACTTACTATGCCTTCTGCAAACGTCCCTCAAATGATCGACACATCCCCTGCCAGCAACAGTGAGTGGTCTGCCTTTGTGAGCGGAGTCACTGATAGTAAACTTGTTCATTTTTGCCATGCATACATTTTGTACTTGCACTTGCATCAGTAAAATCACTGCGCTCATTGCAGAGATGTGTTTTGTGGGAAGCTCTTCTGTCACCGTGGAAACGACAACCCAAACTATGGTCGCATGGTGAGGATTGGTGACTGCAAAGCAGTTTTCTTTGAGGACTACACGAAAGACTACGGCCAGGTGGACACCGGTACCAAATGTGGGGACGGAAAGGTGACGCGCGGCATCAGTTTTTTTTTTTTTTTCCTTGACTGGATTTTCAGTGTAGTTCCAGTATAAAAGTTAACAGTTTCTGTTTCTAACATGAGAGTCGTGTTTTTTTTTCAGGTGTGCAGTGACAATCAATGCGTGAGTCTTTCGGCGGCTTTCAGAAACACAAACTGTTCAGCAAAATGTCCTGGCCACGCGGTAAGTGCTGCAAGAACTATCGTGTCGTATCTATCCTAGAGACAACATTGCTGTTTTTGTTGTTTTGTATTTTTTATGCCCTTGTCCTTTCAACTCCTCAGGTGTGTAATCACAGAAGCGAGTGTCAGTGTGAACCCGGCTGGTTGCCTCCTTCATGCAGTTCCAAGGACAATGAATTCAGCTCTCTTTCTCGTGGTACCTGCAGTTATTTCGTAGATAAAAACTTGGTCTGCCTGCATTCGAAGCCCGGGAATGTCCATTTACAGCTTGCATCGAGGCATATCAAATGATCAGTTTTCTGTCTCTGCAGGATCGACTGTTGCCATCGCAGTGACAATTTCATTCGTGGTTCTGGGGATTATTGCTGCCGTTGCGGTCGTCGTCTGGAAAAAGCGACAGAGTCCCATTTTACCAACGTAAGTCACTATCAAACATTTCATTGAACGCAGTTTGGTCATGTCACTGTCAACAGAGCTTTGTGAATCCAACAGGATAAAACGTCATTTTTATGTAACAGTGGCCATAAAGTAAGGAAGCAGCCGGCAGTGGACAGCTCCGCTTTCCATCATAACAAAGCGCCCGCTCCCCGTCCACCCACCCAAGTGCCGCCGGTAACGTTAAAATGGACTCTTTGATAAAGTTACCATGTGTCGTTATGGAACAAATCCTAATCACATCAAATGATCTGTCATCATTGTAGGCTAAGAGGCCAAAACCCAAAGGAGCTCCTCCTCCTCCACCTCTAGCAGCGGCAAACAGACCAAATCCCACAAGCCAAAATTACATGGGAGTCCGTCAGGTAACGCTCTCTTTAATTTCTTGCGCTGAGATAAACTGCCTGTTTGTCATCTACCGTGAAGCAGGAAACGGTCCGCTTATTAGCAGGTGGACAAAACAAAGCTCAAATGCAAAAGTCCAGCCTTGAGAACATATCCTTGGTTGATTTCCACGCTCTTCTCATTTACCATCTCAGAAATGGTCATTGCTGCCAAGCTCGTCCAACACGTGCTTTGGTGGCACAGTAACCGTCTTTATAATCATTTTTATCATTCCGATACAAGATATGGAGTAAGATAGTTCTCTTTCTTTGCTCACTAGGCACTAAGGCCAGTTCCCCCACCGAAGGTCTAACAGATGCCACTGCATTATTTCCAGTTATGTCCACCCTCGCCTTGGACCGCAGTTATTTGTCGTGCAGGTTTTCTTCTGCAGTGCGGTCGGGGGCACAGAGGAGCTAAATGGACTGCCTTGAGTGGAGCACTGAAGACTGGACTCGAAAAGACTGTTTTTTTAAAGACATTGAGCTCTGCCATTTGATACCTTTTATCACGTCGAAACAACAGATCCCTTTATTTGCCAGTGACTGCACTGAGGAAAAAGTAATTGTATTTTTTATTTTATGAATCTAAGTATATCCTCTGCTGAATTTTAATGTTGTGGTCTTGAATTCAACAGCTAACGGTTCTGTATGAGTGAATGCCTCAGTTTTTGTCACTGTTAAATGTAGCAACAAGAACAACAAATGCGCTTCATCATGCCAGCCTTTGACTGGTTTTGTTGATTGAGAGCATCTCAGGTTCAAGTGTAATAATATCTAATTGTTATCTTGCATTGGCATTTGATGAAATGGTGGAACGTGTTTGAATGTGAGCATATACAGTATATTAGAATTAACAATCAAAAGGGCTTCAGCAGACTTTTAACACAAAGAAAAGATTACTAGTGGTGGTCGATATATTGAATTTGTTAAGAATAAGAAAACGAATTAAATGGGTTAAAGATCAACTACGATCAAACTCAACCATCCAGTGGAAAAATACAATTCAAAATATGACGTTAGAAAACTTTCACAAAATTTCCACTAGTGTACAATATATTTGTGTAGATTGTAATGCACTGTAATGTGCAATGTTTACATCCATGCTCCTGGCTCAAGAAGTGCCATAAATGCTCATTTGCAGAAGACGCCACCATTGATCCAATTAATAATTCACCTTCATTCGCTGTTCATACAATATAAGTAGCGAACTCATACTTTCTTGGAGTGCATAACAGTAGTTCAACTTTAACTTGTTAACAGACTTATCATTTTCACAGGACAGTGATTTACAACCACTGTGCCGGCACACGAGCGTGCCGTGAGAAATGATCCGATATCACTTTTTAAAAAAATAACATTTAGTCATAATTTTCTGCAAATATGTCACTGTCGAGTCTCCGTGGTGTAAAGAAGGTGAAGGAGTGACGAGGAACATAAGGGCTAGAATTTAAGACTTGAGCACACCATCAAGCAAGGTAATTAATACGACAAACTTGGCATCTTGGCAGTTCTTAAATACTTGACTAGGCTTGATTGAAAAAGCAAACATGGGTGCACCGCCGAAGAGGAACGCCCTCCACTCCAGCTGACGCTAAAACAAAACAAAGACAGAACCAAAAGCATGACATCCGAGCTAGCGCATCAAAGAGAGATAAGTCTTTTACTTCTGCACCACGTATCCATCTGGGGGTTTTTAATTGGCTTAGTTGGCACAGTATAATTGCAATTACAAGAGTTGGAACGAGGCGACTGGTCGTTTATTTTGTTCGGCGTGCGTACGCCACACAAGCGTGCGCGTGCATGGGTGCTTACTGCACTTATTCAACGATTTAAGCGGCTTCTTCTTCACGTGGGTCCTCAGCAGACGAGCACTCGGAAACTTGGCTGCGCTTATAACACATTTTATGCTCAAGATTTCTTCCTGCGTGCTTGTAATAGTGGGGCAAATCGAACTAATCTAATCATACTGGTCGGAGTAGCCAAGGGAGATAGTGTCGCACTGCTGCCACCTAGTGTTCCTTCCTGTCCACTGCATGTGATGAGAGGACGAACAAAAATTTAGGATTACATGAATTTCTCGTCCATTTTAGTTATATGGTCGATGTTTTACATGCATTTTCTTTTTTAATCCAATCATTTAAATGATGGCATCGTTAAAATGGCTGGGTTGCATATTTCCTGCTCAAATGCATGGGAAGAAATATGAATTTCTCCACCATATGGTCATCGCCATAAAAAGAAAAATGTTTTTTTTCCCCAAGTCAAATCCACAGATTTGTGTAGCATGGATCGCTGTATGAATCATATTTTGGTGGAATTAAAAATATATATTTTCATCAGTCACAAAACATACTTTTCCAATAATTTACCCACAAAATGGCGAGATTTGTTCATCTCCCAGCAAGGCCCACCTTCCACACTGAGTAAGCAAATGTGTGCGTTCATGGAGACATGTCATGATTTCATCCTCCATACTTGATTATTTTTTTCTTAATTGACATTCTGTGAGATTGTTGTCATGGAAAATGCCTTGGACTCAAGAAAGAATTGAAACGCTGATCAAAGTAAATGTAGTAAATATGGGGTAAAAACACCGTAGATCGCACACAATAAATGTACATTCAACGCTTTACAACAAGTGTATAAAAAAAATGAAAAAATGAATTTAATGCCTAGGCTATGACCTATACCAGTCTTCCTCAACTGGCGGACCGCGATCCACAACCGGACCGCCGACCTCCTCTGTCCGGACCCTCGGCAAATTGTATAAAATAATAAATTATAAAGTGATTTTAACGTTATACATTTTATATTTTTGGACTCTAATCTGCGCATTACCGCGATCGCTTGTTAAAATTATCCGTTGTATTCTTTGCGTGCACTAACAGATGTATTGCAGAGGACCGCAGCAGCGCGACTGTGTATAATGTTTGACGAACTGGAGACCCTGGCTGAGCAGGGCATGTCGGCGATAACGATGCGCTGATTGGCTCCTCCTTACTTAAGGTGTGCCTATACATAAGCGTCAGCACACGTCTATCCCAATACACGCATTCAAAATGGATGATTGTGTCAGGAAACAGACGCATGCGCGACGCCACAGTGTGCTCACAGCTTCAGCCCAGGAGAGCCGCACACAGACAATTAGACAAGACGAATCGCGGGAGGTTTCGATTGTGTGCAGTTTTGCTCCCGTCTACCCGGGGATCTTTGCAGCTGTTTAACAGCAGAACACCACAACATGGTAAATGAACATCACAATGGTGTCCTCAAATAATATTTGCATGCCTCAGACATTGCATTCACCTTCAGTGGAAGAACAGCACTGCACCTGTGCTCCCTTGTGTCAGTATTTAAAATAGTTCTGAACTCCTCTTCTGATATATTTTTCAGTGATTTCAGAGGGGATGTGAAAAGGGGAATTGTACAAATGAAAAGGATATTTTTGTTTTCATGTTTAGTATTTATTTTGGTAAAATGAGTATTTTGTTTTGTTTTTGTTAAATTAAGGAAAATTTTAGGGAAAAAATGTCTTATTTCCCTAAAAGGGCTATTTCTATTATTAAGCAGGCACAACTTAACAAAATAAAAGAGTTCCTGTGCCTTAACACAATACCTCTCAATTATTCACTTTGCTGTGTACTGGCAAAGTGAATAACTGTTATTTTCATGCACCCCATTTTTGGTTGGTTGTGAGGAGTGTTGATTTGTATAAGCTTGGCTTGACCATATTAAATGGGCATATAGCCCTGCTCCCCATGACCGCCGTGCATGGGACCGGACCTTGGTCTTATTAAAAAAAAAAAAAAAGTGGACCGACAGCATTTCTAGTTGAGGACCACTGATATATAGTGAGGCGTTTTTAGCCGAAAAAACAACCATGTATAGGAAGGCGTTTTTAGCCGAAAAAACCCCAACCATGTATAGGAAGGCATTTTTGGCCAAAAAAAACGACCATGTATAGTAATGCGTTTTTAGCCGAAAAAATTACCATGTGTAGTAAGGCATTTTTAGCCGAAAAAAAAACGACCATGTATAGTAAGGCGTTTTTAGCCAAAAAAAACGACCATGTATAGCACGGCGTTCTTAGCCGAAAAAAACGACTATGTATAGTAAGGCGTTTTTGGCCGAAAAGAAATGACCATGTATAGTATGACATTTTTGGCCGAAAAAAACGACCATGTATAGTAAGACGTTTTTAGCCCAAAAAAACGACCATGTATAGTAAGGCATTTTTGGCAGAAAAAAAACGACCATGTATAGTAAGGCGCTTTTAACCGAAAAAAACGACCATTTATAGCACGGCGTTTTTAGCCGAAAAAAAACGACCATGTATAGTAAGGCATTTTTAGCCCCGAAAAAACGACCATGTTTAGTAAGGCATTTTTGGCCGAAAAAAACCCGACCATGTATAGTAAGGCATTTTTAGCCGAAAAAAATGACCATGTATAGTAAGGAATGTTTAGCGTCAAAAACGACCATGTATCTTTTTTTCGGGCCAAAAACGCCTTACCATATACTATGTCGTTTTTTTCGGGCCAAAAACGCCTTACTATACTATGTCGTTTTTTTCGGCTCAAAAACGCCTTACTATACTATGTCGTTTTTTTCGGGCCAAAAACGCCTTACTATATACTATGTCCTTTTTTTCGGCTCAAAAACGCCTTACTATACTATGTCGTTTTTTTCGGGCCAAAAACGCCTTACTATACTATGTCGTTTTTTTCGGCTCAAAAACGCCTTACTATACTATGTCGTTTTTTTCGGGCCAAAAACGCCTTACTATACTATGTCGTTTTTTTTCGGGCCAAAAACGCCTTACTATATATACTATGTCATTTTTTTCGGGCAAAAAACGCCTTACTATACTATGTCAATTTTTTCGGGCCAAAAACTCCTTACTATATATACTATGTCGTTTTTTTTCGGGCCAAAAACGCCTTACTATACTATGTCGTTTTTTTCGGGCCAAAAACGCCTTACTATATACTATGTCGTTTTTTTCGGCTCAAAAACGCCTTACTATATACAATGTCCTTTTTTTCGGCTCAAAAACGCCTTACTATATACTATGTCCTTTTTTTCGGCTCAAAAACGCCTTACTATATACTATGTCCTTTTTTTCGGCTCAAAAACGCCTTACTATACTATGTCGTTTTTTTCGGGCCGAGAATCCTTTACTATACATGGTTGTTTTTTTGGGGCTAAAAATGCCTTACTATACTTGGTCTTTTTTTTTTAGGCCAAAAATGCCTGACTATACATGGTCGTTTTTGACACTAAACATTCCTTACTATATATGGTCGTTTTTTTCGGCTAAAAACGTCTTACTATCCATGGTCGTTTTTTTTGGCCATCCATCCATCCATCCATTTTCCGAACCGCTTGATCCTCACTAGGGTCGCGGGGGGTGCTGGAGCCTATCCCAGCCGTCTTCGGGCAGTAGGCGGGGACACCCTGAATCAGTTGCCAGCCAATCGCAGGGCACACAGAGACGAACAACCATTCACGCCCACACTCACACCTAGGGACAATTTAGAGCGTCCAATCAGCCTGCCATGCATGTCTTTGGAATGTGGGAGGAAACCGGAGCACCCGGAGAAAACCCACGCAGGCCCGGGGAGAACATGCAAACTCCACACAGGGAGGCCGGAGCTGGAATCGAACCCGGCCAAAAACGCAAAAATCCTGTTGTGACTTAGATGGCTGATGACATTTCAGGAAATGTCCTGTTGTGATTGAGATGGTCAGATGACATATCCCCTTTCGCTGACAGAAACAGGTGGAGAAGATCAAAGCCAAGAAAGTTGCACAAGAGCAAGAAATGACAACACAGAGAGAATTAAGATTTTCATGACTTTTAATATGTTGGGTTGATCTTTTATTTTTTTTTAATTAAAATATATATATATTTTATGCTTTCATTTATACATTTGAATGTGATGCTGGGCTGGCTCCGTGGCCCACTGGTTAGTGCGTTGGAGTGCGAACACAGAGGTCCAGGGTTCAAATCCAGCTCCGGCCTGTCGCTCTTGCGTGTTCTCTTCTTGCTGGCATGGGTGTTGTCCGTCCACCCTCCCATCCATTTTCTCATCCCCTTGTACTCACAAGGGTCGGGGTCGGGGGGTGTGCTGGAGCCTCCCCCGGCTGTCTTCGGGCCAGCGGCAGAGGGGAGGGGGCACCCTCACCCGGCTGACAGCAAATCAAGAAAACCAATGCACCATTGGTCGTTTTTTTCGGCTAAAAACGCCTTACGATTTATGGTCGTTTTTTTTTTCGGCCAAAAACGCCTTACTATACGTGGTCCTTTTTTTTCGGCTCAAAACGCCTTACTATACATGGTCGTTTTTTTTTCAATTAAAAACACCTTACTATACATGGTCGTTTTTTTGGGCTAAAAACGCCTTACTATACATGGTCGTTTTTTTCGGCTTAAAACACCTTTCTATATATACATGGTCGTTTTTTTTTTCGGCTAAAAAAACGTGCTATACAGTATATGGTCGTTTTATTCAGCTAAAAACGCCTTACTATATATACATGGTCGTTTTTTTTCTGCCAAAAATGCCTTACTATAAACGGTCGTTTTTTTGGGCTAAAAACGCCTTACTATACATGGTCATTTTTTTTCGGGTAAAAAAAACGTGCTATACAGTATATGGTCGTTTTTTTCGGCTAAAAACACCTTACTATACGTGGTCCTTTTTTTTCCGGCTCAAAACGACTTACTATACATGGTCTTTTTTTTTTCAATTAAAAACGCCTTACTATAGATGGTCGGGGGGGTTTTCGGCTACAAACGCCTTACTATACATGGTCGTTTTTTTCGGCTAAAAACGCTTTACTATACATGGTCGCTTTTTTGGGCTAAAACCGCCTTACTATACATGGTCGTTTTTTTTCCGGCTCAAAACACCTTACTACACATGGTCGTTTTTTTCGTCTAAAAACGCCTTACTATTCATGATCGTTTTTTTTCGTCTAAAAACGCCTTACTATTCATGGTCATTTTTTTCGTCTATAAAAGCCTTACTATACATGGTCGTTTTTTTTCGGCTAAAAACGCTGTAGTATACATGGTCGTTTTTTTGGGGCTATATACGCCTTACTATACATGTTTTTTTTTTTGGGGCTAAAAATGCCTTACTATTCATGGTCGTTTTTTTCGGCTAAAAACGCCTTACTATACATGGTCGTCTTTTTTCGTCGAAAAACGCCTTCCTATACATGGTGTTTTTTTTCGTCTAAAAACGCCTTACTATACACGGTCGGTTTTTTTTGGGCTAAAAACACCTTACTCTACATGGTCGTTTTTTTCGTCTAAAAACGACTCATCGTTCACTTCAAAGAGCCGAAATCCTCAGGCCTGCTCCTGAATTATTAAAATTTTTGCAACATTTGTTTATAATTGTATGTATATGTTGTTGTTTGTGTTATTATCATATGCAATTGAATAAGTAGACCATTTCAGAATTCGAAATTTGGGACTCTCTCAATGCATAATGGGACTCATACTCTTCTGATCAGCGAGTCCCTGGGACTCGCTGCCGGTGAACTGTAAAATTATCACTGCAAAGATTACCACTTTTTCTGCACTCAGTGATTGACTTGACTATGCAAAGTCATTTCTCAACTTGTCTTCCGTGCCATGTCATGCCTGTTGAGTGTTGATTTACTTCCCATTAAGAAACTACTGCACTAAAACATTAATTCATAAATGTATATCATATGCTTTTTTGTTTTTCTCAGTATAAATAACACGTACCCTGACTGTTCTACTCTTTGAATAAAAACACTTCATTCAAGCGTTAGGGAGTGCGAGGGGTTATGATGGAGGGGTGTTGCAAATCATGAAGACCTGCCAAGTGGTATGATAGCATTGTTTTATACATGTCCTCGGCTAGGCCTCAGCTTCAAAATCAGTCCTTGGTCCCTGGCCTTGGAGGCAATTCCTTGGTCCTTGGCCTTGGCCTCGGAAAATTTCTCAAGTCCTTGACCTTGGCCTTGCCTCGGAAAATTTTCCAAGTCCTTGGCCTTGGCCTCGGGTTGCCGGTCCTTGGACACAACACTGACAATTAGTGATGGAACGAAATTGGCCGAGGCTCCGAAGCTTGTGTCGAGTAATGGGAGGGGCATTTCCACGAAGCTTGTATCGAGGCGCACGTCATTTCGGCAGAACCCGGAAATGATTACGTGTGAAGCCTCGCCGGCCGGCTGAATCAACAACAATGCAACAACAATGCTGCAGGTGAAATGAGGTTTTGCTGTAAGAATCAGCACACAAATGAAATAAAACACAGGATTTAAATTTATTTGCTTTCAAGTGATACATCTATGTAGAAGATTTCATGGCCTTGCATGATACACACGGTACACTTTCAACAGTAGAAGATTCTTTGTTAGCAGTTATACGTTTTTTTTTTACATTCTGCAAGATATGTGAAGTATAAGACCTAACAGGTCAGTATACTGTGTGAGTAACCCAATAAAGCTTCACCTTTCAAAGAAACATTACATTAAGATTAACTTAGAATTCAATACTTTGGAGTCTTACTGAAAAGTTGTGTACATTAGATCAAAGTGCAATACTTGACTTAAGCCCTTATCCCACTGAGCGGCGAAGGCTTGGGAGCGTTTGTGAGCGTCGTTGAATGTTGATTGTCACCAAGAAATTTGGGAATGGTGTTCAAAACTTCCTTGCAACAAGAAAGACTGTTTGCGACCAACCTGTTGGCAAATGTCTGGCGAACGTCTTTGTGACCATTTGCGACCTATTCACGATGTTCGCCGCTGAGTGGGATTCGGGCTGTGGGAACTCTTACTCACTAATGTCGCATGGCTTGACTGTGTTTAAATTTTCGCACACATACAGTACATATCTTCAGGTCTGCCCAAACGAGTGCAAACAACTCATTAAATGAAATCAAGGGACATTTTTTTCACGAAGAGAGCATATTCTTTCACTGAAGCTTCACCCAACCATGACTCAAGTGCCAGAAACTAAGCATTGGGTCTAGAACAGCACCAGTTGAAACGAGAGGAGGCTCTGGGTCACATACAGTATGAACATACCTGCAAAAAGAATGTAAGCATTGTATATACAGTATATGAGAAAAAAATATCTCTAAAATCTGTGGCTTGACTGTTTTCCCTTTTATTTTTTTAAGCAAACAAACAAACAAATATTGCACATATAAGTGGCCCAACTCCTCCTCCATTGTTACTTCTAGCAAAAGGTAAAAGCGAGTCTTAAAGGGTTCTTTGGGTGCCAATGAAGATTAAGTGAAGGTGGTCAGCGCAAAAGTGTGAGCCAAGCTACGGGAAAACTTCACAGACAGCAGGAAATCACAGCGACTATTACGTGGCTCCCACCCTAGCTTGTAAAAAGGAACCTGCAGGAGGCAAATCAACCAGAAGTTGACTGCTAAGCCTTGTCAGACGTGTGGTAGTGGGAGCGCTCGTCTATTGTGTCTCCATTCAACATATTACAGTCATTTAACAAGCTTTTTTTTTTCTTAAACACAGTAGTCACAATTTTTTGAGGGGGATGGGGGGGGAAGGGAGAAAAAGCGCGCGCACACACACGCACACACACGTCTGCATACTGTATAATTAACAGTAGATGGAGACACTTGTACAGCATGCGTAAAGCAACAGAAAGACCTAAAAATGGGTTTGTCAATAAAGCAGCAGTTTCCGCTGCTGTATTTCCTTGAAATACAGAAATATTTCACTCCTTAATAAAAGTCCAAAGTCAGTGAGTGTGCCCAACGGCTCCTCTGCTTCTTGGGCAAAAATGTCCTCTTTTGTTTAAACGGACCCGCGATCCTCGTGAGGAAAAGTGGATTAGAAAATGGATGAATGGATGGTTAAACTGGTTTGTCTTGATACAGTTTCTGAATGTGCTTCCATCCAGAATGGGGGAGGACGGTGGTGCCGGAACGAGGCGCCTTGTGTCGTGCTGTTCTGTGCAAACCATCTGCCATCATGTCAACTAACACCTATTAGGCCTGCGGCACAAAAAGCATTCTATCTTCATTTTCAATCTGTTTCATTCACTAATGATAATACATACAGGACACTGTGACTGAGAGAGAACAAAATACTTCCATATCTTTGGGCTTCACCAAAGTTTTGTGAACATTTCATAAGACATCACATTTCTGCTCAAAGTATAAAATAGTCCCGTCCCCCCCCCACCACCACTAGAAGTAGTGTACCCCACTTCATATCTTGACTTCAAAATGGGGATGCTGGGGCTACAGAATTCATGCTTCAACGTATCCATTGACACACACGTTAACAGCAAACAAACACGAGGGGGTGGAGGTGGGGGTGCGGGGGGGGGGCAACTGAATTAGGCTAAAGCTTCATCTAACCAAATGCAATTTATCAGATTGATCTATCCTGTATAACTGTGACATGAATAAGCATGGACTTCAGTGTACAGCAACTGCAAAATGTCTCCATTCCATCGCCGGGCGCTATGAGACATCTAGTATATCCCTTTAATAAATAATATCCCCCAAAGATTGTTTTTTCTCTTTTTCTCCAAAGAGCTTTTGCTAGCAGAGTGGTCTCCTTTTGTTTTTCACCACCTAGCGTGTCTACTTCCTTTCAGCATGCACACAGAAGATGGACAGGCGCTTTCGAGGGAGGAGACTGTCAAAGGGATGGACGGGACAGCAAAGCGAGGTGGAGCGGGATGGCGGGGAAGCGTCGGGGGGGACTTTTAGGCGCGGCTTCTATGGCCTATCCGTTAGTGCCGTTCTTGTTGGCTGCGCTGGTATTGACGGTGGTGCCGTCCGGCTGCTGGCCGTCTTTGCGAGGCGGCATCCTTTCGTTTATCCTGTCCAGGCCACGTGCCTCCTCGAAATTACGAATCTTCCTCGTAGGAGAGAAGCCTTGGATGGCTGACGGGGCAAAAAGAAAACAAAACAAAATGACTAAAAGCCACAATCATGCCATAAAGAAAGCTACTTGAGTGGCTGCTGTCTCAGATGTGCACCATGCTCTTCTCGCTGTCCTTGTAGATGTTTTATTTTTTTAACGACACAGTATCAGCCTAACACAGCACAAGTGGGCAGTGAATACAACACATGCACAATAACTTGGGAGTGTCCAAAAACCTTCGACATTTAAACGACATCATGCTCGCTCGGTTGACTTACGGTCGTGTTCCCGAAACAGCCATGGAAACCAGACAGAAAAGGTCAGCAAACGAAAAATAAACTTGTGAGGGAGTGTTTGACAAATGATTGAGTCATTCTTATACGAGCAAGTTAAAACGGCAACAAACACTGCGGGAGTTCTCGAAAAACATGCCGAGTATCGAATATTCAACAGTTCTCTTGCACGATCAGATGTCTGTCACCTTGTGAGATGTCATGTCGCTAATCGGCGTCCTGATGCATGTCAACATATCTACAGGATGTTTATTTTTAAAGCGGGACTGTTTTTGTCAGGATCATTTTCTTTGTTCGACTGTTTCAGAGTGCGGGGTCGAAATATTGTTCCTGGAGGCTCAAACACATCTTGTCACTCCATCAACCAATCAATCAATCAATCAATCAGAAGACGCAATAGTTTTCTCAATTCTTGAGCTCACCAAGACCTTTTGGACAATTCTATGCGTCCAACATTGTGGGAAAAGTTTCTGAAAGTGTTCCCGCTTGACTGTGCCCCAGTGCACAAAGCAGGATCCTTTAATGAGTTTGGAGTGGAAGAATCTCACTTAAAATCCGTCTGGCAACTTCTGGATCAAGAACAGAGTAACCGCCGCCGCCCACCCCCTCCCAAAATAAATAAAATAAAAAGATCAAATTGAAATGAAGCTAATTCAGTTTGCTTGTGAAACAGTATGCTTTCCTGGAGTGAAGTTACAGCAAAGTAATTGTCTGTCGAAGCATCCCGAAATGAATAGAAACAAACAATGGAGTGATGGAGAGTTCAATCAAAATAAACGTCTTACGGACGTCTCACTTTTTATGTTTGTACAAGTAGCCCGTGTGTTTTAACCGTTAATTCGAGGGGTATTTTTTTTCAATAAAATATTCCGTTTATCAGTTAATACCACTGCTTGAAAAGGCTGTAGCTCAAAAATAAATGCAGATTAAGGCACACCGTGGAGAAAAAAAAGCCCACAGAGTCCAGAGTGGGAATGGCAATCTAGGCGACAAAGCATTTTAAAACCACTAAATAAGCTAGTTTTCATCAAGTGATGGCTTGAACCTAGCCAAATGCCGATGCATTTGGTTGGAAATCACCTGAATGTCTTGTCTTTTCCGTAACGTGCCCTAGTGTGTTTGACCTTGCAGGAATTGAGCTGATTAGCCCACAAACCAACCAGGAGGGGCAGACAATCGAGCAACACCCAAATGGTCTAACAGGATTAGCTGCTGAAAATATCCCGGCAAGGGATGTCCCAGGTCTTAGCAAGGTCTTAACAGGCTTTTTCTCTGTGTTGGGAGCCACTGTAGGCAAGAACTCCCCCACATGATCACACAGAAGTACATTTCCAACTACAACCATGATAAGAAACTTTCTCCCACCACTAAACTTGATTTGTAAAGGTAGTTTGCAGATCTGAACCCTTTCAGGGACAGCGGTCACTCCAGTGGACGGTTTACCATGTTATCAGGTTACAGGGTGTATGAAAGGATGAACGACTTTTTAAATTTATTCTGCTCATTAGAGTCCCTTTCTTGTCCACTGAGTGAACATTTCTTGAAAAACAAGTCTTTTGCTCTGGACTTTGCAACAGTGCAACGACTGTTTGTCTAGGTGTGATATTAGAAAAGCAGAAGCTAAAAAGACACTGATAATGCAAGAGTAACCGGCAATTACAGTCTCCACAATACTGCAATAGTATGTACAACTGTTAATGTGAATAATAGAGAGGACACAAACATGAGAATTGAACCCAAAAGCCATGCGTACCTTTTGCTTTAGCTGCCTCAAGAGTAGCTACGTTAAAATGGAGTTGGGGGCAGGGCAGGGCGGGGGGGGGGGGGGGGGGGGGAAGAAGGAAAAAGGGGAGACGTTACAATGCAGCAAATAACACAGCCAGCAAATACGTCATTCAAGGCAAGCCTCGATGACATTAACAGTCGTCAGCTGATGGCGAAACATAGAGGATAGGTCAAGTTGGTCAATCGCAATGTCACAGACAATGTTTTGGCCTATTACCGGCAGCGAAAAATACGCATGTAAACATCGCGTTGGGTGAACGGCTGGGAATGAGAGAGGAGGTGCCGGTTCGAGATCTAAGAGTCTGCAGCCAGTGTGAAAGGGTCTTGAAAGAGGATTTAGAAATAGAGAGCAGGGGCGTTTGGCTGAGCACTAAGGGCTTTATTTACTAAAATCTCCAACAGCCGCTAAATTGCATGTTTGCCAACTCTTAACACAATTGCGTGCACTGTTGGGGGCAGGTGTGAAAGTGCTGGGGACTGCCATATTTTTCAAGAGGGTATTGCTCCAGCTACACCGTCTGACGGTTTTCACCAGGGAAAAAAATGGGAGAGCACCGTAGGTGTAACATGAAGTTGGAAATGATGCAAATGGAAGCGTTAGTGCAGGGGTCCCCAAACTACGGCCCGCGGGCCGGATACGGCCCGTCAGCACATTTGGCCCGGCCCTCTAACCCTTCTGTTGTCCTCGAGTCAAAATGACCCGTCACTGTGTTAAAAACGCCCCAAAAAAAACCCTAAATGATCATTTTTTAACTTGAAATTTTATGACTTTTCCTAGATTGGCCCCAACTGCAGAAAAATTGAAATGTTGTTTTTTAAGCTCCCCTATGATCGTCACACTTTTTCTGTTACAAACTGACACCGGCCCCCCATCAGAGAAGGGAAAAGTTATGTGGCCCTAACAGGAAAAAGTTTGGGGACCCCTGCGTTAGTGGATGATAAAAACGATTGCTAGGATAGTTTGGGGGAAGCCAGCAATTGCATAAAACCCAGGTTTTGTTTTCTTGAGCTTGCCCTGAGGGTGTGCCAATTGGATGTGCCAGCCAATCTTGAGCAGATTGAGATTCAAATTTGGGAGAGAATACTCAAAAAGGGAGTTCTGTCATGGGTGAGATCGCATGACTCCTTGTGACTGGCTCCAAGGCAGCCCTTCGATAATACTGAAGCTCCAAAATTGCATTTCTCATTTGATGGTATGAACATTTTTGTTTCTGGCAGTTAAGAAAATGTTTTGGGGTTTTTTTTCCCCTCCCTCTCGCCACCATGTATACCATTTAGCACTTGGATTAAAGACGCAAAAGCAGCCATCGTAATTTGTCTCGGGTTCGATAAATCACATTGTGTGTGTGCTACATTGATCTTCGTTACATTGACTCCTCCCAGAATGCGTAAAATGAAATGCACAGCAATACGGACACGATTGGGCAGACACGATCCTGAGTATCGTCGATCAACTTCCACATCTGTTAGTGTGGACCATCGACTGCAGGCACAAACATCAAGTAAGTCAGGCCCAAGAGGGAGACACAAAAGTAACGAGGCAGGATGACACATCTGCGCGGCACATTCTCACAGGACAAAAACAAAACTCCGCCACACATGCTGTCCTCTATTTGTTGAGACGAGCAAACATAATTTTCATTCTCTCAATGTACACCACGTCGTGATTTTGCATTCAAGGTGTGCGCAGAGCTCACGCTAACATTTGAACAAATGTGACACAAGGCCGGCGTTGACCTAGGAAACATTTTAGATCAATTAAGTGTACTCAAATGAACAAATGAACATCCATCCATCCATCCATTTTCCGAACCGCTTAATCCTCACTAGGGTCGCGGGGGGTGCTGGAGCCTATCCCAGCCGTCTTCGGGCAGTAGGCGGGGGACAGCCTGAATCGGTTGCCAGCCAATCGCAGGGCACACAGAGACAAACAACCATCCACGCTCACATTCACACCTAGGGACAATTTTAGAGAGTTCAATCAGCCTGCCATACATGTTTTTGGAATGTGGGAGGAAACCGGAGTACCCGGAGAAAACCCACATGCTAGTACAAATCAATGGAGGTGAACAATTTGTGGCTGATCCAGATTTTTGGCAGTGGGCTGCAATCTGCTGCCATTTGTCTGATATTTTAACCCTTTCAGGGACAGCGGTTACTACAGTGGACGCCCTATCATGTTATCATGTTACAGGTTATCATTACTAGTGCATGAAAGGGTCAATGTTTTATTTTAATTTGTCTTTTATTTTAGCTCGGTGAGCTTTGTATATTTCTCGAAGAGTGATTAGGTTCGAAACCACTCCTTGATCCGTCAGGAAGGAAAAATTCACCATCAATGGCCTACAAAGTTGACCCCAGACTGGCTGGTCTGAAAGTGGAGGCAAAAGGGCCGGACATGAACAATGACATTCTCCCTTAAGGTCATGACATGTGGTTTCCCTTCTGATGGCTCCATAACGTCTGTAAGTCTCCAGCGTGGCACCCAACGTGTTCTGAGGACAGGCACTGACATTTAGATCAGAGGGTCAGCAGCCTTTTCTCGGCTATAAGTTGACAGGTTGGCCATGACAATGCCGGAGTGCTACTTGTGATGAGCATGCTGGCATTGATCCAAAGCTCTTTTAAAGCTACTGGCATAACAAACAGCAAAGTGGTGATGACTTCACTCATGATCTGTATCCCACGTTACTAGTCACCCTCCATGTGGGATTTGAAACCATAAATATGGCTTGTTAATAAGTCAGTTATTAATTTCCCACATTTCCAACAATCTAAAATGACCGTAAGCTATGTTCGGTCATAATAAACCCGCCTTCTCGACCAATCATTCTGGAGGCAAAAAGTTTGGATCGCAAACGCAACACGGGTTCTTACAGCGAACAAAAATCCAAGCTTGGTGAGGGAATGTTCTTGGGAATTCATGAATGCTCACCCAAAATGCATGAAGCTAGTAGGAAGGAAGAAAGGAGACTGGTGATAAAAGCTCACTTACCGGTCTGTAATGTCTGCTTTCCACCGGACAGTACTCCCATGGGAAGAGTTCCGGTCGGGGTCAGACCTTTGAGAGTTAATACACTCTCACTCTCCTCCCTGGACCACAACACAAGCAAAGCACACAGGTGCAAATGCATCACATTTTGGCAACAGTGGGGGGGGGGGGGACTTATACCTAATGGGTTTCATTGATATGATCTATCCTTCCATCCATTACCTAAAGCCTTTAGGGCTCAAATGTTTTTACTGTCACTAACCAACATGCAGTCATGCTCTTAGTTTAAAGAAAGATACAACCAAGCTGACGCAAAACAAAACAGGAGGGAGAAGTCAGAAAGGGGATCAGCGGTTCATACCTGAGGACTGAGAAGACTCGGGCCATTTTCCCGACTGCACGGATCTTGTTCCGGATTACCTCCTTACGCATCGCTGTGGTGCCACCTGGATGACACAGCATATCACTGAGAACCAACCATTTTCTCCAAGAATTGCTGCTCTGGAAGTTTTTTTAATTGGGGGTTGATTGCAAACACTGACAGGTTTCTTGCTTGTAGATAAAGAAACATAGCTTTCTGTGTGCATGCCTGCAAATGCCCAATTGTTTTGAATAGGGCGTGCCAAGTACGCACTAGGCCCGGAATTCGGCCCAGGAATTAGCGATGGAGAGGTCACTGGTATGTGCGACCTAAGGCCCCAATTTTTTTGCTTCTCTTGCTGCATGACAAGGCCCCAAATACAAACCACTGGGTGGTGATGGTGATATTTTTGGGCTCATCCTTTTTTGCAACCATTTCTTCTTGAAAGAAGGGGGAATTGGAATGGGAGTAAATTCTAAATACATTTAATACAGACTATGGAGCCAATATAAGGAACATTTATCATGAAATACAACATATCGTATCGATAGATTCACTGCCAATAGTAAGGATGGCAACTGGGGTGGCAAAGCATTTGGTAAAGGTGGCAGCTGCCACCCCTTGTCACACTGTCAAACCGGTTGTGATGTATGCTGAGTTGTAGAGGGCGAACATTTTAGAAATTAAAAGCTGCACCCTTACCTTCATATAGATCATCTCCCTCTGACATGAGCTCATCATCAGAGCAAATGTTGAGCACATTCACCAACATCTCTGTCACTGTAGATGGAAGAAATTAAATAGTCACTTTGCAAGTCCCTTTCACACAGCTCAATATATAGTATTAAAAGAAAAACAGGAAATGGAGTAAATTAAAGTCAACCGAATAAGGTTCAAATGATCATTGTCATTCAAGACAAAACACTGACACACTTTCTGGGATAAGGAATAATGTATGGTAAATAGCCCTCGAATAAAACATGTACAGTGGTGCCACACATATTTTCGAGTTGGCAAACCGGTGGATTCCCAGAGTGGCTGTTTGTTTTTGTTTTTGTTTTTTTATATATTGTAAAATATATTTTTTTCAAAATTTTACATTTCATTTCATTTTTGGACCATTTTGGGGGAGCCAAGTCCTGAAGAATTTACTGAGATAAAAGAAAGAAATATTGCACTTCAGTGGTTGTCAAAGTAAATTAAACATATTTCATTCAACACATACACATCTTAACAAAAAGGCACACAATCTTACATTGATATCAAAATTGTAAACCCTCAGTACTACTCATTACTTTGCATGAAGTAAACATTTGACTACCAGTAGTTTTGCGGGTATTGTAATCTCATCAGTCGTGGTTAAAGCCCACTCACAATCTGTCTGGACTGCTGAAGCTGACAGAAATACTTTGGGCCTGATTTTAAATGTGCAAAAACGGGCACCAACTTGCCTCTTGTCATCATGACAGAACTCGGCTTTTACGCAGTGATTGTCTTCCCCAAAATTACTGGCGCCAGCAATTTTCTGTAACTCAGTCAGTTGTTTCTTGTGCACTAGCACTTTCAGTTCCGCCCCTTTAAAATGTTTCTCTAGCAGTGCTCTCCCAAATGACACGTGGTGAAAACCATCAGCGTGTGTAGGGCAGGTGCAAAAACCATCATTTAAATACAGCAATCCCTGCCATGTTTACAACTGTTGCTAACAATTACTTTTTTTTCCTGTCATTTCGTGCCCACTATTTGGAATCCTTGTAAAAGATCTCAATCTCAGTGGATCACATGCAACACACCCACCCACAGCATGTCCAATCTGCTTGAGTGAACAAGCAATTTTGTGCCTGCTTTTTGGTATCTTAGTAAGTCAGGCCCTCTACTGTATGTTGGCAGTACCTCAACTTTTTTTGCGGCATATTAAACAAATGGTAATATGTTGATAGACTGGCATAGAAACAAACAAACAAAACAAAAAAAAAAGAATCAAAAATCGGCTACATTTCCAGGCTTAGTTCATCACGCAGAAAATGCACAAATGTCGGACCAGGAGGAAATGCGTGTGCAGCGCACAGCTGGTCCCCATCACCGGAGCTGCAGCACGTGCACACAGCAGCTCGGGGCTTGTTTCTCCTGACCGCTCCTCTTTGCCGTTGGCCCTGCTGCCCACCGGCCGCCCGCTGGCAGCCAGCAGTGGCGACCCTGGACATACGCTGGGCCCTTCCTGCGGATTACCGAAGGTGCGGCACCGGCCTGGACCCTGTGGTGCCAGTGGTCGCCTTTCGTGGGATCGGCCACCCTGCTCAGACGCGCTGACAGGCCGCCCCGGGCTGCCTAGCAGCTGACTTAGACCAGGGTTGGATGTCGAATTCCAACACCGAGCCAACAAGTTAAACTTGTACTAAAACAGTGAGTCAACACACAAATGCAAATGCCCGGCTAATATTTAGCTCATTGTTTACCTACCGGGAGTATGCATACCCCCAAGGGTACATGAACACATTGCAGGGGGTGTGAAAACTTTAAAATTTATTTACAAGATCAATAACGTTAGCAGAGCCACATTTCATCTCAAGCCTGTTGTGGCCGAGTTTCTAGTCGTCTTATCACATCGTAGCCCGCGTAGTGTGACATACTCAACAATTGGTCGTTTATTGTGCAGCACATTTCTCGGCCACGACGGAAAAAGTCTGCAGTGTCAGATATTTTGTTCATCTCCCTGCACAGTGTGCCATGTCCTATGTAGTCCTGCGACTGTTTCTTCGGCATTGACGAATAACGCGATGGAGCTCACTTTTCTGCCCAAGATATCTCCTGTACACAAGTGCGGGTTCATGTCGGAGCTTGGCTCCATAGGGACAATGAGCATACACCATGCGCTCATTGTAATACCAAAGACGGATGAGTTGCGTTGATTTCTTTTGGTGATGTACAGTACATCTCACGTTAAAAACGACCCCTCCATTCGTCTCTGCAAATATTTGTATTCTGCTGATGTGTTCCACTGTAATATGAGCCAAGCCGGGAACGATAAAAGAAATTGTGACATTACTGCTCCACCTGCCCAATAGTTGGAGACATCTGCTGCATGTCGTATAAATTCAGCCACGTTATCATTTCACTGGAACGTTGAAAGCAATTAGAATGGATTCACGATCAGCCTAGATTTTAATTTTTCCGACATACCTTTTTCTCCAACAAATGGCAAAGACCATGTGAAGACATCCATAAAGTTGGGTAACCAGTAAGGGTGGGGGGAGCAGTTGAACTGTCGAATATTCATCACGTTGTTCTCATATTTTAATACAGCAGCTAGAGCAAGAAGAAAATGAAGTCTGAAGATTAAAACTTGAAGGTGAGCGAGAAAACTAACTGCTAATTTCAAAGAAACAAACACAAACCTTTGTTGTTGTACACATCAAGATAATTTGGAGCTGAAAAGATTGTAATTAACGAAGGGAAGCCCGTTGTCTGACTTTTTCTGTACATCCGATATCTATTGGGGCACAAAACAAAAACACTCAGACATATTCAATATTAGGGCTGCAGCTATCAAAGATTTTGCTATTCAGATATTCAACTGAAAATTCAAATCGAACAATCGGGTATTTCGATTAAAAGACGTCAGAAGCACAGGAGCAGTTTTGCTGGCTTAAACACACGTTGTCTGGTTTGTTACAAAGTGACCAGTCAGAGCGGCAACTGTGTCAGGCTGTCAGCATCAAAGTGTGAACAATCTTTTAGGTCTATTAACTTGAGCACTGCTATCACTGCACAATACAGCGTCAGCGTAATTTAGTCATTTTATTTCGCGCTTGTAATGAGCAATTGAACATTATTTCAGGACCACACTGTATTGTTCTCGACGGAAGCAACCGTTTGAGATGGCGATAAACGACCACCCCCAAACACAGTCTGAAAAATTAATCAAGTCAGCCGTTACTCCGCAACACATTGCTGTGAACGATTTCAAAAGAAAAGCATATGTACAGTGAGGCAAATAAGTATTCAGTCAACCACCAATTGTGCAAGTTCTCCTACTTGAAAAGATTAGAGAGGCCTGTAATTGTCAACATGGGTAAAGCTCAACCATGAGAGACAGAATGTGGGAAAAACCTCGGAAAATTACATTGTTTGATTTTTAAAGAATTTATTTGCAAATTAGAGTGGAAAATAAGTATTTGGTCAGCTACAAAGAAGCAAGATTTCTGGCTGTCAAAGAGGTCTAACTTCTTTTAATGAGGTCTAACTCGTTGCCTGTATTAATGGCGCCTGTTTTAACTCATTATTGGTATAAAAGACACCTGTCTACAACCTCAGTCAGTCACACTCCAAACTCCACTATGGCCAAGACCAAAGAGCTGTCGAAGGACACCAGAGACAAAAGTGTAGACCAGCACCAGGCTGGGAAGACTGAATCTGCAATAGGTAAAACGCTTGGTGTAAATAAATCAACTGTGGGAGCAATTATTAGAAAATGGAAGACATACAAGACCACTGATAATCTCCCTCGATCTGGGCCTCCATGCAAGATCTCACCCCGTGGCGTCAAAATGATAACAAGAACGGTGAGCAAAAATCCCAGAACCACACGGGAGGACAGACGTGTCCCCCTGCTGAAGCTAGTACACGTCCAGGCCCGTCTGAGGTTTAGAGAGCATTTGGATGCTCCAGAAGAGGACTGGGAGAATGTGTTATGGTCAGATGAAACCAAAATAGAACTTTTTGGTAGAAACACAGGTTCTCGTGTTTGGAGGAGAAAGAATACTGAATTGCATCCGAAGAACACCACACCCACTGTGAAGCATGGGGGTGGAAACATCATGCTTTGGGGCTGTTTTTTCTGCAAAGGGACAAGGACGACTGATCCGTGTAAAGGAAAGAATGAATGGGGCCATGTATCGAGAGATTTGGAGTGAAAATCTCCGTCAATCAGCAAGGGAATTGAAGATGAGACGTGGCTGGGTCTCTCAGCATGACAATGATCCCAAACACACAGCCAGGGCAACAAAGGAGTGGCTTCGTAAGAAGCATTTCAAGGTCCTGGAGTGGCCTAGCCAGTCTCCAGATCTCAACCCCATAGTAAATCTGTGGAGGGAGTTGAAAGTCCATGTTGCCCGACGACAGCCCCAAAACATCACTGCTCTAGAGGAGATTTGCATGGAGGAATGGGCCAAAATACCAGCAACAGTGTGTGAAAAGCTTGTGAAGAGTTACAGAAAACGTTTGGCCTCTGTTATTGCCAACAAAGGGTACATAACAAAGTATTGAGATGAACTTTTGGTATTGACCAAATACTTATTTTCCACCATGATTTGCAAATAAATTCTTTAAAAATCAAACAATGTAATTATCTGAGTTTTTTTTCCCCCCACATTCTGTCTCTCATGGTTGAGCTTTACCCATGTTGACAATTACAGGCCTCTCTAATCTTTTCAAGTAGGAGAACTTGGACAATTCGTGGTTGACTAAATACTTATTTGCCCCACTGTAGGCATTGATGTCCATATTTTAATTGGGAACTAAGGTTTATTTTGAGGTTGGGCTTCTTACCGTGTTGGCGGCGTATTATTGTCATGTATAACATGAACAATTGGCGCTGCGGTTACTTCTTCTTCCTGACAGTGTACACGTAAATAAGCAGATACTCGAGGCAGAAAAATGCCTTTACCATTTTACTGAACCGAGTGACCGTAAATTACTTGAGGAACCGTTGCAATATATTATGGTGAATAGATCAGAAAGCAGAAAAACTACTCACCCTGCATCTTGGGCTTCATGGGCTCTAATTACTGACAGCAAGTTATTATTTACCAAAAAGTCACACACTGCTGAGTAACTGCAAAGAAATAAACAAGGACAAGTTGACTTGACTTTTTACACAATGTTTAGCCACCAGACAACAGAAATGCAACAGATTTTTGGAATTTTTAAAAAATATTACTTTTGCAATTACTTGGCGCTGAATAGAACAATTAGCTTTCCACGGAATCTCATTGCTATTAGGAGGACTAACTGCCAAGGGGTTTTAATTTAATACCTGAAAAAGTAGGAGCAGCCTCTGACAGAATTATGGTTGAAATGTTCAGTTGTCTTTTCACTGCCATAGTCTTCACCAGGGTCAGCCCAAATCAGGTCGCACATTGGCCCAAACGCTGGTGGCTCTTTAAATCTATCTAACTGTTAGCAAAGACAAGTTTACACGCATTATATGTTTTGCTTTCATGACAGTGTGAGACGAATGTGTTCATTCCAAGTATGTCACTTACTTTCCTTATGTCGTCAAGGCAGTTAATTTCTGGTGAGAGTCCACCGTGTACACACAAGAACTGCTGGTTAAGCAGGGCGGCAAGGGGCAGGCAGTCAAAGGCCTCCATACAGGCGTCATAGACCCTTTCTGAGTACTTAATTTTACCTGTAACAAATATTGCACAACAAAATTGTATGGTTAAATAATTTTCACACTAGGTAGCAAGTTGCACTGTGCAATTTGGGGCAAAGGCTTTACTCATACAGTTCCATTAATGCAATCGTTCCCCAACCATCGGCCCTGGTACCGGTTCGAGGCCCATTTTCGTACGGGGCCACAGAGAGACCGCCCCTCCCCTCCACTCAATTGTATTTATTTATTTATTTATTTATTTATTGCAGAGCCGCTAATCAATCCCCAACCCCGTTGATTACCTGACGAAGGGCAATAGGAGAAGGGCTGGGTAACTAAATGACTGAGAATTTTGATACTGTGGGACCATCTGCGAGCACATTAACTCCATCAGATGTGGAGCAATTAGAGTCCGATTTCCTTTTAACTCTGGTTGAAGTTGAAGCAAACAGAATCTGGGCGGCACGCTGAGCAACTGGTTAGCCCGTCCGCCTCACAGTGCAGCGGTCATGGGTTCGATTCCCGGCTCCGGCCTACCTTTGTGGAGTTTGCATGTTCTCACTGTGCCTGCGTGGGTTTTCTCTTGGTACTCCTATTTCCTCCCACATTCCAAAAACATGCACGGTATGATAATTGATCACTCTAAAATTGTTTGCCGTAGGCGATAGACATAATAGCGACAACATGACATGACAGAAACATTATCGTCTTCACAATATATATCATCATTTTGCCCAGCTTTAGTTAGAAAGGCCAAAAAATATGGTCTAAATACATTCATTTGTCTTATCAGTGTGTCTTACGCTCCATTAAAGACAAATGCACATGAATTTACATGAAATACAGTTTATTTACTTCAGTTAGTTGTTGAATTTAGGGATTTGACTTGCAGCGCAAGCATTCACGATGATAAAATGCTACCAAATCCGTAAACAAAAGCTAGTAAGTTATACGTTTACAACAATAATGCAAACAAATCTTCAACAAATTCGATCAATTATTCAGCCAATTCCAACTACATCATTCAAAACAAATAGCCCATTGCCGAGTATTTTCTTAAGTGTTACACAGGGCATCTAAAGATGGATGTGCATAAAGATGCAGTTTGCGTGAGGTGGCAAGGTTGTCTGTGCTGTCCCATTAAGTCACACAAAGACACACACCAATACAAATAACCATACAGAGTTCGAATGAAATTGTGTTCAACTGCGTGAAAATGTTCAACCAGCATGCCTGACGGCGCTCAAAGCTCTGACATTTTATCATCAAGACAATAAAAAAGGCTCCCAATGTGTGTAATCTCTTATGCAGATGAGATGTCACGTTGCTCTGACCGACACTTTCTGACAAAGATGGGCGGGGGACACAGGGCAGGTTTTTTTTGTTTTTTTAGCTGGGGTTTTTCACTTCGCAACGGCCACCATGTAAAAACAGTAGCTATTAGTCATATTTAAATATTTGGAAGGATGCAGCTCCAAATTGCTAACTGCTAGAACAATATGCACTCCCCTGCAAAAGTATATCGACAATCCCTGAATTGTTGCTGTACAATTGAAAAAAAAAATTGGTTTGACATCAAAAGATGAACATCATGCTGTCCTTTGAAAAAAAAAAAATTTGCAAAATAACCATGAAGGAAACCCTAAGAACCCCAGATGTGTTTTTAAAAACATGTGCTCCAGAGACGCCGTTATTTACTATGTCCCAGCAGAGTATTGTTAGCAGGCTTTTTTAAGTCTCAGTTTAGCACGTTACATTCAGCAAAGCTTTGTCAAGGGAAATCGCGGACCATTATGTTAGCCTATTATCGCTTGCTATAAAACCCTTCCGAAAATAATTTACCCACAGAACCAAGGGAACGTGGTTCCGCAAGAGTGTCGTCGGGGACGGCACCTGCCCTCACTTCATAGTTCCGGTTCTCTCTGACGCTCAGCCACGTATTTTACAATACTCATCTTATTTCCAAGGTGTATCCATGAACGGTTAAGCTTCACGTTCCACGGCCCTGAAATTACACTTAAAACTGGCTTCTACACTTCACATTTGCACTAAAACCCCCCGACATGATAAGCTTTGTGCCCACAACCTATAGATGCACGTAAAGGTTTTTTTTTTTTAGTCTGAGTGGGGGTTTTTAAAAGTCAAAAATTGCTCTATTCATGAGAAAAGTCTCTGATGCTATCTGAACTTAATAAAATAAACATTTAACAATTAGCAACTGTTATTCTGAGATTTACTTCCATTCATTAATCATCACAAATACTATTAATCTGATCAAAAATATGGACTAAATACTTTAATATTGATTACATGAATTATGCCAGTTAGGAATACATTCTAATGCCTTGTTTGAAAGGTAAATGATCACTTTGTTCTTTAAATAAATAGTAACGAATGTATTCATACTGACTATTTTGATACATATGCAATATCCTAGCAAGTTAAAATTTCCCAGTCTATTTTCACTCCACAGGTGTACTGGACCGCGAGAAAGAGGGGCGGCCCGGTAGTCCAGTGGTTAGCACGTCGGCTTCACAGTGCAGAGGTACCGGGTTCGATTCCAGCTCCGGCCTCCCTGTGTGGAGTTTGCATGTTCTCCCCGGGCCTGCGTGGGTTTTCTCCGGGTGCTCCGGTTTCCTCCCACATTCCAGAAAACATGCATGTCAGGCTGATTGGACGCTCTAAATTGTCCCTAGGTGTGAGTGTGGGCGTGGATGGTTGTTCGTCTGTGTGCCCTGCGATTGGCTGGCAACTGATTCAGGGTGTCCCCCGCCTACTGCCCGGAGATGGCTGGGATAGGCTCCAGCACCCCCCGCGACCCTTGTGAGGATCAAGCGGTTCGGAAAATGGATGGATGGATATTTTCACTCTTCCCTCTCATCTTCTGCATGTCTCTCTTTCCTTCTTTGTCACTTATTGTTAGAACACAAGGGAAGAAGGCAAGAGTACCTTTAGAACCGATAAGTATTGAAGACACATAACTTGAATGAATAATCTTTTATAAATTCATGAACATGTCTGTCAAAAGGCAAGCTAGGAAATTATGCATGGTCGGAAATCTTCTATTCTTGAAGATATGATTGAATTTGAGCTGCGTAATTGTTTTTTTCTTAGATGTGTACAGTCTGGTGACATTTGTGCTCCCCTTTCTCCTCAGAGGCGGGTATTATATGAATCCCAGTCCTCTGAGTGGCACAGTTTATATTGTTCCATCCACGTTGTACCTTATAGACCTCAGTATTATTAGCCTGTAATATTTGAAAATACATGGCACGAAAGCAATCATCCATGAATGAATAAATAAAATACCTGATTGCTCGCAAGTCACCCAGTGTAGGATCATTAGTGTTTTTTTTTCCCCCGCCATCTATTGGACCTACAGCATTTGACTTGAATGAAGTCCATGAAAAAAAGTGCTGTCCAAGTACTTCTCCTGCTAAAGCCTGGGATTAGCGTGAGCAACTCGGATAATTGCAGGGTATTCAGCTGGAACATGTACTGTATGTCTCTGTGCCTCAAGGTTCCTCTCTATCACACTGCGCACAAAAGCCACACTCCATTTGTGCACGGCCTCTTTCAAGATCCTTCTATGTCACTGTTCACTCCTTCTCAGTCACAAACCTGAGGAGGGCATTCCTCAAGATGAGGTTTTGGTTCTGAAAGCAACATCCATCACTCCAGATAATGTACACATCATAAGATAGGTGTGCTTCAAGATGATAAACTCATTCATTCCCAAAGACGTATTTAGATGTCTTTTCAGACGCCACACATTTAATCCCAGCTCCTCATTTTATATTGACTGTACTTGAAAAGGGTCTGAAACGGTCTGAAAATGGCCTTTTCAAGTACAGCCAACATAAAATGAGGAGCTGGGATTAAATGTGTGGCGTCTGAAAAGACATCGAAATACGTCTTTGGGAGTGAATGAGTTAACAATGCATGTCGCACACTCATGGCCAGAAAGACCAGCTTCACCCTCATGCAACAGGTAACTTGTTGCATCACGTGATATCAAGTCAGAGATAGTAAAGATATGCACACTGAGCTTGGTCTTGGAATAAAGAGCAGAGGCTTGCAGCTTGGGATCCATGCACAACAACAAGGTATTTTCACTTGCCTCTTCTTTGTCGTTCTGTTTAGTGGTGCATGCTTTTTTTAAGGCTCCTCCAAATGTTCCCAGCCATGAATGCGCAACAGATAACACACCGGTGTTTTTTCGGGTGAAAAAGAGTCATATTTCGTAGGTGAAAACGACTCAACTTGACAGAGGCTGGAAATAGACATGTTGTTTTTTTTAATTTTCCCACAGGTCAGCGAGTATAAGAGGTCAATGATTCTGGTTTTATTTGAAGGTATTTAAAATCAGCTCTAACTTCTTACAACACATTTTAGGTGAGCAAACAGAGAGACGTCAAATGGTTTAAATATGATAAATGATCAACTGGAATGCACGTAGACAGCGCTTTATCTACAAGATTTGGTGCCCAAAGCAATTGACAAAGCCTCGCATTCACGCACAAATTCTGACAATAATGGGTGACTGGCTGCTGCCATGCAAGGCACTGAGAGCAAATTAGGGTTCAGTGTCTTGCCCAGGGACACTCCGACAGCGGACAGTTATAACAGAGACTCAAAACAGCGTTCTTTGGACCATTGGCTGACCGGCTCGATCTACCAACAGAGCCACAGCCGCCAATATGAGTTAATGTGTAGTTCTGAATCCTTTTCTTACAGTAACTGCATCAAGCCTGTGACTCACCGAGGTCACCACCCTACTCGAATTTTGTGATACTATTCCAGGCTTTCACCACAATCTCTTTCAGTTGCTATTTTGTTTGTGAGGGGTTTTCCCCCTTCAGTCTCCTTTACAGCAGGTAAAACGCATGCCGTGTAGCATTTCAGTCTAGTGGCCAGTCTAAAACCTTTCATTGATAGCTTTTGAAGGAATTCTTAGTTGTTTGGGGGACATTATCTTGCTGTGCGATGAGGGATCTCTTAATCAATTTACTTGCATCTCTCATTAAACTGGTAGTCAAAATGCTTCTTTGGATTTTTTAACGCTCATTTTGCTGCTGCTGCCATGCGTTACATGATCAGTGAAGTTTGGTGAATCCGTCCCAGAGGATGCCCTGCAAGCCTCAGCTATAACATTACTTCTACTTTCTTACTTGAGCAGATATGACCGCCGCCAACGATGTTGGAGATGTCAAGGAGAGCGCTATGCATCAGCTACTGCTGTCACCAGACAAGCCTTTGGTGGTGGTGGTGTTACAATGTGGGCAGTGGGTATAGAACTGCCTTCCACTTTGTTAATGGCCCAGACTACCTGAATAACATTATTAATCCAGTGATCGTGCCCCTACATGAACAACACAGGCCTAACGTCATTTACATGGACAACAATACTCCAGCTCATTGCATCCTCGGAGAACGGCTGTTGGAGCCTAGTGTACCTCAAATGGAATGGCCTGCACTTTCTCCAAATCTGAATCCTATTGAAAACCTCTGGGATCAGATGAGTCGCCGTGTAGAGGATCGAAACACATGCACACACACACACACACACATATCCAGGAGAGACCAGCAGAAAGACAAAAAAACTGATCTTATCAGCAGAAAAAATGCAAGCAAAAGCACAGCAATGCAGCTAGCGTCCACACACTACGCAAGCAAAGCAGGACTTCAGCACCAAGATGACAAATTATGCATGTCAACAATAATATGGTAATAAAAACAGCCTAGTCTTATAGAGTGCCTTTCAAAGGAACCAAAGACTTTATTGAATAGAAGCTGACGCTTATCACCCTGTTTGCTAGTGTTAGCCGATGCCAACACAGCAGATCCGCTAACAGTTTGGCTTTGGCATGATCGTTATTTGGTGTAGTTAAGCTTTAAAATGGTGTCATTTTGCCCCGCCTAGTTGCTAAATCTTGGGCATTCAAACTGGATGTGGGGGAGTATGTAAATTAGCCAGACTGTTATAGGTTGGTAGGTGTTCCAGAGACCTATTACAATTTTTGAATGAAAGTCAATTTGCCATAATGTCTTCATTAACCTGTGACAGCAGTAACAAAAAGGGAGTGTGAGTGCATTGGACTGGCCACCATATAGCTGAAAGACCTGCACTTACATTCCTGCTTGAAGGTGAAGTACTCTGTGAGGTGCCGACACTCATGGTTCCCTCGCAGGAGGAAGAGTGTCGTGGGGTGGTTGATCTTGAGGGACCAGAGGTAGAGAACACACTGCGAGGACAGACAAAGTGACAGCAGAAAAAAAAGGAAATTTATAGTTCCTGACTTATCATGCACAACACGTACAGAACACCCTCTTAGCTCACCATATATATACTAAGAGACAAAACAAAGGAAACATTTGCAGGAGAAGAAAAGTATACTTTTAAACTATACAAACCTTGTACATGTACAAAGCGACATCAGATTGTTTTTCTTTTTTTTTTTTACAGATCATGGTGCTACAGTAAATCATGAATATAGCTTTATTTCAAACAACATTTGTAGCTGACAAGGTTTTGATTTTAAACCTGATTTTGTTGACACACAGGTAATTTCAGTCAAATTCGCTCCTTTTCTTCCCTCTCTTTATGTTTTTTTCCAGTTGTGGATCCATTTATCAATTGTAAAGCCTACTTCTAACTTTAGGCATGGGTGTGGCATCAGGAACGTGGAGCCATGATTCACAGCGTTCTAAAACTTTTGTTCCTATTGCTTTCAAGGAGACTAGGTATTGAGAGTGCAACACGCACGCTCACCAGTGCACGTGTTTCTAAGACATTAATGGACAAAGAGCGTTAAACCCATAGAAAAAATAACTTGTATATTATATAAGAATTAATTTTGTATCTGTAGCTAATTAAAATGGGTTTGTAAAAAACAAAAACATGGAATTTTGTAGCTGTACAAATGTTAACTTGCACATGTGAAAGATGCAAACCAAATTCCAATGAAGTTGGGACGCTGTGTTAATCAAAAATAGAATACAATGATTTAAGAAAAGAAACCTTTATTAGTCTCGCAATGGAGAAATTCCCAATTCACAGCAGCAAAGTTATGAAAGGAAGAAGTAGAACAACAAAATATAGGAGCTGCTGGAAAGGGAGCCACTCTCGCGGCGCCATTTTGAAGTCAAAATAACAATTTGCAAACCGTGTTCAATCTATATTCAATTGAATACACGACAAAGACAAGATATTAAATGTATGATGCTAGCTTAAATGTATGAAGCTAGAGAAGTTTGTGGTGTTCCTGTGATTAAGTGACAAAGTCAGCGAAAGAGCTGAGTGTAAGTTTCGAGCTACTAAGCTACGAACCTACTAAGCTAGTTAGGATACCTTGTCAAACTCCGAACAGGCCAGTGTCTCCCGTTATTATCGCAACATTAGCTCTAATTAATATTAGCTCACTCGTAAACAAACCACTATTGATTAATGACATCATTATGACCAAAGATCTTGTCTTATTTCTCCCCAGTGCAATATGACTAACGGAAGGTTGCCAAAACACCACTCTGAATGAGAATTTTAGTTTCCTGAACAAGTGTCGCAGTGGCAAAAAAGAGGCGGAATCGTTGCCAGTTTAAAATAATTATTTCAGCGTAAAAAAATGGTGTTGGGTAATTTTAAAATCTCAATCTTTTAGTAAAAGGTGGTCCAAAGATTTATGTTGTAATCATTTATAGACAAAGAGGCGCATTTATGGAGGAATTTGAAGAAATACTGTCAGTAATCTGTTCCGACTATGATTACCTGGTCATAACTGGAGATTTTAACATTCATGTCGACAACAATTCGGATAAAAATAGCAAAGAATTTTAGACTATACTTGCTACTTTTGGTCTCTCGCTCCATGTAAAACTTCTAACACAGTCAGGGTCACGTTCTTCACCTCATTATCGTTAAAGATGTTGATATCTCATCTCTCGATGTCGAAGATCGGGCTATTTCAGGTCATTTCTATGTGTTCTTTGCGGTATAAATAATCCCAAAAATTCAGACAACCAATCTATTAAAAAAACTATATAAATGAGGACACACTCAATATGTTTATGAAAATGATGGCTGTTTCACCAAATGTGAATGAAGAGACTGTCGATCATCTTCTGGATTGTCATGTTATGTCTACAGTATCTTGACTGTGTTTCAGCTCCAGCTGCAGTGAAGGGCGTTGCCCTCCAGCAGGCGTATTTGTGTGGCATTTCCAATCAAGCATTGCCATGTGTTTAAGGACTGCCAAAATGACTGGTCATTGTCTGATTATTGACCTTGCTTGCTGTTGTGCTTCAAGTGTTATTTTCTAGACCTCTCTTCTATACTATTCATGGTCGCTCTCATTTTGTCCAGAGATCCTTGTTTGTAAGTATTTTTGTTATTGCTTTTGATGATTGTTTTCGTGTTATTGGACTTTTGATATTTCATTTGTGTATTCTGTGTTCTATTGAACCTTGCCTTTGCAAGCGCTTATTGTTTCATGTATTGTTTTTCCTGGCTCCTTGTGACCAATGATTTCAGTTTATACTTGGTCGGTGTAATTTTCTGCAATAAATATTTATATTATCGCACTTTGAGTCTGCATTTTTGGAATCCAAAACCATTATTGGGTTCTGAACCTGAAGGGATAAATTCACCTGGAAAATTTCCTGGATGTTGTTGCTCCTCTTAAAACTAAGACCATTTCATGTCGACCTAAAACACCTTGGAGGTGCGCTACGGGGGTAACGACTTTGAAATTTAAGTGGGGAAAAATTCGACTTGGAAGTGCATTTAAAAAAAATACATTTAGCTTTTAATGCATTAAAAAAACGGATTATTTAATTCATGGACTGAATAATTGATTCTAAAATTATTTGAAAATGATAATCCTAACGTTGACAATTCTACATTACCAAACCAAAAACCCTTCCCTCAGCAGTTGTATAACACATTCTGTGAAGGTCATTTCTAGTGCAAATAAATTGCAGTTTTCTTCATTACAGTTCTCAATGGCTGCCACTTGTGACTTTTAAATGGTACCCAAAGTCATCATATTTGTAAACAAAGGGAGCAATGGTGAAGGGCTCTGTAGACTTGGCTTTGGCATCTGCCGCAGACAATAATAAAGACACAATAATTGTTCAATCGATGCGAGCCTGTTTCCTGACTACGGTCAAGGTGCCCGTACTGATGGTATACAACACAACTTCAGCAGGTTACTAAATAAGATAATGTAATTGTTGTTGATTATTCAGTGCAAATCAGACTAAATTAGAACAATAACTGCATTTAATACAGTAATTGGAACATGGTGCAGATGCGCACACACAAGGATTATATTGCCAATTATGAATCAAAGAAAAATTTAATTGCCAGGTCGGGAAAGAAAATGTATTACTCATTCGCTCTGAAAGGCTTTCTTGCAAAGGTATAACACAAATTCAAGGGGCACTTTGTTACCTAGGCAACCACATCCTTGTATTCATCTCTACATACATCAACCACTCACTTTGCTAGAGAGCTACTGTATGTCGCCTTTGGTAAAAAGAACAATGTTCACTCCTAACAGAGTATTAATGAAGATATTTAGATTATGCGAGCAAAAGAAATATAATGGTCAATGTGATTCATTTAATCTTTTGGATTACAACGACAGAAAAGCAAATGCACATTTTAATCAAGTACTACGATTGAGGTTCACAATGTATTGATCATTTTGTGAACTGAAAAATATGCAAGAACTGGTTTTAATGTTTGGCCGCTATTTTACACCCGAGATATAGTAGCAATGCAATGTCATTGCTGGTTTGTGTTCTTGCCCAGTGCCCCCATTTAAATAACAAATTGACTTCAGGCCACATGCGTTCGTGGGTGTGTTGATTTGAATGCAAGATCTGCTCAAGCACATTGTTGGTACTTTCCTCACTTGATGCTGCCTTCAGCACTTGCAACAATTAACCCTAAAAATAAAAATAAAAACACAAATAAATAAAAAAGAAAAGAAAAAAAAACCATCAAGAAGCGGTGCATCGAGAACATCAATGAGAAACCGTCATTACTCTATTCCACACAAGGATGAGCTGTAGCACATAAAATAACCGAAAAGCTTTGCAGAAAACATCTGGCAACAATGTCATAAAATTAAGTTTTTAAGTTACAATAATCATGACCAAAATTATAATGAAAATTTGTGGTAATCATCATACTGTATTACAAAAAAATTAAAACAAAAATCACAACAAAAATATAGCTGCAGCACCAAAAACAGTGTACTTTATAACACGTTCTGCGTTGAATACAATTTTTTTTTAAATCACTAACCGTATGCGCTAGTTGACACTAAAATTGAAAATGGAAAAACCAAAAACAAAGACATCCAAGGTAAATAATGCTTTGACTAATATTCAAACACGGTTACATTCATTGTGATTAATCTGGGGCAGTTATGCCCTTTTTTCATTTAGTTGAAAACTTCTTGCTAAGTTTTAAGATAGAATAATATTGTAATTTCAACATTTTTATTGAAACAGAGTTTAATAAAGACAGTTGTGTGAAATTGTGTATCTTGCATGTTTAAAGGTCCTCTTCTGCTCCCTGGACACTCTGGAGTAGGTGGGCAACAGGAGGATGCTAGCGAAGCTAACAGCTATGATGGACAGACCCTCCCACCCCCTCCAGGCCACCCTGACAGCACTGGGCAGCTCCTTCAGTCAGAGACTGATACACCCGCGCTGCAACAAGGAGAGGTACCGCCGCTCGTTCCTGCCGACTGCTGTCAGGCTACTGAACCTGGACTCACCCCCACTCACCCATTTTTAATAGCACAGCCACCTTATGCAGCATCTAGCGGCATATCTTATATTTCATATTTTATTTTGCATTCTGTACTGTGTACAGTTCATTTTTTTAATTTATTTTGTGCATGCAAATACTTCATGGTTTTCTATTTTCTTCCTTTCAAAATGTTGCTGCTGTAAATTGCAAATATCTCCATTGTGAGACAAATAAAGTTTTCTTATCTTATCTTAAAACTACAGTTACAAATTGGTGTTATAGATCTCTGGATAAAAGTTATGTATTCTGAAGAAAAACTGACGAGTCATCTCTCGTTATTTCGCGGTTCGTTTATCGCGGCTTCGGTGCATCACGGATTTTTTAAAACATTCATGAAAAAAAAATTTAAAGTTAGTTTTTTTTAAAAGTCTGCAAACGGTCCGCGAGAAGCAGTGAAAGTCAGCAAAACAACAGTGAGTCACATAGAGCAACATATGCAGTACATGTGGGGTGGGGGCGGGGGGGCTGAGAAGATGTAAAGCCATGTTGATTGGCTTGGCTGTGCATCTTCTTTCTGTCTTATCACGTGGGTTACTCTATGATCTTTAATCGGTGTCTAAGTGTTGTTTACAATGCTGCTAGTGTGTGCGTGTGTGTCTGTGTGTGTGTGGGGGGGGGGCTGAGAGAGAGAGAGAGAGTGTGTGAGACAGAGAGAGAGAGAGCAAGAGCGAGAGAGCATGGTGAGACAAGAGGGACCCGATTAATGCAGCATATATTCTGACCAAAATTGATTAATTTTTCTTTACTTATTTCCTCAAGTAAATTTGTTCTTGGTCAGCTGTAACAGCTAGTTAAACAGAACAGCTAGCTTCTACTCCTGAGAGAAAGAGAGAGAGAGAGCGCAAACATTTGCAACGCTGTTGCTGTGATTAGAGTGACAGAGCTGCACTACATTAACAGGGGTTGCATCTACTCCTTTACACAGACCTAAGAAACTATCATTTGTCATGTATTATTATTATTATTATTATTATTATTATTGATGAATATGTAGCATAAAATCATAACAGTGAAGGCTTATTATGAAAGAATTGTGAAGCCCAAATGTCCTCCAACTCTAGAATGACATAGGCAATTTTGTATTTAAAAAAAATAAATCATTTTAAGAAAAAAAAAAGATTGTATTAATTGTTCCTGTACAAACTGATGGGAACACAAATACATCAATCACAAATGTGTATGGAGTGAAAGGTATTTCATGGATATTTTGAGAGATTTCGATACCTCCTTTAA
The DNA here is from genome assembly GCF_054856545.1 of Hippocampus guttulatus. Classification (NCBI taxonomy): domain Eukaryota; kingdom Metazoa; phylum Chordata; class Actinopteri; order Syngnathiformes; family Syngnathidae; genus Hippocampus; species Hippocampus guttulatus. The sequence goes on from NC_141265.1 coordinate 2,949,107, forward strand.
TATCCTTTTACTTATGAAAGTGGGTCATCATTGCAACTACAACGAATCCAAGCTCAGTCTAGTTGCTACCCTCAAGCCATGACTCTCACCAAGGCCACTGCAGACCACTTGGTACACACGGCCTGCAGCCCTCTATTCCAATCCCGTGTCTTATTTTTAACCATTCCAATCAGCATGGATGAAATGTGCCCTTTGGAATTGTCACTGAAATAGAATTTCAGGGAGCAAAACCCATTCAGCCAAGAAGCGTATAATGCTATCTAAGACCTTCAAAGCAGCACAGAAAATGTTTCCAGAGTATTGTTAGCAAAACTAAAACCCCAACTAGGTGTATAATTTATCACAAGGATGTGATAAAGACAAAAGAAAAACAAACCCCAAATCAAAACAAAACCAAACAATAATAATACAAATCAACTTACCTCAATGCTGAAGTATCCTCGATCTACGTAGTCTCCGAGGAAGAGATACCTTGTATTACTCGGTGATCCCCCAACTTCGAATAACTTCATGAGGTCAAAGAACTGGCCATGGACATCACCACAAACTGGTAAAAGATAACAATGCAGTTATTTAGATTGTGTGATAAACAGATGTTTGTTGTTTTAAATAAAAAATAAAAAATAAATGAATTAAAATGATTGTAAATGTGTATGAGTTGGTATTATTGAGATACATTAGAAATTGAGTTATTGGTGGATTTGTAAATAACCTCATTGAAAATGTGAGCTTGTATCTTAGTGTTTTTCAGAATTTGAATTATTATTGGTCAGGAATGTTCGTCATACTTGCTGGGACATGTATGATGACGAGCTTGTCCATCAACTTAGTAGACAAGATTGGACATCAGAGATAATTTTGAAAGAGGAGAACAAAAATTTAGCCATTGATGTCCAAGAATCTATAGTCAAGTCAGATGAAGTGGCATGCGCTCTGAGGAAGCAACGACATAAGACTGAGCTGACGAGTCTACCCGTCAAGCATACAACCTTTCAAACACAAAATGAGGATGATTGGGAAGCCAAACGACAAGCCCCGTCACGCGTCAAAAAATGCAGCTCGTAATGGTGGCACTTTACTGAAACGGCGGATTTGTTTGCTTTGGACACACTCTATACTTGCCCACAGTTCTTTATCTTATATGGTAATATGTTATAAATGGAACTTATGTATTATTATTATCATATATCATAGAAAGGAATGATATAAGGGCGGCCCGGTGGTCGACTGGTTAGCGCGTCGACCTCAGAGTGCAGAGGTTCAATTCCAGCTCCGGCCTCCCTGTGTGGAGTTGGCATGTTCTCCCCGGGCCTGCGTGGGTTTTCTCCGGGTACTCCGGTTTCCTCCCACATTCCAAAAAAAACATGCATGGCAGGCTGATTGAACACTTGTCCCTAGGTGTGAGTGTGAGTGTGGATGGTTGTTCGGCTCTACGTGATCCTGTGATTGGCTGGCAACCGGTTCATGGTGTGTGCCCCGCCTACTGCCCAAAGACAGCTGGAATCCTCATGAGGATAAGCGGTTCGGAAGATGAATGAATGAATGATATGAAAATATTGTGGCTGGTGGGAGGCTAGCCTTAGGGAAGCATTGGGTGTTTGTGATTGGGTGTAAACGTGCTCGATCTGTGTTTTGTGATTAATTGCTCTGTGTTCTGTTGTAGAAATGTGTGTGTAGGTGTGTGTGTGCGTGCGTGTGTGCGATGAAGATCAACTCACATTTCATGTCCAGTGTATGCAGAAATCAAATCTATTCTAAATGTATTGAGCGATATACAGGTAATGTGTTAGTGTTAACTGTGCTTGCATCGATGCATTGTGTGCACAAAACACCGTGGCTTTGTAAAACACCTTAGAAAAGTTGGCTTGAAGGCCTCTGAAAGCAATGCAGAGCTGCCAAAAATCATTAACAATCAACTGTCTGGCATCATAAAGCTTGCTTGCCACCATACCTGTAATAGGTGCCTCCACTTCCAGCATGCACTTCTCTTGCCGAAGGATGTTGGCTCCATCGTTGATGATCTTTAGCGCCACATCTTCCTCCACTCTGCCTTCTTTGACGAGGTGGTTTCGTAACAGCTCTGCATTTGGCTTGCCATCTTCAAATAACTCTTTTGTGGTCAGTCTATGTTGTGGGGGGTATGGCACAGCTGTTGGGGGGGGGGGTGACATTGCTTTATTTGAATAAAAACGGTAAAGACGGTTGTGAAGTCATCAAGAGAATTTGTTTTAGCATTTATAGGACAGATGTGCAGGCTCAGAAATGACAGGGAAACCGAAGCAGTTCACTCATTCACTCCCAAAGACATTTTTATACGTCTTTTCAGACTTGATCCAGAATTGGCTGGTACTGAATGAGTTAAGAAACATAGGTTTATGCCTGGCACAAAAGATGTGAATGAGGAAGAAATTATTGAGATGGAGGGAGTACACCCATGCATCTGCATCAACTATGACAATACTAAGATGCATAATACACAGCATGAAGCCCTGCTCCTTACACGACCTGCCCTTCATCAACAATCTGCTCCACGGTCCACACCATGTACCAAACCTTTTTGCCATCAGCAAAAAAAAAAAAAAAAAAAAAAAAGGTCAGTGAACTTGAGTGCTTCATGATTAAAATGAACCTAAAACCCCATTTGCTTTAACTGTCATTTTGTGACAATGTAGTGCTACTAGGAAGACAACCACCGCAGCTAAAACTGAAATACGGTCAATATTAGCAATATCCGAACATAATCCGCTATGGACAAAAAATGCCAGTCTGTAAGTCAGTCTTTGGAGATGGTCTGTCTCATTTAACACCAATTGGATACCAATATGCAAGATCAGTACAAGAATTGCAACTCAGCAACAGCAAACAGCTCAAAGCCATTGAATAAATTGTCACTTTCCCCGCCCCCCCAAAAATGTAGGGTTTTTTTTCATGTTTCAGTCAAAAAGGGGAAAAAATGCTTTTTCATTGAACAGCAACAACTAATGAAGTTAAAAGTCTTTGATGAAGATCATATTTACGATAACACCAACCCCAGGACATTGCATCTGTGAAGCGTCAACAGCTGTGATCACAAACCACCAAACTACAGCACGACCCCTCTAATCACCTCAAGGAATGCATTGTGTGTATTGAATGTAATTCATTGCTGTTCTGAAACATGTGAACACTCCCCACACCTCTTCCGAAGACATCCTTAATAAAAGCAAGGAGACAACCACGTTTTTTTTATTTTTAATCAGAGCTGTCCAGGGACTGTAACAGTTTCCACCTCTCGGCTAGTTGCAGAGCTGTTCTGAGATTGTAAACCGAGACATGTCTCAGCGCACTCTCCTTGCAAGGAAGACAACTCTGCTTGCCTCTTCTTCTCTCTGATGTTTTAAAAGATTGTCTTCAGGGTCTGATTATCTCCTAGACCTGACAATCAAGACATGAGTCACCAATGAAAAAAGAGGAACTTCACAAAATGTGAGATGGAGACGCTGGTAAACAAAGTCAAGGCCAGCTAAAAAAGTGTTCTCTTCGGCAAGCTGTCCCTCTCCAGTTCGCACCTTCTAATCGTATACTGAGCAGCAAGGGCGCCCCTGACTTTTAGCACAGCGGTTATTTGCTATGATCTGAATTTGACCAGTGGCACGGTGGAAGAGTGGTTAGCACATCCGCCTCACAGTGCACAGGTCCAGGGCTCGAAATTGGGCTCCTCCCACATTGCATAACATGCATAGTAGGTTAATTGCATTGATTTGCCCACAGGAATGATTGTGAGTGTGACTAATTGTTCGTCTATGTGTGCCCACGACCTTCCTTAGTATAAGTGGTTCGGAGAACACACACACACACACACACACACACACACACACACATATATATATATATATATAAATAGAGAGAGAGGGGGGGGGGGGGGGGTGCATTGACTGGTGTGGTATAAATAACCAACAAGTGCTCCGTGAAGACAGCCGTAAAATGAGGTGGTGCAAGCTTTAAAACCAGATTAGGTAAAGCCTCTATTAGCAAGGGCTTCCAGATTCAGGGGCTGTTTACTTAAAAGCCCTGACACACTCGAGACGGCTGCTGGAAGGAACAAAGCGGGTTTTTGAAAATAGATGCAAAATTAAAGCAAAGAAATGCCCTCACATCAAGTTATCGATGAGTTATAAAAGACATAAACTCCAAATTTAATAGGTTCTTAGACTTTATGTGTATGTGTGTGTGTACACATAGAGTGGAACCTCAAGTTACAAATGCTTTTTACATATAATTTTCGTTGAAAAATTACCTCTATTTACATACTATTTCCGATATTTCCGAACAGTCTTGGGATGTACAAGTGAATGGATCTACATTGTACATATATGTAAATATGTCGGCATTAGGAAGATCCGCACCACACCACTGCACCCGCAGAGTGATGGCTTGGTGGAACGGTTCAACCGCACCCTGGTCACCCAGCTCATCATCTTAACCAGCCGCGAGCAACGCGACTGGGACTTGCATTTGCCCCTGGTCCTGTGGGCGTACCAGATGGCGGTCCAAGACTATCTACGAAGTGCACCCCAGCAGTTCTCTTGTTTGGACAAGAGCTTCGGACCCCGTTGAACTGGTGTTCGAGACCCCTCCTGAGCCAGAGATGGAGGGTGAGTCCTGCATGGACTACTACTGCCAGCTGCAGGACTGACTGCATGACTGAGGTGCATGACATGGACCGACAAACCCTCACCCAAGCCGTCTGTCCTCAAAAGAGGGCGTACGACTTCAGCATGGGCACAAATTTGGGTCTACAGCCCGGACAGATGGAAGGGCTTATCTTCCAAGCTCATGAAGCACTGGGTGGGACCATCCTAGAGAAACTGGCTAATGTGGTGTATCGCATCCGGCTATTATGGAGGAACCGGGTGGAGGTCCTCCATCGAGACTAGCTTGCCCCATATCAACCACGGACATCACCAGAGAGGGAGCCAATGTTGGAGGAACAGACAGAGGGTGGCAATTCCCTCCAACACAAGCTGGGAGGCCACCGGAGCGGACTCTGTGACATCGCAGAACCATTCGTTATTTGCAGGACTACATATTGGATGCTGCGGTTGCTGAGAACAGCTAACCGGTGAGGTGGGGGCAATATAGCGTCGCTGGGATACTGGATGCTCTCCCAGCATGCTTTGCGGCTCAAAGACTGTAAATAGTGTTTCAAGGCATGTTTTGTGTCAATTTTTTCTTGAGTCATTGCTTTCGTTGTTTCATTATTAGCTAGCTAGTCAGTTTGCTATGATAAATTCGGTTTTGATGTGACACCATTATTGTGCATGACATGTTGACTGATGACTTGCCAACGTGAGGTATATATACACACGTTGACTTCACAGTGCAGATATACCAGGTTCAATTCCAACTCCGGCCTTCCCTATGTGGAGTTTGCATGTTCTCCCCGGGCCTGCGTGGGTTTTCTCCGGGTACTCCGGTTTCCTCCCACATTCCAAAAACATGCATGGCAGGCCGATTGAACACTCTAAATTGTCCCTAGGTGTGATTGTGGATGGTTGTTCTTCTGTGTGTGCCCTGTGATTGGCTAGCAACCGGTTCAGGGTGTCCCCCACCTGCTGCCCAAAGACGGCTGGGATAGGCTCCAGCACCTCCTCCGACCCTTGTGAGGATAAGCGGATTGGAAAATGGATGCAGATATCGATAGATAGATAGAGAGAGAGAGAGAGAGAGAGAGAGAGAGAGAGAGAGAGAGGGAGAGAGAGAGAGAGAGAGAGAGAGCATGGTGAGACAAGAGGGACCCGATTAATGCAGCATATATTCTGACCAAAATTTATGAGCATTTGACCATGAAGAACACACAATCACACACAATAATAAACATCATTGTACAAAGATAAATGCAGTCTGTCACCAAATGTTGGCAAAGTAACCTGTTCAAACACGGATAGAGAAGTGGCTCTGTCTGTCATTGAACAGCAGCACTTCATTCAAACAGAGTGCAGGGAAATAACGCAAGCACAAATGTTTGCTTTTGCACCCCCGTGAGGGAAAAAATGTTTTGTTGAAAGTAAATAGGTACCGCCACCCTGAGCTTTTTTTTTTTGTCTTATTCGAGAGCTCTTGGCTTAATTAGCATTAATGTTTGATGAACTTTTCAAAATGAGAGACACGCATTGGGCTACTGCTGCACTGCATCAACGCCCACACTGTCTGGCATGACAACAAACGACTCAAGCAACAAAAGCACTCCCATCTACAATCCTGCCCACTGTGGAGAGTGTTTAGCCAGCATTATGAACCAGGACCCAGAATATGTTTGCTATTGTTTCAAAATCAATACAAGACACAGAATTGAATTATAAAGATGAGGCTGGGTAGAGATGAATGGGGCAGACTGTGGCTGGGTGAATTATAAAACCACTTCAGATTGCTCTAATTATAAGTGAATGCATTATCCATGCATGGTAATTAGCCAATCCTTGGGTTTATTCCTCATCACCGGTCAATCTGGTGTGGTGGTAGCCAGCAAAATCCGCTCTTATGCCCACTTTTATTTCATTTCAAACAGCAGATCTCCTCCAACAACTTTCAGACAATTGTACATCTGCAGGTCTGGACAAAAAGAGATTACCTTGGATTTCAAAAATGACTACCGGTAAATACATGAGAAATGACAAAGGCCATACGCTGGATACCGCAGCGTCAAGACGGGAATCATAAAGCTCTGAAACAGTTTGACACAAGGATAACAGCTTTTGCTGCAAGTAGAAAATCTGAAAAACTCAAGAATGTTGCTTTAGAAATTTGATATAATGACCAAGCTCATTTATTACTCACCTACCTTTCCTACCAAATAAATCGCAATTCTCACCAAAAAAAATAAGCTTAATTAACTAATAATAAAACTAGAGAAACGTGTGCCAAAATACCTCAAGGATCAAGAATTTACAATACAGCACACGTGTGACACCAATTTTTTAAGTCCCACAAAAATCAACCTGTTTTGAGGGGGCGAACTGTGTCATGTTGGGCCAATGCCAAATACTCGGTGGATGGTGTGATTTCACAATGAATGTTTGACGGACACTCCAACTATTTGTTTTGAAACAAGTGAAAAGTCAATTGGCCATAATATCGCCCTTGGAAGAGAAAAATAAACTTTCGACGTCTGGTCTACCTGAATTTGACACAGTACACAATGTGCATTGTGTCTCCTTTGTCACACGTTATAACTTCCTTGTACTTTCCTTTCTGGTACCCTCCCTATATGGGTACTTCTTACATGGGGCCTTTTCACGCTGTGCGATGCTTCTGAATGCAATTTAGACCCGATCATCACAAAAAATGGCAGTTGGCCACTCAACCCCACACATTGGGTGACTTAATGTATAGACTCCATGTGATGTGAACCGCACAAGCCTGTATCGAGTTCTGAGGATTTTCGTATATGTTGTACTGTACTGGATCACATTTTTTTTCCATCCATAAAAAGATCGAGTGTCAGTCAAAGAAGATGCAGGTTGCTACAGAAAGAGGATATGGGCGAGAAAAAAAGATGAAAAATGAGGATGTATTGAAAGACGAGGTTCACTCTTATTCATTTGAATGCAACCATTGCGGTACACAGACCACTCGTGCGGAATTTTACCACAAGCTTTGCCATTTCATCCACAGGCCCATATGATATTATAAATATGGTGAATTCCAACAGTCTAGTCTAACAATACAGTGGTACATCTACTTACGAACGTCTCTTCATTCGAAATTGTCAAGTTACGAAACGCCTCAACAGGAAAATATTGCCTCTTGTTACAAAAGATTTTTCAAGATACGAAAGGTAAAAATACAGTATGGGCTGCTAGTTGCAGATGCGCGTTTCCTGCACGCAACATACTTATAGCTGCTCTGCCAATGGCTACTACCGAGCACCATCCTGGCATCCCATTGGCTAAGAGGGACTTCGACCTTATGTGTCTATGACTGCAGATAGATAGATAGATAGATAAATCGGCGTCGATGCAGCGTCCTCGTTATTGGTGTTCCGATAGTTTTACGTAAATGTGAATCACCCAGAAAAAGTGTTCACCAGTCGAGTGATAGCTCACTAAACTGATGTTTGCCTTGGACATTTTCGAAGGATTGTTAAAAGCCGACAAAAGCAAACGTCCTTGGATCACTTCTTTACACAACGCCAGGCAGAAACCACTTCTAAAAGACAACATGCACTAAAGGGGGCAAAAAAACGATGAGGACGCAGTTAAAGGTTAAATGACCATCCTTTTTATTCTTTACTCTTCTTGTTTTACATTACACACAAATCTCATTCATTGTGCAATAATCTAATTGTAACATACATTTGTTACATATTTTGATGCATTTTTATGCTTAAGAAAACATTTATGAATTTGGGAGTGGTCGAGGAGGAGGGGGGGGGGGGTAATGGATTAGGGCATTTACATGGAAAAGCCTTTACAAAATTTTCTACTTAAGAACTTTCTCCCAGAACCAATTAATTTCTATCTATCGTTTGGCTACGCGCAACAGGCAACTGTATCTCACCCGCCTGTGTGAAAGCTTCTGTGCATTTTTTGGGCTATAATTTCCTGTCGCCACATCACGTAACTGCGATTGAATTGTGTAATCGTCGCCAAACCAGTGGCAGCGACTCGTCCGCTTGTGAAATATTGTGTCAGAACCACACACTCCGGTGCATCACTCAGCGCGCGGTGGCCCTCAAGTTTGGGGTTGGACACACAGCAGCCATTTACAGGTTTACAGAATTGGTCTGCATGTGTAACATCGGGAACACAGTCCAGAGAAATGTTCCTTTTCTATGGGAAAAATTGTCGTCTCGTTATTAACAGTCACATGTAAAGAAGAATAACAGAAAATGTCTTTTAGTGCTGTGCTTTGTTTCAGATGTCTATTTGTTGAATGATTTGTTAGTACAACTGGTATTATGTCAGACTATTTACATGCCAAATAATATAGCTGTTACATTTTCTCTAGAAACCTTGTGTTGGGAATGCAAGCCACGTCAAGGTTTACTGCATTAAACTGGACAATGGTGAACTGTTCCTAAACTGAACCACACTGGAAGGTAGAAACTTGGCCTTACAGCCACTAGTTACACCCGACAGGCAAAACAGCTACTTCCGAAACATGAGACAGATTACATTGTATTAACATGGATTTAATTGAGATCCCATTTTAATTAAACATTTTGGTTTGGGGCTTTCCCTAAATCAGAAACGGTTCCTAAGTAATGTCACCCTTTTTGCTTCTCAGGTTCCTCTGACCAGCATGCAGCTGGCCATGTTGGGAAGATCGCTGGGGAGATTCTTTCCACAATTAACTCACCCACTCTCTACTGGCTCACACTTCAGCATTCCAGTCCCCTGGCAGGACACTCTAAGAGTGCCCTTGCAGACATTGAGGGATGTGGGCTGTGCTTGCTCTAAGTAGTACAACTGGTGGCCTAAGTAGGGTTCTCTCTCCTGGGAATTACCTCAGCCTTGGCCCTGTCTGTCTTGGGTAGACACAACAAATGTGTCCTGCCTGTTCAATGAAGCAGAGAGATCTCAGGGTGAAAGAATCCCTCTTGTCAAGTTCTGCTAGCAACCTGATCAGACCTTGGGTATTCCTGTGAGCAAGCAAGGCCCTGAAGAATTAGGTATTCATCTCTCTTAAATGTCAAGGACAGTGAGCACCAATATAGGTCTGTGACTCTCCTTTGATTTATGCTGAAATGCCAACCAAGTACATAAACAGAATAACTGCAGTGAAGCTGATGTGGCTATTAAGTTTCACACCATCATTTTCCGGAACATGCACTGATGGAACAGGTGATTAGTATTTACAACATGTCATACGTTTGTCATTACAGCACGACTAAAACTCTGCAGACCCTTTTAGGGAGCGGTTCTTGTATAGAAATCAAAAAGCAACACGAGGTACAAAACCAAAATACGAAGACATTATGAGTGTCTGTGAAGACAATCACTCACCTTTAATGAGCCGCTCCGTTGTGGACTGTTTCTCTGGTTTATCTTTATCCTTTCCTGACATCTTTCCTTCGTTCGGATTTCGCAGTTGAACTACTGTACGGTTGTCCTCCCGGCTAGCCCGATACGGAGTGGCACATCGATTTTGCGGTCTTGACTTTCAGTTTAAATGTTGATCTTTCAAACAAACAGTGGGGGGAAAAAGCCCCCAAAATGCTCGACTAAAAGCTCCAGCTCTTTTTGGTGTGTTAGCTTACTTGCATCAACATTAGTGCTGGAGGAACAACTACGATGTCTGATTGTTTGCAGAAATAGAAGCGTATAGCACAAAGAGAGAGCTCCTTTGCTTTGTAATCTCTGTCAAAAATAGCAAAAATACCTGGATATTACCTTGAGCGATGGGGGCCGTTACAAAATAATCCGATTGGGTTACTCTATTTTTCGCTAGTTAGCCAGCTAACATTTTAATGTAATGGCAAATTGGCGAGCAGGAAAAGACGGCACATGAAGACTGGCGATTCATCTTCGAGGTATTAACCGGTCCCCGAAGGAAAATGACAACCTTTAGGTCGCACAAACAAAAACGTGAAGTCGATCCAAGACACCGAGTTGGTTTTGACAGTGTATCCTCCTCCACAGATTAAAGCGTAATCTGACAGTGTGGAGCAGTGGTGGATTTCCTACAACATGGTGGAGCCGCCGTGACGTAACTATGGAAACGTGACACGTGGGTTAGGCGTGCGTTCACAAACACTAGACGTTCTGTAATACATGTACAGTACACAATTAATACAATGAATTCTCACATCAAGAACAACTTGTCGACGTTCTCTCGAAGGCAAATGGAGTGCGTGTGGTTTATCTTTAACGTGTACCTTGCTTTTATATTTTTGTATGCTGTTGTTTTGGAAAAACTAAATTCGCGTCGTGGTAAAAATAAATAAATTAAAAAAATAAACGCGAATTAGCGCGCACACACTCAAAGAAAAAATATGGATATTGAGCATTCAGGTAAATTTTCATGATTAATTTAATGTACAGGATAACTTTTACAGGTGGCTTTAGTTTGACCTTCTCTCATTTTTAATGCTCGTGCTCAGTGTTAAATGTTTAAGTAATTTTTTAAAGCATTTTGTTTAATTAAAATTGACCCACAAAAATTTACAGGGGTGTCCACCAATAACTTCACATGCCTGTCTGTGACTCTTCCCGTTACTCTGTTGCCATGGCTGACAATTATCAGCAAAACAACACTTAAAGGTTTTAAGTGTTGTTTTAAGTTAAAACAGTCACTTACCGGTGATCATGGCGATCAAGGAACCAGTTGATCTTTACGCGCAGCGTCATCTTGGTCTAATGACGTCTAATGTGAACATCTTGGTAAAGAGGATTGTTTGAATAAAAAATGTAACCAGGGAATATTGTCTCTTGGTCAATTCATGGATCAAACCTGTTGGCAAGATGCCCACAACGAAACTCGAACATCCCTAACTTTTCCAGCAACCGACTGCATTTTAGAAACTTTAATTGACTTATTTTGTCGAACGACGAACTATAGGGTTAGTGAACATCTTGCACGATAGTTAACATCGAATTACTGTATTTGGTGGTGAATTTCGCACATCAACTAACTTGAAGTTTTAACATAATACACCGATTTATTCCGAAAAAACGGTAGAAGGATGAACATTTCTCTCAGGTCTTTACTCGGATAAACACATTAGAGTAGCATTTATTGGTTAATAAAAAGCATCTTTAATAATACGTATGCATGTACCCTATATTCTGGAAAATATTATAGTGACAGGGGGTCTCTCACTCGTCGACTGTTTTTTTTCCCCCCAGAAAGATTCACGCAATATCAGTTCAAGACACTAGATGGCCGTCTTGTTCAATACAAAGTAACTACCGTCGTATCCAATAGCGACAGCACCAGAGAAGATGCAACGTCAATATCAGCATGTGTTAATGAGAAATAATTCAACTGATACAAAAATTTGAGATTTATTGAACTTGTAAATAGCATAAAATTCCACTTAAACATTCAGAATAAGTAAACACCTAAACAGTACACTGGGGGGAACTCACCAACCACATAAAACCATGGCTACGTGTATCAGGTCAGCTGAACAGCAGCTAATATAAATGTTAAGAGTTTTCAGACTAAGCACAAAGGCCATGCACAAAATAATTATCTTATATTCATCTGAAATGCTTTTTCATTAAGTGATTGATGATTCAGCTTCCAATTATGTATTGTTACACTACTGTCTTGGGGGTAAATACAACTGACACACACACAACATTTCAGAGCCCTGTTATTCCACGCAATGGGTTAAAAAAATGTTTGGAAAAAAAAACAGCACATGCAAAAATGTTCGAATTCACACCAGGCATACCTCAGCACAACGTAGGAAGAATGGGGGAGATCACAAGCACCAGTCGGCACATAGCCTGCTGAGGATGTCACACTGGCACATGCTCACTGGTCTGACCTTCTGCTTCGTGTGAGAGCAGATGATAACAGTCCACAGTCACAAGCTGCTCTTTTCAAATTTCCCAACCAGCCAATTTGATCAGCAGAATAGAGAAAACGGAGCAGTCAGCAGGACGTGGCCGACACAACTACACGTGTAGGCACTCACGGCTCTTAGACAGTGCACAGCAACAGCAGTAGAGGTGAAAATGTTCTAGTTACACCACAAAAAGACTAATTCCAAAGATGGGCTAGTCCTGCGAGTCCCTCTAATATCTGTTTTGCATGTGTGCAACTGTGTTTCTGATACACATGTTACACATGGCAGACAATCTAACCAAAGACCGCATTGACAAAAACAAAAAACCTTTAATCAGTGATGCGTGAAGCCTTTGATGCTCAGTGTGAGATCATGTAAGCATATGTTAATATCAACTTAATGTTTGACATCAACTTCATTGTTGGAAGAAGCTCCAGACCACACCAAGGGTGTTAAAAGACAAAAGACACAGATTACTGCGTGACAACAGGAATCCACAGAAGACGCGCAAACAAATTGTCCTGTATGGCAAGATACAAATCCTTCATCTTCTATTTGGCTCTAAAGGCCCAAATTATTCAAATAGTTCAGCCAGCCATCTTCCCAAGTCCCTTTTGACATCTGCCCTGATATTGGACTGAGCGCAAAAGTCAGCCCTCTTGAACAAGACAGGTCTGGACCTTCCGAGACACGTTCCATTTTGATTCACAAACAAAGGTTTCCTGTACAAACACGTGTTGATCAGTCTAGATTGTTTAGCATAAACATAAATCTACTAAGTACTATTTAATAAAATGCTGCTGTATGTACCATGTGAACGTGTATAGAAAAAAATCTCACAGCATAGATGCTTTCCCCCTGAATATATTCTGGGAAATTATACATTTGTCAAAACACAGTCAATATGGTCTCTCTGCTCGCTGTGACTGGAAAACAATGACTAAGTAAACCTACATTTTTCTCCCGAGTTCTGCTTAGTAAGGATCAAGCCAATAAAGAGTGGGGGGACCAAAAATGAATGGGCTTAAAGAGCTGAGTGTACTGCACAGAGACAGGAAGTGCCAAGAGATGACAAGCTCAACAGCCAGCATGCTGCAGCTTGCGTCATGATAGGCTACACTGGGCACTTCTTCTGTGGAGTACAGGGTCAAATGGAGGCCAGGCTGATCTCACCATGATTTGTTGTTGTTGTTTGGAGTGTTGATGAGAGTGTTGAGTGAGACGCACGCACATATCCCCACAAGTACAAATTGACTTCAGATAAACGTCACTATTGCATACAGTGCTGGTCTGTCTTCTGATCTGTCTGGAGATTGGTCATAATCAGAGATGGCAAGCGCCACAGAAAATAGTTCACAAAGGAGTTCCAGTCGTGAAGTGTCCGTGGCACACACTGTCAACTCTTTCGTGGCAATGGCTTTAATTCACTGAATGATGAACCCAGGCTGCGGGGCAACACGAGAGGGGGCTCTCTGTGGCAAAGCAGGTGGGTACTGCGCTAAGAAAGGATAGCCGGATGAAACATTCGGGTAGGGTTGACCCGTTCTGGGAGGAATTGGCGGGTATGGTGAGACTGCATAGTAGGTCGAAGACTGGGGGGTAACAGTTGGAACCGGATTTAGCAGTGGGGCTGTCTGGGATGGGGGAGGTGGAGGCTTCCTCCTGGGTTGAAGTAGAGGGGACGAGTCACTGCCTTCCTCGGTGAGGAGGGAGGCTGAGGGTCTGGCTCCAGCTGACATATCCTGAGATCGGGAGGTAGATACCGATGCCTGTGGAAGCTGCTGGCCCTTCAGCACCACCTCCTGCAGCTTCTCGATCTTCACCCTTCTCAAGTGGGCCAGCTTCCTCTGGTTCTGGTAGGAATCGATGAAGGCATCAAGGGTCATGTCACCGTCCAGGAAAGAATCAGCCATATTCTGTAGTAATGAATACATTTGGGACATGTTTTTAAAGTGCAACATGTAATTAAAAAAAAAAAAGAAAAAAAAGGTACGACAGAGAGGAAATTATTTTGCTTCCACAATACCCAGTACAGTGATCCCTCGCTATTTCGCGGCTTCAGTGCATCACGGATTTTTTCTAACATATTCATAAAAATAAATAAATAAATAAAGAATCATATACATGTAGTACAGTACAGTACTGTAGATGTTGCTCTATGTGACTCGCTGTTGTTTTGCTGACTTTCGCAGCTTCTCGCGGACCGTTTGCGGACTTTAAAAAAAACCGTTTTTTAAAATATGTTTACTGTATTTTGTTATTCATAAACTAACCTAACTTATCCATGTTTAAATCCATTTAGTATACAGCATTAAGTCATGTTAATTACTTCAAAATTTACCTCTACATGCATGTATACCATTAAATTTGGCCTTATAAATATTATGTACATGTACCTATATGGGGGGGGGGGTCGCTACTTCGCATATTTTCGTTTATCGCGGGTGGTTTTGGTCCCCATTAACCGCGAAAAACGAGGGATTACTGTATGATGTGTCAGCTGTTATTATTATTTTAAAATGAAAACATTTCGACCAGTTTCAAATTTGGCCCTCTAAAAATACCTAGAGCAATATTGTCTACCAGTGCCACATCTTAAAATATCAGGACAGTATGACAGCCGGTGATAAAATGAACTGACTGAAATGGTAAATAATATCAACCACGTTTTAACAACTGATTTGTAAAATGAGAATATCAGGCAGAGGAATTACAATACAAGCAGGTCACTGTGAATGAAGCAAGACATGTATGGAGATGTCAACGTAATTACCTCCGTTTCCTCTTCTATTTTGGCTCCCTCTGCCTGCAGTAGAGCCAAAAAAATGTCCAACGATGTGTTTCCTGATTTCTGATCTAAAGTAGAGAAAAAATATGTATGACAATGATTAGTTAATTATTAATTCAAAGGTTAAAATGAATGCTTGTAGACCCAAACGATGCGAAACGTGAGGTGTACCAAGACTGATATCTTTTAACATTGAAGACTGCAACTGCTATTTTTAACACTAAGCAATGGATTATTCTAACTACGGTTTCATCTTTCTATGAAATAATAAATAAATTGTTTTACTTGTCAAACCAAGCCTTCATGTGAGAATTCATTTGGGTATGTAAACACATGCTGGCCACACGGTGCTGAGACAAGTTATGCAAAATGTGCCACTCCTGGCCCTGTGACCGGCACATCCCAACAACCACAATTGCTCTCCGTTTGCCCAGACGGTGTTTCTCTGAGTCAACTGAAAAGACCATGTTCCCTCCTAATCTCTACGTAAGGTGTCAGTTATGTTTGTGCTCCTGAGCAAGTCTGAAAGTCAACACCAGCAACTCCATGTTTGGGGTCAGATCAACCCCAAAGGGCCAAGTTATCAGGCAGGTTAGTGGCACTGTTCAGTTCATATCCAAAATGTCCACTTAACATGAAAAGTGGCAAAGATTCAGGTCTAGGATTCAGGTAAATTTATCAACGACTATGACCCATAACATCATTTGAGATTTCTTTCTCAATCCATTAAATGTTAAAGATAAGTGAGGAAAATATAACTACGAACAATGTAGAACTGAACCGCTGAGATGCAGCATTGAAAGGGGAAGTCAAGTCCAAAATTTTCTTTACAATGATATATTCAACGCGCCTCCAATAGTCTCAACTAGGCATGCCAATAATCACCAGCCGATATTGATGAAATAGGGTGTGATGGGCCATCGGAGGCTTTGAACAGATTCACCTAAGTGTAAATTTGTTTTCTTAAGGGAGTGACATATTTTCTTCCCAAGTTTTTCTGTACTATAACAATTTCTTGTATCTTTCCTACGAAAATAATTAGAGACATGTTTCTGTCTATACATTCCATTCATTTTTACCAGCAATGCACTATGCATCGCAAATGACATCAAGGAATTGACATCAATGTCATAATTTCACACACACAACTTACAGTTACAATTTGTTAAAAAAAAAAGTGACTAACATTAGCAGTACAATATGACCCATTCAAATACAGGTAACAGAAATACACTTAAAACAACGATTATGTTATAACTTAATGCATTGTGCCTGGAAATGCACTCTGGGAACCGAGTGACTAGATCATATGACACACCTGTGCAGTGTTGATGCGTTGTGTCCATCGGGGTCACAGGGAAAAAAATATATAATCAAGGACTTATGCACTGTGTTGTTAGCACAAGTTTTTTTTTATTCTGTACAAAAAAATAAAAAATACAACCAAAATTATTCTGTGGCAATTACACAATAAAGTCCAGTAACATTTCAACACTCAATAGATTAAAAATATAACTAGAGCAGCGCTGTGACAATACGATCGAGCCAAGTTCAACTGTGACCTGGGAACATTCGCTTCCCGGCCTCATTGAAAGGAAAATCTAGTAGACTGGAGCGTGGACTGTCGGTCTCTGAGCAAATCAGACTGTCTCTCGTCAGGCAGCAGGTTCCACAATATTGTCAAAATGGCACTAAAGTAGTAACCTGGAGTATTGACGAGAGAGGACATGGTTACGTTGCCACTGCTGTTGGATTGAGCACTCCAGACAGATCAAAAGTGCGGCCATCATCAAGTTATTGCAAGCTGTGCTTTGGCATATTGCTAGTGTTTACTGCCTTAGTAGTGCGAGTGAACTGAAGTTCAGCGCCATGTTTCTTGCTAGCCGCACTAGAAAGTGGAGATATCATTCGCCTTGAGTGGAATTGAAACTCTAGGAACCGGTTCTCTCCAAGAACCTGTTTTAGATTCCTATCTCTGTTTATCCACCTGTTGCCATTCATACAATGGAATAATAGTGTCCATGAGCGCAACTCAACAGGCGACAGATTCCACGCTAAACAAAAAATGGTAAATGGGCTGTCACTTGTGTAGCGCTTTTCTACCTCGGGTATTCAAAGCCCTTCACGCTGTTACCTCATTCACCGACTGGTGATGCAGCACCAGGAGCAACTGGGGATTAAGGATCTTGCTCAAGGAACCTTGACAAAGTTGCAATGGCTGGAAATTGAACCTCCAACCTCCGGCTTGCCAAACAACTGAGCCATGCCGCGCCACAAAAAAAGAAAATCTATTTGTTAAAATTTGAGTTCAGAATAAATACTAAAACACTATCAAAAATGTTCGTATGCAAATGTGCCTTAGCCCAATAAAGGGAAGCAATCTTCAATTTGGTAATTCCCCTCTCTGCATTCCTCACACTCCAAGTCAATGGACTCATGTGGGTCCTCACTGAACCTGCTCCACAACAACAGACACCTCTGTTAACTAACATGCATGTGTTACATGTTGATTCATGAGCAGTGATGCTGGTAATGCGTTACTATGTAATTTATTTTCTCAATGCATTCCGAAAAAAAATGGCCACTTTTTGCAGCAGAATCACTCAAACAGTGTTCCAGAAGGGGCTTGGCACCCAGGTTGTCGGTAATCAAGTCACACAAACACATAAAACATAAGTGGCGAGTAACTATAGGACTGTGTCGGGCCATCACATAGCCGCAGACGCTTCCGATTGGGCCACTATGAATTTATCCACTTAAATGAATCAAGCCATTTTACCACATCGCACATTCTTTGCTCGTTAGGTCAAATATTACCAAAAGGAATGTCTTGAACATGATAAATGCCCGAGTCTGGATCTACAGTATATGGCTACGTTCAAACTGCAGGGCGCGATGCCCAATTCAGAGTTTTTGTTAATTCCAAGCTTAATTCCAAGAATTGAGTTGTAGTGTGAGCATAGCCTACTTTGCCACATTCACAGACATCTCTTAACTAGTACAATTTGCTTGGATATGCCTCAAACGCCTCACCAGGAAGGCGTCCAGGAGGCATCCTAATCAGATGCCCGAACCACCTCATCTGGCTCCTGTCAACATTGAGAAGAAGTGGCTCGACTCTGAGCCTCTCCCGGATGACTGAGCTTCTCACCTTATCTCTAAGGGAGAGAGCCCGGACACCTTGCGGAGAAAACTCATTTTGGCCGCTTGTATCCTCAAACTCGTTCTTTTGGTCATGACCCATAGCTCGTGACCATAGGTGAGGGTTGGAACGTAGACCGACCGGTAAATTGAGAGCTTCGCCTGAATGATGTTCTTTTTCTCAAATGCACCATTTTTACACCAGAATTAACAGGCCACACATCTACCATTAAGTTACATTTTTGACTCATCAGTCCACAGAATGTTTTTCTGAAAGTTTTGAGGATCATCAAGATGTCTATTGGCAAATGTGAGATGAGCCTTTGTGTTCTTTTTGGAAAGCAGTGCTTTTCACCTGGGAACTCTCCCATGGATGTCATTTTTGGCCAGTGTCTTTCTGATGGTAGAGTTGTAAACACTGACCTGAACTGAGGCTAGCGAGTTCTGTTGTCCTTTGGGTGTTGTTCTAGGTTCTTTTGCAACCTCCAAGATGCGTCATCGTTGCACTCTTGGAGTAATTTTAGCTGGTCGACAACTCTGGAGTATGTTTACCACTGGTCCCAGTTTTATCCATTTTGTGGATAAGGGCTCTGACAGTGTTTTTCTGAAGCTTCACTGTCTTGGAAGTGGCTTTGTAATAATTCTCAGGCTGATTTCAATAACTCTTTGTATTTCTTCTTGAATTTCCTTGGATCGTGTCATGATGCATTTGTTTCTTGACATCTTGTAGCTTTAATGTTGTAATGGATCTCAAACTCTGGCCACTGCTTCCATAACCATTAAAATGAATGGGGAAAAGTCCCCCCTGGGAGCATTCCCCTTGAAATGAATGGAGGACACCCACCCCTGGTACAATACCCATTGAAATCAATTGGGTATTCATTTCCCTGGTAGCATACGCGTCCAAAGGATTGGGAGACACTGGCCACTCGTACCATTCCCATTGAAATAAATGAGAGAAAAGCCCTTATACTTTACTTTGTCTGATAGATTCTATTTATGTGATTTCTCGATTCTACAAATGAGGTGCTAAGGTGTTGCCTGTGACATTGAATTCAGCTTTACCAAAACGAGCGTTAGTCAAAGTTACTTTATGATTTCAAAGGTCTAGTTTGATTAAGGTCCTAGAAAACAGGATGGTTACAATTTTGAAATTTCTCAAAAAATACCCTTCTTAAAATCTCTAATTTCAATTACCAGTCGTTCAAAGTGTACGGAAATATAGTGGGTGCTTAGTAGACAATTTGCATCATTAGCTCATGTGTTTTTAGATGACTCGTAGCAAGCGCCTCTCGAGAACCCCATAAACTTAAGAAATCTTTGAACTCGGCAATAAACTTGCATCACAGTGCCTGAAGGTTTAGATAACGACTGGCAGGGTCGCCTGTTTTCTGAGTTTGGTCTTGTGACGACATCTGGCTGACACCAGAATGTCATTTTCAATGGCCAAGGATTGAGCTCAGTTGAAGCATCACAGGTAAAGTAATTAACATGTATATCCAAAATAATTTCTTTTTAATGGTATAGCAAGATATAGATTTGAACTTTCAGCCCGACTGACGCAAGCAAACGATATGACTTGTTGCGAGCATTACAAGCATTGGAATTTAGGAAGTGCTTGTTACAGTGGCTGATTTTTCTCTATGTTCATACAAATATGAAAGGGCAAAGTATTATAAAGCAGTCAACTATTCTGTCTGCAATTCGTGTCTTTTGAAAGCATTAATACATACATACACTTTAATAATCGGCCCATTAATCAGTTATTGGAATTTTCTTCTAAAAAATGCCATATCAGTCGGATGCTAATTCTAACCAAGATGTCCTGTTTCAAGAACTACAATGAACCCATCCAAACCAGCTTGTCGAACCAAAAAGCGACGACTGAGCACTAGAGAAGAGGAAGAAATGTCAGCCCACATCATCCACCACTTCCTCCGCCCGCTGCTTCTGTTTCACACCAGGCTTTGGCAGTACAATGGCCAACTGTGTTACAACATCCTCAGAGGCAGCAGACTGTGGTGGGCTGGTGGCAGTGGACAGTCAGTGCCTTGGCATCCACAGCATAACGGATAGGGGAAGGATATCCAAGAGGAGGCCACACTATACCACTTCTTAAAATAGGGTGGAGGCTAGAAATAGTTGAACTATCAGAAAGTGAAGTGAAATTTATCCATACAGCCCTAACATAAAGTGAAGTGAAATTTATATATATGACCTTAAATCACAAAAGAAAGTCTTACATCGCTTCACATGCCTACATTTGGGAAATATTAAGGACATCCCCTAATGCTGACCTAACCCTATCCGGGATCTTGTTCTTTCGGGCACGACCCCATAGCTCGTGACCATAGGTGAGGGTTGGATTAATTATTCATTTTGCATTTTAAAAGTTAAGTGTTTAGAAGGGTGGGAACCATGTGGGGTAGTTCATCATGGTTCAATAGAGGCGTAAAGCCAGCACATCCCTGCCAGGATAAGCGCATCAGAAAATTGCCGAATGGATGGATGGATGATTAATTTGTAACACAATTAAAGTTAGCATGTAAGCATGGCCCTCGACAACGGTTCGAGTTTCTCACATTGGCCTCTTTGGGAAATTAATTGCACACCCCTACTATACATACATTTAATTTGTGGAATTTGATAGATTGAAGAAAAAGACAATTGTAGGCACACAAAAGGCAACAAAATGAACATCTCATTTGCGGATGAAATTAAATCAAACTTCCACCACCATAAAGGAATAGTGGATGGCTGGAGAGCTATTTTGAGATAGTAGCTAGGCAACCACTGCATCAACACAGCCAAAAGTATCATCACATTATGCTCACACACGAGAAAGTAGTGTGAAGGTGTATCAGATTCTTTGGTGCTTATGAGACCGCATCCAAAAATCAACTCGGATTTGCAGCTTTCTTAATTTAAAATTAAGTTTGACTATTCAGCCCTTTGTGCAGCAACAATTTCTGGTTACAAAACTGTCCATTCAGCTTCTAAAGGGAAGTATCCAAACTGGAAAAACAGGTCTTCTACCACATATTTGTTCAAAGCAATAACATTACAACCAACATGAAATAAAAATGTTCAATTTCATCTCAATCCCATTCAAAAACTGATGAATGATATACTAGACCGCATCGTCACGATCTATAATCTGTATGTCATTAGGACAGACCACCTTTTGTATGAAGACAACCACTTTTCAAGTGAGCAAAAGCACTGGACCATGTGACTTGATGGGTGTTTCTAGTTGGGCAGGTGTTGCCTTTCAGATTGGTTGCTTAAACATTAGATAAAGCTTGTTTTTGGCTTTGGAGTTCACTTGTTATAACGGCATTTACTGTTAAGCAAACCACGCGCAGTAATAGTATTGTGGGTCAACCTGGTAGAATGATGGGGATGCTCAATGATCTAAAAAGGAAACACGTTGTGGCTGATGCTAACACGTAGCTGATGCCTGATTTCATTTCTGACAGAGACAGTCACGTCTGGAAGCTAGCTATAGTTAGCAGCCACAGGTTACGGTGTGTGTTTGAAGTACCGTTTTAACACAATGTCCTATTTGGTAACATCTACTAGAGATTAAAGCGGCATTAGTCAGTGAACTCACATTTCTTAACAACCAAAACAGTGTGTATAGTATGTATGCCCGTGGTTGATAACAAAGCAGGAAGAAAAAGTGAAAGACTAGCCAAGTCTCTCACTGGACTTTAAACCAATTCCCTCCCGGCCCCACGCCTTCCACCCAGGAATCTGCAGAGAAAGTGCTGATTCCGTGGAGAACAATCCTGATTCTGCGGAGAGCAAATCTTGATTCCACGGCTTGAAAGTTGAAATAAATAATTAATTTAAGTAAATAAAATGACTAGCTATAAATCTAAATTAATGAAGTAAGAAATATTTTAGGAAAATATCTGCAAAACCAAAACTGCGGAACAGTGCCGTTTTAAAATAATCCGACATCAGCATTTTCTTTGTCCCAGGAGGACAGGTTTACATTATCCATCCATTTTCCGAACCGCTTGATCCTCACTAGGGTCGCGGGGGGTGCTGGAGCCTATCCCAGCCGTCTTCGGGCAGTAGGCAGGGGGACACCCTGAATCAGTTGCCAGCCAATCGCAGGGCACACAGAGACGAACAACCATCCACGCCCACACTCACACCTAGGGACAATTTAGAGCGTCCAATCAGCCTGCCATGCATGTTTTTGGAATGAGGGAGGAAACCGGAGCACCTGGAGAAAACCCACGGAGGCCCGGGGAGAACATGCAAACTCAACACAGGGAGGCCGGAGCTGGAATCGAACCCGGCACCTCTGCACTGTGAAGCCGACGTGCTAACCACTGGACTACCGGGCCGCTCGGTTTACATTATAATACTAATAATAACAGATTTTATTTTCATGACTTATAATGAATTCAACAACACAGACAGTTCTTTCTCTGTTATGTGACGTCATCTTTACTGGCCGTCTCCATGAAATGAAGAGAAAGAAAAGCATCGGCTCAATTCCTAATAATTCCACCACCTCCCACAACGCTTCTCTGTCGATATAAGACAATTAATAAAAAGAGCCTCAACACCTGGGATCATGTTTACTTTTGCCAACACTGCCGCGTGTCATCGTCTTTTGCGTGTCACTCGACGTCATGCTTTTGTGCGCATGCGTGTCAAGTCATGGACGCGTTTAGTTAAAATCAGAGGATGCATTTATTTTTGTAATGTGAACGAGAACATAAAAAGAGAGGATTTAACAAAAAAGTAACGAACCTAAACCTAACCGACCGCGACATGGAGCAGCCAGGATGAAAATTACATGTAACTCTAATATTCTGCACCTCGCCCTTATTTCTGCGGACGTCTTTAAATTCCGCAGGGAGCTTTGAAATCCACACCAAATTCGGTGATTGCAGACTCCTGCAGGGACTACATACAACATGCATTTGACCTCCTGAATAAGGGAACATACATTATACATACATGATGCGTGCAAACGAGGACATTGATGAATCACAAACTTTTGAATGTCACCCATTGTATTCAAGTGCCATGCTTGCATTACAATTTAACTGATCGATAAATGTTGGACTGTTATGACAACCACAATAAACTGCCTCTATACCTAGAGTGGACTTGCGCAGCTGATAGGCCTCAAAGCTTTCTTGAAGGCAGCCATATCTCTTGGTAAGTGTATCTTTCTTGAGCTCCAGTCCAGGTTGGAGGGCAAGGTTTTCCTCTGCCAGGGTTCTGTTGTTAACAAGTGTTGTCTCTTTGCTTTGCTGGACTTCCTGCATCTGAAACAAACGAATGGTGGCACTGTATTTTAGCATAACACAAGAAAAAAAAGCCTACAAATTAGCTCAAAGTTCAGAAAACAAACTCAATACATGAAGGTGGGCAATTTACAAAATTTTGCCTGTCCGTCATTCGTCAGTGGCCTGGGTACCTGTCTGTCAGCGTCAGTCCGCCATCATTTCAAGCCATACTAAACTCTAATTGTGTCACTGTCAGATTGACATTTTATTGTAACCGCACTTCCATCATCGCTAAATTTCAGTTTGTCACGTCACTGCTAAAATTACAGTTGGTCACCACTATTTTAGAGCCCAAAGATATTCTTCTTCACCGTCTCCTAGTACTACGTTTCGCGCATTCGCAGGACAAGCAGCATATAATCTCCGATGAAGAACCACGCCACCTACCATGAAAACTAAAGCAAAGACGTTCCATCGTCTTTACAATCATCTCTTTGACTCAAACATTTAATAAATAACATAACTTCCATACATTTTGGAACCCAGTAGTGGATAAATCCAAGATAAGTCATGATACAACGCTGACATGGTTATTTATACCGCGCCAGTCAATGCATTCTCGCTTGCTCTCTCTGCAAATCAAGAAGTAATGGTGACAAAATAAGCAAGCAAAATAAAAGACATTATACAAGAAATTGATGTAAGTGAAAGTGAATGCTGATCGTAAATTTCACAATTCCTTTCCCTTTTTTTCTTTCTACACTGACTATATGAAGTGTCAAATAAGTGTGTGCTCATACTTATGCACTATTGGAATAAAAGTAGAGTACACATACGTTTGTGTGTGCGTGTACACATACGTTTGTGTGTGTGTGTGTGTGTGTGTGTGTGTGTGTGTGTGTGAGTGTGTGCTTACATCTGAGATCAAATTTGCTACAGTGAAAAACCCCCTGTTGTGAAAGATTTCTTGCTGCAAACATGTTCGTTGTAGAGGAGTTTCACTGTATAAATAAAGTCGTATTGTATTGTATTGAAATCTATAATGTGAGAATGACACGGCGTGGCTGATTTTCTCAGGAATTAATCCCCTAACATTTGCGAGTGTCGGCAAACGAGCGAAGGTAGCAAAATGGAGATTCATGTCAGGATTCATCAGCGTCGCAAACACTCACAAATTTCCGCCCCTCAGTGGGAGAAGAGCTTATGCTAGCATGAGGAAGAACTGTCATTAGGGCCGGACCAATATATATATTTTTTTATAGGCCAATCTTGATTTTTAGCAGAAAAAAAATGCATGAAATACCCCCCCCCCCCCCCCCACACACACACACACTTGTGTGGCACAGTGCATTTAATTACTGAAGTTATAAGGATAATAATCCTTGTCATATATGTGTTTGTGTTATCAGTAGTTGAATGCATGTAATATTTAATACATTCACGTTTGATTTAGGTTGCACTAAGGTTTTATAATTTTTGTTCCAACAAATTGTAATTTAAGGTTATGTATAAATCAGTGACATCCAGCTCAATTATTTTTTTGAACAAACTGTAACTTAAGGTTGTGTGTAAAGTAATGACATCCAGCTCAATTCCTTGCATTGCTCACCAAGCATTGCTTGTAAAAATTAAGATTTCCTTTGAATGACCTGTTTGTAGAATGACCTTATCAACAAATGACATCATATATATTAAAGGATACAAGGTTATGCTATAGATCAATGCATAATAAATAATGAGACTATTGTTACTGTAACTAGTTAGAGTACATAAAGGTAAAAATAAATTTGGAAATTATGGGCCAAATTTTGGCTGATGTGGAAGGGCCATAATCGGCCAATTTCATCAACCAGGCCCAAATTGTCATCATTTTCATAATCATTTTAATAGTGAATGGAGAAATTTATTGTTGGGGATGTTTTGCACTCGCATATTCCACAACTGCATCATGTTTCTAATGCATGTGTAACAAAATGTAACAATATTGGCATACATGAAACATACTTGATCAACTTTCCTAACAACAGAAAAAAAAGGTACTCACAAAACTACACATTCAAAAAACAGGCTAAATGTGCAAATATAGGAAGCATTATATTCGGACTTGTGGGAAGTTGAACATGCATCTTCGTGGAGTGACTCATGCATGAGCAACTGAACAAAGGAAAACATGTTATACTGGACAAGTAGCTGAATACCTGTCTGTCTTTACAAGAGCTAGATGGAAATCTTTAAATAGCATCAATACATGTGGACCTGGTTTGTGGAGAGAAAAAAAAAAGAAACACTGGGTAAGGGACAGTCTTATTTGCTACCCACACCATCCATCTTCGATAGTAGTTCTCCTAATCAGGGTCACCAGTGGGTATGTGGCCCAAGCCCTGATTCAAATCTCAAACCTCAGAACTGTGAGGCTAAAGTACTAACCATTTATCCACCTCTCAGTTTGAAAAAGGTTTGTGATCCCTGTTCTAGAATGTGTGTTAGATTGGCATGTCCCTTTCTTGTTAGAAATCACAAGTTCACAACTGAGTGTAGCTGGTAGTTCCTCAGAAGAAAAAAAAAAAAGGATTGGCTTACGACATTGATTGGCTCAAGCAGTACTCACAACAACAGCGAAGTCTAAGGAACTGAAAATGTGGCATTGAACACTGTGACCAAATTGCGCTCGGCTTTGGTTTTGTGCGCATCTCACACGTTAAATCCAAGTGTGTGTTTTGCTTTATCTGGGGCAATGGCAAAGAGAAGCACTATGATGACAAACATAAAGCCAGAAATGGAATCGTGGCAACCTACCGATAGATAAAGGGATACACATATCGTTATCCTGGCTGCTCAATACAATATGTAGAGAACAAGTTCACAACAATAATAAAAGAAGAATGGAATGTGTGTTTTGAAAGACAGTTCAGAATGTGAATACATTTCCCTCTACAGTAAACAAAGGTTCAAAGATAGCGACAGATTAACCCTGGACCAGTCTAATTCCTTTGATTATTTACTAGGAGAAACAACATGGTTTTGGTTGCGCAGCATGTCGGTGCTATTTGACTGTTGCCACTTGACGGCTGAGGGGAGGTTGTTGTTTTGCGCATTAACGGGCAGCATTTTTGCTACAGCCCAATTTGGGGCTCTCTACCCATTTGCGGCACTTTTTTAAGGCTTGTTGTTTTTACCCAGATGAGTGGTTTTCTTTTCTTCTTTTTTTTTTGTTCGTTGCCCTCTTGGGGGATGAAGATCAGGGTATTTTTATCAGGCATATTTGTCAAATGTGGGCCAGTGAAGCTCTTCGACTCTTGTGATCAAGGGCTATATAAATAAATTTGACTTAACTAGTCCTTTTGTCATTACGCAAAGTGTGCCTCACGCGTCTTGACATGTTGGGTTTTGCACAAAATGCAACCTTCAGCTCGCCTTCAAGATTCTTGTTACGACAAAGCAGGCATTGAGATCACAGGTAAGGTATTGTGTTCAAAAAGAACTTGTGGTGCATGCTTGAGTTTCAGTTAATGACCCATGGCACCCACTTTCTTTGTTTCCATTCAGTGTCTTTTAGAAAGAAAAAAAACGACTCCGACAGAACCTATGCATGTCTTTATTTGGGTGTGTAAATAAACCACTCCCACTCTGTAGCTTATGGAAAGAGGAAACCATGGAGACTGACAAGACAGGGTGTGGATCAGAAACAGAAACATTGACTCGCAACACAGTCATCTTTAAACTTTGAAAAGGTGAAATGAATGTAGCGCACTTGAGTCCTATACCTTATGACTGACAGCGGGGGCCTTTGGTTTTGTTTTTATGGAGGCCAAAATTAGATCAACATCACGTACATTATCCTAAATTATATTTGCAGAGTTTGAATAAAAAGATGAAGTAACTGGCGTCCGTCTGGGCATCGCGTTGAATGTTTGCAATTATTTTACTTCCCTCGCGGGATGAACGCGGTGTGTCCTCGGATGGTTACATGATAGGTAGCGTGTCACAATGTAATAAATGATTGCGATAGGAAAATAACCTTGAGCAACTGACGCATCAAATTACAATGAGTCGTAAAAGCACACTCAAGTCTCAATTTTAGATCACTCAAGTACCGTAACACAAATTCCCGAGTTCAAAGCAAATTGTTCCTGTGCCCGCATTTCGCTTGCTTCGGTTTACTGGAAACACTGTTCTCGGAAAATAGGAAAATCCGCTTCATGCCTTTTACATTAGATAATCGTGACAGTCAACTCACAAGTTAGCAAAGACAGTAATTAGCAGGTTTTCCCAGTGCTGTCTGGCAGGACCACACGTATCCGAAAGTGTCGTCGCTAGGAAACTTCTTGGCATGTTTTCGCGTGACTCACCATGACGGTGCTTCTTCCTTACAGGGGTCTCACTCATATTCCAACAGATTCGTTGACATATGTAAAGTCTGTATTCGGCCGAGGAAAACAAAACGCCTGGAGCGATGTCGTCAATTGAATACACAAATAATCAGACTTGAAACAATCCTTGCCGATGTTTGCTTGACAAGGTTAACAACGTATACGTTATTCAACATGTACAACTACTTTCAATGTAGTCATTTACACATGTTTTTACAATACAACAACAAATATTCATGCAATGTCGAGGGGCGTTTTGGGGGAAAACAAAACAAAGGATTCAGGAAACGGCAATCGACGGGAGCCAGTAGCTAGCAACTGACTACATTAGCAAGAGCTCAACATACCTCGTCCATCTCTTGAATCATTTTGGTAAGTTTTTCGTCGTCCTCCAGAATTTCGTTGAGCTGCGTCAACGTGTACTCGCTGAACTTGTTGGAAAAGCTAGACATTTTCACTGTCGTCGTGTATTTCTCCTCGGCTTCAGCCCCTCTTCTCGCCTCTGCTTGTGACAGCTGACTGAGCTTCTCAGGAAGTACATTGCATGTAGGCCCAATGGTGCTTTCAAGACCTGACGGAAATACGCCAAACACCTCAAGACCTGACGGAAATACACCAAACACCTTCGGTTCATGTCTTTGAATACGCATTTGGGAGCGATACCACTAACAAGAAAGAGAGTAAATAAGATATATTTAAACCATTTCAGAAATAAAACAATCAGGAAATAGAAGCTATGTTATATACTATTTAGTTTGTTATTTAGTTATTATTACCATATCTGCACGTATAATAAAACTAATCCAGAAAAAATCACACGTCCAATTGTAAGTGAATGCAGCATTTGGCCTTAATCCATCAATCATAAACGAATAAAGGGAACACTTATAACACACTACCAGGCGGATTAAATATCCACTTTTTATTGAATACATACGTATTTGTTCAGAACAAAGTGATTTAGAATCATTCAAAATAAAAGGGAATATGTTGCTCAGTGTGTGGTATTTAAATGCCTTCCTACAACATAGGGGCATGCTCCTGGTGAGAGAACTACGGATGGCCCTGTAGGGTGCGATCACCTGCTAAACCTGGATAATCAGTCAGCAACAATTGATAGGATTCAGGTCTGGGGACTGGGTGGGCCAGTAAATCACATCAATGTTTTTGTCATCCAAGAGCTGCTAACATGCCAACCCTGAGTCCTGGCATAGTAAACTACAGTGACAGAAAGAACAAAGGGCCCACTTTGGCCACCGTTGTGGATGTGTGGCCCTTATGTTAACATTGAGCAGAAACATGCTGTACTTTTTTAAGGAGAAGAAAAATCCCAAACTATCTGGCCCTATGTGGAAAAAAATAATTGCCAATAATTCCCAATAACTTGTCTTTTCTTGAAAATGTGTGACAAGCTGTTCGATGAGTTGTCCTTGCACTCTCAGTGTAGTTTTATTTGGCCAAACACTCTTGTTCACCATTCTTAATTTTCTTAATCTGTGGATGATGACTCCAACTGGGTTGTGGGAGTCAAAGCCTTGGAAATGTGGCTTTGTAACCTCGTTGAAGTTTGTATTCTGCTCAATTATAACTTTCTCATGTCCACAGTGAAACTCTGTTTTGTAGCCAGATGTGTCCTTGAAGTACACTACCTCATCAGTTAGACATAGGAATGCACCAGCTGATAAAAGCTAAGAATCGGTTTCGAAACGAAAGTCCTGATGCCAGACCATACATTTCGGTACCGCTTTTCTGATGATATCACTATGATGTGAATCCCTCTCTTCTTCGCACTCATGACATGCAGCCATTTGTCCGTAACTCACTGATGCCCGAAATATTCTGTTAATAAAAGCTTCGAAGAAACTGCTCGACTCCAGCCTGTATTTGGATAGACTGCCACAGACTTAGAACACTTTGTTTCTCATTTGTTCCTATATTTGGAGTGTAGCATAATGCAATTCTTTAGATCTTGTAACCCTACCTCACTTTGTCTGACAGGTACTATTTCAGCGTACATGATTTCTCAATTCACCAAATCTGGTGAACAGCCTGGGTGTGACTAGCAAAACTATACTCAGCTGTCCAAAACCTGTGATCAATTTCAACTCATGACTTAAAACGGGGCAATTAGTTTCCCAAAAAAAAACCCCCCATAGGTTTGGATTATTTTCCCCTTTATTTAATCCAATTTCCTTTAGAAACTGCATTTTGCATGCAAGTTGCTGTCAGATATTAAAATTGGTTTGATGATTTGAGACATTTAAGTGTGATTTAAAAAAGAGAAAGAAATAGACAGTGGAGAGAGAGAGAGAGAGAGAGAGAGAGAGAGAGAGAGTCAGCCACAAACAGAAGCGGTCATTAGTATTATTGAACTATGTATAGTCAATGATTCAATAACCAAACAGGAAACTTTTCCACACAGTTTATTCTCAATAGCGAGGATTGTACTCTTGATCACTTGCACTGCTGCTTTGCCTGCTACGTTGGTATCCATCAGGCTTCCAGGAGGAATTCTCTGAAAGATTTAGAACTTCATCCCCAGTCTCGATGCCCAGAACCTGTCGCTGCACCAGTTTGTAGTACAGCCCCCCGCTGGCCATCAGCTGACCGTGAGATCCCTGTTCAGCCACATGGCCCTTATCAATCACGATGATGCTGTCTGCCCTTTCAACAGTACTGAGCCGATGTGCAACCACTAACACTGTGTGCTCCCTCATGATGTTGTTGAGAGCTTGCTGAACCTGTAGGAACCATAAGATGAAGGCAAAGATCAATTGAATCTTTTTTTTCCCCATCAACTCTTGAATTCTCTAACAGTGGAACCTCAAAGACAGATGCAACTGAAACTAAAGCAATACCGCTTTGATTTTAATATCACAGAGCTGATGACTAGGTGTGCGGTAAAAATATATTATACGATCTACATCATAATGTTTGAGTCCATACAGTATAATGTGTTAGATTAAACACTCAGGTACTCCTGGAAAATTGGGTTCACTAGGTTGCAAAGTTTAGTCCCCCTCCCTCCTGGTGCCGGCTTATGAGAAAAAAAAAATTTGCTAATCTCCATCCATGGATGGGGCAGCAGCTTTGGTAGGGAAGCCCAGACTTCCCTCTCCCCAGCCACTTCTTCTAGCTCTTCCCGGCGGATCCCGAGGCGTTCCCAGGCCAGCTGGGAGACATAGTCTCTCCAGCGTGTCCTGGGGAGTCCCCGGGGTCTCCTTCCAGTGGGACATGCCCAGAACACCTCACCAGGGAGGCGTCCAGGAGGCATCCTAATCAGATGCCCGAGCCACCTCATCTGGCTCCTCTCGATGTGGAGGAGAAGCGTTTGCTAATCTGTTCGCTCCATATACAAAACAATACTCAGTTTAGCACATTGACAAGAGAGGATCACATTTGAAGAAGGAAGATTCTTCCTGTGTGTTCCTCTCTCATCGACGTGCTGAATTGAGGGTACATATTAGTAAATTGAGGATAAAGATTCATAAATTCAGGATACCGTACAGTAATCTGAGGTATTATTGTAGTATTAGTAAACTGAGGGGCAACTGTCTCTTGTCCTGCGAAAGTATTTGCTGAATTTGTTTTCCCAAATGTAGTAATGATAAACTTTGAACATTCAATAATCCATAAATACTGGAAACATAAAGTGAATATGACTATGATGCTATTATTTTTAATTGTGAGCCATCCACAATTTGACCATATGTTCAATCAGTTCCATCTCCTAACTTTTTTCTTTTGAGGGCCACATACAGAAAAATGGAAGGATGAAAGGGGCACTTTTAAATTCTTCAACTTTTTGAAACATGCTAAAGTCGTTCAAGAACGCAGTTATATATTGTTAGTATTGTCGAGTTAATGTCTTCAGCTTTCTGCTAAAGGTGTTAAAACAAATAGTTTTTGGGGCAGCTAACAGCCGTGAATCTCACCGAGTCAATCCAGCTCGGCACCAACTAGCAGCCGAATCCCACCTCCACATTCAGAATCCCAAAAAGAACAAACTGTGGTAAAGTGACCATTTTTCAAACAGTTACTTGAGGATCATTAATGTGAGGTCTTCATTAATCAGCCATCGAAGACAAAGTGGAAGATGCGATTTTTGCCTCTAAAATTGAATGATCTTTTTCACTACACCGTTTTGAAGATAAATTGTTACTCTTTTAATCATGAATGGTTTATTTGCATCTTCAAATATCAAGAAAAGTTCGATTGTATAAAAACAAAACAGATTGTTCATTTTGGTGCGGGACTCCTGGTTTCAAATTTGAAGTAAATTTAACTTCTGGTGCATTTGACTTCAAAGGTTCCACTGGACAGCATTTAGTGATTCAAACCAAGTTATGGGATTTTATTACATCTCAAGAGTGTCTTAAACAATGAACAATGTTCACTGGGGCAAAGCAATGTGACTCACAATGTGTTCACTTTCTGCATCCAAGGCACTGGTTGCTTCATCCAGGATAAGAACACGAGGGTGTCGGACAAGAGCTCTTGCAATCGCCACCCTTTGTTTTTGCCCACCTGACAATTGTGCGCCTTTCTCACCAACACCTAGCGAACAGTTGGATGCCAACAGTGAGAGCAGAAAGTTAATTACTGGTCTTTTTTTTTTTTTTTTTTTTTTAGGGAAAATATATTTGGAATTCAGTAACTAAGATATGCAATAATAACTTGTTTGATATCCTTGAGGAAGGTCCATGATGAAATCATGAGCATTTGCTTTTGTGGCTGCCTGGATGACAGCCTCCATGGGGACATCAGTCAGACCATAAGTGATGTTCTCCTCAATTGTTCGGGCAAAAAGCACTGGCTCTTGGCCCACAAGCGCCACCTGAATAGGGATTGCGTCAAAATGTAAGGGTATGTATTTACGTCCTGAAACATATCGAATGTCACAGCAGAAGGTCCAATTTTTTTTTCTTGACGGTCTGACCTGAGAGTGGAGGTCTCCATGCTGGAAACTGCGAACAGGTTTTCCATCCAACAGGACTTGACCCTGCTGAGGAACATAGAAGTTCTCCAATAGGTTGACGCAAGAGCTCTTTCCGCTGCCTGAAGGTCCCACCAGGGCAGTTACCTCGCCAGGCTTTAGAGTGAATGACACTCCCTGCATCATACCAATTATTATTTAAGTAAATTGAGTTACAGAGAATGTTATACTGTCGGTGATTTTATAAAACCTTGAGTATTTCAATCTCTGGCCGAGTAGGGTAGGCAAACTTGATATCTTGAAAGTCCACCAGACCAGTGAATGTCTCCAGAGTCTCTGTACCATCTGCTGGGTGGTCAGGTTTTCTGTCCAAGTACTCAAAAACCTTCTCAGCAGCTCCTACGCCCTGCATGAGGCCTGAGTAAACTGATGCAATGTTCTGCAAGATGAAGTCCACATGAATTCAGATTACAGACCTCACCAGTAGTTCAGAGACAACACACACAAGAAGAGAAAAGAAATAGAGATCAAATACCGCCAAACATTCCCCCATTTCAAGCATGTATATGAAAAATGATAACAGCTGGCTGCTTTCCATCTGACCAGTAACCACAAGGTGGCCACCATAGGCAAGGATGGTCACCTCTAGAGCAAGCTCTGAGATCTAGAAAACAGAAAGACTGAGATGAATAGCAATGAACTCATTCGGTAATCAATATAATTAGTGATGCATCATCTGATACCTACACAACTGGACCACATATAGCAAGCATATGCCAGGGCTTGTTTCTTGTTAAGATGATACATGACAACGAGCTTGTCGTAGTAGGAGTCAGCCTCTCGATGCTCGTTAGCGAAGCTTCGTACTGTCTTCATGGCTGAAATGGTTTCTTCTGCAACTTTGTTAGCCTTTGCAAGGGTTGTTTGCACCTCTTTCGTTAGTTTCTAGGGTGAAAAAAATCCAAGTGGTAGCTGATTAATCTTAAAATTAAAAATAAATGACTCCATGATAATAATAATAAGAATAAAACATTAATTGGTAGATTACCTTGTAGTAATTGCCATAATACTCAGACAGAAGGGCAATAAAAGGAAGCCCCATCATGTTGACTAGCGTTAGCTTCCAGGACATCCCAAACATGAAAATGAGAAAGCCAACAGCCTTGATGGTGCTCCTCAAGAACACGTTGATGTTCTGGGAGATGAGGTCACTCACTTGGGTGGTGTCAGCTGACAGACGTGAAGTGATGTCACCTGAAGAGTGATAAAAAGATGAGAATAGTAAAAAGGATTGATGTTACGATGACGCTTAACTCACCTGTATGGTTCTCATCAAAAAATCCAATATCCTGATTCATTAGAGTTCTGAAAAGGTGGTTCCTGAACCGAAGATTCAATCGTGCAAATGTGAGCGTAAACACTCCTCCACGCACGCCAACTGCAATTGAACTGAATAGAGGGAACGTGGTTAAAAGTCAGGCATTTTAACATCATCTTTATCATGATCCACATTCATGACATCCTGGCCAAAAACCTTGTCCAGAACCAATCATGCTGCTTTTTTTTTTCTTAAAGAAGCGTTATTTTAAAATGAATGTGCTCCCCATTGTTCCTTAAGACTGCGTGTATACCTACAGTCATTCTGTTTTACCGACTAAAAATGTTACTGAATTAGAAATATAGAAAAAATAAACAAGAATAACAACACAGTGCTAATATGAATCAGCACCAAATTTATGCCCAAGGATGATTCACACCTCCTACAAATAACCAGTCAGGTAAATTGATGCTTTATTCGGAGGTGGACATTTCAGTTTGTCTCTCATATCCTTACGTCATTATTTCAGGCCGGCCCACTAGGTCGGCAGCGGTGGGAGCCAATCGGCATCAACAACATATTTACTGTCACGTGCCCAAAAAAATAAATAAATAAAAAATTAAAAATAAATAACAACAGACAAAACACACATTTCAATGTCCTCCTGATACTATGCTTTCAGTAGGCGAGTAGGAGCCAGTGCGAAGCGCTTTGAGTGCCTGGTAGGTGGAAAAGCACTCATTATGGAGTGCGGAACCCAAAGGTAAACAACACTATTTTTTTTCCTGTTTTTTTTTTTTTAACTCGAGTCTGCTTGTGCTGTGCCTGCGTGATGTAGTAAAGAGTACATTCCCAATCCCGAGTGTATGTCACCGGCGGCGATAGACTGACTGGGATAGCCTGAAATAATAACGGAAGGGTGACAATCAAACTGACGCGTCCCCCCCTGGCTTTATTCTGTTTGTAAAGATGAAGAAACAATGTTGTATATTAATGACCCGCACCAAAATGATTTTATTTTTCCATACAAATTTTGTGGAAATTGCTTATGCTGTTCAATGTATTCCTTCTACCATAGAACGAAACCTCCTTTCCTAAGGTAATACAGTATATCGTTTCTTCAGACATTTTCAATATAACTTTAACCTCCATCACCACATACGAAAAACCACACACTGAGATGGCAAGAGTCACGTGGTGTGCATCATATGTTAAAAAAAAATGGACCTCTCCCTACGCCCCACCAATATGTCTATTGGTGGGGCGTAGATATATATACATGATACTCACCTGGTGAAGGCCAGGGCTGTCAGTGTGATGGCGGGTTTAGCAAAGTATTCCATGCTGTGGTGAACCACAATGCTATCTATAGCCTTACCATAGTAGTATGGTATAAAAGCTTCGCCTGTGGGTGAAAAAAAAAAAAGACAAGAGTCAAAGTGGACGCCATACCAAAGATTACTCAATAATCATTGGTTAACAAAAATTATCATTTTAATGGCTAAATGATTCAAGAGTAACCAGTGATTTCACTGTGAGTGACATTTATGCTAATTTTGTCCATTTACTTATTTTTACTATCCACTATTTATCCAGGTACAGCAACTGAGAACAGATTTGCCGTCCTGGCGGCAGAAAGCAGGGTAAAGTTGTAACTGTCATATGCTCGTGCAGGAGTTTTTTGCCTCACTCAAATTATCCTCAAATGAGGGTAGTTCGAGCGTGGGTTTCTTTTTCTCCCCCTCTCCCTCCCTTGTTTCTTTCTGACTTTCGGGTTGAGTGAACGCTGGCGCGTTTTGGCTGCCGCTGCTCAACCCGTATTGTTTTGTGTTTTTTGTTATTGTAAAGTGTCCTTGGGTGTCTTGAAAGGTGCTTATAAATAAAATCTATTATTATTATTATTATTATAAAGCGAAGCAAAACAAAAGCAAATAATGTTGAGACAATAAACAGAGTATGCCCTGAGACTGACAGGCGACCAGTTCAGGGTGTAGTCTGCCTTTTGCCCAAAGTCAACTGTGATAGGCTCCAGAAACCCTGGCGACCTTGTTCAAGATAAGTGGTGTTGAAAATGGATGGATGAATAAACAGAGTGATCCATCACGAAGGCAGGAACTGTAGCAGGGAAGCCCAGACTTCCCTCTACATAGCCACCTCGGCCACCTCTTTTGGGTGGTCCCACGGCGTTCCCAGGCCAACCGGGAGAAATAGTCTCTCCAGTGTATCCTATCTCATCCTCGGAGCCAATAGGACTTCAGCTGGCTCAACTCGGAGCCCCTCCTGGATGATCAAGCTTCTCACCCTACCCCAGACACCTTGCGAAGAAACTCATTTCGGGCGCTTGTATCTAGGATCTTGGTTTTCGGTCATGCCCCCGAACTTGTGACCAAAGATGAGGGTAGGAACATAGACTGACGGGTAAAATGAGAACTTTCGGTTCAGCTCCTTCTTTACCGCAACAGACCGATAGAGGGTCCGCATCACCGCACCAATCTGCCTGTTGAATTTCTGCTCCATAATCTCTTCACTTGTGAACAAGATCCAAAGATACTTGAACTCCTCCACTTGGGGCAGGATCTTTTTTTATTTTTTTTTTTTTTTGCAGAATAAAAATCTAACTGAATAACTAAAATTTGACATTTTTTCTAGGATTGACCCTAACACGCAAAACACTGCAGCATGGTAAAAAGAGCAATGATGATTAATCATTTTGAATGCACGAGACTTAAAATGAAAATAAACAAGAAATAAAAATAAAATAAGAAATATTACTAAAGAAAGAACTTATTGATTTTATTGTATTTTTTTTTTCATTAAATTTGCAGTAACCTGGGTGGGCGCGTGTCAGTTAACCTCAGGTGGCCAACTGACCAGGCAATACTGTTCATGTCGGTGGGTGTTAAAAGAAAACACCCAAGACAAAGTGGATGGCAACATGTTAAATGGTGTCTATTCGAAACATGCACTGATGACTAACATTCTGGTAATACTACAGCATTTAAAACTGTAAAATATTTTGAATCTGACTGTACCTGAATGTGTTATCCAGCGATTATGATTATAGCACGTTGGTTCAAAAAATAGAAAGCTCCTGATCAGTAATCCAACTAGATACTCACACACAGCAGAGATGATGAGGAAAATGATGGCGACAGTTAAAAGTCCGCCATCTTTTTTTGTGTAGCTCAGCAGACGCCCCAATGTAGCTCCTGTGGTGGTCTTCACTCTTTCTTCTTTCTCACAAGTGTTCTTCCTCTCACTGCACCCTTCCTTTTCCTCCTCTTCACAATCTGGTTCAAGCAACTTCTCTGTGTCCTCACAATGTCCCAGTCTATGTCTGTTGCCATTTTCCTTCCCTAGAACCCACCACAGTACCAAAATTGCCAATGAGGAGAAACAGGTCCAGCAAATCAGACTCAAAGACCAGGGACAATGAGATAGCGGCTCAAGTTCACTCAGCATCAGCAGCTTGGCCAGAGTATACGTTATGATGGTCTGGCAAACTAAGACGATGAGGGTTGTGAGTTTCCTCAACCTATGTGGTCCATGCTCCCTGTTCCAAAGCACCCCAACAGAGGCACCCAGCAGGAGAGAAGCTCGAAGCAGTGCAGTCCCCCAGATGTCCAACACTGACCGCAGAATGCTAAAGTTCAAGCCATCCTCCAGAAATATGTTAATATGTGATCCATGAATGTAGAGGACCGTGGCAATAATAACGTCCAGTAGGCTGTATGATATAGTACAGCTCACATTTATTTTAGTACCCATGCTGATTTCTTGGGGAAGAGCGAAAAAAACGTAATATTTGAGAATTTGGTGCCAATTATCGTCCTAAATCCCTCATTGTAATTAATCTCTCGTTGACGTCTATTTCCTATATTCTGGCAATTCGGGTTAGACAGTCACCAAATAATTCCGCAACAAAAAATAATTGTTACTTTGGGGGCTATTTATATGACGTGCCGGCACTATTTTTGAGCCAACCATGTTAATTTACTAAGTGTTAATTTAGTAAATCGACTGCACCTTGCTGCCCAAGTGCAGTCGACCTGCTTCTATCAACACCTCTCACACGCAAGTCTCGTGGCTGCAGTTTTAGTGCTAACAAAGTCCGAAGAGGCTTACCGGTGAGATTCTGAATTAAGAGGCGCAGAATGATGAAAAAAAACCTTTAAGTGTGCTGCATTAACCTCTCACGGCAAAGTGCGCTCGCAATGTCAAGTCGCGGAGGTTTGCTTTTAGGTGACAAGAGCGTTTATCCCGACGTAATGGGAGTACCCCCTCCGAAATCCTGATAGTTTGACATTTACTTGAGAAGTAATGCACGTTACTGCAGCGACCCCCGCATTCGCTCCGCGTTCCGACGATTAAGCGGAAAAAAACACGAGTTGGAGTGACACTTGAACATGAGCATTCCTGAGGCGGAAGAAAACCGGCTCTAGCTCCGCCCACAACCACTCTGCTCGTTCCTGCTCGTTCAAGAACACCAAGCCGTGAATTTTAAAGACGACGTCAGTGATGCATTACATGACTTCGTGATGCAAGCCTTTCAAATGGTGTACGCCTGTACGGCATGGTTTGCATATCGAATTGCTTATACGTATTTTGAAATACACTGCGCATTTCAGCCTCTTAGCTCTTAATAGTGCGTGTACGTTATTTACCAAAACGCACTAACGACTGATATACGTACATCATAATGCAGATGTTATTTTCGTAATCTACACATTTAATTAACATTCAGTCAAGAGATACTGCATCTTGTGACGAATACGTAATTCATTACTGATTGTCAGAGTTAAACGTTGTGGTTTGGTTGCCTGGGAGGAACCAGGGGAAAGTTTGAAAAAAAAAATGATATTCACAATATAAAAGGCAACATCATTCATGAGTTACTTAAGACCATTCTTCAACAACAAAATTCTACCAGAGATAAAGTAGACTGAAATAATTTAATATTTTCTTAGAAAATATCTATATTTGATTTTGGGCTCTGACAAAGAAGGACAATTGATGTCAATGTCAGAGACACTTAAGTGTTTGAGTGTTAAACTGACCCTGATAGCTAAAAACACTGCACTCATTTTATATAACACTATCTGGATTTCATTTTCCATTCAAAACCTCAGATATGTCACATACAGTCTCCTTGTGAGATGAGCATTCCACTGAGTCCAAAATTCTCAGTGGACATCAGACTCAGCCAAGTGATACGTTAATTCATTTTTTATAACTTCAGAGCTACTTTGCTGGGTGGCCAGCACCGTCTCCACTGGGAAAGACAGATATAAAGCCTCTTCTTTCCGTTTTTTCGAGGAAGGAGGACCTCCAGTGCAAAACAGTGGCTCTGATGTTTTTAAAGTCATTGCAGGGTTGTTGTGTGCCTTTCTTTTTAGGTTCTTCTTCTCCTGTTTGTAGGCCGCTTTCATGTTGGCTATAACCTGAAAGGAGGACACACATTCAGAAACCAAACAGGTGAAGAAATGTGTTTGAACTACTCCATAAACATACACTAATTGTATTTTTTTTAAATTATCAAACATACATTGTATTTGCTATCATGCTAAATGCATTCACTAAAATAACACAAGATCAGTTTTCTTGGATGCAGTGGAACAA
The DNA here is from genome assembly GCF_054856545.1 of Hippocampus guttulatus. Classification (NCBI taxonomy): domain Eukaryota; kingdom Metazoa; phylum Chordata; class Actinopteri; order Syngnathiformes; family Syngnathidae; genus Hippocampus; species Hippocampus guttulatus. The sequence goes on from NC_141265.1 coordinate 2,989,036, forward strand.
ATCTCCGTTTTGTGTGTGTGTGTGCGTGCGTGCGCAGACACTACAGTATGCAATACAAAGAGACGGAATGATAACCCCCCCCCCCCCCCCCTTATGTGAACTGTTTTATCCTTTTATCCTCACAAGGGTCGCGGGCATGCTGTGACCTATCCAAGCTGTCTTTGGAGAGTTGGCGGAGTATAGACTGAACTGGACGCCAGCCAACCACAGGGCACATAGAGACAAACAACCATTCACACCTCAAGACAATTTACAGTTGAGTGTTCCATTAACCTAAAGCATTTCAAGCCAGACACAACAGTAACATGAAAATAATGACTCCATTCCACATACAAATTGCACATCTTAAAAGATAAACAATTACCAGCTGCTTAACAGTGTTCTGCTGTTCTTGCATTATAGTCATGTATGTGGAACCCTTATCTTTGACAGAATACATGTCCTGCTCATGATCATCATATCCAAGTGGACCAAGTGTAGCCTATGTGAAAGCAAAGGGAATTTAGAGAAAAGAAAACCAACTTGTTATAAATAGCTTGTGCCCAGTCTTACCTGGTTTAGAGTGTTAGCTTTCCGGTTGAACATGAGAGAATAAGGGGTGAATTTGGTTGTGGGGTTTATAGATGTTCTGAAGAGAAACAGCACGGGGTCCAGGAAGTCATCCCACTCTGCCTGTTTTTCCATCACCATCTGCATTATGGCCTCCTTCAACAACGGACTGGTGCAATCGTGTAGCGGGTTAAGTTGAGGCTGTGCTAGAGGAGAAACTTTCTGCACGATACCCCATCTGCTGCTCAAAAGATCTGTAACCTGCAAACAATAACCCACAAAACACTGACCCGCCAGAGAGCCACGCTTTGTCATCCTCTGAATGGTTCATTATTGACTTACATCTCACCTCATCACAGAAGTCTGGGCTCTGTGTGCACACGATGGTTTTAGGGGCACCAAACCTGAAAACGGGGTGAAAGTATAATTCCAATAGTAATACATTTCTAACTAATAAAACAATACAGCACAATACATCCCGATTGATATAGCGCTTTCACAACAGTTGCAGCTGTAACAAAGCGCTTTACAAAACAGTTAACATAAAGTAAATGATAAACACAACACATAACACATACAAGGAAAAATCAAATGCTTTTCTGAGATAATTTGATGTTAAGGCGGCCAACTGGTTAGCACGTCCGCCTCACGGTACTGAGGTCCAGGGTTTGAATTTGGGCTTCCGTCTTCCTGTGTAGAGTTCAGGGTGTACCCCGACTAACACCCGAAGAAAGCTAGGATAGGCTCCAGCACGCCCGCAACCCTCAAGAAGATCAGCGATTAGGTTAGTAGTGGATGGATGGATGAATTTGATGTTCAAGTTTTAACTAAAAATCTTAAATGCACATGTCGAGGTTCACTACATCAGATTATATGGGCCAAAGCAGTTTGAAAATGTTTAGATATTAGGGCTGGACGATAATTCAATATCAATATGTATGATGAACGAAAATGCCTTGAATAAAATGTTCAACAGAAAATAAATCTGACCGCAAACCCCTACTATGGCATTTTGTGTGTTGTCAGCAGCGCACAGCTGCCCCCAAAAACGAAGAAGCAGTTAAACCAAAAAAGAAGCCACTAAACCAATAAAGAAGTGGTGTACCTTCGTTCAAATAAATAATCAGTCAACTACAATACAGTACGACTCACATGTACTAACCGATTAAATACCTCTAGGTGGATATGTGATAAACAAGGAATTCCTTGTCTTTGACGTGCGATGGCCAATGTTAGCCATTCCAGACTCTTGGCATCACATTGTAGTCAAAATCAGGTAAGTGGTTCGCTAAAAAGCTAAACTTCGGTAGTCCTAAAACGGTTTACAATTCACTGGTGGAGGGGCAATTTTGCACGTTACAATATACGCAGAAACTGGGGGGAGGGGGGGTTCAACTTTTCAAATGGTTAAAAATCAATAATCATCAAAATTGACTGATATAAAATACTTATGTTCTGGAACATTTTTCAGCCATACAAAGCACATTATGTTTAAAAAGTGTTCGCATAATCTTTATATTGACCAGTTTATTTGACTTTTTCATAGTTGCATTGACTTGTTAAAGATTAAGTACTACATATTAAAATAAAATTATTCAAATTCAGCCTTTTTTCTCTGGGCCATTATTTTAAATCGTAAAAAAAAAAAAAAAATCTCTGACATCCCCCAATATAAAATACTCATATTGTACTTTTCAGTCATATCGCCCAGCCCTAACAGATGTAAATCATCCAGAATGCTAAACTGTCAACAATACTTTGGAGGGGTTTTTTTCTCTTTCTCCATGGCTCCCAAAAAGGAGGAGATACTGACATAAAACACAAATTTAAACACGAACTTGTTGACAACTCCATACGTTCAGCATCATTTTAAGCGCTCAGAATGTGTGCTTTTACCTGGACATACATTTGGAAATACACCTCGCAATGGAGACAGCATCCATCTTTTGCACTGGAAATGCCTCGGGCCATTTGCTAAAGTAATCAATGAGAACAGTAGCATGTGTATTCAATTGCTGGGTCTCCGGGAAAGGCCCTGTAGTACACACAAAGGAAAGCAGAAAACATTTTTCAAAGCTGGGACCAATGGCACAAAATACATTTTTATTTGTTTCAAATTGAAGCAAAAACCTATTATGTCAATTCCAACGATATCCCATGGTGCATCAACTTTGATTGGTCGGACAGTCCTCGACAGATTTTTATTCCTCTCTGTATGTTGACATGTCTCACATACTTTTATCTGAAAAATCAAACCATGTGGGTTAGGCATGCTCATTAGCGCCCCAGTCCAATGGTGTGAAAATAATCACATAATAACAGTACCCAGTCCACCACATCCTTGATGATGCCCAGCCAGTAGTACTTGCTTTGAATTCTGTGGACGGTCTTCTTCTGACCCAAATGATGTCCAATGTCATTAAAGTGGCAGTCGAGAAATATCTGCCTCTTTCTCTCTGCCTCAATGATAACCTCTCTCTTTTCGTCTTTCTTTGGCCCCACATAATAGAGCTTGGCGTCTGAAAATGAAGAGACACATTTAAATATAGTGGGTGTAGGCAGTAGAGATCTTAATTATTTCAAGACACAAGAAATGTGAAATGACTAAATGATTGTGAAAGACAGAGACAGTCTTCTTGTTTTCCTGACGACTACTAAACATCACTATGAAGTTAGGTTGACGTTTACGTCTGGCATACACTTTCCTGACCCCCCCCCCCCCACAAAAACACAACGTTTCCAGAGTCATTATGTTTTATTGATAAAGCTTTTACCAATGATAATAAATGAGCGGAAGTAGCCATGACAAACAACGTTTTAAAAGTTGATAATTTAATAAACGATGTTGGTTGCACTGAAAGTGCAAAAAGTCATACATATAACAAGTTCCTAAACAATAAGATGACAATATATATTGCACAGTAGTTATGACGCTGTACGGTTGCAGAAAGCCATGGTGATTTCAAATACTGTACACGTTTAGGAAACGGAAGCTTGTCTTTAAGGTTAGTGGGCCAAGGGGGGAGGAGGGGGAGATCAATACCAACCAATCTGTTTAAAATCTATAATGTAAGATTTTAAAGCAAGCCTGACCGTCGAAGATGAATTTCTGTGCGTATCGTTTGAGATTCTTCTTTCTTAAAGGATTCATCGACTGCGGGAAGCATCCTTTGGCCACCAAAGTGTAAATGTCGCCGAGTTTATTCGAACTGGACTCGACCACCTCCTCCTCTGCTACTTGCAAAGCGTCCATACTCAACATTTCTGCTATAACCTAATTGATAATAGGACATAAAAACGCCAGAAAACATCCAAAAGCATATTGCGCTAAAGCTAAACCATGCGACTGGAGTAGTGTCTTCGTCTTCTTCTTTTCCTTCATTAATGATGAAAAGAAACACAGAGGATCATTATCGCCACCAACTGTCTCGCAATCAAAACGTCTGCGATCCCCACGGATTATCATAGTAGTGAAAATGCTGGTTGTGCCTCTTTTGTTATCAACAAGAAAACGAAGACGAGCTCAAAATGCCTTCATCAATTGCGGATTACAATGATGTTGTACTCCTAAACGATCAGATTGGTGGTAAACACAGCAAATAAATAAATCAATGACTGAGGTGTGTTTGCAATATGTCACAATAATCAGGTTCACCAGAAACCATGACAACAAACCATCTTATTTCATTTGTGAAGAATAGTTCGTAGGTCAACATGTCATTTTAGCTCATCAACTGTCTGAGCCTGGGGCTCTAGTACAATAAAAGATATCATGAAATACGGTATCATGTAAATGTGGAATGACGATTCAATTTTCCATCACTGAAATGAGACTAAATTTCAGATTTAGTCCAAGACATGTGTTGGAGTAGGTCTAAGTACACTACAGAAATAAGCTTTTTTTTTTTGGTAATATTAGTGCCAAAACAAAAAAAGGCACTCCTGTTTTTCATATACAGTACAGTAGAGTAGATGCGTTCATTTTGAATGTGTTCATAACGTTTTATAGAATAGAAAAGTGCAGTACTTAGAAAAGTATAATACAGTAACTTGTGTGTGTGCGTGGGGGGGGGGGGGAAATAGTAGATACAAAAAAAATAAAAAAGCAAAAAACGTAGTGTACTGTACTGTTGTTTTTTGCAATTGTCGGTTTTGTCCCATCAGCCTGTGTTTTTCTAAATAGTGTTGGATCAAAGATTTTGGTGGGAAACATAATTCTATGGATTTGGGAAATAAACGGTTTATGGTTAAAACTTTGCTTTTTCATCTTATGGCCCCTTGTTAATTGTATAGTTATTTATCACACCTGTCACGCGTTTCCTTTGTAAACCGGAAACGGTAGTTATGTGGGGGGAAAAAAACAACAACAAAACCCAAACAGGAAATGTGTAATGCAAAGTACGGCAGCTGTCTTGTGTGTTGATGTTTTGTAAATTGTCGTCAGCACTTTTCATAGTGACCACGATGACAAACGAACGAATACGAGATGCACAGTTTTACATCTGTAGCTGTTTTATGACAGACAACATTTTTCTCGAGGACTACAAGCTTCACGTTCGTTTTGTGACAGAGGATCAGTTCAGACGAGAATATGAATCAGTAAGTTAAGTCCAGCTTTGCTCGTTTCGATTGCCGTAGAAAAATATATAAACCGCACCAACATGTGTGACGCGTATATTTTAGCTCCTGAAGAGCCTTGGCTGCGTTACGGAGCAACAATTTGAGGATGTCCTTAACAAGGCAAGTGCGCCGAGTATGCCGAGTGAATACGTCAGAGGTTTGCACCATGAAACCAAAGAAACATGTAAGACGGGATACATACATACACACACACAAGTTGCTCCAATCGCTGTTCGATTGCCACTCATTCAGATTCAAATTCAGAAAACTTTATTTATCCCCGTGGGGCAATTACAGTTTGTGCTTTAAAATGACGCTGACTGGGTTGCCAGGCTGGCATGAATTAAGCATAACCCCTTTTCTTTTTTTTTTTCTTGCTTTAATTCATTTTTTTTTAAAACTACGGTATGTAAAAATGCAGACTTGTCAAGTCATGTTATGTTGTTCAAGTCTAAGTCAAGTTGAGTCTCTTAGATGTCAAGTCCCAAGTTTTTTTTGCAAGCAAGTCTGAAGTTCTAACAATAGCAACTTGAGTCAGACTCGAGTCAAGTCATGACTTGAGTCCACCATCTCTGGTACTTTTGCAAGCCACTGTTGAGTCCTCGTATGCGCCTTCTTACTTCTTCTCTAGATTTCCAAGGAAGTGGACAGGCGAATATGTCTTGCTGAGACATCCCTTAACAGAGCTGCTGTCATAAAAAACACATACCAGCCTCTGCATCCTCATGTCTACCATCTGCAGGTACAGTATTTGTTCTTGAAGGTGTAGCTATTATTCATCCCAAACGTTTTTCCTGACGCATTTGCATGCCTCTCTTAGGAGACATTCCTTGCGCCAGAGTTCAAGCACATTGTGAAGTATTGTCAAAGTCAAAATGTCACACTCAAAAGTCTTTCTGACTTGTTGGCAAAAGAAACAGGTGAGCTAAACCATTTTGTTTTATATTTGTATGAATTTTGTAGGACGTTTGCAGGCCTGAGGATTTCAGAAATGAACAGAAACTGTTCTTCGGTTCCGTTAGATTACCCAATGGGAAACCACTGTAACTACTGGTAATTTGGGGTTCCGTAAACGTTCATCATGGGAACCCGTTTTTCTACATTGACTGATATTCAAAGTCAAGAATTCTGATACTCAAAAGTATAATATTTAAAGGATAAATGTGTGAAAACTGCATCAACAATGAACATAATTACATCAGCATCTGTGTACTCCAATATAATAAATGGATCAAAATATGTTGTTTAACACTTTTATTGTACTCATATGGCATCATGAATACAGCATACCACAAAATCAGAGTAGTTTTTTCCAGTCTCACACTGCAAAGATTAACTTACTGATAATCATTAATATATAAATTACTATGAAATCCTATGACCATCAATAACATACGTGTACACAATACTTCAGTCCTGGCTCTCTACTACGGGCCACAAGTAAACCTGACACTGTTAACATGATTATGTGTGTGTACTATTTATGTAAATAAACACAATATCAATGGCTACTCACCCCCATTATTAATACAAAAGCATGTAATAAGAATTGAATCATTCAAATCACCTGATGAATCTTTTTTAAAAAAAAGACCTTATTACTATCCAGAGACTTATAGTATTGATATGGCTCGACGTCCTCTTTGCAACCCCAAGACCACGCACTGTGTAATCGACTATCAATTTGCCCAAAGAATCTACCACACGTCATCGTTAGGCCTACCGACAGTGAACATTTGTATCACTACACCTTGTGATGAATGTTTTATTCATGAAGTTACCATGTCTCCAACTAGTAAATTATAGAATAACAACAGGGCGGCCCGGTAGTCCAGTGGTTAGCACGTCGACTTCACAGTGCAGAGGTACCGGGTTCAATTCCAGCTCCGGCCTCCCTGTGTGGAGTTTGCATGTTCTCCCGTGGGTTTTCTCCGGGTACTCCGGTTTCCTCCCACATTCCAAAAACATGCATGGCAGGCTGATTGAACGCTCTAAATTGTCCCTAGGTGTGAGTGTGGGCGTGGATGGTTGTTTGTCTCTGTGTGCCCTGTGATTGGCTGGCAACCGATTCAGGGTGTCCCCCGCCTACTGCCCGAAGACGGCTGGGATAGGCTCCAGCACCCGCCGTGACCCAAGCGGTTCGGAAAATGGATGGATGGATGTTTCATAATATTTTTCAGAGTGATTAGCCTTTAGATCTAATGACCAACTTCAAGTACTTGCCTTGGAATCGTGCCTCCCGTCGTATTTCTCTTTCGCGTTTTGTGCATACATCACACGTCAGCTTGGCTATATGCCCTTCTTCGGATGATTCGTAAGAAAAATCCAACTGGCATTCCTATTATTTCTTAAATGTAGAAACAAATACACCTTTCGGTGTTTTTTTTCTTTTCGCCACCATCTCTAAACCGTCATCCATGCGTTTTCTCAGCGTGCAGACAAAAATAGGCACAGTGAAACACACAGGAGAAATTCTATCGCGTACAGTCAACTAGTGCGCAGTGCTTTTTATTGGAAATGATTTTTCGGTACCGTACAAATGATCCCACGGAAACGACACGCTACCAGAAACGATCGTTACTGTGAAATCCTCAGGCCTGCATTTACAAGATCATTTTTAACAACGCGATGGAACCGTCGTACATTTTAGTGTATGCCACTCCATTTGACACGTAAGATGAATCCGTAATATGTCTTACATATTGGCAGAGAAGGGTGCTTTACCCTATTGTGCTGGTCCGTCCTCCGTCTGCGACCTGGGCACCCTCCAGTCATCATTGCCCCATTCCTTATTCATAAAATAATCGTCCTCTGACCCCCTCGTCCGTCTGCGTTCTTTTTCCTATTCACTCGGCTAGCACACAATTTATTGTGAAACTGTGGATATACTGTATATAATTCCCTGTGCTCCGCCGGCGCATTCTAATGCAGTACGTGCGGTTGGGTGACCGGTGGCATGTTTGCAGCTTTCCAAAAGCATTTTTTATCCTTAGCCAAAGCCATTTTGCCCGAGTAGATTGATGAACTTTTGGCCGCCTGGCGTCGGCATCCAAAACGTACATAGTCACATGCAGACGAATGAATTATCAGATGCAGCCAAATAAAGTAAAAAAGAAATCACATGCACGATGTGGGACGGGACGATAAAAAGTCTATCGCTCATTTTTTTCTCAACAATGTGTGATGTTGACAGCAGTCAATTAGAGCCCAGTTTTACAGCATTATTTTTTACTGTACAGTTTTCGGATTACTATCAAAGCAGTAAAACCACATTAAAAAGGTATCACTGTGCAGGTAGATGCGTTGAGGCAAAAAAAAAAGAATCAGCTAAATAGCGGTGCTTTGATATATCGGGGAGTCACCAAATAGGATTTGGGGTGGGACACATTGTGGTCATCTATTATTACCATGCCTTTGTAATTGTTTTTGAAGGTAGATTTCTAGCCTTTTTGTACTACATCACATTAGCTGTAGTCGATGTGGCATGACACTGGCACACAGAATAGCTTACAATCACTGCACTCACTATTCTGTTCAAGCTCCCAGGGTTTATCGCTTCCCGGTGTTCAACAAGAGCTTCTGCGTGGATCTGCTGAACGAGCTGGAGCACTTTGAGCGTTCTGCAGCACCCAAAGGTCGACCCAACACCATGAACAACTATGGGGTGAATAAACCAGCTTTTCTCGCTCCAGTCGATCTGAAATGTGGTTTCTTTGTTTTCAACAACCACACCTCCTACTCATGTCACTTGCTCCATCACACTCAGCAAAAAGCTTACAGGAGACATATAGTTAAAATCAGAGGTTTACCTAAACTATTTAACAGCCCCACACCCCCCATCTTTTTTCTATGCTTTTAGGCGCTGTGGCTGTGCACATTAGGTTGCCTCGTGTATGAAACATGCGACAGAATTAATGTTGTGTTGCCTTGTCTTGAAGTGCAGCGGTCCCTCAAGCAGCACAACAGCCCAAAACATGATGCCGCCACCTCCTTCTTTCAACGTTGGGATGGTGTCTTGAGCCTTGCAAGCTTCCCCTTTTTGCCTGCTAAGTTTAACAATGCTCATTATCGCCAAAGAGTTCAATTTTTGATTTCATCAGTGCTAAGGGCATATCCCCCAAAATTAAGGTCGCGGTCCCTTTATGCATTTGCAAACTGTAATCTGGTGTCTTTGTGTTTGTTTTGGAATCATGGCTTTTTCCTTTCGGACCATGTCTGCATGCCGTACAGTACTTAGTTGATTATGACACACTCTTGCCAGAATCTTCACAAGGTCTTTTGCTTTTGGTCTTTGGTTGATCTTCACCTTTTGAACCAAAGCGAATTCATCTCTAGGACACAGAAGATATTCCCTTCCTGAGTAGTATGATGACTGGACATTGCATGTAATTATATGAGCAGATGACCGGCACATTCAGGGATCTGGATATTGTACCCAAGGATGAACCAAACGTGTCGACAATTCTCTTCCTGATATCTCTGCTGATTTCTTTCGAATTTTCCATGCAGTTACAAAAAACCAGCATGTTTGCCTTCAACTACATCCGCAGACATCTCTAATCAACTGAAACTTCCAACGGCAGATCATCATCGTCTGGCTTTTCCTATGCTGTTTAATGGGATACTTCACATATGTACACCATTTGCAGCAGTATAAAGTTAATATGTCATCTATAATTATTGAAATAACCATTGTCTTCATGTCCATTGAACAACTTTATAAAATGTTTTTTTTTTTAATTGACAAAATCTGCAGTCGTACCATATCGGCTTGAATCGCAATCGCACTGAATGGAATCAAAACATTCCACTTGAAAATGTCCCATTCCTGAATCTCATAATACCCCACGTATGGAGATACATATCAAATGTTTGGAAAGATGCACACCCCTATTCTCAATGACATGAGAAGTGATCATTACGTGGACGTGAGTCGCTTTAGAAGTCCCAGCAGTCAGACGCGATTGAAAGATGGCATGTTTTTGCTTTCTTCACAGATCCTCCTAAGTGAACTTGGCTTTGACGAAGGCTTTGTCACACCTCTTCGTGAGCAGTACCTCCACCCGCTGGCGTCTGTGCTCTATCCAGATTGTGGAGGTCACTGCCTGGACAGTCACAGAGCCTTTGTGGTCAAATATGACATAAAAGAAGACCTGGACCTCAGCTACCACTACGATAACGCGGAGGTCACACTCAATGTCTCATTGGGCAGGGACTTCACAGAGGGAAATCTTTACTTTGGTGATATGAGACAGGTATCATGTTTAGAATGCTTCTCTCCCGTCGGCATGCTTTGGTTTTGTTTTATATCTACATCCAGTTGTGTTGAAATTAATAGCAGTGCGTTTAAAACGCTCAAAATCCTATAATAGTGTATTTTTTTGTTGTTGTTATTCTCATGCACTGGAAACACTGAACATCATATTCTCAATTAAAACGGAGAAACATTGATCAATTTTTAGATCGCTTGACAGAAAATGAAAATTGTGCTGTTCAACAAAATAGCGGGCGGCCCGGTAGTCCAGTGGTTAGCACGTCGGCTTCACAGTGCAGTGGTACCGGGTTCAATTCCAGCTCCGGCCTCCCTGTGTGGAGTTTGCATGTTCTCCCCGGGCCTGCGTGGGTTTTCTCCGGGTACTCCGGTTTCCTCCCACATTCCAAAAACATGTATGGCAGGCTGATTGGATGCTCTAAATTGTCCCTAGGTGTGAGTGTGGGCGTGGATGGTTGTTCGTCTCTGTGTGCCCTGCGATTGGCTGGCAACTGATTCAGGGTGTCCCCCGCCTACTGCCCGAAGACGGCTGGGATAGGCTCCAGCACCCCCCGCGACCCTAGTGAGGATCAAGCGGTTCGGAAAATGGATGGATGGATGGAACAAAATAGCTTTGTCAGCATTTTTCTTTGCAAAATTGAATATTGACTTCTATAACTAAAGATTTTTACTATTTAGCATTCGTGTCCCTCATGAAACACATTTTCAGTTGTCTTACCACCGTTTCTCAGAACTGATTCATATCCGTGTTGCATGAGGTCAACCGACTTCTTGCACGGGTGAACACATATTCCAGCCCAGGTTGATCAATTTTGCCGGTCCGCCAGTCGCCAGCAGCAAGGCTGTCATCGTCAGTACGTCATTATTTCAATCCAAGCCAAAACTGTCATCGTCAGTCTGTCACTACTCCATCATCGTTACTTTAACCATGCCCGAACCACTATTTAAGGACCCCCCCCCCCCCCCCCCAAATGATTGCCACATTTTTCTTCTCCTTAGACACCATGTCAGCGGCACAGTTAAAAAAAATAAATACAGGCAGCGTGGTGATTGGTGAAATAAAATATGGGACAAAGTCACTGCGGTCTGTAGGACTGGTCTTATGATTCAACTAGCTTGCAGATGAATTGACTCCCGATTCCAGCTGTGGCATGTTAGGGTGTGCAGTAATTCTGTGTTTCCTATCTGCAGTTTTGTCACGAGCAATATCAAAATGGTTCTGACGGAAAACTGTTCAATTCTTGAATGAACAAGTGAAACAAAACAGCTCGTCAACAACTCCCGACTGGCTGCAAGAAATTGCTGTTTTGTTTCTCGTGTAGAATATTGAACAGGATAAGTTAGAAGGGCACTAGAAATGAGTGGTTCTGTTTTATTGCGCTTTTTTTACGTGGGTGATTTCAGCCAAATCTCTTTTGTTGCAGGTGCCTTTAAATGAGACCGAGTGTTCAGAGATTAAACACAGAGCCGGTGAGGGCATTCTTCACCGGGGCCAGCACATGCATGGGGCCCTGCCCATCTCTTCTGGTCAGCGTTGGAACCTCATCATCTGGATGAGATCCTCCCAGGAGCGCAATAAACTTTGCCCAATGTGCAATAGGAAGCCAGTTCTGGTGGAAGGAGAGGGCTTTGCTGACGGATTCACCAGACGCTCCACTCGGCTGCTTGCCGACGTCTGTGAACTCACCTGACATATTTGACTGGGAGTGTGCCTTCTCCATTTTTGACATGAGACAATTTTTTCAGAGGTACCTGTTGAGTTAATTCCGTTTTTTTCACGGCCCTCTGAATAGGGATCGTCGGCCAGCATGGAAGGATCATTCCTATATTTTGTTGTTCTACTTCCTTTCATAACTTTGCTGCTGTGAATCTGGAATTTCTCCATTGCGAGACTAATAAAGGTTTTCTTATCACTCTTTCTGTACTTTTTTGATACATTTATTGGAACACTTTGCAGCGGAAGTAGTCGTAGTATTAGATGAAACAGAAGTAGTTGCAGTAGCAGTATCAGTAGCAGGTAATAACCTAAAGCACACATAAATGCAGTAAAAAATGAATACAGTAAATATTCCCATCCCCGGAATTCTACGGAAAGGAATATCCTTCACCCGGAATAAAAACCTATGCATTAACATTTTGACTACGATATTACATGTTACCGGAACTTGCGTAAGCGGAAATTCCACTACCCGTAACCCAGATGGAGATGTAACGCCGCGGGAGTTTAAATACACGCAACGCCCACCCGATGCGACGGAAAAGACAACGCTGAAACAAGTTTTCACTTCGCGTTTTTCGATCATCAGATTCTAAACGACGACGTGCAAGTGAGTTTTTATTGCCGTGCGTTTTACTGTAATTGTGAATGATTTTAACTTTATTCACTTACGTCCTGTAGAACGCGGCACTAGCTTAAAAGCAGCACCCACTCGACACGACCGAAGAAACGTGTTCGCTTCGCCGTTTTCATTCATCAGATTCGAAACGAAGACGTGTAAGCGACTTTTTATTGGCGTGCGTTTTACTGTAATTGCGAAAGATTTTAACTTTATTCACTTACGTCGTGTAGATCATCGCATCGAAACGTAGAAGAACTGTAACAACTGGAGCGGAGCGAGTGAAATGCATCCGTTTGAGCGAGGCTGGACACAAAGTTAAAAAGATCCAGCAGACACTTGGAGTCGGAAAGACGCAAATCTACGAAACTTTAAACAACAAGGCATCGATTCAACTCCTGATGACAAGCCACCATCCAGCAAGGAAGCAATGCAAATGGCAACAAAAATCCTTCAGTATGCACCAGACATCGGTGATCAACGGGACAGTTACTTGCAACTAGCAAGAAAACTGTATGACACGCAGGCAAACATTGTCATAAACCAAAGAATGCATCCAACAAAACAATCCAAAATACATATTTTTTTCCCAAGACAGAAAAAAATAAACATTAAAATACTGTACGTATTTTACTGTTGTGATTTTTTTTTGATACACCTGTATTGCAGTTTTTGGACAGTATATTTTTGTATTTTATTGATTGTGTTGTTTCACGTGCATTTTGTCAACATACTTGCGGGTTCATAAAGGACATGTACCATGCTCATTTCCCAAATGAGGAATTTCTGTTATCAGGACAAATTGGACAGCGCAAACACGAGTCCGTACTAGAGAATATTTGTAATTACAAGTTCAATTTCTGCATCACGATGTAAATAGGTATAGAATTGACAATTAATACTTTTATAACAATACATTTAATAAATACTTTAATCAACCATGATTTCACTATGTATTATTATCGTCATCATTATTATATTATATATATTTTAAACGTAAGAAACCATACATCACAAACATAAAGTCGACTCGAACAAAAGAACTACAAGTCCCAAAGGTCCAAACCGAAAGTGGAGCGCCGGCATGATTAAGCCCAACTGCAACGCAATGTACTTCGTTCAAACATCGAATTGCAGCTGGACAAACATGACAACTATGCAAAATGAGTTAAATAAAGACACCACTGTTCTCGCAACACTTTCGCCCACGCTGTTTACATTGCCGATTGCGAACGGTAACTGACTGTGATTGCATAGCGATGCGGCAAACATAAACACAACGGACAATGCAAAGCAGACAAACAAAGCAACCGACCATCATCAAATCTAAAGCTAACTTTAGATATCTGGTAAGGAGAAACACAAGCGTAGCTTACCATTGGGCCATGCCGACGACGAAGCGAGTGTATTCACTAACGTAACATAATGCGATGCTGCTTTTTATACGTCGCGTGAACGGTCACCTGTCAGTGGCAGCCCCGCCCCTCTTAAAACGCCAGGTGAATCCAACAGTACCACAACCATCTACCTGGGTTGATTCAAGTGGCTACTTACTGGGTAGGGAAGTTGATGTGCTATGTGAAGCTAGCGTCCGTAAACAACAGCTGAATATGGGTGTTGTGTCAGGTAAACGTCAGTGCTCTGGTGCCTGGTTCATCATCCAGACCCAATAAATGCTCTGAAGTAGTGCACGTTGAAGTCATTTTGTGTCAGATGATGAGACACTGGCCCAGGTCATAAATGCCCTGTGAATTGTCATACTGGTACCAGTAATCATTTGTAAAATGTAAACTGCAGTTAATAGTGTGGTTTATTATTGAATTATGTTTCTTCTTAGTTTAATTCAAAAAGCTTTTTGTCCACTCATTTGTTAAGATAGGACACCTTCCTGACACTTATTTCACATTAAGAATGAAATCAGAACACATTGTCGTGCAACCATCAGAAAGCAAAATGTGTGTAGCTCTCATCGATTTTTTTTCTGACAGAAACTTCAGCGATCTCAAATAATTACAGTCATTGCTGATCATGTGGCCAGACTTGCGTATGCTGAAAGTCCATTGTGCTTGACATCATTTTTCTTGGCAGTTAAGTTGAACTTAAAGTTTCTATCGAAAGATGCCAGAAACAGTGCACGTCACAATACAGTATTTTTAATGTCATAAATATTTCAGTTAAGCAACAAGTGAGGCATTTTGACACATTTTCCAAATCGGCCTGCTCATGCTGAAGTTATTCATCATTTCTCATCCAGCACAGTATTTGAAAAAACAAAGACTTGAACTGTCCACCCTGCTTAATAAACCCATAAGAACATCAAGACATTTGGTTGTTTCTTTTTTTTTTTTTTTTGTCCTGGTAAACATCCCTATGTGAGTGTGTTTCACTGACCGCTTTGGGAGGCCATGGTCAAAAGAACTGGTTCTGAGGGATCGGAGATGCAGTACAATACAACACATAATACAGCCAAACTATTGAAAAAATACAAGAGTAACTTTACAATGTCATGTAAATAGCCTCTACTGTATGTTGAATACATCTCTGTACTTCTGAGGGGCATCTCGGCCTGGCCTCACGCTGTATGCACAGGCTGACACAACAGTATGATCCAACATTTACACAGTATTGCGATAATAGTACACCGTATACATCAAAGGAAGTAATACGACACATGAAAGCTAATATTTTTCATGATGTAATTACAAGTTCAATAAATGTATGAAAAACCCACTGGTTCAAAAGTGTTTTTGGTTTTTAAAGTGTCAGGGATAAGCTGGACAATCTCGCTGCGAGCAGGCGTCAAGCATCCACTTCATAAGGTCGTCTCGCCGCTCATGTCTCGTGGCCGTCGGTGGTCCATGTCCGAGTCGTCATCCGACTCCATCTCGATCTTGACCTGTGGGACGGGGCAGGCCATCCCTCGTCCCATTGGCAATGCTGGAGATGACGGGCAGGAGATCTTCAGGTGGAGGGTAATGCTGAGGAAGGGCAAGCGCCAGTTACAGTTTCTCACACACTGAAAAACATGACGAGTTTGAGGAGAGAGGCCAAGGGAGAAAAAACAAGTTTGTTCCTGAGATGCCAGAGAGAAACTACAGCAGCTCATGATGGAATCTAGGGGTAAAAAAAAAAGACAAATGACCGGGAAAGGCAAGTGCCTCGACTGCAAACAACAGTCACTATGGTGTAGTAGGCTATTTCAGGTAAGTAGGTCAAAATTTATAGTTCAATTCCAAATTACTCTCTCTCTTGTGACAAAGACCTCGATTTCGAAATACACTGTATGTACACTTTGTAGCTTAAATAAGTGACTTTATCGTTCATTTGTCGGTCTCTTGTCATATAGTCACCATAACTAGCAATGTATGGTGATTTATGACTGAGATACTGTATCTGTACATGCGTCTTATATCAATTAATCAATTTTATATCAAAATTGTATTCATCTTCTTTCCAAACCATGCCTCTTTCAAAGCAATGCAGACTTGTTCGTCCATTTCTCAAGGAATTAAAAAAAAAAAAAAAGAGGCATAAAGGGTGATATGTATTTGTAGGGGGGGAAAAAAAACACATCTATCAACCGTATTTGACTGTAGGTGAGGTAAAATCAGCTCATGGATTTGCCCAAGAGTTCTGGAACAAGGGTGAAAAAAGAAACAACCAAAGTAATCATGATTCTTGATTCATTCTTGATGAGTCTAGAAATGAAACATCTCGGAATGCATTTTCTAAACATGACATTTGTCTTTTAGACTTCAGACGTTCGTTAATCACGTCTGTTCTTACTATCCATTTGTTAGATGATCCTAAACATAGAAAGATAAACAGCTTACAGACAGAGCAAATATACAGCACGCATTTTAATTATTTCCACAGGCCCTGTCGCTTCAAAGGTTATGTACATCCAGGGTAAATACAATGTATACAACACGAATCCCAGGGCACATACTGTGAAACATTCAGTACACAGCACAGGAAGAAACAGAAGCAAAAATTAGACAGCAGGTAGGAATACAAGGATCTGCATTGCCTTAAAGTGCATGGAGAGGACACTGCGTGGGATTACAACAGCACACCACACTATGAGGACAATGTTGTACGACCAATTGTTTTCCATAGAATCTCTCCAATTGTCTATTATTTATTTACAGCTCATCCAATAACAATACACCAAATGATCCAGGGGGAAGCAAAAGACTTGGGTCATTGCAGGCCTTCTAATACCGACTAGTGTTATAAGACAATTGGAAGCAACAAAATAAAAAGCAAGACATTGACAAAAAACTTTATATTATTATTATTATTATTATTATTATTATGCCAGCACAAAGCCATTGTTTTCAGATATTATTACAATATATTTTTTCAAAATCAAAATCCAGATCTAAATCTAAATCCAGCCTCCGTGTTGGATGTCATCAGACAGTGGCGGTGCACCTCATGAATTGGGCAGTAATGCCCAAGTGATGGTATTCAGTCCTGCAAATAGTTTGCAGACGGATGTGCCCACTTTTGGATCATAAATCAAAAATGTTTCCTACACCTTGAAACTTTTTCAATCTAAAATAAAAAATATACTGTATGTGAGGTGCAGAGGAAGGCGAGTTCATTTCTTGCACCTCAAGGACAAGAAGATGAATGTCAGTAAAATCTATTTTTATGATCAGAAAACTTGGTTTCGCCCTCAAAGTAGCAGACCGACAAGTGGCTGCCATCTTTGAGGAATAAAGACGTACCTGGGGTTGAATCCCTGGAAAAAAACGTCCTCGGTATTGAATGAGTCAATATTTCAATTCAAAGGTGAGCTTTTTTATGATTCACCACTGATACGTCGATATTTTCGATACATATGGAACATATTGTATGTTATACTTCCCCCCCAATGCAATCTATTTGAACCAGATGGAAAATTACCCAATATGCAGAGTACAGTACATCGGGAAAAAAAAGTTGCCAAATAGGAGGAAGCAACATTTCAAATCTTTTAAGTCGTGTCTGTGATGCTGTGTTCTGTATGAATGGGATTGATAAAATGTAAAGGGCTGTGGAGTTTCACACTTCCCACACAGGTCCTCTGCTTTGCCGTGTTTGAAAGCAGTGTCGCTGTCTGAAGCGTCTTATAAATCACACCACACGCCGGGTCTGGTGCTGCGCATCTAATTGGATGAAAGTGCACACAGTTGCGGCAGTACGGTGTAAAAGGCAAAGGGTATCTTACTGTCAAACCTGAAGTTCGCTTTTGGCTCTGGTTTGGAAATTTTGCAGGATCTCAATGCGAAAGAGGCTGTTGATCATCTGAATCTATTCTGAATGCAATTTTATGAATTTTAGTTCTTACTCGTTAGAATCTTTTATTGGTTTAAGATATTAATTATGGTTAACCTACAACATTGCGTTTCTGCTTAATAAAGGTTTTTAAGATAGTTTGGACTTGAAACGTACATATTTCATTTTTTTTTACTGCAGAAAAATGAGCTTCTAAATTTGACCAAATCAAGAGGTCGACCAGTATCCCGGATTGGATTGTTTAGACCAGGGGTGCCCATTACGTTGATCGCGATCGACTGGTAGATCGCGGACTGGTCCCAAGTCGATCGCGAGGGGTGTAAAGGAGGGAAAAAAAAAAAGTATCCTAATCATCCTATCAGTCTCATTTTCACAAAAATAAAATAAAATAAAGCAGGGAAATCTTTAACCTAAGTTGTTAGCGCTCAGCAGTCTGCAATTGCAGCTTGTGATCAGAGCTATTGCGCGATATCTTTTATCGTGATCATTATTCTCATTCAGAGTTTGTTTCGTGTACAATTCACCGAGGGCACAGGCAAAGAATAGGAATCTAGAAGGCTGAGGGAAGCACTTTAAAACGGTAAGTGTCAGCTACGATAGTTAACAGGCTGCAAAAGTGCATCGCATGCCTCCGTTTCAGGCTGTTTCTCATCCTGGCGTGCGTCTGCATGTGCGGTTGGTTGATCGAAAAGTAGATCTTTGCTCCAAAAGGTTTGGGCACCCCTGGTTTAGACAGAACCACAGAGGTTCCACTCTATGTCAATGCTTTGATCACCACAACTTGGATTTCTGTTAGTATTTCCACTATACGAGTGTGCCACTAAAAGCACTCACGAAAATCACAAATTATGTATGTGTGTGTGTGTGGGGGGGGGGGGATGTTAAAGAGCATGGTGTGTGGCAGAGGGCTGGCAGTACGCTCCCCACTCAGACTGTACAACATCAGGATAGACCAGATCTTTGTAGGGGATGTGCAGTTTGAGGACACAGTACCTGCGATCCAAGTCTGAATCTGAACTTGGTGAATGGTTGATGTAAGGGCTGTACTTATCCTGTAAATCAATAATACAGGCACAGACAAGAAAAGCAAGATCAGTCGTGGCCTGCAGGGGGCAGCAAAAGCTCATATTTCTCACCTCCTCCTCACTGACTTCCAATTTGGGCCTTTTCTTGTCTTTCCCTCCCTTCTTGTCATCATCTTTCTTCTTCTTCTCTTTCTCTGGCAGGAGGTCATCCAGCCAAGCCAGGTCATGCTGGGAGAAGACCATGTCCAGCATTTTGCGAACGACCATCAGACCGAGGATCTGAAGTTCAACGCAACAAGGTGCGCGCACACACACACACACACATTTTCTCACCAACATTTGTCTCATGGGCAGGTTATGGTCTTCATATGATGTAGTTGGATGGCATTTGAAGATGGCATAAACATGAATCACATGTATACTTAATATAAATAGCTCGCGGGAGCCATGAATCTGAGGACTTCTGGAGCATACGCAGGACATTTAATCTCATAACAATCGTGTGCAATAGAGTTTTAAAAAATTATTATTACATACCATAACTGGAAAGATGATAGCTAAAAAGGTAGATTTGAGTATCCAGAGTACAGCCAGGCATATGATCTGAATCAAGGTGAACAGGTGGACCCTTCTCAGCGGAACATGACGCAGGTAGGAGAGGTCAGGTTGATGCTTGGATGGCATCATGTACAATTTAATCCTGTCCCAGAACTGTGGATGGGGGATAAAACCAGGTCGTGTCAATTTCAAACACCCGGTCAAATTATTGCAGGAGTTATCTTGGGTCACTTGTTATACAGGTCCCGACGGAATGCATTATAACAGCATGAATTATTTAAGCGTGTGGCAGAGGGGTGAAGAAGTTCATTGAATGCAGAACCTATAAAATGAATGAGCAATCACTGAAAATTTGGAGGGTTCGCTGATGTGTCACAGCTCTGACTGCCTGTGCATGATAAGCGTCAGCCCGGAAGATATTGAAAAGCCTCAGCTTTAAATCCTCTGGCATAATCTAATTAAAAAAAAATGTTTTTTTAAAATTTAGTTTGGAATGGTACTCTCAAAAGGCTAATTGTACAGCCCTGCACACTATCACATTAAGAGATCTCGATGAAACTATTGACAGCAGGAACATGAGATGGTCATGGTAAATGGGCTGTCATTTGTAGAGCACTTTTATATCTCGGGTATTCAAAGCGCTTCACATTATTACTTTATCCACCTACTGATGACGGAGCATCAGGAGGAACTGGGGCTTCCCTATCTTGCTCAAGGGCACTTTGACATAGTCGCAACGGCTGGGGATCGAACCGCCAACCTGTGCTGGGGAAACGACCTCTCTACCACTGAGCCGTGCCGCCCCAGCGGGGTCAAAATATTTGAAACCGTCCTCAGTGTGATGCGGTGCACTGCAAACTTGTGTATTTATTGTCTTACTGAACTAATACACTCTTGACAGTGTGAATCCAAAGCTAACATTCTTATATATGTAGGAAAGACTACTGCATTTTAAAAAAAACGTATCAGATCGCTTTTTGAAATGTAAACAAAATTTAAATTGCATAATAACAATGTTACGCTTAGTTCCTTTCAATGAGCATCTGCCTGCTGGTTGGTTTGTTCAGCAGCTTGCAATTGTTTGCTTTCTGCTCTGCACTTAAAAGAAAGGAAATCAGAATGACTGCGAATACCTGGATTCCGCTGAGGGAAGCTACTCCCATGTAGAGGAAGACGCCGTACAACACCGGCATTGGGATGTACTGAAAAGAGGAATCGCAAAGAATTCATTCAACATAAGCAGTTGATGATTAACCACCCACAGTGTGTCATGAGGAATAAAATAAAAGCTACTACCCAGTAGGGCATAAGTCTCGAGCCACCATTAGTTCAGTTGTTTTACTGATCCTTTTTCCGAGCAGTCATTTGGATATAATTTAACCATGTCCAGTAGAGAGAGAGACGTTATGCACGAACCAAAGGAGAATAACAACATGCAATTTCTTTTCATTATTTGAGGCGGGAAAACCATACACCCCACCAGAATCATGAAACAGGGAGTGGGCATCTAAACTAAGGAACAAATGGTCAAAACAAACACAAATACAGTACTCTGTGACGACAACAAGAACACTGAACTGCAAAGACGAATGCATTCCAATCACATATCACATATGAATATACATCCATTCATCCGTGACGAGGGCAGAAAATTTCAATAAAACCAGGAGACGGAATGTTTCTTGAGCGCAGGGGCATCGCGACACGTCTTGAATGCACAGAGAAAGTTGCGGTGCTCAAGAAATCAGACATCATAATTCAAGGACCAGTTTGCCAATCATGTTCACCTTCTGAAGAACCGTTGATAACCTTCTGAACTATTAATGAAGATGGAGAAGATTAGATGAGTGGTGGTTTTTGTTTTGTTTTGTTGTATTTTTCATACTTGAAACCCTTTTTATGTACGACTTGATGTGGCCTAGACACACCCAGACTCTAGCGGCCACATAAGTTGAATTAGAGACCAGCCTACATTGGCTGTGATGACATAATTGCCTGGGCGGGGGGGGGGGGGGGGGGGGGGGGGGTGCAGAGGACGGAGGGTCCTCGAGCAGGTGGTTTGTTCAAAGCATTGTCTAAAAGCACAAGCACCTTATTGCCAGTGTTCTTACCTTTAGCACTGGAGCAAGGAAGATGGAGACCCCAGTGAGAACAAACACCAGAATGCCAGTCACTCGTTGTTCTCTGAAAATTCCAAATCATTGGCAAATACATCTAAAACATAAAAATAACTTACCAAAGGATTAGACTCCACAGGTAAAAACACAGACACCTATACTGGACATGCAAATTGCTTTTGACTGTCGCTGACCTGACTCCGAGGAATTGGGGCTGCTCTCCGGGAGCGCTGGATTCACTTTCCATCCTCAGAGAGTCGATGTGGGCGATAGAGATGACGGTGGCAGCTACATACCAGGGCAGACCCAAGAAGGAGCAAGTGGCCATCAGGACCCCCACCCAGAAGAGATCCAAATGGTAGCCACAGCCTTTCTGCCGAGACAACAGGCACAGGATCTTCATTAGCAGCATGCTGTTGCTTTTCATATATTTGCATCATTGCTTTTTATGTACTGAAACTAGATGAGACAAAGGTCCGTGTGAAGTCTCCGTTGTGAAAAGGAGAACATTTGGCTTGTTTAAATTGTTTATGAATGAACCTAAGGATCAAAGACTTACTCGAATAATTGGACCATAAAGTGCAAAAGTTACTTAGCAAACCAATTCGCGATCCCCTATTACAGGTCAAGTAAACTGTTACCAAGCCTTATGGAGAGAGTTTCGAAAATTTAGAAAACATTTTTAGAATGACACCAAACATCAATGCCTGAAAATGTATAAAGGTTAAAAACTGATTTGGCATTTAGAGTAATTACACACGATGTATAAATGGCCATACACAGATAGCTCTGTATCCAAGGCAGGAATGAAATCTGAAATGCAACATGATGACATTTTGTCTCAACGACCTCAATCATCTTGTGTCAGACTGCATTCAAAATCAAACGTCTGTTGGGGATTCCACATATCGAAGGCGAGTAAATGCTGTAAATGTGGCACCATATTATGAACATCACCTGTGGCATTAGAAGTAATGACAAACCTTCAGTCGTTTTTAATTATTTATAGTAATCTGTCACTTTTTTACTTGAAATATTGTAAAATATTTAGATTCTTGATTAAAAAAAAATCTGTTTTCAATCTACTGTACTTAAGATATTTTGCATGTATAAGAGAAGCTCAGGAGTTGAATTGGATATAGGAAGAGAAGTATGCTATCAGAAGTAGACCTACCTACCTTCAGTTTGTTTTCCTTGCGGTTGACAATGACGGCACTGATTTGTTGGTCCATGAAGATGAGGATGGTGACAAGAAGAGCAGGGACAAAACTGCCCAAGTAAACCCACCAGGGGTTCTTCCCAAACGGCAACACCAGCCAGCCACGATCAGGCCGAGTTGGCTAGTTAGAGACAAGAAGACCTTTCATTCCCACATTCAAATCTCAAACATGTCGTTAAATACTCCACAATCCAGTCAGGAGATTTATTTATGTCATGATTCCGTTTCTGTTAGTATCCAGCAGGTGGGAGAGCAGGAACTTTCTATTCACCTACGCAACTATCACTCATCATAATCACCGGACTACTTAAAGATTGTCATTCTTATCATTCAGAGTCGTACATATAATTCGCCATTGTTCAAGTTGCAGTTTTTTTTTTTTAGATGTTCCATATTTTTGCGCCGTAGTTCGATTGCCTCGCTTTTGTACTTTTCATGTAAGTAAAATTCTCAGATTTTTACGATTATTCTCAGTTTGTGTTAGACACGTTTTGGTCCTCTTGTTCTTTTGTGCCAGGCTATTTTCATGTATCTTCTTACCTTTTGCAAGCGCTTTTTGTTTTTCTCGTTTTTGACCTGGTTATTTGGACCCGCGTCGTTATTTGAACCTTGTCCGTCATGTGATTTCTTTTTTTGCAAATAAACCTTTTTGGTGCCAAGATTTTATCCTTTTCTGTGTTTGCGGGATCCACTCCAATCCAGATCATTCTGGATCGTTACAATTGAATTTATATCTAAAATAATTATTTTCTTTTGTTATGCCAATATTTAGATGTTGAAACTGCTTGCTCATTCTGTACCGGACTTTATTTTTTGCGCGGATGGCCATTTTCATCATGGATTCAAATGAATACAATCAAAGGATTCCCATGTAGCTATTCAATACGTTGGTGTATTACTGGGATTTATTTTGCTGATAACATCCTCTCAATTTGTTTCAGCCATCCAACCATGGCAGAATTCTATGAAAGCTTCTGGTGCATTCATACCTACAAGCAAACAACAGCATGCGTGCAATCCCGTGAAGCAACAAGTGGTGAAAGGAGCGTCTTTAAAAGCAACCTATCGCTGGAATCATGTTGAGTGTATGTGACTTTTGTCTTTATCCTTGCAGCTATTTTTGGCATGATGTGCCAGATTTTTACAGGAAGCTGTTAAGAGGACAGATGAAACTTTCTTAATACCTGCATCATTACAGTGAGGATCAAACCATTTAATTTCCCACCCGATGCAAATGATGGAAAGCTCATGCACAAAATCAGATCCAAATGTTCTGAAAAGGGCAATTTTGACCGACTCAAGGATGCGTTAACAAATGAGGCAGGAAAACAATGGGGTGGGGGTGTGGAAAGGAAAATGGAAGAGAAGAAATATAGGCGATACCTTGAATTCTGTTGGTACAATTAACTTGGGAGTTTTAAGGCCCATCAGCATGTCAAGGCCCACAAACGTCATGATTGACATGAAGATAGAAAAGTCACTGATCAGTTTCCTAAGCTGGACAAAACAACAGCAACAAAAAAAAACAACAGTATGACAACAGACAATTGAACACATATGACAAGGTCAGACCGAAAACATGGAAAATAAGGTTAGTCGTTGACATGTCAACAGGCAACTCCGAACGCAGTTGGTGTTAAACAAGTCCAGGATAAAGAATATCTATTTGTTAGATGTGACTGTTTGCAGTGTATTGGCAAAGTTGTCCAGTCTGTTTTGATTTCCACTCGGGTATCACGATGGTGCATTATCATACGTAATCACAGTGTTTCTGCACTTTGGATGGCAACAAACCTTTGGAATTTTGGAACTCGCCCTCTGCAAATGATTAAAAGAAGGTCTCCAATTGATTGTACATGATAGTAAGTCGTATACTAAATATATTGCCGCTGTCCAATAACATTTATTGCAGTTTCTGTAACAGTGTATTATACTGGAGCGGTTTCATCATGAGGAGGCAGGTGCACAATTGTCATTGACAGTTATGGAAATAATTGGAAGTCAGTGATTGACTCGAAAGGTTGTACAAAAAAAATATTGAATACAAGTTGGGTTGGTTAACAAGAGACATTGTACAACTACTGAAGAGTTGCTTGGTCACCTTAGTGGGAAAGTAGCGGCTGAACTTGAACTTCTTGAGCGTGACAGTCATGGAGTATGTTCCAAAGAAGAGGATGAAGGACATAAGCGCCAGATCTGGGACATACTTGCAGGAATTCCCCACCAAAGACCCCCCGTACTTCAAACACTCCTTCTTACTCAGCTGGCTCCAGTCCAGAGCTGTCACATTCAACTGCGGGGTGGTTGGGTGGCAGTGGTGCAGAGATAAAGACAGGGTGGTGGGGGGGGGGAAAAAGGAAGGTGCTTGAATTAAAATGTTTTTTGTTTTTTTTCCCTTCCCAAATAAACAACAACACGCAAGACATAGGGAGTGTGAGTATTATGGGATCGGTGGTGATAAAGGAAAGAAAGTAACAGGACAGCAAAACAACCTCCAATCACAAGGAAAGATCAGGAAAAACGGCACACCCGTCACTGGGGCTCTACTTTCAACCTAAAATGAATGGCTGCGAAATAAAGTATTCAATGAAAACTCAGAAAATAAGCACTTACCCCAGAGACACTAGAGCTGTTATCTGGCATTGGAACTAAACCATTGAAGATCATTGCAGCCACTGTTTGTGAGTTGGAGATGACACGTTGAAGCCGAGGGTTTAATGAGACATAAAGAGTAGACGAGGAGGGGAACAGAAGGGAATAGAAAATAAATGTACAAGGTCATAATCAGAATACAGCAGAACGCAGCCTGCGGGGGTCATGCCGTCCAATAAAAAAGGGGGGGCTTACTTGGAAGAGAGGGCAGCCAAATTGTATAAGCATGCCAAAAACAAACAAGAGACAAGTCAGTTACAAAAATCGATGTTTGTAAAAACATGTTTTACGGTCCATCTGTGTTTCATCAATACGGGTGTCTGAAAAGTTCCAGGGCTGGTGTCACAAACTACGAATAAATTACAAAAACCACAAAAAGAGTTTTCCTCTTCAAAGGGAGCCAGAAAATCAGCCAACACGTCTGCAACGATACTGCGCGTTTGCTTCACTCAATGCGTGAGAAGAGATCAAAGTTGTGGCAGGACAACTCACAACTGCCTCACCATGCCGACTGGAGCAACCTCCCGACTCACCCGACCTGGCTCGGAGTGACATTTTTCGCTTTCCTAAGCTCAAGGGGATCTTCAAGGGGACCCATTTGACAGCCGTTTTGATATCAAGCTGGCCATGACACCCGAGCTACGAAGGATCGTGGAAGAATCCTCCAAGGATTCCATGAAGGTGTGGCAGAGAATGCTGGGAAAGCGCTAGATTGACTCCAGGGGGCTTACTTCAAAAGGGAAAACTTGCAGTTTGAAATATAAATATATCCTAAATGACACCAGTCCTGGGACTTCTCTGATACTCATTGTCATTATACATCTCGCAAAGTTACACATTAAGAAATATGATTCCACGAATGCAGCTGTTTCTATAGCGCTGCATTCTGTGCCCAAGGGAGCACGGTAAATGGCGCTACAGGTGCTGCAACGGATTGGGTCCGGCCACTTCGATGCTGCAAAGTGCAATAGGTATTTTCTTGGGCCCCTGCCAGCCATGACCTTTTCAAATCAATACCACTTTTTCTCCCTTCGGGCTTGCCCGAATGTTTTTATTTGTTTGTTTGTTTTGAAAATCAACCTTGAACGCAATTATGTACGATGAACTATGAATTCTGTATGAAAATCCAACAAAAGCATGTGCGCTTATTTAAAATGGCATTAGCTGTCACTGACTGGCAGTAATGTCAAAAAGATCAACGTGTTACAAGTCATATTTTTGGGAGAGTGCACATGCACACGCACACACACTGCAAGTCATGCTCCATGTGCCAACTTTTATGACGAGCGTACTCGTCCCTGAAAGAAGGGATAAACTCACTCGGGTCTGGCGCCAAGCACTCGCACTTGTAAGCGGTGACATAGTCTGGCTTGAAGTTGGTGTTGATGGGGTAGTATTTGAAGGAGCCCACCATCTTCTTGATGGCATCAGAGATGAAGATGAAGGAAATGAGGCTGGAGAAGCCCTCTTCAGTGAAACGTGTCATGTACTTGATAATGTAACTGGCATCGGTTGCCACCAGGATGAAACACTGCAAGCATGAGTGGATGCCTATCCACAGGCGCAGCTCCATGTAATCAATGTTGTTATTCCTTTAGGAAGCAGAAATCAGGGAAGCGTGTTGAGTGAATGGATGAAAGCAGTCAAGCTCCACCAAGTCAAATGCTAAAGCCCCTCAAGGCCAACTCCACCTCGTTACCACCTAAGAAAAGATATCCCAAACAGTTGTCTGAAAACCCCTTCGTAATGGACATTGGGCGAAAGTTTCTGACCTTAAATTTGATGATGAGCTGAATGTATAGCAAAGATGTTTGTTTTTTATCCGACATTGTGAATCACCGCAGTGAAATGGATGCCTTCTTGTGCTTATTAAAAGTGCCATACATTGAATTTGGTTTGTTGCTTTGGTTGTGTTCATGTTTGTAAGCAGATCGCCTCCTTCCTGTCTACGTTGTTTATTATCCTTCAATGTCAACCTTATTCGCTTCAAAAATCACAATCATTATCCGCAATTTTTATTGTCTGGCGCTTGTCCTCATTCGGGTCTCAGGTGAGCTGTAGCCTGTCCCAGCTGACTCTCCGTGAAAGGCCGTACAACAAGGCCAGGTGATGAAATTAAGTTACATTTTACTCACTTATTGAACGGTCGATCGCCCCCTTTCTCGTCTTGCACTCTCAGTATTTCACTCAACATGGTACAGAAAACAAATTAGAATGCTGCTCGTGTCTGCTCCTATGAAATTGTGAACTCCCCTGTACCGTCCCGATCCCGTGATTAAATACCCTCATTCAGTGTCAGTCGTTGGGGAAAAAGGCTCACTTGCTGAATTCAAACAGGAGCTTTTCAAAGATGAGGATGGGTCCAGTTGAGCTGAGAATGATGAGAGGCTGACCCCCGAGGAGACAGAACACAGAGCCGGCCAGAGCTGTACCGAGAAAACTTTCCATAACACCCTGTTGAGGACAAGAGGGACAGACAGATAACATTGTCGGAGGAGGATGACTATGTGTGAGCTAAAATACGAAAAGAGTAAACAGGAAACGCAGGATGAAGAGAAAACAATTACTCTCTGGTCACGATAGCGATACAATCAATTGGTTTGTAGCTGTTTTTTGTCTCGTGTATCTGGTATTGCATGTACAGTTAAGGCCAAAATGATTCTGGTGATATTTTAAATGTAAGTTAATTTGTCTCGAGATAATGGATATCTTTAATAATAAATGTAAATCCAAATATATATTCGGAAGTTGTTGTTTTTTTTTTTTTAATAATGCAAATGATTGTGTTTCCTCAATATTGTCCGATATGAGGAGAAATAACCATGATGAAAATAAATAAAAACCACAAAAACTGAATTCTGCAAATACTCAAAATGTACCAAAGATATCAATACATTTGATTTTATTCTAAAATATGTAAAGAGCAAAAAATGGTACAAACTTGAACCAATTCATGAATGTACGGTACACGCATCTTCAAGGAAACAAAAAGACATCATCAAAAAGAACATTTAAATGTAAAGTACAGCAAAACAAGATATGAGGATGTACCGTATGTGGTATTTTACCTGGTAGTTTTCTGTTGCATCTCCCAGAAGGCCACCAAAGGTGATGGCATTCGTGATGCAGCCCAAATAGATGAAGAGCACAGCTGAAATGGACTGGATGTGGAAACCCTCGTAGAAATCACTGGGTAGCCAAGGCAATTTGCGCTTTATGTCCAGGTACAATCCTCCACAGAAGCTATTACATAAACCAGACACCGTTAGTCAAGCAGGTGGTGAATTGTGCAGTAATCCATCCTTCCATCATTCTCTTCCTCTTTACATCCGTGCACAACAGTGACAACACAATGTAAGGCTGAAAGAGATGTCTATGGATCAAAATTCAAACTTTGCAAAGATAATATCATCCATTTTTATTCATTCACCTCAAAATGAAACCACATCCAATTTTCATGAATAGACAAATAAAGGATTTACTTGGAAACTGGTTGTTTACGTTCACACCTTATGAGTGGGCAGGCAAAGACTCAGCTATTTGTTCCCATCATATATCCATTATCTGAACTGTTTATCCTCACGGGGGTGCCAATCTGAGCTGACTTCGGGCGGTAGGTGGGGGACACCCTGAACTGGTTGCCAACCAATCGCAGGGCACACAAAGACACCAAGACTCACAATCCCACCAAGGCACAATTTAATGTGACATAAATATACCATGCGTGGAATGGGGGACAAAACCGGAGTACCCGGAGAAAATCCACACAGAAAGGCCGGGGCCGGATTAGCACCCGCAACCTCTGCACTGTGAGGCAGACATGCGAAGCAGTCGACCACCGTGGGGCCCCCATAATATATAAGAGGTCATTTTATGACACAACTCAGTGGTGCAGAATGCAGATCAAAAATACACATTAGCATTTTTATTTGCCGCTTCCAGCTGGCTTGTTTGTTAGAAATGATTTAAGTTGGCAGCGTGTGAGCAGTCCCACTGGCATGGTCATTGCCTGAGCGCTCAGCCTAGGTGTTTTATTAACAAATAAACCTCCAACAGATGCATTATAATCTATAAAATAAGTCTGTGATTATTCTTTCTAAATCATTTTGAACAACTTACCCGTGATTTACTAGCTGATTTAGAAAGAGTAATATGTACAATTAGGAGAACAGAGGTTGTATCAGGATGTTAGTTGCTCCGTGTACCGCACTCTGTATGCAGCGATGGCTGTTTGAAAGTGCTCTATCAATACAGTTGAGTTGAGTTGAGATGTGTGACGTTGACATTTTGGGTAGTTTCAAACTGATTTTTATCAAAGGTAATGCAAATGAGTGTTGTTTGCATTTACTAACTGAATGGATGAATAGTCTGATTGGCCACTCCTAAAGTTCACGTCCAACATTGGCCCCTGTTTCAAAATTTCTGTACTGGTACTGTCAGTATTGTTGCAGTGCGGAGGAGGGCAGTTTGACACCACTCCAAACTACAACCACAATACTTCATTTATGATCAAGTTAATAACTCTCTGGCAATCAAAATCAGGCAATATTATCTTTGTAATGAGAGATTTTAGATTGTGTCTGTCCGATCCCTTTTTATGGTTTGGGTTTCATGAATGAATTTGGGATTTGAAGCCAATGTTTCGTTTTCGTTTGTTCCAGGCAAGTCTCAAATCATACATACGCCGTCAAAAGTTGAGGCGAAGCTGGCCTGACAGAAAATTAAAAGAAACATCTTTGCACGCTGAGGTAATTGCATGTTTGTTCGTGCGTGTGTGTGGAAGGAGGGGGGGGGGGGGGAGATTGTAATTAGACACAAATCATGAATAAATATGACACCTTGGGCAACCCCCAAAATAAGATGAATGACCAGTCACATTTCCATCCCCTAAAAATAATGATTTGGGAACACACCGTCCAGTGAAGGCCAGTTCCTCTCCCAGTTCATGCTGTGCTGGCATTTCCTCATCCTCAACGCGGCCTCCTCCTCCACCCGCTGCACCATTCATCTGTCCCAATTCATTTAAGGAGAACACCGACTTCCTAAAGAAGAGAGTCAGAACAAGATCCATGATGAGTTGATCCATGAAAATGTTTGGATTAAACACACAGCAGTAGTTCAAACTCCGACCTTTTGTCTGCGGAGGGAACTTTCTTGGGTGGCTCAATACGGATTTTTGGATCCCATTCCCCTGGCGGAAGCACAATCACCTCATCCAAAAATTCGTCTATGCCCGCAATGAGGTCCTCACGATCTCTGGCTTTGTAAGCTACGTCGCTGAAGAGCTATGATAATAGGACAGAGAGCGATTTTAGCATTTCACTTGGCACATGCAGTGGTGATAAGTACATACAGTATATACCACATCTCAGTATCTGCTGAGTTTGATGCATTCTCATGCTCTGCTGTCCTTTGGAGACTCGCTAAACATAAATTCTGCAAGCCGTATTGACATTTCAAACCCAGCTGGATTTCATTCAAGAACACCTGCCAGTCACCAGCTAATGATGCGCCTGAGGCTGTGAGTCAAGTGCAGGGAGAACATCATTCAGTAAAGGAAATGACAGTGGGGGGTGGCTCTAATTGACAAGAAAATGTGTCCATTTTAATCATCCATTCAATTGTGAATTGTAGCTGGCCACAGTACGGTCTCTGTCCAGTGAAATGAATAAACAAAACACAGAACGCGCATGACTTTCACAGAGTGGCCTTTAACATATTAAATCATCAGTCCGAAGACAGACATATTTTCCCCAGAGCGGTGGCATGTTCATTGATTTTCTCCCACCAGCACAAGCGACTTAACTTGATCACTGTGCAAGCTTTTTTTTCCACTTGGAACCAGCATATGGGTTTGACAAGCCAGCCGCACAGAGTAGGTTGAATAATGCAGTGAGCAATTTTTGAGATGCGTGTTTCACGGCTAAGGCAAATATTTACCCTACTTGGTTTAAGAGATTAAATCATAATAATTTTAAAACTGTGTCTGAACAAACTCATCATCTAATGTACAAGTGTATTTGACAGCCTCCCTAAATTAACAGTTTTAGTAATTACCCAAATTTAACTTCATGTTTCTGTAATGGGTTACCTACTCAGCAGTATATTGAACCTCAAGTAGATGACATTATATTTCGAATACTAATATAATTCTTGCTGTCCATTCATTTGAAAAATTACCGTTATATACTGTAATTATAGTTATTTACTTGCATTCCTGTGCCGGAAAAAAAGAACAAAACCAAAATGGTTTGACTGCTATGTTTGATTTGATTCATTTCTGACTTTTTCAACGAGTCAGCTCAAATTTAGGTATAAGTATCTCATATCTCATTTGTGTTCAAAATGGAAAAGCATTGCAAGTGCGCTGAAAATCAAAATACCGCCAAACCTCAATTTTCAAACGTCTCTGTTATCGACCAAATCGGATTTCGACCAGAAAATTCAAAATGTTTACGCCTCG
The DNA here is from genome assembly GCF_054856545.1 of Hippocampus guttulatus. NCBI lineage: Eukaryota > Metazoa > Chordata > Actinopteri > Syngnathiformes > Syngnathidae > Hippocampus > Hippocampus guttulatus. The sequence continues at coordinate 3,021,133 of NC_141265.1, forward strand.
GATTATGACCGAAAACCGGTTTTCGACCAAACTGAGCAAACCCGAATACGCCACTCGTCTCCTCTCGGCATCCTTACATGAGGAAGTGACGCTTCCTCGTAGCGTTCATTGTGAGCATACGTAATTGTTTTGATTTACGCAAATCGGACTGTTTTTATGTTATTTCTGCATAGTGTATTAGCCCCTAACCATGGGCTAATAAAATAGTTGCGGATTTCGAACAAATTGCTTTTCAAACAGCCTTCTGGAACGGATTAGGGTTGAAAACCGAGGTATGACTGTAAAACGCTACATCACCGTTGTCAAGCACAAGGCCCGGGGGCCAGATCCGGCCCGCCACGTCATTTTATGTGGCCCGCGAAAGCAAATCATGTGTGTCAAACATCCATGACCATTGCACAAAATCCGGAACGAAATATCAAATTGTCACACGTAATACGAATGATAATGGATGAACACTAAAAATGTTTTGGCGAAGAACTCGATTCCATATGAATGATTGCTCATACAAGGTGCATGAATTTGCCTAAAAAGTGGCTGATGTGTTCTCATTTCAGGGAACTACTGTTCCGTTTGAAAACATTTATGCTCATTTAAAATATTGAATCCAAATGAATATGTTTCAGGCAGCTGGCATAGGTTACAACTTCCAATCTGACCTCACTGTCGTTTTCTGCACTGCAAATAATTCAATCAAGTTGACGGAAGAAACATTTGGCAGCTGGGATGCAAGAATATTTTAGGAACTGCAAAGTCATACGGTAAAATGTTGGCTTCATGGAAATCCCTGTCCATCTTTTTACAGTTTTGTGACCAAAATGTTTCCAAAAAGAATCTTTTTAATTGGCAAATCAAGCATCCCATTTCTGCCTAAATAAGATGAAACATGCTGCTTATGAAATCTCATATGTCAGTAAGATTTTAATGCGTTTGTCACTTAATGTACATTCAACTGTACTTCACAAGTGATAAGATGTCTACTGTATCACCAAATTACGGTTTAATGACCACACCTGGCAGTAGCCAGGTCAACCTTGCAAAACAGGGAATGTGGCCACAAGGTCATTGTCCACCAAATAAAATGCACACATACCAACCTTCACTCCATGAGCCATCACATTATCGTGGTTGAAGGCTTTATGTGTCCCAATGATCGTAGGTGATAAATTGTCTGGGGCTTTATGCCCCTGGCAGTTTCATCCATTGCAAACAGGTCCAAGGTGAGGGACCGGACAAAGCACAGCTCAAAACAGCCATGATGTATACAATTAATTTATTAATGGAACCATTTTCCCTTGCCCAGAGGCAGGTAACTGGGGCCTCCCCGGGCAGCCGGGCCTGCACCCGTGGGGTCCCAGCTGCCGCAACCGAAAAAGGTGACCGGAGTCCCCATTCTCATGGTCTTACCACCTGTGGGAAGGGTCAAGAGGGTTGGGTGTAAAGAGCAGGTTGCTGGCCGGAGGTTACAGAAGCTAGCTCATCTCACCTCACTGGCAGGGAAGGGGCACGAGCTGGTGGCAGATAAGAGAGTAGACTAACTCCGCCTTTGGCCTGACTTGCGTTTGCGCCTGTGCTTCAAACAGCAGATTTTTCAAAAAAATGTATTTGGAATTGCAAATGCAATGCAAATCACTCATAAGCAAATACTGTATTTCCATTTATTCAAAGAAAACAATTCACATTTTTGTTGAGACCATCAGTGCAACGCCCATGAAAGATGTAAAAACACGCTGGAAATTAAAATTTGGTTGAATCTTCTCAGTTTTATTTTGTCAACTGCCTATAAAATAAAATAAAATCATCTGTATCCAAATACATTTAGACTATATTATAATGGGATTTTTTTAAAGTAGTTTCAGCGAGTTTATTTTGTCCTACCATTTGATGGAACTTAGTAAATTCAACACTTGTTCTTAGTGTACTTTACAGTACAGAAGAGTGTAATAGATTCTTAAAAATGGCTTTAGGAAGGAAAAGGCATCACGTTTTCAAAGTTCCTGAATCAGGATCGCCATCTGACAACCTTCTGAACAGAGTTTTGAGATAATGAACATTCCATCCTCTTTGCCATATCATTTAAATAATTCTTTCAAATGATGATGAACGGCAATAAAAACGTATTCCTTTTTGACATCACAGAGCTCTAGCATCACTTTCAGTTGTACTCAATACATCACGGCGTTGCACCTCAGAGGGCAATATATTTCATATTTCAGCCCAGAAACATAAAAAAAAAAAAAATCGAACTACTTACATCATCAACCATGAGTGTTGCTATGGCTCGGCCGATCTCGTTATATGACTTGGCCTTTCCCTGTGGTCCCAAGAGAATGAACAGGAATCTGTGCAATGATGAAACAAATATCAGGTATATGCAGGGGCAAAGATTTGGTACGTGACATTCAAAAATAAGGGCCATCTCACCTGGTGGGCACAGGCACCTCAGTCAGACCTCCAAGTGTTGTAGCTTGGGACAAGCGGACAAAGGCAACAAAGGGTTTGTGGAGGAAATCCACTTCTCCCACCAGCACGTTGGAGGCCTCAGCATCTCTGGGGATCTTCTTCATGAATTTATTCTTCAGCTAATGATGGCAAACACATAGGGATAGACAATGTCTCATGAAACATAATAAAAATCACATCGGACCTCATTCAACCTTCTGTTCTCACCATATTTTCATTTTAAAACCCAACTCACATTCTTCAACAAGATTTTGGTATTCAAGAACGTTTTATTGGCTGGAATTTATTCTCAAAAACCAAAACAACTTACGAAAGCCCCACAAAAACACCCACACTGGCGTTTGATAAATATACTTATTGTTTTACAAAAGAACTTATACATGTGTGTGGCACTGGCGCTGTAGTGGTTTATGCTGCTGCCTTTGAACTTGAGAAACAAGCAATTTATTTAAAAAAAAAATTGGATGATTAGAATCCCTCACGGGGCTCAGGCATATTTTGTTGTGGTGCAGAACACAAAAAGACACAGATTACATAAATGGAAACATGCATGAGCTATGTCTCATTATATGTATGCATGTCATGCAAACAGCACTGTACTTTGTTGAGCTTCACAGTAAAGGAGGGGCCTCTTGAAAATGCCATCTTCCCGAACAAATACATTTCTCTCCCGATAAACACAACCGTTTTTTTATTTTTATTTCCCCCCCCCCCAAAGGAAAAATGATAATGCAGCTGTAATTACTTTTACTGGAGTCACCTTTTCACAAGGCGGTATAATTGGGTTTGGTAAGTTAGACACTTTTGGGGCGCTTTTCTAACTGACGAGCATGACAGATAGCTGCATACCCCCCGCAAAAATAAATGAATAAAATGACCCCCCCCCCCACCAAAAAAACAAACAAACTTGCTTGAGGTGTTGGAAAAATTGCGAAATATGGGAACACAGAGTTGATAAGTTGGCAACATTGAATGAGCTCGCTTCATCTCATGAGCGAGCTCTGCCACCGGTTGTCATGGTAATAAAAGCTATATTCTGCATTTTCACGAGACTAATCGCAACTCATTGTGGTCCACAAATCCCCCTAAATCTTCGTTGGATTTGACTCACAATTCTTTGAAAAGTATTTGTTCTTCTATCGGAGCACTAGCTGTTCGGCATATTGATTTTTTTTTTTCTGTTTTTCTTCTTCATTTTGGGCCCGAGTATAAAGAAGTGTCTAAATAATGCAGGTTGGTGTACAGGAGCTATACAGGTATTTGGGAAGCACATTGACCTATATATTTCGATGGAGAGGTGCGGCAAAGGTTTTGGCAGAACAAAAACACTCAATAATATGAGAGCCTTGCCAATAACCCACAGCCTGATTCTCTAGCGCCATGTGAGGGCCAAGCACGAGGACAATATGATCCATTTTTTACCAGCTCAATATTGACACAGGCAATGCAGCAAACTATCCTTGTTCCACTGTCACATGTGAGTGGCCAACTATAGGTCTGCAAATGCATTCGAAGCACCCATCCCCCCCCCCCCCCCCCCCCAATTTGGATTGCTGTGTTAGCGTTGTAAATGTACAACTTGGAATTACAACTTACAATGACACTTGCGATGACTACTTATAATAAGAAGTAATGCATAGAAAAATACAGATCTGTATATATAAATATTTACTATATTATTATTAGTATACTATAGTTTAATATTGTAAAACATATCGTATAGGGTTATCAGGAAGTGTTAGGTGCATAACTTTATTTCCATTTTATTTACAATTTATTTTTGGCAAATTCAGCCTGTTTACTTCAGGGGTGTCAAACTGATTTTTGTCGCGGGCCACATTGTTGTGACCGTTTCCCTTGGAGGGCCGTTATGACCGTGAAAACATAAAGAAGTCAAGAATAATGGCTCATTCAACGATTCTTGAAGTTAGTGTAATGAGGTTTTTTGGTCACAAGAAAATGCTTCCAATATCTCGCTTATTTATTACATATGAAAAGTTGAAATTTTGGTCCAGATTTTAGCCATCATCGTAGAAGTTGACGTGTTTGAATTCCTTTGCGGGCCACATAAAATGATGTGGCGGGCCAGCTCTGGCTCCAGGGCCTTGATTTTGATGCCTGCGGTTTAGTTGTTCTTTTCACACGTTTGAGAATCCATTCATCCATTCGTTCCTTCAACCCCATCACATGAAGTCATTGCAAACACATGTACATTGATTGCTGTCATGTCAGTCAAGCAGTGTGAATGGCACTTATTGTCAACCTCTGCGTTTCACATGCTTGCATCTGTCTGAGCATTTGTTAGGGGGCTTAAGACCCCATTGGTGTGAGCCCTGGGAATGAGTGTGTTGTGTGCGTGTGTGTGTGCAAATTTCCTCTATTGCCGGCTGTCACCTTCCGAGATTGATGGTCCTGAAAAGCAGAGCTGCCTCTCACCACCCCGACGAAGCATCAATCGAACACATCCGTGAGATATTAGGTGGTAATCCCAACAATAATTCAAAGCGGCAAAGTGGAAAATGAATCCAACAGCGATATGCTTCCAGGCAGAAAATACACATTGTGACGTTGTAAAGGGGATGTGGGAACATTTATTTTGTCGTTGTGAATGATGAAAAGGTACAATTTAACTGCTCCGAGGAAATGTTCAATGACGAGCTTTATTTTATTTTATTTTTTCAATGTACAGTAGCAGATCTAGATTAGCCAGACATGCAACTGCCCCTCCAGATGGCGTTGGAATTCTTTCTAGGGACGGGCAAGTACCGATACCAGGCGCTGGTACTCGCGACGGCGGCCGATACCGGTACTTCTGGTGGTCGTTTTGTATTCAGGAACTCAAGGCATGCATGACAGACAGAAGTTATGCAAATTAAACCCTTAAAGTTATAGATCTCCTTCAAAAATATATCTGGATCCAAATGCTTTTATTTCATCCAACCAACTTGATGAAATAAGATTGAGTAAATTCAACACGCCATTTTTTTCAGTGCATAGACAAGCAATCGTACACTCTCTCAAGCATACCTCGGAACAATTCAGTGCTCAGTCAAAACTGCCACGCATGCTTTTTGGAATGTGTGAGGAAACGGAGAGAAAGTTGTGGAATGTAATAAAAGTAAGGTAAACTTTTGAAATAATATTCTCGACCCAAAATATGTGAGTCATATTTCCTCCATTAAAGTAAGTGGTGGCATATTGTTACCCTACATTTATTGGGCAGGTTCTACGGGTGGTTAATACATATTGATATTGACAGGACATATTGATTGATGTGGGCATATTGATAGAAGGGTGGTTAAAATGTAGTTCCCGGACAGCAAAAGGAAGCCCAAAGAGGAGATTTCTGTCGATGTGGTAAGAGATTACAGGATACAATGGTCGGGTGTGAAAGAAAAATACCAAAAGAATAAAGGGGAGAGATTGAAAGGCATGATTTGCAGTTGTCAGCCACCCTGAGAGGAAAAGGCCAAAAAAAAGTAAAAAAGTCGAATGTCCGAAGCCCAATGCCCCCAAATTTGTAGAATTTGGAATCTGATGGCTTGGTTGCACTAAACCTGGTCATTTCATCATGTGCCACATCACACGAGACCTCAGCAAACAGAAAAGGGGGCGATAATGTATGTCCCGGAAGTTACAGACTTTGTTCATTTGCACTTGTTATTAGTAATGGATGCATGTTTTTTTGTGGTGGGTGTTAAGTATTAATGTTCGCGGTTCCTTTTACATTTTTTCATTACAGGAGTTTGTCATTTGGAATGTTGGAATTTTCCTGGTAAAATATTCCAGGTGGTTTGTGCTCCACCATTTATTTCCATGTAAAAAAAACATCTGTGGTAATTGTGTTGAAGACTTACTTGGTCTGTGCTGGGAGTATCTGCAATGTCGTTCATACTCCTACTCTGAGCGTGTCCTGCTGGGTGACAACAACAACTCAGATGAAACCTTAATCGTTAACTAAATATTCAGTTTCCTTTGAAGTCGAGTTTAGCAATGAGTGGACCATCTCCTGTTTGGGTATCACATTGAACAAAAAGTTGTGAATGACAAACACATTGGAAATCCATCCATCCATCCATCATTATCTTTTCTATCCCACTTCTGCTGTAAAACATGTAATCACATCTGAAAATTCATAAAGCTTTAAAAAATTTGAATCGATCAAATGTTGCTCCCAAAGAATTGTTCTGTCTTTCTTTCTTAAATTTTGTGTTTACCCTTTAAGTATTTGGTGTCGACGTGAAGCCTGTTTATCAAGGGGATACATTGCTGAGACAACCCGTGGCATAGCGATACAATATTTTTACACTTCTGCCTCCCGCTTTTTTGACAAAATCAAACTTATCAAAACACATTTCAATTTATGAAAACATTCTTCCGTAGCGTTTCCTTGTCGATAATTGGAGGTAGCATCCATTTGAGGAATCAAAATAAGAATACTGTGGCTTGCACAGTTCTCCAAAAATGTTTGTCACTCCTGCTTGAAGTTTATCGCAAAACTGACATATAAACAAACAAGAAATAAACATTGAATAATGAAATGATGACAAAATGTTCAACCAAACCATATCGCGGTAATTTCATTTTACGAATGTCTGCTAGCTTAATGTCCACAGAAGGGCTAATTGATTTAGCATAGAAAAAAATCTAACAATTGAAATATTGACACTCACGGGGTAGCAAACGCAGCTTTCAACATACTCGCAGGCATTTATTATAGCTGCTCTATTATGTTAGAGAGCTTCTCTGTCTCTTCTCCTTGCTCTTAAGTAATTAAGCTGCATCACCATCCAGCAAGTTGCGGCACAACGCAGTATTACACAGAACGCACACAACTCTCAATCCAATTGGTCCCTTAATGTGTGAGGAGTGTGGTTTGTTAAATGCCCACTTCTGTTATGAAATTGAATTGAATTACATTTGAACTTGCCTGCACATTGTAGAAACCCGTCGAAACAATACACATAAAAAAGATCGCTTAATTAAAAGTCGGAGATATAACGGCGATGTGGAAGATGAACCGCAATATAACGGTAGTTCACTGTATAATATTTTGAAAACGTGGGACACTCACGCAGGCGGCCGTAGCTGCCAGACTGCTGCTTGATTCGAATGTCCTCTGTGGATCGATTGTAGTTGGCCACCGGCATCGGGCCGGGTGCCCCTCTCGGCCCCACCGGACGAGCTGACAATCAAGGGCGCAAACGAGCAAAAAGAAGAGGTCAGATGTTCAGCTCGACGGCACATCTAGCAGCTTGCGCCCTGGATACCATGTGGAAAATTGATAACGAGGAAGTCATCATACACTAATAGATTCACTCGGGACACATCTTCATTCGCAAATAGAGGAATCTTTGAATAATAATAATAATCAGAAGGTGTGACATGATTTACAACACGTAATAACTCAGAGGAGTAAGAACACGATGCTACACGCTCCATTTGTAATGCCTTGCCTAATATTGGAATGCAGAGCATTGAACAGATTTTTTTTTTCTTTTGCTTGCATTTAATTCGCCGAGCAATGGGGCTTCATTTTTCAGTCAAGCGGTAGCAGCAAAACTCACAGGTGGATGAACTCGACTTCCCAATGTCAGCGAGAGAGCGATGAATTGGCTTCTTGGTCTGGTGTCGATGTTTCCTCAACAGAACAAAAGTGATCTTCTCTCGCAGCTCAGGCATGATGAGGCCTTCCTCTATCTGTCTCTCGATGATGTCATCTATAAAAACAGACACGACCGAATAATTAGGGCCTGATTTACCAAAAGGGTTTGCGTGTGCAAAAACAGCCACAAACTTTGTTCGGCGACGCAAGCAAATGTGGAGGCTCGTCAATCGCAAGATAAACGTGACATAAAAGTGGAAATTTAAGGTCACTTAAATTTAAAAGAGTTGAAGTAACGTGTAGCTTGCCGTGTTACTGACACACAGTTAGGCTAGATAGAAAAGTGTGGCTGTCCCTCCCGATACAGCCCCCCCCCTCCCCCCCCAAAAAAAGCTAGGAACTAACCTTTGTATCTCACATGCGTTAAATTCCTTCTCAGCATAGATGAATGAATAACTGAATTCAATTTTGGTCGACTGAGAGCAGAGCTCAGAAGGGATAAAATTGCAAAATAAATCATATAACCAGCTCCAACACTCTGTGCACACCCAGAACAAAGACCACTTTTGGTTAGATCAAAAGTTCAGGCCCAGAAGTGCAGAACCCAATAAACTTCTGTCTTCTTCGTGGAATGAACATGCGCTTGACCACATTAATAAATATGTACACATTAAAATGGTCTAAACACAGTTCTACTCCTATTTCTCTCATATACGGCTCTATTTTCGTAGACGGCACATGAGCAAATGCTGGCGTACCCTGATCTTCATGCAAGCGCGAGCCTCACTGCATCTGTTTGGGAATTCAGTAGACCATTCTTCGCCAAGCTGGGCGCTCCAACACACCGAGGCTGTGTTCTTTGACATGCATCCGTCTATTAAACTATACGCCTGCGAGGATGGCGTCTAAGTCCACTGCAGTCGGTAGATCGCTGGTCGAATGCCGTTCTGCTCAATTTGAACAATATCATTATATTTTTTTAAATAATCCCACGGGCTGGTCCGCAGCTGGGCAGGGATTTGAGGGCTGGGGGGGGCTGGAGGTGGATATAAATGTATGATTGGTGGTGCGGAAAGATACATATTGAATTAGCCAGCTCATTCTGTATGTGTTTTGATGTACCGCCCCAGATTTCTCAAAACGGGGTCTACGTTTTAGAAACGACTTTAATTAAATGCTGTCTATGGTAAACACTTGCAGCGGGTGCTGCACATCGGTGGTTAGAACACATACTTTGAGTAAATTACCCATGTTTTATTTTCACGGCTCACCACAATCTTCAATTTATGAATCACATCCAAAAAAAATAATGAAGTGAGATTAAGAAATGATTCCTTATGATTTGTTTTCCAAAGCTGCAGCAGAGGGATTACAGAACCACATGCAGTCCTGGCACTCCTATTATGGAAAATTCTTTCCATCCATCCATACATACATCTGTATGTCCGTTCGTCTGTCTGTGTATACACACATACAAACATACATTCATCCGTCCATCCATAGATAAATACATATGCATGCGGGAGATGGAACAATAAATTACTTCCACAAAAAAAACGTAGGCATGCAATTCTAAATATATTACAAAGAAAGAAAAGAGATCTTCATTAATGGATCATCTCCCACGTAAATACATGTAATATTCAGATTACATGAATTAGTTAATTATCATTCAATCATTTCAAATTACGTGAGCGGACTTTTCTTCACATTATGCGCATGTTATTTTAATGAAGAGGAAAAAAGTACGTCTTGATTAATGCACCATCTGCCCAAATGAAATGAATGAGTCAACATCTGTTCAAATTCTGCTCAAATAATTTGGCCGTTTTAGGCCAGGCATCTAACACTATGGTGATGTCATATGGATATACATTAACAGTCATGACATCCATCCATCCATCCATTTTCCGAACCGCTTGATCCTCACTAGGGTCGCGGGGGGTGCTGGAGCCTATCCCAGCCGTCTTCGGGCAGTAGGCGGGGACACCCTGAATCAGTTGCCAGCCAATCGCAGGGCACACAGAGACGAACAACCATCCACGCCCACACTCACACCTAGGGACAATTTAGAGCATCCAATCAGCCTGCCATGCATGTTTTTGGAATGTCATGCAAATCTCAATTCAGAGTCACCTGTGAGTGGTTCATGGGGAAATTGCGGTTTGGGAAGCTGAAATTATAAATGCTCATCTACGGTATATTGAGCTGCTAATCAATATATTGCTAACTACACACGGTACAACTGGGCCTGCAGCTTCTGTTTGACCCTGAGTGAGTTGTATTGTGCCAGTAACTGCACGTCAGCATGCCGTACTCTTAGACGGGATTGCATGCAATGTGTGTCTTAATAAAATGCTTTCATTGCATCAATGGCGTGTGGTGCAGCAGAGCAAATCAATTGGCTTTCCGAGTTGTTGGGGAAACGATAAATAAATGTCCCCGAACCCAAGAAAGCTTTATGGCATTGCCTGCAACTGCCCTTCTCCTCCTCCTCCTTCTCTCTCTGACTCTCACGTCCACACATTGCACTTTGCAGTGCCCCGCGCACAATACACAGCAATGTGACCTGGCCTGTACACTTGCTATGCCATGTAATAGTGCAGAAAAGAAGGGCCAACATGGATCATAAAACATCCACAAGATATTTGGAAGAGCACCATGTAGGTTTAGTGCTTCTCTCTAGTTCAGTAGTTCTTAACCTGGATTCGATGGAAACCCAGGAGTTCGGTGGATCGGGCTGAGGGGTTCGACGGAGCCTATGCCATGGAGGTTAAGAAATCCCCGACTCAACATGTCAATGAGTTATGACACGCCCGCTTGGCGATCACTGGCTGCAGATGATCACGTTACATTGCTTGCCCAATCAGTGCTGCGGGGAATTCAGTTCACTCAGTAGTCAACGTGTGACTGTCGTGATAGTGCATCGTAAAATTAGAAAAACTTATACTTATGTCTTGAAATCTTATTTACTTTTCTCTAATAAATGCATTTTTTTATGTCTTGAATTTGTAAAAAGTCATATTTTGTTTATCACGAATAAAGGGTTCGGTGAATGTGCATATGAACTGGTTGGGTTCGGTACCTCTAACAAGGTAAAGAACCACTGATCTAGTTGTAAGCAAAAAAAAAAAAAATCACTGCATTGACTACCGTTGAGCTGTGTTTAGCTTTTAGTACAACGCATTTAAATGTAATCTTTGAGACGTGTTTGTCTTTAAACTTTATTTAGGTATAATTTGTATTTACTTTTCATGTACACACCTGTCTGGCAACCTCAGGTCTGCGGACAAGACATTATTAAAAGTACCAAGAACTAAGCGGAGGCTCAGAGGGGATTGAGCCTTTTCTGGGTTTAGTAGACAAAAACATTTATCAAAGAACGTTTCTTTTTGAGAATTAGTGGGAAATGTGTCATTTTAATCTCTTTTATCATACCCAATAACTCTGAGCACCTGGATTAAATGTCTCCCACTAATGCTTGGCAACAGACAACATAAAACGCATTGTTTACGTTTGACAGAAGTGTATTGTATTACTTTTCTCATCCGCTTATCCTCTCGAGGGTCACGGCCATGCTGGAGCCTATCCGAGCTGTCTTCAGGTACACCCTGAACCGATCGCCACCCAATTGCAGGGCTCACACAGACAAACAACCATTTGTGCTCACACTCATACCTAGGGACAATTTAGAACAGTGGTTCTTAACCTTGTTAGAGTTACCAAACCCAACCAGTTCATATGCACATTCACCAAAACCTCCATTAGTGAAAAATAAAAAATGTTTTTTTTTTACAAATTCAAGACATGAAGAAACGCATTTATTAAAAACAGAAAAAAGCAAACACAATGAGTATAGAGTATAATTTTTTTTAATTGTGCACAAAATGAACCAGCCACTGATGGCCAAGCGGGCATGTCATAACTAATTGACATGTTGAGTCGGGTGTGTCTTAACCTCCATGGCAGAGGCTCTGTCGAACTCCTGAGAGTGATTCACTGAACCCCTCCCCTAGATATGGCGGCCCGGGGGGCAAGTGGTTAACGCGTCGACCTCACACTGGAGAAGTTGTGGGTTCGATCCTGGCTCCGGCTTTCCTGTGTGGAGTTTGCATGTTCTCCCGGGCCTGCGTGAGCTTTCTCCGCGTTTCCTCACACATTCCAAAAACATGCATGGCAGGTTAATGGAACACTCTAAATTGTCCCTAGGTGTGAGTGTGAGCGCGGATGGTTGTTCGTCTCTGTGTGCTCTGCGATTGGCTGGCAACCGGTTCAGGGTGTCCCCCGCCTACTGCCCGAACACGACCGGAATGTGTGTGTATGTGTGTGTGTGTGTGTGTGTGTATATATATATATACACACACATATCTGTATATATATAAGAGCGGAAACCGGATACCAGGAGGGCAGCTGGTACCCCCCTGGTATCCGGTTTCCCTTGCTCCATCTGTGGTCGAGTCTGCGGCTCAAGAATCGGTCTCTATGCCCACGAGAAGTGGCACCAGCGACAGAGTTGCTGACCCCCCCCCCCCCCCCCCCCCACCCCCACCCCCCTACCCATCCTCCCCTCCCTTGGAGCAAGTGTCATCATCAGACATGATGGACAGCTAGAAGAGATATATGTATATATATATATATACACACACACACACACACACACATTCATTCACACATGTGTGTGTATATATATGTGTGTGTGTGTGTGTGTGTGTATATATATATATATATATATATATACACACACACACACACACACACACACACACACACACACACACACACACACTCATTCATTCACACATCCATATATATATATATAAAAAAGAGAGACTGATGTCTTGCAAGTAATGAAAAGCTCACCAACTATTTGGGGCAAAGAATAGCCATCCAGGTCCAACAGAATGGTTCCTGTCTGAAGACACGTCCTGAGCTCAAAAAGACTGTGCAAGGACAGCGTGGACACATGCGGTTTGCTCCACCTCTCGCCTCCCTCCTCTACTTTCTCTTCAAACTTGACCCATCTGTAACAAAATGTTGAACACAATGAGACACAGCTGGCGGTGCAGATTTCAGGCTTTTGGACGTAGCGCGCTGTGAAGGTGAGCGAAATAGAGTGAGCGATTCCTCAGCTGAGTTCTGAGGAAACTGACTACTGTGTGCTTTAGGCTGCCCCCCTTTGAAGAACTCTCCAGAGGTAAAATGTTGTAAAAATGTTCTGTCTCTGAGTGTTATCACCACTGAACAGCTATTTCCCCTGTAGTGTTTGATTTGAACTCAACTCAGCACAATGAGTCCTCCAAAGACAAGGACTCATCAAGTTGCACAGATTTTATGATGTCTTCATTCATCGGGGGCGTTATAGTCGTCTCCCAATCCAGAGTTTGTGGGTTTGAACCCCTGCTCATGTGACCATGTCTTAGTGTCCTGGAGTAAGCTCCTGCTTCTGATGCTGTGTCATCAGGAGGTGGAGAAGCAGTCAATGTGAAGTGCTTTGAGCGCCTGGTGGGTGGGAAAGTGCAATACGAGTGAAAGTAAATAATTATTAAGAGCAATATTAACTAATTCATTTGGATTTGCCAATGATATGTAAATGTTATTGTGTTTATTAGCACAGCTGCCTGATAGTTGAGAGGTTGAGGGTTTCAAATCTTGGTTTAGGTCACACTGTGTGGGGCTTGGAAGTTCTCCCCATGGTTGCATGAGTTTTCTCTGGGTACTCCTGCATCCTTGCACATGTGAAAAACTTGCATGGTACATTAATTGAAGACTCTGGATTGCCTGCGGGTGTGAATGTGAGTGTAAATGGTTGTTTATTTACATAATCAATGTGTTTGACGATTTACCTATTTCACTTAAGTCAGCTGGGAAAGATTCCAGCTGAACCGCAACTTTAATGAGAACAAGCAGTATGGAAAATGGAGGAATGGATATTTCACATGTTAAAAAATGTCCCCAAAAAAGGGTGTTAGTGCAGAACACTGTGCAATCAGATGAAGTGTACAGTATCTCCGAGGACACAGCTTGCATCTGATTGCATATACAAAGTACAAATCCCAATTCCAATGAATTGTATTCCATTTTACGCCATGTTGCGACTTCATTGCCATTGGGGTTTGTCTAATGATGCAGACTAAGTATGCAGCATTAATGAGCGGCAGCATCCACCTTGCAGACTCCTTCCACTCCAGTTCATCCCCTTCACGCTGTAGAGTGTCCATTTCAGTGAAAAGTGTCGGCGTGGGAACGTCATCGTCCTCACTCAGGATGTAGCGCAGCCGCTCAGCTGCTGGTGACACTTGGTGGAAAACAAGACAGGCCAGGAAGAAAGACATTACTAAAATATAGTATTCGGCCCATGCTTGCATGGGTTTCCTTCCATAATGAAGAAATATTGATGCCATGTTAATTGAAGACTCAAAATTTGTGTAAATACGAGCATGTGAAGCTTCTTTCTGTACGTTTATCTGTATGCACCTTGTCGGTGACCATCTTAACCGAAAATAGCGGGTACAGGCTTTAGCTCATGGCCCTAAAAGATAAATGGTAGAAAATGGAATGCATGGATGGATAATGAATGGATCTTAATGAAAAAGTTCAGGCCTATGCCAGAGGTGTCCAGTTTGGCGCTGATCCAAACGGGATTGTTTGGCCTCGGAAGAGGAAAGAAGAAATCATTATAATATCCACTGTGACAAATAGCCACTGCTTCCTCCCTTTTTGCTGTTTGGCAGTCAACCGCTGTCAATCAACAAGGCGTTAATGACCACCTCAAAGATCGTTCTGTATTATAATCAGGTTCTATGTGTTTCTTTGACTGGAAATACCACACAGCCATCCATTTTCCAATCCGCTTATCCTCACAAGGGTCACGGGGGGGGGGGGGGGGTGCCGGAGCCTATCCCAGCTGTCTTCGGGCAGTAGGTGGGGGTCACCCTGAAGCGGTTGTCAGCCAATCGCAGGGCACACAGAGACGAACAACCATCCATGCTCACACTCACACCTAGGGACAATTTAGAGTGTTCAATCAGCTTCCCATGCATGTTTTTGGAATGTGGGAGGAAACCGGAGTACCCGGATCAAACCACATACTTTTATTTCATAGAAAATCATGCAAACAGTATTGAAATGAAACACAATTTTCATCATTCCTAAATGCAGAAAACGAATCAATCAGCCGGTGTTAATTATTTTTTTCATCCGCCTTTCAAATCATGGCTCGTGTACAAATGGCAATGACTGCAGAACGAAAGCACACGCGGGTTACAAATTACTACAGCATTATGGATATTCAATCATGTGCCCCGGAACGTACAGTACAATCCAGTCAGTGTTGTATTGTATGGATGAGGACTAACTTGATTTCACTACAGGATAACAACACGCTACAGGATAACAAGCTATATGCGAACATATAGGCGGATGTAATTACTGTGCCTTCTAATGTCATCAGTGATCAATACAATTGATGTCCACTGCTGACAGCGGTGCTTATTCGACTTATGTTATTTTTTTTGGGAACCGGTAAGGACAGTTACATACAAATACAAAAAAACAAGAACAGAAGTATGAAAAGTAAAAAATGGCTCACAAAATCATCAATTACCATGACCAAATTATGCCAACTGGGTGGCGAGTTTGCTTGAGAAACCCAAGTAAAAAAAAAAAAAGGTACCGGTAGGTTACAAAAACCGGTCCTGCACTGAACTTTGAAAACACAATCAAAGACATGGTGTGAAATAATGCTGCACTAATATGACGAAAAAGTGTGTGTGTGTGTATACACACACACACACACACACACACACACACACACACACACACACACACACACACACACACACACACACAAATAGTTTACCAACCGAGTTGATAGAAGTGCTTGTCTCGAACTTACTTGTGCGGTTTATGTCTTGGAGACTCGGGTCTTGCGAATCCATGAGTCCTTCCTCCATGTCTATGTCTCTATACTGGTCAGGCTCGTGTTGTCTGTGGTGGCTGTAGCGTCTGTCTCTGTCCGTGGTGCTGTTGTCATGACTCGAACGCCTTCGCCTGCGCTTACGCCGATACCCTCGAGGAACCGGTACACCGATGTAGATGGACTGATGATCTGCTGGCAAAGATGATCCGAAGACACGTTAAATATATGCCACATCTGAAACAATATTTGAAACAATTAGCCATCAACCTCTTACAATATGTAGGATACATACCGGTCGGTACGCACTAAGGAAATAACCAGTCATCCCACGCCTACTTTGGGCCTGAGACAAAATTTGATTATATTGGCCTCTAATTCTGCCAATAATATTGATTAGTGATCATTCATTGTTGAATTTCCCCTTGAGGGGTTAGAATGAATATAATAATTTAAAACAACAACAACAACAAAATACACTCTAAAATTGGACTGGGGTTTGATTTACATACCTTTCCAAGTAATAAAGCCCCACAAATGCAATACTGAATATCACCCACCGGGGGTGTCCAACTCAGGTCCTTGAGGGCTGCGAACATGCATGTTTTAGATGTTACTCTCCTCCAACACACCTGATTGAAATGATCGGCTCATCAGCAAGCTCTGCAGAAGCTTGATCATTGTCATGATTTGGTTTGGGACCAACAGGTGGCACTGTAGGGCTCCTCCTGCAGCTGCAGACCGGTTGGTCGTTATGTAATTATTAGTTGTAAAAAAAGGACTCCCGCCCGAACACTCATTGTCGGGTCATTGTTTGCTCTTGGCTGCTGTCATGTTTGTTTGTTGCTGTTTGCTCTTGCTACTGTCATGTTCGTTTGTTTGCTGTTCCTTTGCTGCTGTCGTGTTTGTTCTGGTAGTGTTTTGGTTACTGATAGTTTTTGTTTAAGTCATGGTTTTTGTTTGTTACTTTGGACTTTGTTTTGGATTTTGTTTTCTTTGTTTTAAATACAATTCGTCAAGTACACCCTGCTCCTCCCTCCTGCCTGCTTTTTTGGGGTCCACCACCACCTCGCAACGTGACAATCATGACCCTAGTCGTTTGAATCGGATGCGGTGGAGAAAGGATAGTGGCCCTCAATGTCTGAATTCGGACACCTCTGTAGGCCTACTAAAAGTAATATAAGTAACATAAACCAGTATACAATGTATTTACTGTAAATTGTTGTTGGTTTAAAAAACCGAAACAGCAGTCTTCAAAATAATTTGTCATGCAACAACAATAAAGTGCAACAACAAATACAATGAAGTAGCTATAAAAATAGATGCCAAGCAAAAATATTTGATTCGAACATACATTAGAAATCAGTCACCACCGCCGCCCGCCATCATGTACGGTACTGCGTCTCTCACAGAAGAAAATATTTTCATCCAGTTTATAATGAGTCCCATTTCAATATGGCTCCTCGTGATAGACATTGGCTTAAAAAACTGAATCTAATGATATCACAGTCAATGTTGACTTTTTCGATAATATTGGCAGATGAGATTTTTCACTCCACTTTTTACTCAGTGGAGCGTTTGCTCAAGTGTTAATCCACTGAATGAATTACACATCGCATACATCAGTTTACCTGTTCGTCTAAAAATTTCAACAGCATAATTTATGGAGAAACACAACTCGTGTTTATTCTCAGAGGTCTCGAAAAATATTCCACTCACCTTCTTGCTCCTCATAACGTAGTTGTGAGACACTCATCCCTCTTTGTCCGTGCTCCATCCTAGTAATGACAACAAAGGGTGATAGAGTTAAGAATAAAACGCATGCATGTTTTAAAACTGTTTTTCCAAGTTGTTATTTTATATTTGCAGTGGTTATGGATTCAGGTATAACTGTATTTGGTTTGGTGAAAATGTTTTGGCTGACTTTCACATTTCTGACTTCATGTTGTAATGCGCAGACATTTTACACATTTACTTTTTTGCACAATTTTGATGGACTGTATTTTCCGATGGGCAGCCCGGTAGTCCAGTGGTTAGCACGTCGGCTTCACAGTGCAGAGGTACCGGGTTCGATTCCAGCTCTGTCCGGCATCCCTGTGTGGAGTTTGCATGTTCTCCCCGGGCCTGCGTGGGTTTTCTCCGGGTGCTCCGGTTTCCTCCCACATTCCAAAACCATGCATGGCAGGCTGATTGGACGCTCTAAATTGTCCCTAGGTGTGAGTGTGGGCGTGAATGGTTGTTCGTCTCTGTGCCCTGCGATTGGCTGGCAACTGATTCAGGGTGTCGCCGCCTACTGCCCGAAGACGGCTGGGATAGGCTCCGGCACCCCCCGCGACCCTAGTGAGGATCAAGCGGTTCGGAAATGGATGGATGGATGGATGGATGGATGTATTTTCCGATGAAGGTTTAACTCGAAAATCTCATAGTTGTTTTTTAGGTATGGAATGAAAACATCAAAATATGAAGACCGCAAAGTTTGATGAAACTTAAAATCAGCTCCAATCGCAACATGTTTCGTGATTATGTCTGCATGTTGTTATCAAATTTATTTTTATGTGAGTAGGCTTGCAAAAGGACAGGCTAATGTTTTGCACGTGTGTGTCATTGTTCTGATTCTATGAGCGCCAAACAAGAGCAACAGCAGTTGTGGATCTTGTGCACTGACCTGCATGTTGACTTATATAGGAGATCAATGGGAAAATAATTAAAAGCCAGGCTAAGTCAATGGAAATTTGCATGATTGAAACTAATGTGAGGGTAACTTGGTATTGCTGAACATCTGTACAGAAAAAGGAAGGTCAGTATGTGTTACTGACGGAATTGTATTTTACTTTATAACAACACCCTTTTTTTTAATCTTACACTTGACAAATATAGTCCTCCCAAAAACGAAAAGCGACACCAAAACTAATACAAACTAAACTAAAATGAAGCGTACTTAAACAATCTTGGAACTAATAAAAACTAACAACACTGCTCTTAAAATGGATTTGAAAGAACTGAATTTAAAAAGAAAAGCAATAAAAAAATAACTATAATGAAAAATCCCAAACTACTGCAACACTGAACAGCAGCCTGCCAGAACCAGCTGTTAATGGTTAACATTAATTAGCCATACCACAACACACACACACACACACACACACACACACACACACACACACACACACACACACACACACACACACACACACACACACACACAACCAAGCAATACCACTGCAGAAATCTATTACAATAAATGTTATTTTCAAAGTATATCACTTATTTATTTATTTATTTATTCTTATTGAATTGTAATTTTATGGTAGTTTTTTTGTGGCCTCTACATTTTTAATTTGTATTTTAAAGACTGAGCAGGCACTCAAACTGCAAATTAGCTCATGTCTGTACCTTGTCCGATGTACCTTGTCCACATCGGACATTCACTTTTCTATCCTCTTCTTCCTTCCGGAAAAGGCCACGGGACATTTAAGTCAAGAACCACAAGGTTTCCAGACAGTTTCTACCACAAAGCTGTGATATGATATGCATCTGACCCCATCCTACAGGTTGAACTCATGATTACCGGCATACCGGCCACCCCTTACACAAAAGTGTGATAGAATGAACAAAATCTGTGCAGTCTTGTCTGATCAAACATATCACTTCAATATTGGAACCAAAATTATGGCTCAACTCCCATACCATAATACAGACATTCTTGCAAATATGATTTTTTTTCCTCAACGTGGCAAATTGTTAGATGTCTAACTGATTTTATGACAGTGACGATTGAGTTTTATTCTATTCTATGCATCACGCAATTTCCCCATTTTTAAAGGGAATTCTGTATGTATCATTCCTGTTAAATAAAAAAATAATCAATGTTAATTTGACTGTCCTTATAATTAAAAAGTAACACACACACACACACATTAAGCACACTTTTTTCTTTTTTAAACATCCCAAGCCTGATTGTCCAGTACTTCACATATTCACATATACACTGTACATCACCTGCATATTCTCGCTCTGTACAGATACCACACTCTGCTGGTATCTGATTCTCAGGCTCCCCTCTCTCAGGATTTGTAACTCTCTTTTCTGCTCTGTGTACTCTCTCAGGAAGCAATGTCTCTCAAGTCCTCTGAAGGTCTCTCTCTGTGGCACTCTCAGTTTGTCTCTCTTCAGCTCTCTCAATAATGTCATCATCTGGATTTGGTCTCATTGTCTGACACATTTTTAGTTATCATAATGGTGAAGAAATGTCCTTTTCCTTTTCCCATTTTGAACTTGAGACAAAAATCCAAGTAAAGGAATACACCCTATTTCAGCAACCCAGTCTTTAAATCAGTGTTTCCCAAACTTTGTTTAGCCAAAGCATATATTTCACATTGGAATAAAAATCTCACATTGGAATAAAAATCTCA
This sequence comes from Hippocampus guttulatus, assembly GCF_054856545.1. Lineage (NCBI taxonomy): Eukaryota > Metazoa > Chordata > Actinopteri > Syngnathiformes > Syngnathidae > Hippocampus > Hippocampus guttulatus. Next base: position 3,041,528 of record NC_141265.1, read on the forward strand.
CTCTAAGCAAAACGATTCTCAAATACTGGATAGGTCTACCGAGGTTAATGATGTACCTTCTGTCATTTAGTGAAAGGGCATTTGATTATTCTGTCTGTTACTATACATGCCTGGCATAGACAAATTAACAAAATAAATCATTGATGTCCCAGTAATTGACACTGGTTAATTTCCCATGGCACATCTGATGATCTCTCACGGTACACCGGTTGGTAATCGCTGCTGTAAATAACATTTATTATAATGGGCTACTATTGTGGGCTCATTTGCTTTTGTGTTGGGTTATAAGTGTCTCAGGAAGGGTCTCAACATTTTAATTATTGATGTTATTGTTTTCTTCGCGTTGATTTTATCCTTCGTGTCTGCGAGTTGATTTAAGTCATACGGTTAGCTCTTTGTGCTGCTTCTGCCTTCATTTTTTCCCCCGACAATTCTTCAGCAGCATCCCAGCTATCAAATGTGTAGTAATCCTGAAATAAAGTTAATTATTAAATCACTCATTATGTCTTTAAATGTGCTCATTTCTGTCCTCAGAGTTCTTTACGTTTACTTTTCAGAAAATCTTACTGCATCAGGTTGATATGTTTACTCGTCGTATATTCCAATGGCTATGGGTGCTGCACATTCATTTGGAACCAATGTTCCCTCTCAGCTGCGCTCATGAGCAATTGCGCAGTTCTCGCACCCTCTCGGCGCACACAATGTCGATGACGCTGGCGTGCACCATGCACACACTTTACATTTCTACATTCATTCCATCCCAATTTGATCTACAAAAAGGACACCACACCGTTCCCACTTCCCTTACAGTTTCAGGAATGTGACTGAGGAAGCACACTCACTTATTCTACTCTAGTATACTTTGAAGCATACATTGACACACATACAGTCACACTCACAACTGACCAGAGGCTGCCGGCGACACGGGGGAATACCTGTACTCCATTCAGGAAGTCCTAACATGAGCAAGTAAATCAGGCTCTCTTCCTAGTTTTTGACTATAATTTATGAGTGGGTAATGTGTGATCATATTTATACAGACTGTATTTAGACTGAATTAATTATGCTTAAATGACCTCAGATCTGAAATAAAAATGACAAACTAGGGCTGATTTTATACATGTCACAAATCTGTACTCCACGATATGCGAATAATATGCTCTATTTTGATACATACTGTAAGTGCTTTTTTTTATAATCTCATAAACATTGTAGCTGTGCTCTCAAATGCCTTAAAACAAAAAAAAAACTGATGGATCCATATATATATATATATACATGTGTATATATATATATATATATATATATATATATATATATATATATGTCATTTTTTTTGTAGATTTGGAATGACAGGAAATACAAACATAATACTCCAACAATATTAAAATTCTGTTTGTGTTGATTTTTGTGAAAAATGCACACATTAGGTCGTGCACTTCATTTGGGATTCCTATTTCACAGTTTTGTGCTTGAATGGTTTTTGAACGGTACTTTTCATGCATGAGGGCCCTTTCCACGAGGGAAAGAAAATCACAGCATGTGGTTATTTTTTTGCTTGTTGAAACACTTTGTTGTTGAAAGGTGGATCATTTTATTCATGCATTGCGCATGAAATTTATTAAGGTACTGTGATGTACATTGGTTCAATAAAAACAGACATATGCACATATTTTGTCCAGAATGCATTCGTTTAAAAGTGCATGAACCTACGCGCCCCCCTGTATCTTTTACATTTCCAACCCCTGTTTTTTATTGACACAATGCATGAAAATAGTGAATTAGCATCATGTCTTAATGAGTCTTTCCTCTTTACAAAAGGTGCCATTCGGGTTTGCTCTCAGAATGTGGTGTGTGATTATTCAAGTTAAAACCATTATCCCAGTGACACAATGCTCTTACTATTGTGGACACCCCAGAGGGATGGGATGCGAGGAGCCTGGTGGACTGTCAAGCCAAGCTGAGCTGCAGTTGGGAATGTTTGCAATGGTGGCTCGGTAATTAGTGCTGTCACATCGGTGTCCTTCACACCCAGTAGGCAGCAGGGATCAATGGGATCACCCTGTCAAAACTGAACACAAGCTGCACTCAACCTCACATGCACATTGCACATAGACACAATACAGTATAGTATACGCTGGAATCCTCTTCAACTGCTCCATAATGTCACCAATTAGACAGAGTATACTCTCCCACCTCCCATTCGAGGATGAGACACAAATTCTCAAGATTTCCAATTGGGTTGAGGTCCCAAGAAATGCTCGGCCAGTTGATCACGTTTCTCCTCTCTTTCTTAAACAAGGCAGAGGTATTTTTGGAGATGGATTTGGGGTCAATATCATGTTGGAAAACTGGCATGCGGCCAATCTTCTATAGTTCAACGTTTATGCTGTGCTTCAGTACATGTTGGCATTCATTCAGTGAACTATTGCTCCCCAGTGCCGGCAACACTCATGCAGCAGCATCATACAGCAACCATCAATCCTCTATTGTAATGAACGTTGTTTTTGCTAATCATGTTGAAAGGTTAATTGATCATAAGTAAACCTATGTGAAATTATGTCAGCGCAGATTAAGGTGATTGTGCTAATTACAGAAGCTTTAAAATTGGTCTTTAAGCTGGTTGAGTATTATATTCATAAAAATTACAACTTTCCTATGAAACATGGCAGTCTGTTCTTGTTTTGAGAAATGAAGGCAATTTCACGCACGATATTGGCAAGAAACTGAAGATTTCTCACAACAATAATCACAAACCAGTTCTAACCAGAATAGAAAGTGAAATGGCTGCCAATTGCATCCGGTGCACAACTAAGCTAGAAAAGAAGTACATTAGACTTTTTAGTTTGAGAAATAGATTCCTCACAGGTCCTCCATTGGCAGTTTCGGGAAAACGCCAGTCTCAACATCCACAGTGACGAGCCGATTCTGGGATGTTTTCCCTTCTAGGCAAAGTGGCAAAACTATCGATCCATCCATCCATTCATTTTCCGAACCGCTTGATCCTCACTAGGGTCGCGGGGGGTGCTGGAGCCTATCCCAGCCGTCTTCGGGCAGTAGGCGGGGGACACCCTGAATCAGTTGCCAGCCAATCACAGGGCACACAGAGACGAACAACCATCCACGCCCACACTCACACCTCGGGACAATTTAGAGCGTCCAATCAGCCTGCCATGCATGTTTTTGGAATGTGGGAGGAAACCGGAGCACCCGGAGAAAACCCACGCAGGCCCGGGGAGAACATGCAAACTCCACACAGGGAGGCCGGAGCTGGAATCGAACCCGGTACCTCTGCACTGTGAAGCCGACGTGCTAACCACTGGTAAAGTGGAAGATTTGTCCAAGGTAAATTGGATTTTGAATTAGGAAGGTTATCATTCCATTTTCAACGCTGTGTCATAACATCCCCTGTGGACAGTGCTTGATTGATGACAATTTCCCCCTGCATTAGGAGAGTGACCCGATGCTCACCTCCAGACTATGCAACATCTATTTACGGAGGACAGCACAATCAGTCACCAAAGGTTTTCAGGGACAAGACTGTAAAGTTGCACAAGGGTGGAATGGATTACGCCAGCAAAAGGTTTGGTGAGTGGGTAGTAAATATTCAGGGATGGATGGACAGGGTAGGCAAGTGAAGCAGTCGCACCCACTGATGGACATTCATTCAAAAAAATAGGGGCGGGGAAACAATGCTTAATACATTAAATTACATGGATGCTCCATTTTTGTTCTATACCAGTGCTTTATATTGATTTTCACTGATTTCATTCAAATAGCTGAATGAACGTATTTCCTGATGAAATACATAAGCAAGAAGTGAAGTGAAGCACTGCACACACTGTGCCTCCAGTTCCCGCGCACACATTCGTTTGCCGACTCAGGCAGTTGCCGTGTGCATTCACACAAGAGACGTTGCTGTTTGTCCTTCTGTCGCCGCAAAATGTGTTTTTATCACATATGTACTGCAATATGTTTAACAGATGTTTACCAGTTTGTCTAATATGTGTGGAACATATTCAGTCGCTTTTACGACCAGAAAAGCGATTGAAAGCGCATGCTGGAGACCAGAAAATACCGAGCAGCTGCCAGCTTGTGGCAGTGTCGTGCTCCATTGGCGCAATGCGTCGAAGAAACCCGTAGACAAACATAAAACAGTGGAGGAAGTCGCGGCTGGGTTGTGCACGTGCAGACTGTAGCTGCCATTTTAAACCGAGCGTTCCCGGCAAGCTCTTCCATTACTGAGGCGACTGTATTTGGCTTCAATAAATTCATCATAACTTTTACAATTCCATCCAACCATTTTCTGATCTGCTTATCCTCACAAGGGTTGCGGGTGGACTGTAGCCTGTCCCAGCTGTCTTCAGGCAGTAGGCGGGGGGGGGGGGGGGGGGGGGACCCTGAACCGTTTGACAGCCAATCGCAGAACGTGTACAATTCTTTACTGATTTTGACACCGATTGGTTTGTTAGATACATTAGCCATTCAGTTATGATACGTGACACCTAGGTAATTTTGTAATTTGGGCTTTCATAATATACTGTAAATATAAAGGGCCAAGTGTTCTTTTTTTTTAATTAAAAAAAGAGTGATCAGCAAGAAAAAAAACAACAGTCTAACAATAATTAAATTGAGATTATATTCAAGGATCTTTGTTTTTCTTGCTATCACATTGTCGAGCAGTGTGGAATTGATTGAAAAGGGGAAACAAGTAAAAGTTGTTATATAGAAATGATAATAAAAAGTAACAACAGAGAGCAGGGCTGGATTGCAGAAAACATGGAAGAAAGCCTTACGTTCTGACAGCATGTCACTGAGCAACGAGTTTAAATATTGAAAGGTATACGGCCATAATGCTACAGTATATGACAAAACATAGAAGAAAAAATAAAACACCACAGTAACCGCGAACCACAACATGTGACTTATTTTGAAAAATGTTTCAATGAAGGTCAAAATTAAAATATAGGTTAATCTTCTATTTTAGGTTCATATTTTTACAAACGTATGTTATCCAAATTCAGAGCAGTACTGCCTCACCGGTCATGAACCTTATCGCGCATTACTGTAGAGTTTGAAAGTAGAAGACACGCAAGAGCTTGCCTCATGAGAAAAATAAGCATTAATAACATTCATGAAGCATTAATTATAGCATTTATTAAGGCTTCCTCCATTGTTTTCATGACGTAACCGGTAAATAAGTCCACCAAAATAGCACTAAATCACTTCGCCAGCCCCTCTCTCCTATTGCAGATGCCTCTCTTGAAAAGAACATTTTTATATTAGTGGCGCCTTGCCATTGTGGCAGACATTGTCCTGCTACACCGTACTGCCCAGAACGCTCCATTACGTGGTGCCTGCTCCTCACCACAATAAATGGGCTTGTCGACAGTTAGCTGCGCCCTGCTAAGTGCAATGTGAAAAGGGCTTAATGGCCTGAAATATTGCAGTACCTAGCGCCCCCAGGATCCACCTACTAAAGAAGGCAAACGTACAGACCCACCTTAAGTTTGCTGGTCAATATGTACCATATTTTAACACTCTTTGAAACCTGCAGTTTTTCATGTGACACGGTTTATTTATGTCTTTTTACTGATGAGCTTCAAGCCGCCTATAGATTTACCCATCGTCTCGTCCCATCTGAGCAATGCAATTACAGAGCAAGTCACAGTGGACAAATGAAACTGTCCGAGTCCAGCCTCATACTAAATATTCATCAGCCACTTAGGGTTAGAATGCGCACGCATGAGGGTAGGGCTGAAGAGAGAAATACGGATCTTTATATGCGTAGTGGCGCGCAGCTGCTTAAGGAGCAATTGTTAGCAAAAAGAATCATCTTGAGTTCAGTTTAATGAGGGGAGGGAACAAGTGCCATAAATACAGCCATATCTCCAATGTAATGCAACCCTTGTCTCTCTGTAATTTGTTTGGTGACTGACTCCCACCATCGCTGGCAATGGAAGATAGCAAATCCAGCCATGGAGCAACATTCCTTCGCAGAGATAAATTGTTAGAAGTAGACCCTCGTGAGGATAAATCAGAATATGGATAAACGGATTGATGAATGTCCGGCACACATCAAGTGTAGTTGCTCACACAACGGGTTGTCTATTAGCACAGACATTCGGCAAGCCTCCTCGCTGCCCATCTTCAAAACCCTCCTCAAAACTCACTTGTATTCTTTGGCATTCGACTCAGCATGACTTAGATTTGTTCTTGGTTTTACTGTTTGGTGCTTTCTACCGCCTTTATTACCGATTTGTCTTACTGTTTATTGTGCATGTTAAATTGCTCCATGTACAGCACTTTGTATGCAGTGATGGCTGCTGTTTGAAAGTGCTCTATAAATACTGTTGACTTGACTTGACTTGACATATCTATTCATCAGCCTCACACACGGTTCTTCATTCCCACAGTCTGGCAGCATGGTGAAGATATTTTTTTCTCTGCCTCCCTCATGACTCTCCGCTGCGTGTCTCAATGACCATTAAAATTGCGGCTTTTGCGATTAGGAAGTTGTGTTTTATCAAATCACGATTATATTACAAATAAATATATCCATCCATCCATTTTCTGATCCGCTTTATCCTCACAAGGGTTGCGGGGCTTGCTGGAGCCTAGCCCATCTATCTGTCTTCAGGCAGTAGGCGGGGGACACCCTGAACCGGTTGCCAGCCAATTGCAGGACACACAGAGACGAACAACCATCCGCGCTCACACTCATGCCTAGGGACAATTTTGAGTGTTCAATCAGCCTGCCATGCATGTTTTTGGAATGTGGGAGGAAACCTAACTACCCGGAGAAAATTACAGCAAATTACAAATTCAACAGCGAAAACAAATACATGAGGCTGGGTTTGACTTCCTTTAAAAGCTGCAATATCTCTAATTTGAGTTTGCAAGGTGGGGCCTTGAGAGAATATTTAGCTCAAAATGCAGCTTGAAATTATCTTCCAAAAAGTGTTTGGTTAAAAACTGCACTAAGTAATGTCATAGCCTAATATATGAAAAATGTTTTATGTAATTTTTGTCCACATAATTCTGTATTTGGACAAAATAAAATCTGCACCAGTTGAAAAACATGGCTTACTCTATTAAAACATATTATAACATATGTTTGTTCAATTAAACTGACTAAGATTGATTAATAACTAAAATAATTATTATTCTTATTTTATTACTACCCGGTAATTCCACCACCAAACAGCACAGCATAGAAAAGCATGGCCTAGGATACCGTTCGAAAAAGGGGCGCAATGGACCATAAAATCACTGTTGCAGTGTAAAAAAAATAAAATAAATAACACTACCACACCAGTTCTATCATAAGAATAAAATAATGAGAACGTAAAAGTCCTACCCGGTTCAGTTGTCAAGACAGATGAAGCAAAAGAAGAAACGGTCCTTGTAGCTTGTTTGGTCACATCAGTGAAAGCACACCAGTGGAATATCAGCAAACTTGTGAATAAGATAAAGAAAGCAAAGGGGATAAGTGCTCCATTCTGTTTGCTTCCTATCTATCTGTCTGTCTGATTGTCAAACTGTCTCTCTTTCTCGCTCTCTGTCAGTCTCATGACTGATTCAATAATGGCTCAACTAGGACTGGCAAAGGCCTCCAGGCAGGAAGTTATGTCAAAATATACTTGACATCAGCCCGTCATAGGAAATCTCTCGCACCAGTCGATCAATATACATGCATAAGAGAGAGACTTAAAGGTCAAGTGTGAAGTAACCCCTAATGAAATACTTTATGTCACATGTAAGGTCATTGAACAAAATACATTATATAATGCATGAAAAAAATTCATTTCTATTTCATAAATTCAACAAAGGAATCGTTTCGTGAGATCCCGACGAGCGTCAAACCCACAAGTGTGACGTCACTTCAAGGATAACAGTAGCGGGGCTCACTATGGAAAGTGTACAAAACCAGTCAGAAATCGATGTTTCAAACTTATCTGAGGGGATGCAGGTGTTTGAAGAGTTGGAGGAAGAGGTTATGAGAAAGATGGATGTTTGACCTAACATGCACGTGCCAGATGCTCAGGATGTGGAAAATGTTGTGACCGAATGGAGTAGAGACGACATCCGTGGGGATCGGAAGAATGGTCAGCTACCTGTATAGAGGCTGTGATTATTAGCCAAGCGTTATTGTTTGCAATTCGATGCTGTGCTATATAAATTGTGCATGATGGGATTACTTACTTAAGAGCACACATCATAGTGGGTTGGTGTCCTACATTGTCATTGCTAAGTTAGTTCTGTTGCGTTGCCGGCCACTCCGCACATGATATCGGCAGCATTGTTGATTGTAAACCATTACAGAGGATTACATTAATGCACTCATATGGTTTGGATGTTTTCGAACATGTACACGTATAATATTTTGAATCAAATGTTTTCATCAACAACAGCCAGAGTTCTATTTTTTTGCAAATCCTTGATCATAAGCAAAACGGTTGCGAAAACAGAAGTCTTCGAAGTGCTTGTTCTAAAGAGTTGTCATGTGTTGCGCTCATGGACATGGCTGCTGTTGCACAGTGCAGCTAGAATTGTTACGCTGCAATAAATATGGCCTGACAAGAGGCTAAAGAAAGCATCGTACTTCAGCCATTTTTGCGGCCTGCGTGCCTCAACAGGTTATGGGCCCAGTCACAGAGGCAGCATAGAAGCAAAGGATCGACAAGACCACAAAGGTGTGCAAGGGCGGATTTGTGCAGAAGAAAGTTGCGAGTCATGGTGGTAAACCAAACGTGAGGAATTACATGGAGCGAACCGTGGAGTTCAGCAAATGAACGACCGTGCATGTTCGAAGAGGAAATAACTGTGACGCATTACGTGAGCTAACGACCAACATTTTTTTTTTAGCACAGTGCAAGTTAAGTTCAAGCGCAAAGTAAGCTAAAAATGGCAAGTCGTACTGCTGGAACATCTGTCTCCGCAAATGTTCTTTGATGGAGTCAAAGAAAAGTTCGAACAAAACAACTCACAAGGCACAGATTAAGAACCAGGTGCCTGCCTCTTCAAAACAACACAAGCTAGAAGTGATGGTTCAACACCCAAAGTGAAAATGAGAGCCATTATAGAAGCAACCGCTCACATTGTAAACGACATCAAAAGATTTAAAAGCTTTGACTTTACATTTCAACCAGAGACTCATTCAGTGGAGCTTGCTGACGGAACACGTTGCGGTGGAATGGCTCAAGGCAGAGGAACAGCGATGATAAATCTCCTGAATGACGAGGGACGAATGCACAGAGCACAGTTGCATGATACATGCATTCATTTCCCCACGACAGTTTTTCGGTGTCCAGAGCAAGTGGCAGCGGAGCGACAGTAACTTTCAAGCAAGGAGAAAGTCACTAAAGATGGGAACACATTTAGCATTTATGAATATGAAAAACTGTTACCTACCTACTGTTGATCAGAATGACCAATGTAAAGTGTGTCATGACGTACGAACCTGGCATGAGATCCTCGGACATTGTAGTCAAACTTAAACAAATTGGTTTTGGCTAATGAAGTGAGATGTCGAGTGCGTACGGTCAGACAAAGGCAACGAGTTTACAAATAGAGACTTTCTGTAACTAAGAACAAAATCAAACATGAGACATCTGCACCTTACTCGCCGCGCCAAAATGGTACCGCAGAGCAAAGTTGATGAACACTGTATGCTGAAAAAAATAAATTAATGAACATATTTTGCCAAAATTCCGATGTCCACCCCACACCTGCCTGCAAACACAAACCTCACTTTGTAATTTCAAACTAAGAAATGACATCAAGGCCCAAAAGGTTAAAAAATCAGTTGATGCCTACTCAGCAGATAATTGTAGAAAGTCAAGGGTTCTCTATTCCAATCTGATGGACTCAGACCGTGTCCGTGAGCGGATGAGCTTTGAAATGGAGATGCAAATGAAATGTGTAACTCTTGTGTGCATGATGTGGGTTATCTTAATATGAACGTGCTGACTTAAAGATCAAACTGGTCTTTAGGCAACGCAGCATGTAGGGCATTCAAATGTGAAATGAACTGCGGATTTCTTCAGCAAAGTTTTCCCTGTAACATTCATTCTGATTCATTCCAGAGTGCTCAGCCATGGACACGTGTCTGCTTCAGTGATTGCAAAATAGAAGTTTGACTTGGGTCAGATCAACAATAGCAGCGTCTTTTAAAATGGGATATGCGGACTACTGGTTGCCTGTGAGAGAATCTGAAGTGGCACAGTTATAAGTGACAGTGGTGAGGTATTTGATAAACCTGTATGGAGAGCTTGAAAACCCCGAGTGTAAAACTTTTGGAGGCGTTATGAACAGACACCTTAGTAGTGTTGGCTCCGTTCTTCCCCCTCGCCACTTAATGAAAAGGATGTCCCAAACATGTTAACCTTTTTATGTACCCTGTAACCTGATAACATGATAAGCTGTCCACTGTTGTAACCGCTGACCCTGAAAGAGTTAAAATGTTGCGTTTTGTTTTACCAACACTGTATTAAAAAAAATAAATCAATAAAAGACTGTTCCAAAATAAGATATACTTTCAGAACCCATTCGAAAGGCAACTAGGCTTCTTCTTTGTGGTTTTAAGTCCGGTAGCCTCGATTCATCATGTGCAGCTTGCCATAGCCTGAATGACGAGACTATTTTTGTCGCACACGGAAGCTAGTATAGCTCAATCAAATCTAAATTTTGCAACACATCTTTGAAGCATTGAGACAGAGGTGTGGTGTTTTGAAATCCTTTTCCCAAAATAGAAGATGGCTACTGGTGGATGAAGACAGGGTGAGGTAAAATTCTAGAAAGATAAATTAGAAACATTCTAATTCAGGTTATCTTTGGTGTTTGGAGCGGTCAAACTCGGCAAGCAAATATAGCAGGGGTGGCCAACCACTCGAATGTTGATAGCCATAATTTTTACTGTGTTTTATTGCAAATAATCCCCATCATACACATCTTTTGCAGTGATAAACCTTCTGGATATCTAACCTGTCAAATACTCCAAGCAAGTTGATACGATTGCATCATCAATTTTGCACTGCGCGTACTTTTCTGCATGACCTTTTCAAACTGGTGCTTGCAAAGTTCAGTCCCCTTGGAAATGCTTCTATGACGTTTGCATGGAGTGAACTGAAGTGCCGCTGAAGATTTGAAGCCTTGAAATGTTCGATTAATGCCAGCCGTAGCCAATGTGGCGCCCTCGGCGAGATTTTATACGGCGCCGCGATTGAGCAACAATTTACATCCGCTTACAAAATAAGTCACATTTTTAACATCACCTTTAACTCGTGAGATAACATCACACAATTTAAAATATAAAATGGAGCATTTTCTTAATTTCATGACTGTTTCATTTAATGTCAAACAAATCATGCGAGGGACTTGCTTTTGCGACTTATTTTATTGGACAAATAATTCTAAGGTGTGCGTCAATGTCCATACTTTTTGGAAATTTAACAGACTCTTTTTGCAGGGTATTAGCATTTGTAGTAATACTAATTGGGCATTGCTTTACATTTTTACTAACGTTAACCGTGCCATGTTCAGTGTTACCTGTCAAATTATTGTAAATATGTGCAGATTCCCCACTTGAAAAAGTGGGGAAGCTGTTCATCCACAGAATATTTTGTCTGGATTGAATTCGATGATTCACATTTTTCTTTAGTTTCTTTTTAATTGACTCCTCAGTAGTTTGATACCCCACTTTAGTCACTGGCAATGAGGTGCATCAAGTACAACCATCCGCGCTCACACTCACACCTGCGGACAATTTAGAGTGTGCCATTGGAATGTGAGAGGAAACCGGAGTACCCGGAGAAAACCCACGCAGGCAGGGGGAGAACATGCAAACTCCACACAGGAAGGCCCGAACCCAGAATTGAACCCAGTATCTCTGCACTGTGAGGCCGACGTGCTAACCAGTCGACCACCGGGCTGCCCTCGATCGATGTATCTATCTATCTATCTATCTATCTATCTATCTATCTATCTATCTATCTATCTATCTATCTATCTATCTACAGAGAGAGAGAGAGGATATAAACCCTGTGAGGTCGTGCGTGTGTGCCTGTGGGAATGCTATCTAATCTTTGTTGTGGATGGTGCTTTGTGGGCTTTATATTGTCTTCTGTCGATTTCCTGTATTCTTGTTATTTCTGACCTTTGAAATTCAGAATAGAGTATATGCACTTTGCTTTCTGCGTCCCATTCAATTACATTGTTGAAGCCTCTCCTCTAATCAGTCCAGTGTATTATTTTCATTTCAGGACCAAGTAATCCTATAAAATGAAATAAAAAAGCCTTTGCTGTTATGTCATGTTGGCTATTGTTTGGTGAAAACGTATTTTTACGGGAACACTGACAGCTCAAATGCATCCAGCAATTTTCCAAAGACCCAGGAAATTGCATGTCATTGTATTCGCTCAGTAAATGTGCTGTTGACAGCAACTGCTTCTAATCTTCACAGGTTGGGCTGGCATTGTGTGTGCGTTTTCTCCTGACACTGACGATTAAAAAGAAAAAAAGAAAAAACGTGCCCGGATCAGTTTGCTTGGACCCACACAAAACCAAACTGCAGTTTGTCTGTGGTATAAATCATCTATTTGCTGTAGTTATTCAATCTGCTGTTCCTGGACTGTCATCAGGAGGGAGTTAGAGAGGTGAGAAGCGAATGAGGATAGATGGCCTGCAGGTGGAGAGGGAGGTGTCTGTAGCCAAGCACGACTGGAATTCAATTAATGTGGCTGATCTATTGTAGCCACTGAGACAGAGCTGCTTAGACACTTAGTACAAAACAGAAAGGAACAAAAGACAAAAACAACTTTGCTCACCTTTTGTGAAAAACAAATAAACAACCACAAAAAAAAAAAACAGAGAAAAAAAAGTACTGCAGAGCATCAGAATCGTGGCCTACACTTCAATAAGCGGTACACATAAATTTGTTGCTGGGTGCCCTGTCGCCTTGAACAAAATAAAGACCTTGCCCCCAATAACGGTACACTTCTTAAGAAAACCGGAAATTCCACTAGCTTTTTACAAGATGAAAATAAAAACATCCAAATACATCCATTCATCCATCCATTTTCTTTTGGATTTATATTTTTATTTCAGTAGGCTTGGGAGCAAGGTGGAACCTATGCCAGTGGCACACATTTCTGCTTAAAGTAGTGGGGAGCTGCAACCTATCGCAAATGACTTGGGCAAAAGGCAGACAGGTTGTCAGTCAACCACAGGATGCAAATGAAGATAGGCAACCGCTCATCCTCACATTCACACCGTCAATGGGTAGAACTAAACCCACACTGTCAGAACCGAAGTAAATTCTTTAATTAATACTGCACATACAATATTTTCATGTTCTTATTGGACACATGATGTTAATAAAAGTATGCAAACCCCGAGGCCAAGAACCAAATCAGTGACACTAGAGGGATTGATGAAAGCTGTCCTGGCCAATTAAAAAACAAAACAAAAATACCCCCCATCAGTTTGGAGTTCAACATTCTGAAAAAAAGTCAACTATGGCTCACCTTTTGCAGGGACCCAGTCAGAGTTCTGACCTTAACCCCTTTCCTCACAAGTCTACAAAGTAATGTGGTGTACCTCAAGGTTCATTTCTTGGCCTTTTATTGTTTACATATGCTCCCTCTTGGCAGTGTTATCAGGAGGCACAGAGTGGATTTCCATTGTTACGCATGATGATATGCAGGTGCTCTGTTACTCCTGATGACACCAGTTGACTAGATGCTCTTTTTGACTGCATTCTAGACAAGACATTCTGGATGGCAGAGAACCTTCTCCAGTTTAAACAAGCAAAACTGAAATTTTAGTCATTGGTCCTGACGCCCAAGGAGAGACACCTTGAACCAAAGTGCAAGAAAATTCTGAAACCTATCATCACACGTGAAAAACCTGGGTGTTATTTTAGACTGTGAGCTCACTTTTCTTTAAGGTTTTAAGAAAAATAGATTACTGTATTGAATACAGTATTTTTAGGTGCACCTAAAAGCATTTTCTCAAAAGCTGACAGTGTGCCTTAGAATCCGATGCGGCTTTTAATTGGATCAGTATTCTGATTTCTTGAACGTAATACAGTATTGTAAATGTTCTGTAAACTGCCCTGTGTCAACTATCGAGACCTAAAAGTTCCTGGGAATCACAGGTCTCTCAAGACATGAAATAGGAGGCTAAAATGAACTCCATCCTGAAAAAGGCCCAGCAGAGGATGTACTTCCTGAGGCAGCTCTGTACATGAACAATTGTCCTTGATCAATACTGCAGACATACCAGACATTTTAAAGCACTTTCTGTATAATTGCACACCCAAACTTTACAATTGCTGCAACTGGTCACTTAAAAAATGGTGCAACGATTATCTGCACTAAGCGCACAACCGTCATCGTATTGTATTGCACCACTGATCACTTTCTCTCTGCTCGATGACTCTGCACATTGTCACACAGCTGTCATACGACTGCACAATGATACCCTTACAGTACGGAAAGTATTTTGATAATTACATGTCATCTCTTTGTTTATAGTGGTTGCTTGTTAGTGCTTTACTAGTGTAGCCAATAATACCGGAGACAAATTCCTTGTTTGTTCTAAATTCCTGGCCAATAAAGATGGTTCTGATTCTTAGGCTTTCTGGTCTTCCCAAAAAAAGCCTTTCAATCTTACAATTATGACAGAATTCAGCACCTCGTGTCCTGACGATGATCAGAACTCTGCTAAACCTTGTCTTGTCTTTTCGCACCTTTCCCAAAGCATTCATATTTGTTCTCTTTGGTGTTTCAGGGCACCAGTCGGCACTGATTCCATCAGTTTTGCCTCCCACTGCACTGCATTAATGATTGTGCCATAATGAAGACTCCATCCACCTCTACACACGCATTTAAAATTGCCACGTTTAAAAAAGCACCTGGCATTCTCTGCTGGAGTAAATAAACACATCGGGTCAACACCTCGACCGAGGAAGTCCGCTTTCACCGCAATCCTGTATTATATTGCCCATCATAGCCAATTGACGATGAATACCAAATGTGTTTGTTTTTGTCCCCTCCTTGATACGGTTTCCTGAATTTGTATAAAGTTGTAATTGTGCACTTGTAATTTGTGTCGAACAGAAAAAAAGCAAACAAATATACTAAAATCAGTAGACAAATTCCAGTTTATTGACCAGAGCAGTAGTGTTGGTACAAGGCAGGAGCTGCAGGGAAGCTCGGAAGAGTGGTCTGATACTGTATTGGCGCGACTGTCAAACAGGTGCTAATGAACAGAGTTGTAGCTTTTATTCTCCCTTTCGCCGTCCTTTAAATGATGGAAAGAATAGAAACTATTTTAAAAAATTGAAAAACTGAAGCCTCCCATTTGAAAGCTTCAAATGTAAACCGAGTATCGTTTTACGAATAATTTAATTCATACACAGTACAAAACATGCATTCCATTATTATTCCACGACTATCAGTTTTACAGTGTACACCGACAACACAAATCCAACCGAGATCATAACATTTTTTTTTTTTTTTACACAACCTGTACACATCCGTCACAAACGTTACGCGCATGACATACAGGCTAGTCCTATTTGCTCGACACTGAAAAACCATGACTCTACAATTATTTGTATTTTTTTTTTTTTTATACACAAGGTACAAGATTCATCCTCTTAGCTATTGGGCTGTCTGAAACAGCCTGAGGTAAGCTCCAACCCGTGAGATGTAGCTCAAATTCAAAGATCAAAACAAATTCAAATGTGACATAATGCCAAATATCTTTCAATACTTAACACTCGAAACAAGACATTACAAAACTGTAAACGAGAAAAATAAAAACAAAAGCTGATGCGGCAGGTTGTTTGTTCTCTGAATTTCTAGTCAACAGAACACTCAAAGTGACAAAGTATTTTGGATCCCTTTGGCTGACCAAATTCCCTCAATCCATCAGCAGAGGTTCAACCATTAAGTAGTGCAACACAAATCAAACACAACTAAAAAGATCACAATGTCGCAGGGAAGGCAGGAAAGGGCGACAAGACCGTTCAGTGTTCCCTTTTCAGCTTGCGGCCCACATCTACCTCGTCCAGGCCGCTGGCCGACCTGGACTGTTGGAGTTCTCGGAGCTGAGCGTGCGTGCGAGGCGGCTGCTTCTTCAGCTTCTGCAGGTGAATGTCAATGGGGTCCAGTTCGGGCTCAGAAGCTGGAACGGGCAAGTAGCCGCCGTCCCTCGGCAGGCACATACACCAGCCGGCGCCGGCCAGGTCCAGCTCGCTGTACTTGAACTCCAGCTTCTTCAATTTGAAGTCCACCATGTCGACAGATTCGCTCATTTCCACCAGAAGGTTCCAAAAGACGCAGCTCAGGACAATGCCGAGCAGCTGAATGGAGACATGCACACTTTGTTCAAGCAAACACAGGCATGACGCAGGATGCCATTCGATGGAACGTCCGACGTGTTGGAAGTCAGCGCGTGAATGTGAATTCCTTACAAATCTATTTGGAAAATGTCACAATTTGCCTGTCGCGGACCCGGAAGTTCTACAAATGATTGGCGGTTTGCGCACAAAATAATGTTATAATTCTTAAAGTGTAAAAATTGGTTAAGATCATTTGAATGGTCGCTTAGTTTAATTTAAAATCAGTGTTTCCTAATTATAACACCACACACCATATCTACAGTACACACGTAGCAATTTATTGAAACAAGACCGTGTGCTTTTTTTAAACTACCTTTTTAAAAAAAAAAAAATAAATCCAGGTTCGCATTTTGGTTTGGTCCTCGGCAAGCCCTCCAACTTCTCATATGGCCGCTTTGCAAATGAATTGCCCACCCCTGCACTACACCAATTCAATCTACGGGGACCATAATTGCCCAATTATCATTTACATCAAAGTAAACTAGCCTCCAATATAATTGGCAGGTGTTTATCTTTTCTATCGTTTTGAAAGCCCTACTTGGTAATAATTAGGCTTTGAGCATCATTTCTACATGAGTGATGGATGGAAACCAAGTGATTATACATATGATGGCACTGGTACAGGCTCAGAGATGAACAATGTAATGCGGCCCCGAGTGTCTCCAACTGGACATTAAAAATGGAATAAACTGCAGTCTCAGTTGTGTAATAATTTAGTTGAGGTTCTGTTGTCCGAGTTAAATGAGAGTGGTGAAACAGCAGATATACAGTTCACCATAATAGAGTTACTAAGAACATTTGCCAAAAATCACACCGGCACAGAGATACTTTGTAAAAGCAAATGCAGCTCAATCACGACAACATATGGGAGAGTTTCACTGAGCCCTCAGGCCGTATGAAGGTTGCTTTTCTGCCAGACTTGCCGTTTGACAACAATAATACGACCGATAACACGTACAACTCAATTGAAGAATCTTTGAAAATGAACTGAGATAATGTGCTTGCATAAGTGTACACACCCTATTATAATTGGGGATGTGGCTGAGTTCAGGATTGACCAATTACATTCAAAAACATGTTAAACGGGAGTCAGCAAACATCCGCTGGTATTGGAAGTGCCTCCAATTATTTGAAAATAAAGTTGAGGTGCTGTAGTAGACTTTTCCTGACAGTTTTGTAGTTACATCTTCCGGCATAAGCCATGGTCCATAAAGGGCTTCCACTGCATGAGAGTGATCTCCGAGGTCAAAGTCCGAAAGGTGGAAAACAATTTCCAAGGCATTAAATACACTACAGAACACAAAGAAGCCAAGTAGAGAAAATGTGGCGCAGTGGTGACACTAACAGGAACTAGATGCTCCTCAAAAGCTGAGAAGAAAACTGGTCGGGGAGGGTGTCAAGAGGCCGAAACCAACATTGGGGGTGGCACTGACTCAGGTGGTAGAGTGGTCGTCTCGAAAGTCTCAACCCGAAGGTTATGAGTAAGATCCTCAACACTCGTGACCTTGTCAAAGTGTTCTTGAGCAAGATACTGAACCCGCAGTTGCTTCTGATGCTGCGTCATTGGTAGGTAAAATGAGGAGACATTGTCAAAGCACTATGAGTACCTCAAAGGTATATAAGCACCATACAGGTGAAGGCCGATTACCCTTTACCAGAAAGCTACAGGAAGTATTACGTTTGGTACAGTTGACAACAATCTCGAGTCGTCATTCTATATGTCTGGGCTACAGGGTATAGCAGGACGGTAGCTATTACAAAGAAGAAAAAAAACACTTAAAATCGCCCAAACGCATATGGGAAAATGTAATATGGTACCTCGAAATTCAGGTTGAACTTTTTCGCCATCATTCCAAAAAGTGTGTTTGCTGCAAACACAATATAACATCACCAAAAGAACAAAATGCCTCCAGTAAATCATGTTGATGGCAGCATGAAAATCTGGCATTCGTCAAATTGGGGGAAATATGTAAAGTTTCAAAACCCAGTCGGCATCAGCAAAAACTGTCAGGCTTGTACGAGAAAGAAAAAAAATGTCAGGAAAAGCATAATAGAACAGCTGAACTTGATTTACATTTAATTGGAGGCACTTGAGATTTGTGTGCCAACTCCCATTTAAGATTCATTTGAATGTGACTGGTTAATTATGAGCACAGCCACACACCTGGTGATAAAAAAGTATGCACACTTGAGCAAGAGCTTTACTTCTCTTTCTTCCTCTCACATCCCCATTAAAAGATTTCATTTTTATTAAGTAAGCGGTTATAGATTACATTAATGGTGGAAAAAGTTTTAGTTCGTTTCTTTTCCCTTGCTCTCAAATTTCTTTTTTTTTTTAATCGCAATAACCTGACATTTGAACAGGGACGTGTAGACGTTTTAAAGCGCCAAATGTCTGTATAAGATGTCCCATGAAAATCGACGAACAAATAATTTGTCCATGCTGCAAAATGGTGTTATTGTGACTGTTTACAGTTGTGTGCAGTGCTCCGGAAACTGAATGAGACATTAAATGAGCCTTGTTGAACACAAACAGTTTTCACTCATATCTTAGTTTATGAACTTCTGATATGCTGTTATCACAGTGGCATGGAATTACCCTGCAAATTACAACTGTGAGGAGAGGGAGAAAAAAAAAAACCTGTGTATGCAGCGAGTCATCAGTGGTGCAAATCTTTCCGTATATAGCACTTTTGTGTCATTCTGCATAATTCTACATCCCATTTTCCATGAAGGGGTATCATTTCAAAAGAGAAAATTTCAATAATTTAGGAACTCAACCATAACGGGGGGCCGGGGGGGGGGGGGGGGGGGGGAGGTTGGGTTTCATACTGTTGACACCTTGACTTTGAAGTTACCTGTGGCAGCCCAATGGCACAGCACAGTCCGACGGTTACTCCAATGTTGTCACTCATCCAAAGGTTGACTGCGTGAATGCACCCTCGCACGTGGATTTCCTCTTGCAGGCTTTCACGCTGATGCACAAGGAAAAAAAAAAAGACGACAAGAGTACACTTTTAAGTTCTAAGTCGGAAGTGCAAAACTCAAGATGTTCTTGAAAAAGGTCCTTCATGCGTCTCCACGCACACACAGCGTTCCAAATTGAGAACCATACTTTAATTGATGAGTCCGATCTCAAAACCAAAAAGCAGGCCATGCAAATCGCTAGAACTTTTCTTCTAACAGGTTTACTCTTCGATCCACTTGTCAGATTTCACAATATCATTTTAGAAAGTGGTCGACAAGGTAGCAATGACCATCATGAATTCAATTCATTCTTGCCTAAATGGAAGTGGGTGTATTCTAATCAACATTCCTTGTCTTTTCCACCTCCATACATATGTTCCCGTCACCAAACTGTTGTGTCTATGTCCTTCATTATCTGATACACACCAACATTCCGAATGTGAGCATCACACTAATGCAACAGAACATGTGCACGCTAGAAACAAATAAGTACAATTGCACATACCTGTCTATCCAGTGCCTTGGAACCACACAGGGTGTTAATGACCTCTCCTACCTGTGGAAGCAATGAGCAAGTCTGAAACTAGACACAAAATGTGGGGACATAATCGACCAGTGGCAGGCTCCTCTCATGGGGTTGGGAACGGGGGTTGGGGGGGGGGGGCTGCCCACATCGCCCGCTTGCGAGAGCATGAACTTGTGTGCTAGAAAACGCTAGTCGTGATAGCCGGGAATTGATAATGGTGGCAATCTTGCCCGTGTTCAGCTTCTCTAATAAACTCGTCTCCCACTGTGTGCGTGCTTCTGAGTGTCAGGCGGGGCAACTGACTTCCTGATTACTCCAGCAGAGTTGCACCGGTTCCAGAGACCAGATCAGTGCTTTGAAGGGAGGCACAAGGATAACACTAGACATTGGGAGCGCAGAGCTGCCCCCTCCAAGGACTACCATTTTATTTCGAGAGTGAAATGACGGCTATAAACCAGAAGATGTCTATCTGCACGATATAGACTTGGAAATAATGAAAGTGTCTTTTTGTAGTGATAATGTAAAACACATTTGTTACCGTCTTCACCAATGGGAAAATAAAACGGGGGGGGGGGGGGGGGGTCCGAACCAATATAGGTCCAATCATGTTGTGAATCATGCCAATTGAGGAAGGGAATCTTTTGACAAACAGTACCTTAACCCCGGCTGTATATAGGCCAGTCGTTGCAATTCAATGGTAGAAAACGACTGCAGTACATTACAGGAGATTTATTTACTTTAGGAGGCTCATTATTACAGTACACACAATACCAGGTTTGGAGAATAATGGAATACATGTAATGGCTTTATGTATAATGTAAAAACGTTAACTGTATTTCATTACCAAAAAAACATCTATGTAACAAAGATTACATTTTTAATGCGGGAAGAAAGATGCAGACGCAGTAGGGTCCTTGATCACCGGCTTTTAACCAATTCCCCTAAATTAAAGTTTGGGTTCAACTTTTTCTACATCTCTTACAATACATTGCCAGGGGACATATTGAAATGTTTGTAGAGAACCCGAGATGTCACTTTCTGGGTAATTATGGCAAGTTCCCTGGATGTTAAACTCAGGAATTTAAGTGGGCGGTGTTGTGTTTTCAGAGACTTCGCTTAATGGGTAAAAGGAAGGTATGGTACATCTTAGCAAAGGGTCCCTTTAAATGTCCCTGCATGTCACATGTCCAAGATTGGTTTGAAAGGCAAACACTGCCTATGCGCAGAACCAACATCTTGACCCGGTGTACAGCCAACAGGTTATCGATCCATCCAGCCACGTTATCAATCCATCCATCCACTCATCCACCCATCCATCTATGTACTGTATGTGTCTGTCGGTCTGATCTCTTCGGTGTTGCCCTCGGGAACAATCAGAAAAAAAAGCTTTCCTTCTGGCACAAGGCAAATGTTTCAAATGGAAACCATCCATCCATATGATCACTCACCTCACGGCGGATACAGCAGGTATATGGAACCCCGCACGCTAGTGGGCCAGTCCCGTTACAGAAGTGGTATTGGTTGACTCCCCAGTCCTTATATTCATCTCCTCCACAACATGAAAACTGGACCAAAGAGAACAAAGAACAATTTCGTGTCACTGACCTTTCTGTGCATCCGATTCATAATATCGAAATGTTGCAAGTGAAAACAGGTGTTCACTTGAACGCAGCAGATCTTTGATGACAAATTCTGTATTAATAAGAAAAATCTCAGACAATTAAATCACTTGGGTCAGACCTCTCTCAAATACTGGAGGATAACTCCATTTCTGTAGCTCTATATGTCGCATTGTCAGGTGGCTGCGAAACTGTAACTGATACTCTTAAGTGGCACCAATGCCACTTCAATGTTTATTGCTCCAATATAAAATGCAATGTAGATAGACAGGAGACAAATAGAAAACCCAGATTTTTTTTAAAGGTTTGATTTAACCATTTGTAAAGCAATGTTTAACATGTTCTGAAGTCGAATGCAGAAAACACACACATTGTTGGTAAATGACATGCCGTAGCATCTCATGCGAATTTTAGTAATGTATACATGGCTAAAAAAAAAAAAAGTTTCACATTGTAGTTTGTGAGTCAAAATTCCATTTTGTTTTTTAATAAAATAACTGAGAATTACAGAGCTATATATTTTTTTTCCAAGAAGTAAATTGTGGAGGCTGTCCCAAACAACTTTGCTGGACTGAACACACGCATGTTAACGTGCTGCAACGAGCTTCCCAACATCTATGCGAGGGTGCTACTTGCACCACACCAGCTAGCTAGCAATAAGCTTTGTCTGGCTAATAGTGCGCTGAACACACTGCGGAGTCTTCTCTTTAATAGTAACGGGCAAAATGAAGAAGCCTGAATCACTGGGGTATTGCTTCATCTAAAAGGTCCATGACTCTATGCTTCATTCACTCATATTTGCCCTCTTGTGACAACTGCTGTGTAGTGGAAAGTATTGTAGATGAAATCTTGAAATGTGTTTAATTCATTTAAAGCAATGTCCCAAGATGGCAAAATTAAGCTTTATAAATCAATGAGGCCTTCCTGCCAATTGGTTTGCACATGGTTCAGAGCTTCTTGGCGTTGTATTTGCCTCGTGCCATCATCAGGCAGTAGGCTTTATGTATACATAGAATGAGATAAAACGGTAGGTTAAACAGTGCCAAAATAAGCATTATTTGCAGTATTGCAGTTTTAGCAGATGTGTCGTGCAGAAATGGAATAAAAAAATAACATAGTGGGAACAATGTTTCTGAATACAGTGATCCCTCGCTATTTCGCGGTTCGTTTATCGCGGTTTCGGTGCATTGTGGATTTTTTCAAACAGATTCATAAAAAATAAAAATAAAAGTGAAAATGCTGCTAAAAGTCCGCAAAAGGTCCGCTAGGCAGTGAAACTCAGCAAAACAACAGCGAGTCACATAGAGCAACATATACAGTACTACATGTATGTGTTTACTGTATTTTGTGATTCATACACAAACCTAACCTAACTTATACATGTTTAAATATATTAGTACAGTCATACCTCGGTTTTCGACCATGATGGCCTTGAGCTTCTGGGTGTGCTTTCAGATTTTTAACCCATTTAATCCCAAATTTTTCCCAGACATTTAAAAGTCAAAATCTGGTGTCATTGGTAGCTTTTTTTAAGCGATCAGTCATAAAACTTTTTAGAGCCCTGTAAATTAAATGTTGTCCTTCACAAATGTGACCAGTGGGATTAAATGGGACACCCCAGTTGGAATTTCCTGTAAAACTAAACATACAACAAATTGAATTCCACACATTGTTATATTTAAATACAAAACATAGCCTCGTTTATAAATCACCGCTAGCGCTGAGTCAAAGGTGGATCCCATATAAATGCTAACGACAAATGTGACTTCAAATAACGAATATTGACAAACAAACACTGTGGAAACATACACACAGGTAAGATAACACTACTCGAAGTCAGAAATTCTTCCCAATGTGTGATAAATGAGTTCTATTACTGGAGCTCAATTGCAACTTATTTCTGCTCTCATTTTACGTGCCTACTCCATCCACGCAGGGCATCACACTGTCCATAAGAGGCCAGAATGCCCAGGAACAGCGGGTGTTTGTTATTTCAATTGCTATTACGTTTTATTCTAACTTTACTTTGCCAAGCTGGAATGCATCAGAGTGAAAAATACAAGAGGCTTGAATGTCATGCGATACTGACGAGGTCATTTTCTACTTGGGTGTGGACAGGTGTGTTCAAGTAATAATGTTTCACGTGCAGGGATGATTCAGCATGAAGCGATGATGAATAATTGCTTTCAACATCGTGATGATTTTTTTTCCATAATGGTCCAGCCCTACCATGTTCATCATTTAAAATATATCTCTAATCTTTTATGTCGTGAATCCACATTTTAACCAAATACGGTACCTTTTCTTGCACGTAGTCCAAGATGTTTTTAAAGTCCAGGTCATCGTAGTAGTGTTTGATTCCTTCTCGTATGCTGCTTTGAAACAAGGAAGACGTCTGGAACGAGTGGCACCGTGAAAAGGTCAGTGAATAATTACAAAACTTGTAAACAAAGCCATTGTGAGCTCATTTTGATGAAAGGTGATATTCAGGCACGCTGTCACCAGTTTACCTTCTTCTCAAAGATGAGAGCTATAATGAGGGCGATAGCTTGGAGGAGCAGCAACACACAGAGAACGCAGAGGAACTGTGGAGGGACATAATAAACAAATGTTACACTGAACATCACTTGGCATATGCTCATCCGACACACTGGCCACAAGGCACACCTGCGCTATGTAGTGAGATCCAACAAGAGCTTCAGGAGAAAAAAAAATCCGCCTTTATAAAGGTAATCATGTTCACTGGACTTGTCAGAGATATTGAATAAATAATGTGTTCACTTTATTGTGAACACATTAATTTGTTATTTTCTATTTGCGGTAATAATGGTATTGTATGTAATGATGTGCCTGCCCGTGTTGAGTGGCTCGAAGCCTCTGACTAAAACTGTACAACAGAAAAGACATCCATGCTTTTGTTTTAACATTCTTACCATGTGCAGCAGGGTTTTATTGTCTCTGAGGGAGCCAACCATGCCCACAAGTGAGACTGTGAACATTACCAGACCCAGCAGGATCAGCACCACTGCAGGAGCCAGGAAGAGACCCTCCAGGGTTCGATTTTTCTGCCTTTCCACTTCAGCATACACCCCCACGCAGAGCACACAGAGACCCACCAACTGTAAAAAGATTAGAGAGTTTTCTCTTAGTTTCAATCAATCCTAATATGCTGTTAGGGTAACGGGGAGAATTTCTTTGATGCTTAAAACATTATTGTTTTGTATATTCCTGAATTGGAGGTTGTATTTCCATCCATCCATCCATCCATCCATATTTGAAAGAATGGCGACATGGTGGTCGACGAGTGACGTCGTTTGCCTCACAGTGCAGTGGTGCAGAGCCCGGCCTTCCTGTGAGCCTCGTGCATTTTCTCAGGGTACTTGGGTTTTCTTCCACATTCCAAAGGCTAATCGAACACTAAATCAGGGGTGTCAAACTCATTTTTGTCGCGGGCGACTTTGGAGTTATGTCTTCCCTCGGAGGGCCGTTATGACAGTGAACCTGAATAAATGTTTAATCTTCACATCATATTACTACTTGTACACAAAAAAATGATGGCTCACTAGTTTTTAAAATCAGTCAAGTACTTGTTCAATTATTGTTCAAGTGAGTGTAGTTGCAATAACAAAGTTATTGCAAAATGTCACCCTTATTTATTACATATGACAATTTGAGATGTCGGTACAGATTTAAGCAAGGGTCATGGAACTTGACACATATGATTTGCTTTTACGGCCCACATAAAATGACGTGGTGGGCCGGATCTGGCCCCCAGGGCCTTGACTTTGACACCCGTGCTCTAAATTGTCCATAGGTACGATTATGAGGACAAATGCTTGTTCATCTATATTTGCCCCGCGATTGGCTGGCAACCAGTTCAGGGTGTACCTCACCTACTGCCCAAAGACAGCTGGGATAGGCTCCAGCAAGCCCGCGACCTCGTGAGGATAAGCAGATTAAAAAATGGATGGATGGATATTGGAAAGAAAAAAAACATTATTTTCTGTCAAAAACAACTAATGCTCATCATTGGATGACTGTGGAAAGTAACTTTAATGCTAATGGGAATCCAGACTAATGTGAGCTGAATCTTAAATGTGAATGGCTGGCTGGCTGTCTGAGCAATTGTGATGTCATTCTCAGTCGACAGCGAGTGGCAAAATGGCCACCCCCTGAGATGACCAAAAAAACGGTAGATTTGACTGTTTAATTCATCCTCCTCATATGTAATATTAATAAAAAATGCCGTATTCAGATTAGTGGGGTTGCAACATATTATTGGAAAGAAAATTTGGGGGTTGACGTCCCCTTTAAATGTGACAGACATTGTGCTCCTCCTCCTCCTCCTCTTAATATTCTTTCACACAACCGCACATAATTATTACCAACACTGTTGGCCTCTTAGGACAATACCATTTTACACTAGTATAGGTCTAACAAGTTTCAACAAAATGGAAGCGTGTAACAATGGGGCCATACTCTTGTCATGAACTGGCTTTTTAAAAGGAGCTATTTACCATGCAAATGTATGTGAGCCCAATTTTTTCCCAAGTCCTTTTCAGTAACCTCCGGTATATGAATGATGATGAAAATTGATCCAAGACCTGACAATGTACCTTGACATGAGGAAGAAGTTGGGACAAGTGGGTAGGAGAGAGGATCAAATGAAGGTGTGGAACACAGTAGTTTACTATTAAAGTGATGAAAGCTAAGAATGACTCATTACATGTTGGTCTCCACGTCAGGGGGAGGGAAAAAAGCAGTGGCTGGAGAGAGGGAAGTCTGGGCTTCCCTTTTGAAGCTGCTGCATCCACGACCCGACCCTGGATAAGCAGTGGATAATGGAGGGATGGAAAAATGCTCCACCGTTGACTATTTCATTTGAAAAAGAAAAAAAAAATGAAAAGCACATTTTCATTGATGTAGGTGGTATTCTATAGAACAAAAGGACCGATCAGATCATTGAGGTGTCGCTAAAGCAAAAAAAAAATTGCGTCAAAATCACTGTTGTGCATAAAATATAGAGTTGAACAAAAACCTCACTTTCTTTGTATATTCGGTCCCAAACAGGTGATTTTGGTGAAATCGATTTATAGTCTACTACGGACTACAAAAAGGTATTGAGAGAGTCAAAGTTTTTGGGAAAAGAATAGAATCTGTTGAAAGATCAGCCACAATGCCTGAAATAAGATGGCAATCAAGAGGTTGTCATCTCTGGAGTTAAGTGAATGGTGGACAACATTTAGTAAGAGCTCAGTACAATGCAGCGCAGTTTTGTACCACTACAAACAACCACAATAATTAGTAAATTGTTGAATTGATACTTCGCCCGCAATTGTCAATCCAAACAATAACATTATTATACAATTATTAATCATTATACAAACAGGCATCATTTTCATTGTTCTCATATTAGGTCTCAGATGAAAGTTGTCATGTCCCTGATGGTGTGGCCTGCAAGCCTGATTCAATTGAATGAACTAGAGCAGGGGTCCCCTACCGCCGGTCCACGGACCGGTACCGGTCCGCAGGGCATTTGGTAACGAGCCGCACAGAAAGAACTTGCCTTATTTCCGTTTGATTTATTTCGGAATACGAAAGATGTTTTATTTTGAAAAATTACCAGATTCTCCGTTACATCCGTCTGTGTCGCGCTTGACTCACGTCAAGCCACGCTTCTCGGTCACGTGACCGATGACGCTCATAAACAAAATGCTGAAGCCCGCAACATGAGTAAAAAAGCTGCTTGGAGATCGCAAATGACGGCGGCCTTAAAAGTACGTTCGAGACAACTGGATTAAAGTTATGGCTGAATACTCTGAGATCGCCACAATAGCACTGTTGCCATTTCCGACATCCTACCTGTGTGAAGTGGGGAGTTTCTGCAGCAACGGCGACTAAAACAAAATTACGAAGTAGACTGGACATAAACCACACACTTGAGGTGTCATTGTCTCTATTACCCCGGGATGGGACCGTCTGGTTGCAGAAAATCAAGCTCGGGGCTGTGGTGAGTCATCATTTTCATGCACTTTGAATTTGCGTTGTATTGTATTTTGAAGGCACTAAACATTACCATAGCAATAAGAGTGTTGCGACCAGATTAGACGCTCCTTGTGTTTATTATTATATTTCGAAAACACCACAGTTTTCATGCAGCTCATACCATATTATTTTGTTGTATTAATCCGCCACACCTTAAATGCCGGTCCCTGAAAATATTGTCTGACTTAAACCGGTCCGTGGGGCAAAAAAGGTTGGGGACCCCTGAACTAGAGCATAGGTGTCAAACTCGGGTCCCTGAGGGCCGCTGTCCTGCATGTTTTCCAAGTCTCCCTGTTGCAACACACCTGATTCAAATGATCAGATCATCAGCAAGCTCTGCAGAAGCCTGACATTGAACCTGTTCATTTGAATCAGGTGTGTTGCAACAGGGAGACTTGGAAAACATTCAGGGCAGCGGCCCTCCAGGACCTGAGTTTGACACCTATGAACTAGAGACACAAGAATACTAAAAGATAACACCAATAAGGCAAATCTCATCTTGATGCATTATTACAGAGTAACTACTGTTTATTAAGATGAAATGGTTAGAACTGGAAGAAAAAGCATGCATGGGCCGCTCTCATTTTGTATCGGCAAAACTACAAAAAAAAAAAATCTTGCCTTTAAGGGGAGTGCAACGCCCTGCACCAGCCGTAATGTTCATTAGCCGGTGAACGATGAGTGAAGCTACGATACCAAATCCCGCCAGCGTCAAGTTTGTGTGTTGTTCATAATAATGTACATTCCCCATCAAATAAACACATTTACACTTTCTTTCAAAAGGCAGGTGGGTTTTGAAAGCTCACAGCAGCTAGCTAGTATCCCTACATTCCAAATCCCGTTAGCTAATGTAGCAACTTCAGTCGACATTCTCCAAAAGTAAATAGACGATATGCTTGATGTTCATTCGTTAAATACCTTCGAGAAACATAATAATATTTGCGATTCAAGTCGCAGTCTTGAATCGCAAATATAGCATCGTATACCTGTCATATCACACTGTAACCCATCTTATCCATAGGTCTCAGATTTCATAGCAACAAGGCATACAATTTAGAAGTGTGATCAAACGAGGGGCAGTTATACTTATTGGAGTACGCCGAATAATATGATGACCCATCCTGATTTTTACTATTCCCAACTGCGTGTCTTGTTAGCATAATTATTAGTGGAAAGACTGGAGTTTAAAATCAAGTATTCTTATATTGATGCCTGGGTGTGCCTTCGGGGTGGCACGCGTATACAATACAAGACCCACTTCATCGTCATTATTTTAACAATTACATGTAAATTAAGTAAAAGTAAATAAAACTTACCGAAAACATCATCGAATAGACATTGAGGGTGAATTTGATGAAGTAATAGAAGTGGTTGCTTTTCCTCAATTCAGAATAGGGAGGCATGGCCGCTTGGGTTGTTGAAGCAAGCTAGGCAGCTCGCAAACTACACTCCGTTTAGTTCCCTTAATGTTAAAATACTGGTATAAAAAAAGAAGTACAAACTACACCGTTAATAACATGTTGAAGCGAGTGAACGTTTCTTTTCGTTTTTTTTTTTCAAAATGTCTCAGGTCTCATTTCGCA
The DNA here is from genome assembly GCF_054856545.1 of Hippocampus guttulatus. Classification (NCBI taxonomy): domain Eukaryota; kingdom Metazoa; phylum Chordata; class Actinopteri; order Syngnathiformes; family Syngnathidae; genus Hippocampus; species Hippocampus guttulatus. The sequence goes on from NC_141265.1 coordinate 3,070,679, forward strand.
CAAGGTTGGAACAAAACACTTCCGTGCGACCGGCTCCTATACGCTTTGTTTTGACTACATACTTAAAGGGCCAGTGCATGAAATCTCCACTCCCGATGAGCTCAGCAAGTAGGGTCAGGGGAATTAAATTACATATGATCGTGGTAATTTTATCGCGATTAAACCCGTATCTCAATGAAAGTTTTGCAAGTGTGTTATTTTTGTCAGGTTCGTTCAAAGTTGCAAAGGCATTCCCCAGATTTGTCCAAACCGTTTTAATGGTCTCAAACAGTTTTTTCTTATCGGCACCAAATTTTTATCATGTCAAAAGAAAACATTTAAATGGTTGGCGAACGTCTTTCAGACTGTTGGCAACTTTGAATGAACCTGAAAAAACGTTTGCAACCCTTCACCACTCGGTGAGATATGGTCCAATACTGTAACCGTTTCTTCAGACTCATCGGCCTGTAATGTTAAAATCTGAGCAAATAAATGTAAGCGCAGTCCATTGACATGTAATTGAAATTACATATCATAGCTCACTCTGCTTAGAAGCTAGTTTTGGTAAATAAACGATGTTACGGGAAAAAAAATCTGGAAATGAAAATGTCAGTATATGCGTTAAAAACAATGCTATTTTGGTGCAACCAAAAATATCACTCTTATTACAGGAAATGTATTACTTTTCAATCTCTGTGCTAAACTAATCCCTATCTCTTGCTTCAGGTTACACCAGTTGTTGCCACCACGTGTTGGATATATTTGGCATGCTCATGACTGACATATTTACAAATGGGTTTATGCAGTCACAAAGCTGGCCCTGTGGCATGCTCACTCCCAAGAGATTATCAATGTCTGGTTGTTTTTCTTTTAACATGTGTCGCTCATTGCTTTTCCTATAGCTTGTTATTCAGAATTATCATCTACAATCACTGCTGTGCATAAACGTAGGTACAGATACAAATGTGTTGATGTGGTGTGATTTCTTCACTGACAGTCACTCTAGCTGATAGAATGACTGTCATACAATACAGTATGTCCCTAATGGTTACACTCGATCAGTGGTTCTTAACCTTGTTAGGGGTACCGAACCCAACCAGTTCATACAGACATTCACCGAACCCGAACCCTTCATTAGTGAAAAATAAACATTTTTTTGTTTGTTTGTTTTTTACAAATTCAAGACATAAAAAAATATTTATTAAAAACAGAAGAAGGTAAACATAATTAGTATAAGAATAAAGTATACGCTTTTTTTTAATTGTGCACAAAATGACCCAGCCAGTGATGGCCAATTGATCACTAATTTCATCCGAATCAGAATCCTCTTTATTGGCCGAGTATGTAAACACACAAGGAATTTGTCTCCGGTAGTACAGGCTACACTAGTATCATCAATAACAATGTTGACATGTCGAGTCGAGTGTGTCTTAACCTCCATGGCAGGGGCTCTGTAGAACCCCTGAGACTGATTCACTGAACCCCTAGGATTCAATCGAACCCAGGTTAAGAACCACTGCACTAGACCCATTGCAGCAGCACGGTGGTTTAGTAATAGTTACCACGTCTGCCTTATAGTTCTGAGGTTTGGGGTTCCAATGTGGAGTTTGCATGTTCTCCCCATGTTTGCTTGAATTTTTACATGAATTTTTGAGTTTACAGCCGCATTCCAAATTATGCATTTTCTATTCATAAAAGATTGGAAATTGCTCATCGATGTGAATGTTTGTTTGTTTTTGTACATTGTTCACCCATGATCCTAAAGTAAACAAGGAAACAAGTGTTGGAAAAAAAATGATGGATGAATGAACCAATTGCTTGAGTTTCTTTAACAGTGTCTTGCATCCATTTCCCATGAAATCCCTTATTGTGATTTGAAACCTCGAGGCTGCAACATTGTGTGCCCTGAGAGATTGTCGGGTGCCATTTTTGTTTAGTGGCGTATCATGAGACTTTTCTCATGTAAAATAAGTATGAGGCTTCTCTATAAAGGTAAACCACATGTAACAGACCTCTGGATCTTATACCGAAGAGATTACCGGTAATTTCAGGCAATGGACTGTTTTATATTGTGATATTCCAAACACCATGGTGTCAGTCATTATTTTCATTTTTTTCAATCAGAAAACACTAAAAATGGAACCAAATACTGAATGCATTATACTCATTCATAATTAATAATTTAGTATGATCTGTTTAAGACAGGATGTATGGTCCATTTATACATCCATCTATCCATTTTCGACCGCTTGTCCAGGGTCGGGTCGCGGGCTCAGTAGCTTTCCCAGGAAACCCCAGACATGACTTTCTCAAGCCACTCCTTCAAACTCTTCTGCGGGGATACCAAGGCATTCCCGGACATGCCCGAAACACCTCACCTGGGAGGCGGCCAGCAGGCATTCTACCCCTATACCCGAGCCACCTCACCTAGTTCCTCTCAATGTGGAGGAGCAGTGGCTTGACTCTGAGTCCCTCCCGCATGACCAAGCTTCTCAACCTCTGTGAAGGACCCTAATTTCGGCTGCTTGTATCCAGGATGTTATTTCAGTCATGACCAACAGCGTGTCAGCAAGTCTTCGAAGAATTCTCACCACCGACTCACAGCGTTCCAAGTCCAGACCAGCAGCGCCCCTTCTCCACTATACACGGTGTTAATTGTACAGTCCTTTTATCCCCCATGTGATGCCAGATGATGGACCAGAATTTCCTCTAAGCCATCCAGAAGTCGTTTGCCATGGCCTCACCAAACGCTTCCCACGCCTGATTTTTTTTTTCTTCAGCAAACACCAAACCTGCATTGCGCTTGGCTAGCCAGTAACTACTTATCAGTTGCCTTTGGAGTCCCATAGGGCAAAAAGGCCACAGAGGACATCTACATTGGGTTTGGGGAGTACCACAACAACAGGCACCATCCTCCTTATGGCCATAACTCTATTTGCCTCTACACTGGAGTTGTGAAACTTTTTCCACTCAGACTCAACGTTCCCTGCCTGTGATGTGGGTTCTGCTGGATGTGGGAGTTGAAACTCCTTTTGACAGGGACCCTATCAGACATTCCCAGCAGAGTCTTCAAAGAATTCTCACCACCGACTCACAGCGTTCCTTTGGGTCTGCCAGGTCGAACTGGCATCTTCTCTCACCATCGGAACCTACACACCACCAAAAATGACATGGACTATTATTTTCGACAGGTTATGCTCCCTCTTGGTAATGTCATCAGGAAGCATGGTGTGAGCTTCCACAGTAAAGTTGAGGATATGCCGCTTTACATCTACTTTTCGCCTCCTGACACCGGTCCAATATATTTTCTTTTTCCCTGTATTTTAAAATTTAAGTCCTAAACGGTAGATAACTTTCGACAGTTTAAATAGGACAAAACTGAAATTTAATCATTGGTCCTAAGGCCCAGAGCAGCAAATGTTTAACTAGCAGTGTCTTTAATTCCTTCCTTACAGGCAAAAAAAAAAAAAAAAGCCCGGTATTATAAGTCTCTGAGCTCATTTTTATTCCACACATTAAAAATATAACAAGAATAAGTTTTTATCACTCAGCGAACATAGCCAGAGTCCACATGATTCTGCATTGGGCCAAAATGTACATGCTGATGCATGCATTTATCACCAGTCAGCTTGATTATGGTAATTCCTTGCTTTCTGATCTTTCCACAAGAAAGATTTCAGGTTTCCAATTATTACAGAATTCAGCAAGCATGTGTCCTGACGAAGCCTATGAGGGGGGAGAACATTACACATACTGTAATATCCACATACCATCTGATCCCCATGTGTTACGGGATTGATTCTGAGGTTGTTTTCCTGATTTCTAAATTTCTTAATGGCCAACGTGATGCCCAAAGTGAGAGTTTATCTCCCTTCCTTCGCCAATTTACATGCGCTTTGAAAGCAGTCAAATAGCATTATTTTTACCATTGCCTTTAATTTATAAAATAACGTCACACAATTAATTGGGCCTTTGATTTCAGTGACTTCAAAGTACTTCATAATTCTTTTGTTTCATCATCTGTGTTCTTTTCAGGGGTCCGGCAACCCTATTTGATAAGTGGTGATAACATTTTTTTTTTTTTATTGGTGCCATGTTGAAGCTTTTGTCATCAATAGAAATAGTTTGTTTCCAAAAGAGCAATTACCCCAGATGCATACAAAACGCTGCTACTTGCTACTGACAATACCTTCTATGTATGTAGTTCACATAAATGAACCTTTTGATTCGTGCCGGTTTGTGTTTCCTGAAAATGAAATATTGTGTGAAGTTATAATGTGGTCGTGCATTAAGGACAAGTGAATTTGAAATAAATTTAATAATCATGGCGCTGGACCATCCTGAAATGATCTTTATGTCCATTTAAGATGATGTTTTCTTATTTTTATCATAAGTTCCATGTATTTTGTCTTTTCGCCAATTTTGTTTTTCCTCATCCCACTCATGTGCTTGCAGCTCCATGCATGCGCTTTTCTCCAAGCGTCCATTATGCTCAGCCATGAGCCTTAATGGTCTTAGTGCATATAGAACAGATGCTGTTATTGCAACCATCAGAGCTGAAACGTATCAAATATGAAATAAAACAAAAATTAACCTTGCCTTACTTCATGTTTGAGTTCTGTTCATTGACTTTGATGACCTCTGCATGATTCTGCATCCCAAATGCCATCATGGTGCTTCCTCTTGTCCATGTCCAGGGGTGTATTTACTCATTTCTGGACCGAAGGAAAACAGCCTTGAGGCCCTTGCACATCCATGCACTACAAACATTTTGACTATTAATGTTTATCATCACCCGTCCTTTCGTCTTTTCTGAGGATTATTACCAAACAAGTGAATCTTCTCAGCACGTTTATGGTACAATCATTGACATGTAAAAGGGAAGTCAAGTAAAATTCTTTACACTATGTAGACGCTATGTGCCCCTGCTAGTCCAAGCACAGTATTCTGATTAATATTGCATTTGTGGAATCTGAATTAAGCAGTAAAATCCATCCATTTTTATCCATCCCAGGCGGTGGCCATTTTGTCACCTGCTGTTGATGGAAAATGACATCACAGCGCCTCGGGACTCAGCTTGCGTTTGGTCATGTGAAGCCTTACATGACCAAACGCATAAAACAGGTGAGCCTTAATCATTGTGATGTCATTTTCAGTTGACAGCAAGCAGCAAAATGGCTGTCCACTCAGATGGATGGCGCTCCTTAATTTATATTCCATGCAATTTTAATCAGAATACGCCCGATCGTTGGAAGTGCACACGGGCCACAAGAATTTCGTTTTAAATCAAATTATCTGCAGATGTTCATCCAACTTTTAAAAAGTCAAACACTCTCAATTATTTTTTTATCCTGCATTTTAAAACTTATTTTTCGATGACATTTTATGACAATCGTATTTTATGATATTTATGACATAGAGATTTTGCTTCCACTGTGACACTACAACTTTCAAATAGTATGCTTAGCTCTCACTGAGATGAAACATGCTTGCCTGGCTGTGTCTCAAAACAATAATATCTGTCTTCTAGCATGTCCCACAATCATTCATTAAGATGTTTTTGCATATTTGTCTCATTTGAACAAAGCCACTGGCATCAATCACCAACTTATATGAAGATAAATGATGACCAAAAAAAGAAACGCCTCCAGTATTTAATTACATTGGAGAAAAAAAAAAATAAATATGTGTTACCCCTCTCCACTTTCACAATTGGAGTGAAATTAAAAAGCCTGAATGAAAATCTGTCACAAATGTTTTCACTTCATTTTCATTGTAATGCGTCTCCTCGCCGTCTTTCAGAAAGAAGTTCCCTCTCACTGATGAACATGTTATTTTGTTGCCTTGTGGACAGATGAAATTGAATTACTAAACTCAACTCAGCTGTATTTTTAGAGCACTTTAAAACAACCACCGGTGTATACAAAGTGCTGTATATGGAGCAAAAGGAATTCATATAACAACAAACAATAAAATAATAAATTAATAACAAAGACCGTAGATAGCACAAAAACTGTAAAACTAAAAATCAAGCCTCATGCTCAGTCAGAAGCCAAAGAATAAAAATGAGTCTTAAGAGGAGTTTTAAAGATGTGCATCACAGTCATCCAGAGATTTGAGATGTGATGAAGGCACGAATTACTGTTTCAAAGTGCTCTTGAGAAAGAAGAGGCTTTACTTGAGCCAGATGCCCATGATGAAAGATGCTGGATTTAACAACAGCACCAATTTGTCACTCCAATTAAAAATCACTGTCCAGTTTAAGACCCAAGTTCAAGACCGTATGCTTAAGATAAGGAGCAAGGGAGCCCAAGTCCACAGGATGGGATGCACAAGGGCCACTGGGACCAAACCCCATCACTTCTGTCTTCTTTTAATTGAAATTCAAGAAATGTTGTTCCATCCGGGTCTTGATTTCCTCCAGACATTATGAAAGTGGCCTCAATGAGAAAGCATCATCTTTGCTCAGTGGGACATAGATCTGACAGTCATCCACATAGCAGTGGAAGAAAATACCATTTTTCCTTAAGATGGAACACAAATTAAGCAGATAGAATGAAAACAGCAGAGGCCCCAGAATTGAACCTTGTGGAATACCACACGACAGTGGGGCAGTTCGTGACTCAGAGCAACCAAGGCTAACAGAAAAAGTTCTGTCAGCCAAATGTGACCTAAACCACTCAAGGGCGCTACTGCTAATGCCCACCAGGTGCTGCAAATGATCCAACCATATCAAATGCTGCAGTTAAAACCAATGAAAAATACATTCAATGAAATTAAAATACAGTTAACTGTCTTTCCTATGAACTATCAGCAAGACTTTGGTCAATTACTTTGTTAGTGCCCAAAACGTATCTTTTCGTAAGAAATCAACAAGCATGCACTCACACGCGCATACACACACACACACACACACACACACACACACACACACAGTCACCAAAAGAACTTTTTTTTAACACAACTTTATTCTCATAAACTTTATTCTTGTAATTGTACATTATCCTCAGAGTAGTAACACCAATCTAATACTTCAAATTCAAACACTATCCCCAAAACACAACCTTGCCCCCAAATTGGGGTGGGTTTTTTTTCCATCAGACGCCGCATTCACATGGTTACAAAGATGTTTTCTCCACTTAATCGTCCCAAGAGCAGAATGACTTCTAGATTTTTTTAAAATTGTACACTGCTGGGACAAACAGGACCCTTCTTAGAACTGGACTTCTGAAAATCGGGGAAGGAAAGCATCGTGCGGCGTAATTTTGTGTGGATTTATCAAAATAATCCTCATCCGTACAGACAGATAACGCAAATTATATGCGCGCATGCACCATCTCTTTGCCCTCTGAGACAAAATTGCCTTGTAAGCACTCTTAATTGGCCCAGTAGGTGAGTTAAGAATGCAATGTCAATTGAATTTACTGTACTGTATGTCAATACTACAATGCCATGAATGGTTTATGTTTTTACTCTCCTCAAGGTATAAAGACATGAACAAATGGTCAAAAGTGACGGTTTGATTTAAAAGCCTGGATGGTTACTCAATAGCTGATCAAGCAATTCCCTGTGGGGTGGAAGACAATTACTGAAGCACTTGTAAATGTAATGCCTAGATTGATATTGAAAAAAATATTTGAATAATTCAATGAAACAATAGAACTGTAAATACTGCTTTTCTCGACACAAATTAAACCCATTTCCCTCCTCTGATTATTTCATTCTACCCAGCACAGGGCAGTCAGACAGAGCGGATGGTGCACATATTGTACATCAAGTCTTGTGCAGACAACCATGGTGACCCCCAGGGCACACTGTCCTGTGGGAGAGAATATTTCAACATTTCACATCAAGTCGGGTACTACACTTTTCCATAACCCATTTTTCATTGCTGTGAGACTTCCTAATCAATTATTAGGTTATAGCTACATCTGAGGCAATACATTTTAAAGGGAGTCCAACAGACCTTTGTACAGCAACAGGAATCCTACAGTCTGCAAGCAATATTCCACAGACATCAAATGAATACAAACCTACTGGTTTGGCTCCCACTTTCAATTGCACTTGAGAACAGATGCTGTTAGGTGATTCCTGAATAACAATATGTATGGACTACAGGTATTTAAGGATATTTGGATTCAGCCGACATAAATCCCAATGACCAGAAAAAGACTGCCACAATAAGATTCATTATTCTGATGAACAAGCAAGGGATCAAAAGAAATCATGACATTTAACCTTACTAGATGTACTTAATAGAATATGTATATTGTAATATGAATCTTACCCAAGCAGGTATGATCAGGATGCTGAAATGGAAAGTCACAATATAAAAATAATCTTTTCATTCTTTGAAATGAGGCAGCGTGTTCCTGTTACTTACAGACAAAATCTGTGAGTCAACATTCACACTTCACCGTCGAAACCATGCAAAAATATTGTGACTCTTTATTTCACACAGACTCCCTACAGTTTTAATATGCTGAACAGGATGTTCCAGCAACCTGTACTAATTTCATATTTCTATCCACAGCGAATCCTGTCAATCTTTACTGTGTGGGCTACTACCACATTACAAAGCTACGCTGACATCACTCGACAGATAGCAAAGCGTAGTCTCGATTATATCGGTTTTGGCATTCTCAAATTCACCTATTTGCAGATGTTTTTAGAACCTGTCCACTGTCATTAGTAGAGAAACTTGCCGATAAGCAATCTTCTGTTACGTGACAAAAAAGAAAATGATTCTTATATTTGTGACAAAGTATAATATCGTTTTGGCCATCTGGGTCATTCCATAGTTGATTACGTAGTCCGCTATTGTGCCTCCGATGTCATCGGTAATTCTTTTTCTTATTCTCCATCCTTCTTCATTTTCTTGCCCTTCTCCTCCTCTCCCTGTCGCTTCTCCACCTCCACATCTCCTTCCTCAGTCTTCTCTAATTCTCACACATCCCGTTCCCCCAACTATGCTCCACACTGAAAGCTTACCTGTGACTTCTTTATAGTGATCAGACTGATTGCAATGTGAACTAATGATCCAAAACTGTCTACTCCTGTGAGAAGTGTGGGCAGACACTTGACAGAACGGTGTAAATAATATCCATGAATGTTTATAGTTTTGCAAGGAGTATGTTGATCGTTTGGAAATTTGAGGGTTAAACAGTGAGTTGTTTACAGTTCTGCAAAAAAGAGTGCTGGGCAAAATGTGTTTTGCAAATTTACAAACTCAGTACAAAGCAGACTTTGCGCTTTTAGTTTTGCAAACGCTGTGAGTGGTTTTACGATTTATATTAATAGTTTCACAAATTATGCGACAGTTTAAGCATTCCGAAAAAAAAATACACAAATACATATATTCACATGCGGGATGGAATATCGACCAAGAGCATTGGTGTTCCAATTAGACATTTTCAGTACCACGCAATCATTACGATAGCCGATAGATGAAAATGTCAGCTCGGTAAGCGATTTGTTTTCTCTTCACTGAAAAGGTATGATTGTCTCGGAAAATAGGAACCTAAAACTTACCAACTTTTGTCATACTGATAAAGGAAGGAGATGTTTGTTTGCGTGACTGTGTTTAAAAAAAAAAAAAAAAAGAAACGAGCACTAATGATGTCTATTATGAATGTGATTTGTATCTTGTCATCTGTAATGACAGACGATCTGGCACGAAAAAAATCATTCTGTACATGATTATCAATCAACACTCATCCACGTTATAACTGAATTATCATTCATGACCATTAATATGACAATAAAGTAACTTGACCAATTAAACCGCTCAGACTCCCTGTGACAAAATTAGTTTGTGTTCAGCGTAATTCATTTTGAAGACATACAGTGTCAACAGGAATCCAATTAATCCACTTTAATGAGCTTGTTCACCATCTCTCATTTTGCCACTGCATCGACTCCTGAGAAAATAGACTCAACTCATAAGCAAAGCGCAAATGAAACGAATAGGGCACTGTCAACGATGAAACCACTTCTGCTCCCTGAACACATGTATGGGTGACGCTACTAAACGGAACATAAACTTTGTACAGCCACAAATGTGTTCTCCTCATGGAAATGATTCAGTACGTGTTGGCTTTGACAGCGACGCAGTTGCACAACCTGAAAAAAAACAAACATGTTAACATGTTAACATACTGCATGTCAAATGTATGTGTTATTGTGTGTTATTATTTTCTTGTTATTTTTGTTTCATTATTGTTTACTCCGGTTGAAAGCAGAGTGAATTCCAGTGAGTCTCATGACTCCATCTCCCTGTTTGTTGATCTAGTACAGGGATGGACAAATTAAATGCTGGTGGGGAGCCACGATTTTTCATCAATACAACTCAGAGGCCACATACGACCACACATTTCCTAACCAGATGTACCAGATGTAGGGGAAAGAAATGCCAGTTTAGATCTGGACAATATATGTGCAAAATACGTGCTCTTAATATATTTCTTTTTTTTTTAGACGATACAGTATTTCTCAAAGCATGTATAAAAGATCCACTATCCTAACCCAACAACAAAGGGTTTGAAGCAAACGGCAAAATAACCGCAAACTGTGATTTTTTCTTTCTTTCCATTACAAAGAGCTCTCGCAAAAGAATTAAGGATGGCATAAAATTGCAAACCAAAAATAAGTGGAAGAATTAATTTTGAGCATGTTTTACCCACAAAAATCAACTCAAAATTTGGATATTATTACAGTAATACATGTGCACTGTATTATTCCAATATTTGCGGTTATTTTTGTTTCATTCGTAGACTTTCTTTTCTTCTTGAAAAGCCTATATTGAAACTTTATAAGCAATTACTGAAAAGTGTGTGTGGGGGGGGGGGTGTTGAAGTAAAATAACTTATTAATTCATTAATAAATAACTTTTTAATTAAACAAGGAGCGACTCAGAGTTCATTTTTTGTGGCATACTATGCATCACATACAGTACGTGCGTGCCTCCTGTACGGCAGCCTGAGACACATCAGTCCGGTATTTTTAAATGTACGCCACATGTGCTGAGTTTTTTTCCCCCCCCCCCTCCGGCTCAAACCATCCTCCCACTTAAGGAGAATGGTTGGAGTCACTTTTTCCTTCCTCTTCCCTACTGTTTTCCTTTCACATCTAAGATCTCAGGGCGCTTAACAGCGACCCGCCAGGCTCCTCGTTCTGTCTCCACCATGTTGGTGATTGCTGTCTTGTTTATGTTCCTCTGAACGGGTTGGAACTGGGAAGTAAATTCCTTGTGTGTTTCTTGCATACTTGGCCAATTAATCTGATTCTGATTCTGATCTCCATTGGGCTGGCTATTGCAGGTTCCCTCTCCATTCTCTTCCTTCTGTAGCCTCAAAGACCACGTCTTCCTCCTTCTTATTCTCCAAAACCAGCACCACCTCCTCCCGAGCACCACCATGACTAGGATCACACAGTCCCTCAATAATCTCTCTGCTAGTGACCTTCACCACTGATGTTGCTGCTGCTTATATAGTTACAATGATAATAATAAATATTATGTTCTTTATACTACACAAGGGCAATCCATGTATGAAAATGCCAGACATAAATCACACACACACACACACACACACACACACACACACACACACACACACACACACACACACACACACACACACACACACACACACACACACACACACACACACACACACACACACACACACACACACACACACACACACACACACACACACACACACAGCTCATCCATCCATCCATCCATTTTCCGAACCGCTTGATCCTCACTAGGGTCGCGGGGGGTGCTGGAGCCTATCCCAGCTGTCTTCGGGCAGTAGGCGGGGGACACCCTGAATCAGTTGCCAGCCAATCGCAGGGCACACAGAGATGAACAACCATCCACGCCCACACTCACACCTAGGGACAATTTAGAGCGTCCAATCAGCCTGCTATGCATGTTTTTGGAACGTGGGAGGAAACCGGAGCACCCGGAGAAAACCCACGCAGGCCCGGGGAGAACATGCAAACTCCACACAGGGAGGCCGGAGCTGGAATCGAACCCGGTACCTCCGCACTGTGAAGCCGACGTGCTAACCACTGGACTACCGGGCTGCCCCACACCAGCTCATTTGTTCCCATATCAAATAAGATGTAAATAAGCCTTGACTGCTTAAAATGCAATGCTACCTAGTCAAAATCAGCTCAGACCGGGCATTTTTCTGATGGTGAGCAACAAGTATCAATCATGCAATAGATTAGAAATAAAATATGTAACAAGATGATCATTAATTTAAATGCTAACAAATCATTTGCATCAGAAATGTGTGGTCTGCTCGGTTGAATAATTTGTTATTTTTCCACCGTGCCCACCAGTTGTAATGCTGCTAGATCCTGCCTCAGCAGCATCTTAGAACCTTCCTTCCGCCACTGAAAAGATCTGTAGCTTTGCACATTTGCTTGCAGGAATTTTTCCCCTCATCTTATTTTTTCTGCACCACCCATTTCCTTCTCAGATGCCTTCTTTATTTACAACATTCTCACCTTGCTATCATGCTATATTAGCAAGGTGCTGAAAAGGGAAATTGAGACTCGCCTGAGTCAGTCAGAGCTCAGAAAAAATCAGGACGAGTCCAAAGTGGTGTGGGGGACGGGGGACAGATCCGGGGGCTCAGGGCTTAGATGTCTCCTCCTTAAATTGTTGGTCATACAACAGCATCGGTCTGACGACGCATAAACGTGCTGCAGCCTGCGGGCTGTAACTCTTGTGTTGTGTCTGACACTGACTGGCCGAGCCACTCGGTCAGCCATGCATTCATTACAGCTCCATGTCAGGTGTACGGCCAGTGCGCTTTTTGTTCATGGCTTTGTTGACATGCTACAGGCAAGTATAAGTCATCCGGCATTTGTTGAACAGTGGCCTGTAATTATATTTTGTTAAAAGAAAGCTGTGGGATTTGGGCCTATTATTAAAAAAAAAAAAAAAAAAAGGTGGGGCCAGGTCAGCCTGTAATGGCCATTTAGTTGGCCTGAACTTCCCGATTGCCACCCCGCTGCTGATTCACACTTACAGCACTTCACAATTCTGATAAGCTTCTCTTCAAAGGTCTTCAATGAATCAAACATGCATGCTTATTGTTATTATTGTTGTGTTGTTATGCAAAAGGAAGCTCGGAGAAAATAAAATCTCATGCAATTGAGCCACGGTTTACCCTGCCCCTTATGCTGTGGGGCTAATACAGTGGACTGTATTGTTTTTGTTACTACAAGGACTAGGGGGCAGAGCTAAAGAGAGGCAACTTGCTGATCCCCGAGTCTAAAAGAGCAAGTACAAAGAATGATGTGCACGTACAGGTAAGCCCCAATGAAGACATTAGTAATGGAGTCAGCACTTGATAACCAAGCCGCCAAATTATATCTCCCAATACCATGCAGACGTATGTGCAATATGCAGCAGATACATCGAACACAAATTACCATACAAGTTTATTGCGCTTATCAGAAGCTAACTTTGTTATCTAATGCTAATCTGCACATCCACACAAATTTCAATGCAACTCTACAAAGTTTTTGGTCAAGACATGAACTGCGATTCAGACAGCAGTCTTGGCAATCGCTAAATTCAGAATGGCGTATTCATACCTTTTCGGGGGGAAAAAAGTCGCTCGCAAAAGCTTGACAAAGTACCTGGTTATTTAATTTCACACTTGATGGGTAGACACCGGGGTTGCACTCCAGAGATGCATCTAAAAAATTTAAAAGTCAATTTTCCACTGTATGTCTCCTTTAAGATTGCGATTGGCTGGCAACCTGCCCATGGTACACACTGCCTGTTCCCAAAGTCAACTGAGAGGCTTCAGGTTCCCCACAACTTTATGAGGATGAGTGGTGTGGAAAATGGACTGAAATATATCTGGACCCAAGAAATGCATGGTCAACCAATAACCCAAGAGTTAATTTTTAATACCGATTATTGTCTAGGGCTAAAGGTGAGCTGGAATCTATCACACCTGCCTTTTTCAATCACAGAGCACTTCCAGGCAAACAACCACACTGACACCCATGGGCAATTTGGTGTCTTCATTGAACCACCAATGAAAACTCATACAAGCACAGGGAGAACGTGCACGCTCCAAACAGGAAGGTCGGAACCCAGATTTGAAGCCTGAACCTCAGAACTGAGAGGCAGACGTGCCACGCACATGGCCACCCTGCCACCCAGAACAGATAGAGTAACCTCCTGATTTATTTAGATTTGACAGATAAATGTAAAAACCAAATGGAATTATGTGTGATAGATTAAAATAGGATGGAACTTCAGTGTGTATGAATTTGTTTTTTTTTTAATCTTGATTCTTGCTTTCCAGGTGTAATTACACCAAATGTGAGCGTGAATGATTATTCGTCTACATGTGCCCTGCGACTGAGAGTGTATAGCACCTCTGCCCAAAGTTAGCTCACTCATGATCCTGAAGAAGAGGGTAACACGTAGAAATGAATACAATTTTATATATATACTGTATATATATACACACACATACAGTATATAGTAACAATGGGCACTTGGATTATATATTTCTATCTATCTGTCTAGACTCTAGACGGAATTTAGTTACAGTTTCCCCTGGAGGGGCGTTGTGATTGAAAGAAGTCAAGAATAACGGTTTATTCATCTATTGTTTAAGTTATTGTAATGAGGGGTTTGGTAACAAGACCATGCTCACATGATCACTCTTACTTATTACAACATGAGAATTTGAAATTTTGGTCGAGTTTTTAACGAGCATCATGGAACTTGCCATCTTTGATTTGCGTTCGTGGGCCACATAAAATGATGTGGCATTCCAAATCTGGCCCCCGAGCCCTGAGTTTGACACCTGTGGTCTCCAGAGAGAGAGAGAGAAAGAGAGAGAGAGAGAGATGTAAAAAAAAAAACTCGTATTAATGAAAACCTTGACGGAGGTAAAAAAAAAAAAAAAAAAAAAAAGTCCTTACCGTGGTACCATAGGGGGCAGTAAGAGGCAGGTTATAAATGCACATGAGCTCATGTTCTCCAGCGTGTGCGCGGCTTGTTGGAGCAGTCGGGGGAAGAAGCACCATGACAGCAATGGGCAGGACTGAGCCTTGAACAGAACTCCTCACATCATGGGCAATCCGCATTCCCTCTGGTTGCATGGAGACGTGCGTAAAATACGCGCCGCTTATTACGCATCGCGCAAATGAAGATGTCTCACAGATTAGATATCACTACAAGACAAAATAGTAGAAGAGAAATCTTGCACACTTCCACGTGTGGATGTGAAAGTTTTCATTCAGCTGACAGAATTTCACAAGGCTTCCAGTGAGACTTTTACCTCCGAGTGGCTAAAATGGACCCAATATTTGAAGGCGCGGACGAAGGCAACTGGACCACCAGCAGCAACGACACCAACAACGGGACCATGTACTGGAACCAATTTGTCCAGCCAGCCTGGAGAATATTCCTGTGGGCCATCGCCTACTGCTGTATCGTCATCGTGTCCGTTGTTGGTAATGTGACAGTGATTTGGATCATTATGGCGCACAAACGCATGAGGACGGTCACCAACTATTTTCTGCTTAACTTGGCGTTCGCCGAAGCCTCCATGTCCGCCTTCAACACTGTCTTCAACTTCATCTACGCCGTGCACAACGAGTGGTACTTCGGACTAGTCTACTGCCGCTTTCACAACTTCTTTCCTATCGCGGCCGTGTTTGCCAGTATCTACTCCATGACCGCCATCGCCCTGGACAGGTAATCTGCACCTCGCAATACTCTTGGTGCATCCCTTTACCTTTTGCGTGCTTTCGTGATGAAACTGAAGTAAACAGTCATTTAACGATTCCTGCACATTTTATTCATTTGGTCTATTTCGAAATATTATAATACCTGACAAAAATCATTATTATTCGAATTTCACATTTATCTTATCGTGCCTAAAATTGAGTTAAATGTTCTCTTGTTGGATTTGATCTCTTTCTGCAATATGTGTTTCAAATTTTAAGGCAAAAGGGATGTTCTTTCTGTCAGTCAGCCTGAATGCAAACGAGATGGGCAAAAGCTATAGTGAGCTTTCCTGTAGACTCAGGCTGTGTACAAATTGTAAATCCGCTATTATCTTTATTAAAAAAAAAAAACTCTCACTCTGTTTCTCAGTATTATGAACAGAGGGCACCTCTCAGCAGTGACGTCCGGTTTCCAGCTGGATAGAAAAACACCTGACAGCGGTGTCATGTCTTTTGCCCCCCCCCCCATGAAAAATGGAGTAAAAAATGCTGCTGAAGTTACGCTGCGTCATCTTTCAGGGCAGTGGTAGAAGATATAATTTAAATATGATGGTGTGAGGGGCGGCGCCTCACAGTACCGAGGTTGTAGGTTCGATTCCGGCTTCAGCCAATCTGTGTGGAGTTTTCATGTTCTCTTCGTGCATGCGTGGGTTTTCTCCGGGTACTCCAGTTTCCTCCCGCATTCCAAACAACATGCCTGGCTGGCTAATCGAAGACTCTAAATTGTACCTAGCTGTGATTCTGTGCACGAACATGTGGTTTTGTCTATGTGTGTCCTGCGATTGGCTGGCATCCAGTTCCGGGTGTACCCTCCCCTACTGCCTGAAGACAGCTGGGATAGGCTCCAGCACGCCCGCGACCAATGTGAGTTAAATCGGATCAGAAAATGGATGAGGATGGTATGATGCTATAAAGATCAATACATTGTCACAATTGATATCATATTATATACTGCAATTCTGGCAGAATTTAAAAAAAGGAACCCACAAGTGCCACGGTTGCCAAATTGTGTGGTGCACATGACAGTTGTTGGGCTTTTTCATTGTGTCAAACTTAAGGCCCCGGGGCCAGATTCGGGTCACCATATTCAATTTAAAACGGTTAGCACGTCCGACTCACAGTGCAATGATTGTGGGTTCGATTCTAGCCCCAGACCTTCCTGTGTGGCGTGTTTTCCTCGTGCCTGCGTGGGTTTTCTCTGGATACTCTGGTTTCCTCCCACATTCCAAAATCATGCATAGCAGGTTAATTGGACGCTCTACATTGTTGCACTGTCATTGTTTTGCTTCCTGCTGCAAGCCAAAATTTGAATCACAATCAAATACAGATTCACTCACGTTCGAGTGAAATGAGACAATAAGCGGAGGGACAATTGTAAACAATTCGAACTACGTACGAAAATTTCCTAGACAAATATGACCTCTATTTATGTCCTATTTTTGCATGGACAAGCGGATGGATCTTTGTTGTAATTCTTCCTTCGCCCCTTCCTTCGCCATCATCAGAGATCTTCATTGCGTTTGTGACATCCAAAAATAATTTCATTTCCATAAAATAACAAATTAAAGTTTGTGTTTATTAAAATTTAGCGTCTGTTTAATTAAGAGAATCAGCAGTTAGTGTCGGTCTAATCATGTGAAATAGGCAGAAGTTCCACTTACGTACAATCTATTCATCCAATCACAGATGATGAAAAGTGGCTGTGTTGAATGAACGTGGAAGAATGTCCCCGTTGACAGACATGTTGAAAACATAAATAAATAAATGGCAGAATTGTAAGAAGCTGCTCAAGTAAGTGTTTTTAGAATCACTTGTCATCAATGAGCAGAAAGATCTGTGCTCTTCTCACGTTTTTCTCACGTTTTGTAACCAGGCTTCGTATGTGTTGTTTTTATTACATACAAATGAGAAAGCACTCTCTAGTGACCAAAAGGCAATAAAAACAGTAATAAAAATGATCGAAAGCAAATTGTAGTGAATTCATCTTTCAAAAAAACAATGTGACACCCGACTTCAGGATTTTTTTTTTGTTTGCTTGTTTTAAACAGAAAAAGACATGTTCCTGTGAATTGATCTGCCAAAATCAATTAATGAATTAGGAAAGAAAGCGTCATAATAAGTAACACTTGAGTCCGATTTTTTTTTCCCCCTGTTATTATGAAAGAAGACTTTTTTCAATTAGGAACTGTAGTCACCTTTTCCCCTTCCTCTGGTTATTGAGCAATAAACGTTATACTGTTTTTAAAGTGTTTCATTTCTTTATAATAGTGTGTGTTTTCATATATTTCTATATTGCATTGTATTTATTTTCAACCTAGGGCGGCCCGGTAGTCCAGTGGTTAGCACGTCGGCTTCACAGTGCAGAGGTACCGGGTTCAATTCCAGCTCCGGCCTCCCTGTGTGGAGTTTGCATGTTCTCCCCGGGCCTGCGTGGGTTTTCTCCGGGTGCTCCGGTTTCTTCCCACATTCCAAAAACATGCATGGCAGGCTGATTGGACGCTCTAAATTGTCCCTAGGTGTGAATGTGAGCGTGGATGGTTGTTCGTCTCTGTATGCCCTGCGATTGGCTGGCAACTGATTCAGGGTGTCCCCGCCTACTGCCCGAAGACGGCTGGGATAGGCTCCAGCACCCCCCGCGACCCTAGTGAGGATCAAGCGGTTCGGAAAATGGATGGATGGATTTATTTTCAACCACACACTCCGGTTAGTAAAAAAAATAAAATAAAATGAGGGTAACTTCATTTTGGGTCTGGAATAGATTAATTGCTTTTTCATTAATTTCAATGAGAAATGTTACCTCGATTTATGAACCTTTCAAGCATGGTCACGCAACCAATTACGTTTTTTAACTAGAGATTCCACGATATATTACCTCAGTGTTGTTGATCGTGACCAACAGAAGTTAGGTTTCCATTTCCAAATGATTTTATTTCCTGATGAGCTTTGCTTTCATTTTATTATTGATGGTGAAGAGCAATCGATATCCTATTCAAGTTAGGCGTGCTTAGAGAGTGGCAACACAAGATGGCCGCCTGTTCTTTGAGGTCTTGCTATGGCGAGTTGTTAGTCCATTTATATACAGCCATGGAAAAAAACTTATGATTCCGCCATGTTTTCAATTTCTTGTTCATTTTAATGTTTGGTGCCGTTAAAAGTATACAAAAAAAAATGGTGGTCTAAATATTTTTCCACGCCTGTATAAGTCCGTGGTCCGCACGCTCATGAAGAAATTCACCTGCCATATTCCTGACGTCACTCACTTGGCTCGGACCACTTAAAAGTACACAGCTCAGGTGCACAGTTATTGTGACTTGTAATTATGCTTTACAAAACCAGTTTATTTCTTAAATTCGCTTTTATTCTATCCTATGTTGTTTTTATACTATACAGTGTTACTTTCTTTATTAAAAATCACAAAATCAAAAAAAATGGTTGTGTTTTCTTTAACGTTCTAATCGGTTAATGGACATTAAAATAATTCCAAAGGTGAATATTGATTTGCTTTATCCAATATTTTGCATCATAGTGGCACAGCTCATACAACGCTACATGGTCTTTGGTTCCTGAGTAGATCTTAATGAGAAATGCAGAAGAACCATCACACTGTTGCTTTTTTTTTTCTGAAGAATTGTTTATCCACAGTCTAATCCTTGTCTCTTCTGAGAGTGATGTCAGCCCCTAAGATTCCAATTCGATTGATTTGTTGCAGTGGTGTAAAAGGGGGACCAAGCGAGCGATCGCTTTGTGTAGTTTTATTATTTTGTCCTCTCCTGACCATGTTATGATGTGTGCATGCGAATAGAACAGAATAGAATAGCATAGAACTGGGTGATATGACAATATATACGATATACACAATTGACTCAATCGCTGAATTTTGAAAAAAAAAATTTAAAGAATTTTTATGTTGACATTCTCATCAGAGGTCACCCCAGTGAGGCACTCACATGATTTGTTAGTCACATTTTATATGTCAGCCGCCCTTCCTGACACAACCCTCCCATTTATCTGCGCTTGGTGAATGACATTGGACAGCTCAAGTGCCAGCTGTACCACCACAACACTCGTGCGGTGTTTAAATGGAAATAATAAACAACTTATTATTATTATTAATAATAATAATTGGGGCGGCCCGGTAGTCCAGTGGTTAGCACGTCGGCTTCACAGTGCAGAGGTACCGGGTTCGATTCCAGCTCCGGCCTCCCTGTGTGGAGTTTGCATGTTCTCCCCGGGCCTGCGTGGGTTTTCTCCGGGTGCTCCGGTTTCCTCCCACATTCCAAAAACGTGCATGGCAGGTTGATTGGACGCTCTAAATTGTCCCTAGGTGTGAGTGTGGGCGTGGATGGTTGTTCGTCTCTGTGTGCCCTGCGATTGGCTGGCAACTGATTCAGGGTGTCCCCCGCCTACTGCCCGAAGACGGCTGGGATAGGCTCCAGCACCCCCCGCGACCCTAGTGAGGATCAAGCGGTTCGGAAAATGGATGGATGGATAATAATAATTGTAATTTTATTTTTAATAACCTGCTTACATCTGCAGGTGTCTTTCAGTTTTTTCCTCAATGGCCAGATTACTTCAATGTTATCTTCTAAGTAGCTCGCCTGTGCATAATTTCTGATGTGCAAATTGCAAATTCTAGTGTGACTTTTCAACAACGTTATTTTTGTTTTTTTTGCATTCAAGGAAGGAAAGAACATCGTGGTAAAAGACTATTGAGTTGTATGAGTAAAATGATTAATTCATTTTTTACAAAGCGACTTTCAAGGCACCCAAGGCTGCTTAATACTATCTCATGAAATAAATGGATTTCACAAACTATTGATCATGTCTTAAAATGGGCTTTGTGTTCATTCCAATTATATATCCATATGCTGATGATATATCATTCCTCCTTGTGTGATGAAGGGTGTCTTATCAAGGAAGTGCTGGTTTCTTCGTACAAATGCCTATTTCTACCAGGTAATGATGAAAAAAGAAATATTTATTTCTTTAATATTTATTTACAGAAAAAAGGTGCGAGGCCGACAAAGTACAAATAAGAACACTGATAGAATCACCAGGATAACAAGAAGAACAAAAAGCGCTTCAAGGAAACGCTAAATGGAAATAGCTTGTAATAAAAGGACAAGAGGATCAATTTGCGACAAATACAATCCGATAATTTCTATATAAACGAAAACCAAGGAAACTACTTACAATGCTAGTAACTATGCACGCACTAACATGCTCTAGAAAACAGCACTTGAGTAATCTGTTGAGTTATCTGACGCTGAATGGTTGGAGTGAGAGTCCTCCAGTAGTCTGTGATTATAAAATAAGATAAGATAACCTTATCTTATCTTATATAATGAGCGATATGGGTAAAAGGTGCCCAGCTGATAAGAAAGTCTACCCCTGCCACCTGCTGGAGACTAATCAGAACGGAATCATGACATTAGAAGATATTTGAATGGTGAAATATTGGACAGCTGCCGCCCTGCATACAACAGCATGTTCATATTGTTGTATTTTTATTAGAGCTGTCAAACGATTAAAATATTTAATCTAATTAAAAATGCAACTGTCATAATTAACTCAAATTCACTAAAAATTAATGGTGATTACTCACGCATTTTTGATCATTTCTGAATTTCTTTTTATATATTTATTGTCCTATTTTCCCCATTTTAATGCTCTCATCAACATGGAATCATGAATCAGTTTTCTATGTGCAAAATGCAAATATTTACTGAAATAACAATTTCGATTTTCAATTTTACATGAACATTTTTCACTTGGAGCAGTTATTCACACATAATCTCTCACACAATATTACTGTCCATCAACAACAGTGAAAAATATATTTTGTCACACAACAGCTGCTTTAACAGCTCTTTTTATGGAATCAAAACAGAGCAATATAACATTATAAAGTGCACATCTAAGTTAACTCGTACTCAGCCTATAGTGGATTTAAGCCATGGTTGCATACTTCGTTTTTCTGAAGTTTGCTTTGAACACAGCAGTCAGGCCATGTTGATTCTGTTGGTCCTTGCGCGGAAGTCTCTCTACGGTTTTGTGTAGACATCATTTCGGATGACTACACTTGGTTCGATGACAACACTGGAGACGTTTTATTTTCGCTAGGTCGCTACCACTGCACCGCTGAACTTACGTTGTCATGTCACCGCCTCTGCGCACCGTCACTGTCAGACGAACACAGAGAAGCTCCACCCGCTTTATTTATATGGACACGGAACACTGTAACCTTCCACACAAAATCGTTCCAAACAAGTAACAATCGCGTCAGTGGCATACATCGTATACCTATATGATACAGGTAACTTTGGTCTTGTCAGTGGAGCAATCTGGCAATTTTTTAAAAGTGAACTTTCCATTCATAAAGAGTAAGTATCCGTTTTCGGTGTCTCGCGCTGCCGTGGCTGGCAAAACAAACATGCGTGGACCTATGCAGCGCGCTTGTTGTTTTGTTTCTGGTTTATTGATAGAGCAACGTAACATCCGCTGTGACGTGTGCCGCGTTAATCTCGTGAGAAAAAATTTAAAATTTAAATTAATTTAAATTAACACCAATAAAAACGCGCTAAACTGACAGCTCTAATTGTTATGTTTCAATAAAACACGTCCCTGGGATTAAAGTGAAAAAAAATTACCAAATTGCTCCTTAAATCATTCAAGTCATTGATTGGGAAAAGAAAGTTATTTGGAGCCTTGTTTCATCACACCTTGACACACAGTTTAGGGTAATGCTATTCCACTGAGTGCGTGAAAACAATTTTGACATCCACTTTATTCAACCTTGTGAAATGTTACATTTAACAAACAGGCTCTGAAGCAAAAGCTGTTTGTTAATGTTTTATGTGCTTGTCTGCCATTTAAGTTGGCAGTTCTTTGTGAGTAATGTCAAATGATTAGGAGATTTAGTCAGTTCAAGCTTTGTAGTGCCAAAGACATTGTATTTTACAAACCAATAATCAATAAATCAACTTTTTTTTTAGCCCAAGGGAAATGTGTCATGGATCCTGATTAATCACCCAGTAAAGATCTGATCTGACTTTTTTTTTTTTAATGACCTGACAGGGCTAGCCGTGTACCAGCTAAATAAATGTCAGCCATTAACTTCACACACTCTGAACCGCCAATAAAGTTGACAAAAACCAGGCCCAATGACGGTCAATTCAAGGCAATAAGAGTTGACAGCAATGCAATTCTTTGGCATGCGGCTGAGAAAGGTAAAAGTTTCATTTTATTCCATACCAATCGTTTTCTTTGTTGACAAATCAGTGATAAACATTGGGCAATGTTTCCACCTCTCCTGTTAAGGTTCGGTGTCCTTATGCGAGGATGCCAAAAAAACCGGAACCAAATTCTTCCAAAACAGAGCTTTGGGGATTATCAAGCTGCTCCAAGTGATTTATTTCGTCATTTATGGTGTGACTGAGTTCTTAAATAACGTATGCAGTGTGTTTCTCAACTCATTGTCTATCTCCAGCTGCGCCGCCTTTAAATGTCCAGTGAAATCATCGCCCAAATGTTGTCCCATTGAAACAAACGGTTGAATCATGCTCGCTTTGTCCAGACTGTGTGCGGCATCCAGCATCTCCATAACCAGAGATGAGGGTTGATTGGTAATTCTTTATCGTCATAGTCAAGAAGTCATTAACTCTGTTCCCAGCAGTTGGCCCTGTGTCTGCAGTGTTACATTATACTGTTATCTTTGTCAGGCGCACATCCTGTGTCGTCTGTATATAAGTACTATAACTCAGGGTTAAAATCTACCTCTGAGCGTGCGACATTGCCGGTTGAGGATGAACAACATTGCTTATTTGCCTAGGGAAATAAAATTGTTCAGTAGTGAAACCATGTCGCGGTTTTGATGACTTATATGCAACTGTATCATTTTGGAGAGCAAAATTAGAATGGGTTAGAGCATTTATCCACCTGCTGTAGCTAATTGCGATGGCCGTTTGTTTATTTTTAGACCACGTCTTCATAACCGATGACCACCTATGTAATATCTCAATGAAAATCTTATCGTTTTCTCCTGTCTGACTTTCTTTTCTACGCACTTCTTCTTCTTCATTCTCTGTATTGTTTTTTGTTTTTTTTCCCCACAAGGATCATGATGCGTTATCATGACATGATATACTGGTGCCTGACATCTTTGCACTTCACATCTTCTGGATTTGTGGGCTAGTACATCAGTGGTTGAGATTATTCCATGCTAACGCACTCAAAAGGCATAATACAGAATTAACAAGAACGCCTTATAACTTGATAACAAGAACATTTCATAAAATGTCCTATAGCACAAAATGTTACAGGTCTGAATGGTATGCTTAATACATTTTGTTAAATTCCAGTCTCTGCTACTTGTATGACAATGTTGTAATAATAGGAAAAATGTATTGATACCTTACCTTCAATCAGCCTGCCATGCATGTTTTTGGAATGTGGGAGGAAACCGGAGTACCCGGAGAAAACCCACACATGCCCGGGGAGAACATGCAAACTCCACACAGGGAGGCCGGAGCTGGAATTGAACCTAACTGTCACTTATCATTCGCTATCAAGTGTTAGTGCCAGAGACTGGCATTTGACACCACTTCCATTCTCCATCCATTTTCTGATCCGCTTCTCCACACAAGGTTCATGGGGGGGGGTGGGGTGCTGGAGCCCATCCCAACCATCTTCGGGCAGTAGGCGGGGGACACCCTGAACCGGTTGCGAGCCAATTGCAACATTTGACAACACTTGGAAAGGGAAAATATTTTTCAATCAGGGTTTTCCCTGTGTGGAGTTTGCATGCTCTCCCCGTGCCTGCATGGGTTTTCCCCGGGTACTCCTCCCACATTCCAAAAACATGCATGGCAGGCTGATTGAACACTCAAAAATTGTCCCTAGATGTGAGTGTGAGTGCGGATGGTTATTCGTCTCTGTGTGCCCTGCGATTAGCTGGCAACCAATTCAGGGTGTCCGCATACTGCCCGAAGTCAGCTGGGATAGGCTCCGGCATACCCCACGACCCTTGTGAGAATAAAGCGGTTAAGAAAATGGATGGATGGATGGATGGTTTTCCCTCACGATTGTATGTGGAACAAGACTAATAATTAACAAATAATAAACACAGGGGAGACCATTTGTAGAGAAAGACACGCTGCAACCAACTGTACATTATGGAAGATATAAGAAACGGGTTTGCATTCGTGCCAAGTAGAGTGACGTCACGAACGAGCCATGTCATGTTTAGACCACATGAAAAATAAAGGAGAGAGACATTCAAGATGGAAATCCAGTCACTATTTTTAAGCTTGTGTCAGCTAAAGAAAAATATTGAGGTACGTTGTACACTCTGTGCTGTTGTCAAAGTGTTATCGATCTTAAAAAACTGCCAGTACATCAAACACAAACACACACACACACACACAAACACAAACAGTGATCGCAGCACATTCAAGCATAGAGACAAAAAAATCTCCACTGAGCTGTGTGACTGTAGAATCCATAAGGAGTCATTAAAAAATACTTACATATGTTAAGACAAAAAAAAAATTGTCCTTATTTTTAATTGAGAGAGGCACATCACTATTAAAAAATGTACTTCCAATATAAGTATTGGCAAAAACCTATTGTCAATTTTACAATGTAGCTACTTAAATAACTTGACATATTAAACATCGTTAGCTGGAATTGAACCCGGTACCTCTGCACTGTGAAATTGACGTGCTAAACACTGGACTACCGGGCCGCCGGTCAAGTAATCAGTAAAGGTATTTTTTCAAGGTAACTGTGGCAACGCTATGTACTTTTTTTTTCCAAATTAGCAATCCTGACATTTCATACAGTGTCATAGAGCATAAACTGTGTATATTATTTCCAAATGATTATAGGTCCAAACAGTACATATTTTATTAAATTCCAGTGCCTCTTACTTGTATTTTGGTCTCTGCAGCGTCGACTGGTTGGTTTGAGTTCTCTTATCCTCTCTTCCTGCCTGTCCCTTCTTTATAAAAAGAGCTTTGGTGCTCCAGTCCAAATTAATTAGAGTCAATGTCACACACCCTTGGATCCATTTAAACAGCTGCCTGGCAGCCATGTCACCTCAAAGTGAATGAACAACAGACCAATCAACACCAGCCCTCGTTAATCATTGGAAAAATCAAATCTCATTGGATCTTGTAAGATCGCACTGAGCGTGGACATGCATTGCTGGAGGTCAGTTTGCCAGCCAGATGCTTTTAACAATTACCACTCTGTAATTGGAAAAAAATGTTTCATGACGCCACACTTGTTTACGTTTGACCAACCTATTCTACTGTCCTGTGGAGATAGCATTTCTCATTTGTAAAAGTTGTCCTTTCTTCTCACAACTCAAAGATGGACGGCAAACTAGGAAAGAAATGGACAACCGTTTGATGGTGATTCATGTTGACGATTCTGATGAATGTGTGCAATTGATTTTTAAATAATTGAAACTTGGAAAATGCTGACCTGGCCTGCGACTGACTGTAATGTAATGTCATTTGTAATCTGCTGATACATATGACACTAATATGCAACAGGAGAGAGTTCTGATGGAAGTCTTGTCCCTCAATTGCATGATACACAATGATTTCAAATCAATGGAGTGGAATTAAACATGCTAGCCATAATGAGCACAATGGTGAATTTTTTTTTTTTTTAAATGATGGTGCTTCAAATCTTAACATGGTTCAAAATGTCTTACATTTCATTTGTTTTTAACAAATTCACATTTTTTTCCTCATAAATTGGTCGTCATTGAAAATTTAGTTTTATTTGAGTTATACATGGCAGGGTTAGAATAGTTTGGGATTTTTCATTTATTTTCGTTTTGACTTTTGTTGTTTAATTTTTGTCTGACTAAATGGCATTTTGTATGATATTAATTGACAAAGAGGAAGACAAAGTACATGTTTGCTATACTTCGAGTTAATTTCAGTTAGTTTTCATTTTGTTAAAAGCATTAATGTTTATTTCGTTAGTATCCGCTGACTAAAATAAACTGGATGCATGGGTGTAGGATGCAGGGGCAATGTTACAAACTAAAAAATGCTCAGTTGTCTTGTCGAACTCCACTGCGGGGTTATGAAATGTTGAATCAATTTTGGGTTATTTCGAATCTTGGTGAAAATCCCCTCAATCCAATTTGTCATATTTTATCGACTCAATCACGGGTTTAAGAAATGTTGATCCATTACAGCTTCTTGTTGACTTTGAAACTTAGCTTGTCGCCGACGTGTGCACATTTTGAGCATGACGTCTCTGATCCACAGGTTAAAGGACACTATGATTCTCTCCTCTTTCATCTCAAACTGCTTCAAACAACAAAGCGTGTGACGGAAAAGTGGTTAGGACTGCATGACTGTCCGTGTTTTATGTTATGTTTTGTGTTTATTATTTTTTTAACTGTTTTGTTAAGCGCTTTGTTACAGCTGCCGCTGTTATGAAAGCGCTATATAAATCAGCATGTATTGTATTGTATTGTATTATGGGTTATTTATATCCATCCATTGTATGTCATGACGCCGTCCATCAATATGAGACCACACACACAGTTTGAGGTCCGGGCTCCATGAGCACAAAAATCATAGAAATTATCCAATTGACAAGGGGAAAATGACTGGATTTCTGCACAACGCATGTGACTCACATTGTCTGTGCTGCTTTTCTCTTCTGTGGATCGTGTAGAACTGCAGTGTGAATTTCACAGCTCTGGCAAGTCTTCATCTGAATCTTAATTCAGTGTCATTCTCATCACCTGTTTTTCACCGGACCTGTAAAAGCTGATATGAATTCATTATCTACTCTTCCTGTGCTTTGGTGGACTTCATTTCACGCCTATTACAGTCATATGTTTCAATTTCGGTTCGCTCGTTTAACTGCATGAGAGAATAGAAATATGAAACGGTTATCACAATGATGTAGTGCGGTTCAACTCAGGTGAGCGATATTCTTAGGACAGAGGTGGCAAACTCAGATTTTAGTTACCGTTTCACTTGGAGGGCCGTTATGACTGGAACCATATTACATGAAACATAAACATAAACATGTCAAGAATAACTGTTGATTCAACTATTGTTTAAGTTACTATCATGAGGGGTTTCGTAACATGGAAATGCTTAGAATATATCTCTTATTTATTCCGTATGAGAATTGAAACATTTGGTCCACATTTTAGAAACGATCTTGTAAGTTAACATGTTTGAGCTACTTTCGTGGGCCACATCATTTGATCTACCGGTCGATCAGGATCAACGTAATGGGCACCCCTGGTTTACAATTATTTCAATGTTATTAAATATGAGTTATTTCTACTAGGTCGAAAAAAATTCAATCTTTTGTGGCCTTTGTATATTCGCAAACACGGAACACATGTTTAAGAGCGCAGCAGTGCAATGTGGGCGTTTACCAAACTGTGTGCCGAAGCAGCTTTCGCTCAGGGCCTGTCTCCATTGAAAAGAAGGCCAGATTTGATGTTTGGGTTCGAGGTCTGCGTGAATTTTGGACATGACATGCGTCATGTGGCCGACAAAAGTGGCCTTCGTAGGAACCCGGCCTTGTGAATTTGGACACACCAACGCAGTCCCTTGGCTCAGTCCCAGTCATTCTCCTGAATGGTAGTTTCACAAATCCTTGTGTACCACACAAGAGCATGCCCCAAAGGCCAATAACCCAGTGGAAACAAATGCTTGATCAAATTACTGCATCCTGCGTTCAAACATAATTTACAAAAAATAAGAAGTAAGGACTGTGAGGCATGAAGCCTATTTCCACACTTGCTTTTTGTAGTGGATTGCTTTTTAATCACTTAATCATACACTGCTTTGGAGGAATGAAGCACAGCACCCTCATGATGTTTATATTGAACCCACTACCTTGCCATTCTGTATTAGTTGCAATCCATTGATAATTGAATGTGTTTATCACCGTTGACATCTGGTACAAGCTGACCACACTCGACCACTTTGTAAGAAGGAGCCCTGTATTACCTATTATTTGAGATCCCAAATCCCAAAGGTGCTGTTTGCAAGATGTGAAAGAAAAGAACACAAAAGATCTTCCTTTTTTGCAGCTATTCTACACAAAATGCTTCTCAGCTGCTTTGTGGCTAAAAAAAAGCTTTGGGTGCCTATATATCAATATATATATATATATATATATGATGTGTATATATATATATATATATATATATATATATATGATGTGTATATATATATATATATATATATATATATATATGTGTAAGATGTGAATGAAAAGAACACAAAAGATCTTCCTTTTTTACAGCTATTCTACACAAAATGCTTCTCAGCTGCTTTGTGGCTAAAAAAAAAAGCTTTGGGTGCCTATATATCTATATCTATATATATATATATATATATATATATAAAATGCACAAATAATGCACTTAGCCCCAAACTCCGCCTCCAACATCCATCCATCCATTCTTCCATGATGCATCCATCCATTTTTTAAATTTTGTTTAGGTCATGGAACCTATCCCAGCTGTCTTCGGGCAGGAGGCAGGGCACACCCTGAATTGGTTGCCAGCCAATCGCAGGGCACACACAGACGAACAACCATCCACGCTCACACTCACACCAAGGGACAATTTAGAATGTTCCATTGACCTGCCATGCATGTTTTTGGAATGTGGGAGGAAACCGAACTATCCGGAGAAAACCCACGCAGGCACAGACGGGGAGAACATCCAAACTCCATACAGGAAGGCCAAACAAAGCCCTGCACCTCTCCACTGTGAGGCGGCCATGCTAACCAGTCGACCACCGTGCCGCCCTCTCCTCCAACATAATGTATTATTTGTATTATTTTTGCACATATCATCATTAACATAACGAGAACAAAGAAAAAAACAAGATCAATAAATAGAACACAGTATCCATTATAAATTACACATGCTTGAGAAATCCTTGAAGAAAGCAAAAAACCAAATCTGTGAAGCCTAAAAATGACAATATGACAGTCATGACCTTTTGCATTACTTTTTGCCAACGCTGTCCGTTCACTCATCAATTAACCGGAATCATGTGATGTAAACAAATTTACCTGGACTATTATTTATTTTTATCTCTTTACCTTTTCCACATAACCCAGTCAATAATGTGTTATGTGAATATGGGTCAATGTTGTGTGTCCCATCAGTTTCTCCCTTCCTCCCACCCGCGTGCAGTCGCAAGTTGACCCCCCACCCCACTCTACCTTACCTCTTCGGACAAACCCTACCTGTTACTCTCAGCAGCAAGTTACTTGACAATGAGGGCTCCCCAGTGCCCACTGCACTAACTCGACTTTGAAATAAGAGGCACTCCAGAAAACTAATGTTTTGCTTTGAGTTCAGTTTCGTTTTGTTTTGTTTTTTGCCCCCTCGTACACCTTCGCATAGATTGGGCATCGGGCTGTTGCCCACATTGCCCAAATCAAAAACCGGCAGGGTAAATGGTGAGGAGTTGCGAGTAAATGGCATAGTAGTGACTTAAGGTGTACACAAGTCCCTGTACAAGCAAAACAATACAAGCCTCAATTCAAGAGTATTTCCAGAAACAGACCAGGACCATGCGCCAGCATGAACAACACACAGACAGTTTAAAGTATTGAACAATGCAAAATGTTGCTAATAATGCATGCGGTTGGTTCTGACCATTGTGGCGGAGAGCCTCAAAGCTCACTTCAACGAGCAGCCAGCAGACGGTACGCGAGACTCTAAACGAGTCCTTTCGAAAAAACTGTGGTAAATTACGGATGCATCTGATTGATGAAGGGAGTTCCTTCCATCCAATCATCTGATTGAGAGGCAGGCTACCTTGGCTTAGGACAGATTGGTGCGACGATTCAGGCATCAAAGACAAACTGTCAGCAGTGCCAGCCAACCCCTGAGTACCAGCACGCATATATTTACATGCAGAAGCACATATAGCAAAGAGCAATAAAGATTCAAAGCAAACAATGCATTTTCAGAGCCCTTTTTGCAATGAACGTACAGCCCGTATTCCTGTACAAGCAATGCCCAGCGCATCAGTCTTGGGGTTTGATTATATTTGTGGTAAAAGCACCAATGGATGATGATCTGTCAACCCCGAAACAAAGAGAGAAATAAAGCCTCGATACACTTTCAGTGTACCTTACTGAAGTTGGACTTCAAAGCCTCATTCAGGCATTTAGTTCGAGACGGTCTCGTCTCGTCTCAGCCACTCATTTTGCACCCGGATGTGTCCCCTTAAAAAAGAAAAGAAATGCTCAATACCCGTGACGGACAATTCAGGTGGTTGTAGAAACCTTGCCTTTTTAAAATGGTTTTGCATCACAGCACTTTAAGCATGTTGGAATTGAAAGTGTTAGATGAGGCAAACAAATATACAGTATTCCTGACTTTCTTATAAAAAATGATCGCCCCGACAATTTTAAGAAACCGGCACCCGCCTTAATTCCATGTTGAGTTTGATGTAACTCTTCCCAAAGAACATGGAATTGTTAGTTGTTTGAACCATTGCTAAACAGACAAAATGCCTTGTTAATTTTTGTTTCTGATATTTTGGAAATGTTAACAACAACAGACAAGTTCTCCTCACTGAATCTCATTTTGTCTGTAGTACCCGGAGTACTACTTCCTTACCTTCCTTTCAGAGGTGGCACTTAAAGATGCAAAATTAATGAGGTGTCCCAGAAGCGGACACCCCAATGTAAAAATGACAAACATGGATATGCAGCAATGTGTTTTTTACAGGACAACGGTGACATGCAAACCTTGAGTAAATCATGCCCTTCATCGCGCGATTTTACTGAACGTGAACTGCTGCTGACCACATCACTTGAGAAATGTGAAACAGCACTGGGTGATATCATTCACTGACTACCTCTATTGATTGTCACTTAAGGGCCAATTCTCAGAACAATCCTCTTAATACAACTCTCCCCTTAGCTCACTTGTTATTTTGTCATTTTCATGACGTGTCACATCACTCTTGCGTTGACATTATTCCATGATACTTTCCAGAGACCAATAACCTATTCCCATCCCGCCCTGATTGTTTAGTTGTTTCCCTGTGTCCGGGCCAAGCGGTAGAAAATGAAAGAGCGTTGCCTCTTCTCGTGACCATTCTGACGGTTGCTTTCTCTCGAACGTCACAATGCTGCTAAGAAGATTGGTATTATCTTCGATCAACAGATGACTTGTGACAACATCACTGAGCTTGTACAATCTGGTCTGGATCTCATTTGCAACTGGTGGGTTGGGACTTGGGAATCAACTTCCTTGCGTTATCATTTCGCAACTTTATTCTGTTTCTTTTTGTAGTGTCAATTGTTTCATTAATTGTATTGTCAATCATTTCTGCAGCCTCAGTAACACGCTCTCTTGACTTTTCTGGCTTTCTTTTCCTCATTGCGCTTGGAACGTCAACAGACTCATCTTCATTATTCCACTATTCCGCTTCCGATGATTGCCACAGACTTGTTAGAACAGCGCCACCAAGTGCGGCGAGTAAAAAGTACAATGCAGACAAGCACAAGCTTAATGCTGATTTGTGTTAAAATCATTTGTAAACCGCTAAAAATGGACTTTGGTTTAGACATCGGATATGCCCGACTTCTGTGATAGCTGGGAAGCTGTGAATCGTTGCTGCAATCCGAAGTCGGATGTCTGTCAGGTGTTTCTTTGATTTTGACATCCACAACCTCAACGTCTACATAAAGAAAAGCCGCATGGCTTCCAGAGCCGTTTGAAGCCAGGACAAAGTAAATGTCCTTTTTTTTGTAAACGTGCCACTGATGGATTTCAAAGGCTTGTTGTCTTTGGAATAAATAGTGTGAAAAGTCCATTTGCAGATTCATTTGGGTTATTAGTGGGATCAAGCCTTGAATTAGTCCCTTTCAGTTGCCCAGAATGCCTCAAAAAGCACATTGTACCATATTATTAATTGATGCATGTGAATGCAGTTCATTATAATATTCAATTTAAACTTGCTACAGTCATTTTCAAATGCTCATCTTGTACCAGTAGGGACAGTAAAATCTGTTATGAAATAAAAACCTGGCTTGCAGGATGCTATGAATCACACGCTCCTGCCAGCCTCATTCATTTTGCTCGCAGTAATGGGCAATTGAATACATTTCAAACGAATTTAAAGTATTTTACTAATGAGGTGCAGTACTAAGAATGCACGAGGTCCTTTCAAGTGGTTGTCGTCTGACGAGGAAGCATTATTATGATACACGCACAATTATTTGTCCGTTGATCATGTCAATTTTCAGGCCTCAAATCTTCAATCATTCCTACAGACACAATACTGGAGTTGTATTTTCCTCATGATGTTTTATGATGTTTAAGATACCAAATAAACATAAGAGAAAGAAATATATTATTCAATGTCTGAGTGTTTCCATATACTTAGTAAACACCCCATTCATTTTGTTCTATCCTGTAATCCGTCGGTGTGATTGTTGTGCAGTTATATTAACCCCACACCAGGAGTTGACATGTGCTTGTAGCTAAAGGCAGGTGATTAGAGGACCTAATAATAGAAAGTGATCACACAAAAGAATGTGAACAGAGCGATGATGACTGATGACAATAAACTTAAAATCAATCTGCAGTTGTTCTGAAATAATAATCGAACACTAAGCTATGCTATGCTTTTTGCCATGTTTGCCATGTTTCATGTCAATTTCCTGGCCATTATACGATAATTCCATATGTGCCCAGATATAAGCAAATCACACTTGCCATTCTTCGTGTTGGAAAGAAAAAAAGGCCATGTTCAATTTCATCGCTATTATTTTCACTTTCAGCATTGTGCAATTTGACAATTTGATCAATAGCATATTTTGATGACGATTGACTGATTAAATATTCTGTGTGATGTTTAACCACTTGAATCACCAACCAGACACCACAGATGGATTGTTTTATGAACGAGATCACTGATTATTTCATAAATCCCTTCTGGTGGAGAGACTAATAAAAGTCTTTGGGTAAAAAGCAGGCTCTTAAAAATAAGAACATCGTCCAAACGCTGTCTGCCCTATTCATTAATGGCTAATTAGATCAACAAGCAGACATACTTTAACTGCAAATATAACTTCCCATCAGTTAAAAACAAATAAATAAATAAATCCCATTTTGTAATTATTTTCGCCTCTGTCCTAAGTATGAATTAATTTGTGCTGACACTGCAGCAATGAGCATGCTACACCATTGTTTAGAAATGGTCACTACGTACATGCTACATTTGCCTCTCTTATTTTCTCTTGATTTGAGGGGCAACACAAATGAATTCTCACTAATCCATGTGTGCCCTCCTAGGTTATTGACCCACATAATTAGTCAGCAGTAAAAATATCATATTCTGTGTTACTACGTTGTCATTTTAAGTTCTTTGGGGTCCAAAATAATCTTGTAGCATTCTTAACACACTTCAAGCTGAACATCGGGACTTGTACATACATGGACACATAGAGTGGCAAACGTTTAACAAACACCAATGTAATTTGGGTGTGCACACACATTAAAAATACATGTTACAGATTTATTGTGGCACCCCCTCTCCAAAAAAAATAAAAAAAAATAAAATCAATTCCGATGTTCCCGGACACTAACGTGCCAGTACCCAAATGTGGCCAAGTGTAGCAACGGTCCCTTATAGCTGCTTGTAGCTCTAGTTATCTATATTTTTGAATGCTATTTGTTTTTGGAATTTTGGGGTTTACTGCCTTGTACTGAAAAGTGTGCAATATCCCCAAAAAAATGAACAAATATTCTTCTTTACCAGTCTCCATGAAAAACACATGCGAGAAAGCAGTGCAGGAGATAAAATGATTCGATCAGCTGAAGAAAACTCATGGTTGATATAATAAACCATAAATCCAAATGTAAAAACACTTTGAAACATAATTCCTTGTTCGATGTTCCCGTTTCAGGTACATGGCCATCATCCACCCGTTGCAGCAGCGCATGTCATCCACAGAGACCAAGGTCGTGGTAGGAGTGATCTGGGTCTTGGCTCTGCTCTTGGCCTTCCCACAGTACTACTACTCCAACGTAGACCAGCTTCCCGGCCGTGTGGTGTGCTACATTGACTGGCCCGAATACACAATATGTGACTTCAAAAAAATGTGAGTCTATCAAACAGCTATTCAAAGATGCAACATGCATATGAATTAGCAGCTGTGAGAGTAAACGGTTGGTATTCAGAGCAAATTAGCAAATGCAGGATTGAAGCTTTTTGTGCCTCCTAGTTAATAATCTGAAGGCACATCGGATTTGTGTTGAGATTGAGAGTGATATACGCAGATTGGCAGAGAAAATCAAATTTTAGATATGAGGGAAGCCTTTGTCAGCATTCATTTTCCATTGATTAATCCATCTAGTGTTGTTTTTATTTTCGACAAATGGTGGGACACTCTCTGATTCAATGACATTTCAAGTGTCAATGATATAAATCAAACTGACATAAAAGTGAGTGTTTAGTTATTATTAAACCTAAAAACAGGTTAAAAAAAAAAATACAACCAACCACATGAAGCCAAAAATATCAACAAAAGTCTGAATGTGTCTCTCTTCTTGCATCTTATTTTTTAACTGTGATACAAGTAGCGTGTGTCTCTACAAACCAGAGCTACATCTGGGACTGGTCACCAAGCAATTAAAAAACATAACCGACATCAATAAAGAACAAAAATATTTTTTGCAAAGGAGCAATGAATGTAGTTTGTTTATATTTCCATAATTTATCTACTGTGTATGCAGAGGTGGGTCGTAACACCATACTCCACCATTTGACATCATTTAGTCCAACAAAATCAGATTCATCCTTACTGGGCAAGTATGTTCAGATAAGAAAAAGATAAAACCTTTATGTGTCTCACAATGGAGAAATTCCCAAAACACACAATTAATTTGTAGGCATGAGTAAATAAGCGTAGGTTTTAACATGGACTGGAAAGCAGTCACGCTTGGGGCTGACTTCATACTCCCAACATAAAAGTTATTGTTCAATAAACTTTTTCGGCCCAAATAGCTAAGATTGTACTTTAAACAATAAGGGAAACTTGACCTGGACCTGGACTTCAGTCTTTGGGTGGGTGCAAAGAATGCTCTCTCCAAGTGACAAACATAACCATGGTTATATTTTTCCACTTTGTCAGACTCATTTTCATGCATACATTGAAAATGGGCAAAGTAAGCAAATGGCACTCCACCCTTTTCCGACTGAGGGCCGTGGTCTCAGATTTGGAGGTGCTGATTTTCATCCCAACTGCTTCACACTCTGCTGTGAATCACTCTAGTGAGAGTTGGAGATTATGGCTTGAAGACGCCATCAGTTCAGCATCATCTGCAAAAAGCAGAGATGCAATCTGAGGCCACCAAAGCGGACACCCTCAACGCCCGTCATGATTCTGTTTGTGACCAACAGGTGGCACTGTAGTGCTCTCCCTGCAGCTGCACACCTGTTGGTCGTTAGGTAATTGGCCGTTTGTTTGCTACCGTCATGTTTGTCGGCCATGTCGTTGTCATGTTTCTGTTATTGGTAGTTTTTTGCTTCAGTCTTGGGTTTGGTTTTCTACTTTGGATTCTTTTTGTTTTCAGGATTTTGTTTAGGATTTAGTTTTCTGTGTTTTTATCAATACAACTCGTCAAGTTCACCCTGCTCCTCCCTCCTGCCTGCTTTTTGGGGTCCACCACCACCTCGCAACGCGACAACGCCTCAGGCATGCCGAGTAATTTTGTCCAAAAAGGTTATAAACAGAGTCCGTGACAGCCTTGGCGCGGAGTTCAACCCTCACTAGAAACGAATCCGACTTACTGCTGGCAATGCAGACCAAACTCAGACTTTTTTGGTACATGGACCGAACAGCCTGTATTCGGGGCTCAGTACGCCATATTCCCGAAGCACCCCCCACAGAAATCCCCAAGGGAAAAGGTCAAACAGTTTCTCCAAGAGCACAAAACACCCGTAGACTGGTTGGGTGAACCTTTATGTCCCCATTTTTTTCTTCTTCTTCTTCTCCTCCTATTGTTATTATTATTATTATTATAAGCGGAGAGATAGTGGCGGGTAACATGTTGTCTTACTCTGCTACGTTTCACTTAGTGTTCATACATTCTACATTGGCGAAAATATGTGAATGAGAAAAACTTATTGGTACCGGTAATTAGGAATCGGGCTCTATTGAAATATTGTGTGTGTACAGAGAACCGAGCCCCAACTGTTCATGCAATTTGTGAGGCCACTTTGCTTGTCAACCTGGCTGTGGCAGGTTGGGTCCTTGCATGGGGTTCGGCCTCTCAACGCATCAACAGCTAATTAGTCAATCAGCTGTATTCCATCGTTATTGCGATTCACAGATAAATGGCAATTTAGATTCTTCAATGAACTTTATGTGCATGGTTGTGGATGTGAAAGGACACTGACACAAACACAGCATGAATATGCAAACTCCAAACAGGAAGACCATGACTGAAATTCAAACCCCGTAGTTCAAAATACGGACGACGAATCGACCATATGTAACGTTTTTACTAAAAATATCATCATTGAAAGCACTACATATAATTTCTATCCTTTGTTGTTCTGGCTGTCAGTCTAGCTTTTTATAAATTCATTCTCCTCAGGCAACATAGTTCTGCTTTTCACACCTATGTTAGCTCATCGTGTGAACCTTCCTTCAAATCTCCCTTTCATCAAGCGGTTGAAGATGTCTCAAGGTCTGGCTGCAAACAAGAAGTTGTGGTCTGTAGCACCCACACAGAATATGACATGTGTGAAATGTCTAATGCAAAGCCAGTGAAGCACTTCTAATGGCTGCGAGGGCCACTCAAACTGTGGACGCGTACCTACTTTGCCTCGATGTGCTGTGTAAGGTCATCTATAAGGTCGGTGGGTTAATGGAAAAGATGAGCACCAAACAACAACCTCTGGTGCTCATTTGAGAATCACCAAAATTGTTATTTGCACCCCTAATTAATAATTATAATTCAGATTAATGATTTCAAAATTAATAACATCTGTGATATGGTTGTTGCCAAAATTATGAAGAATT
Organism: Hippocampus guttulatus; assembly: GCF_054856545.1. NCBI lineage: Eukaryota > Metazoa > Chordata > Actinopteri > Syngnathiformes > Syngnathidae > Hippocampus > Hippocampus guttulatus. Next base: position 3,108,515 of record NC_141265.1, read on the forward strand.
ATAGTACACAATGCACCCATTCTGTCATCATTCTGGCCATACACTGCTAGGCCAATGGCGAGTGCCTTTGATTATCATGGCAGAGCTATTTTGGGCTGCCTCTTGTGATCTCGACAGTCAGTGTGCAGCTAAGAGCAGTTTGGGTCTTGCTGGCCAGGATGGTGTTCATCCCGTAGCCGACGAGGGTGCGCTGTGGGTGACTGCTTTTGACAAAGAGCAAGCACCCACGTAGACACATTGAATGGACACCTCACCAAGCACAAATATTTGATAAGGGATGAATCTTCGTCCAATTTAGCTGATCATGTCATGTGCAGATAAACTCTGGATGACGCTGATTATTATGTAAATCAGCCCCATTGTTACGTAACAGTGTGGTCAAAGGGCAGGTCTCGCTGACAAGTACATTTTCAGAAACAGCCAGGTTATAAAAGAATGATGTGATGGTGTAATTTCACACTTGAGCAGGTACTCCAGAGGACCAAACATTTATATGAATGAAAATGTCATTTTTCAAAATATCACCACTTCAATGAAGACTAATTGGCAGTGCCATCCGGCAACGTACTAAAAATAAAGGCACGGTAAGGTGTCGCAGAGCAGTGCCTCAAAAGAAAAACATGTGAGCCTTGGACCTGTGTCAGTCCTAATCTCAGTTTCAGCAGATGATTGCATTCTTACTTGGCTTCTGTGTGCTACTGAATGAGTTTCATTAAGGAAAGAAAACCTGAAGCGATCTAATCATGATCAAATGACCTTCTGTCACGCAGTTTATTACGAACTATATTTATATGGAGAAATTGAGCAATTTGTAGAAAAGGAAGGCGATGGCTGAAACACAGAGCTGGGAAGTTGCTACCAGCAGAGCTGTGATAAAAGCAGCACTGCTTTGCACATCATTACATGGGTGTGTGTTCTCTAATATTACTATTTGTGTGAAAGTGCTCATGCTGATTTAACTACCTCCGTATATTGCCTGGTGACGGTAGTGGGATTAGAGAAATACAAGTGAAAGGAAATGCAAAGGTTATGGGGGCGGCAGAACCGGTGAATAAATCACTTCCAAGCTCGCTGCATTCTGTTTTTCGATGACAACCTACTGAAGTTCATCAATCGACAGCATGTGTGCAAGCATGATGAACACCAACATTTGCACAATAATACATTTCCCCAAGCTTCTGTTTCAACATTGCTCATGATGAAAAGATAGGATGTAATTGGTGCGCTAATGTGAGAAATGACAGATTTATTCATTTTATCTTTCCTGCAAAAGACACACATGGTGGGGCTTGGATAGTTCACCAAGTTTGACAAAAGACCAGTTGGCTCTATTTGTGGCAGCATGTGGACATATGATATCTGGAGTAAAGGTCACTTGATAAACCCTAACTGTCAGCAGTAGTGTTAAAGATTGTCACTAAATCATTCTGTAAACCTGTTGAATCTGAAAAATGTGCTTTTTCAAAGAGGTTACCTTTCTGATGCTTATTGTTTATCGGTAAGTGAACAGGAACAGGCAAAACAGATGATGTACACTATATGGGACAAGGAATAATACATTCAAGGGTTGTTGGAATTGTTTACCAGGGCCTCAAGCACAGGTGGCCCCTGGCCTTTTGTATGTGTCCAACGCCTCCTGTCTTCAGCGTCTATTAGCACTGATTTCACTTGTCACTCATGGGCATTTAGGCTCCTTGTGACAGGATATGGTAGGCGCCGTATTTGGTTTTAACCATCATTCATAGCCAGACACTCTCAACTTAACTATATATGTACATATACAGTGCTGTTTAAAATAATAGCAGTGCAATGTGACGAACCAGAATATCCCTGGTTTTTAGTAATTTTTTTATTGTTGCATGCCAGAGAAGTTACCAGTAGGTGCAGTACATTCTCAGAAAACAAACAAGACCCAGCATTCATAATCGGCACGCTCCGAAGGCTGTGCAATTGGGCAAATAGTTCAAAGGGGTGTGTTGCAACCAATCTCTGAGTTCATCTATTTTGGGGAAGAAAAAAAACAAAAACAGAGGTGAATCAGGTGGCGCCTACTTAAGGATGATGAAGCCAGCACAGGTTGAACATGCATTTGAGGAAAATGGGTCGTTCAAGACACTGCTCCGAAGAATGGCGTTCTTTGATTAATGTTCAGTAAACAGGCATTGGTGAGTAAATGAATTTTATTTTACATTTCTTCTTGTCACTTTATTTCGTTAGTATTAAATTAATGGTAACGAAATAAAATGACAAAGATACAAAAATGTATCAAATAAATCTGCTCACCTGCAATTTATAATGGCGCATTGTAGTCACCTTCGTGCACTAAAGTTCGTTCAGTCTCAGCTGCTCAACATCTTCAGTTATTTGCTGTTGTATAGCCTATTCTCCAAATGCAAATGATCTGTTAACTTTATTTTCAAAGAATAGTTTGTTTTGTTATTGTTTGGTTGGTGTCTTATATGCAACTGCGACATTGCGCAATTTATTGGACAGACTTGTTTAAGATCACACAGCGTAATTTGGGTGGCATTTTAATCTGTATTTTTAAATCATTTTTTTTATTTTTGACAATATCTGTAAATTTAGTTTCCTGCTCTTTATGCATACTTGATGGTTTTAAATGCTCCTGAAATTAAGTGCTGCTTGACGAGCCTATACAGGTATTGTGTTAATGTATGTGACGTCACTGAAGGCCTAAGGTTGAAATGCACGGCCCGCCACTGATATATATAATTAATCTTCGTCTCACCCCTCGGGTGGTGTCCGTCCCTCATTCAGCTCGGGTCCTCTACCAGAGGCCAGGAAGCTTGAGGGTTCTGCGCAGTATCCTTGCTGTTCCCAGCACTGCACATTTCTGGACTGAGATGTCCGATGTTGTTCCCGGGATCTGTTGCAACCACTCATCTAGTTTGGGGGTCACTGCCCCGAGTGCTCCGACCACCCCAGGCACGACTGTCACCTTTACCTTCCAGGCTCTCTCCAGCTACTCTTTGAGCCCTTGGTATTTCTCGAGTTTCTCGTGTTCCTTCTTTCTGATGTTTCCATCACTTGGGACCGCTACATCCACTACATCGGCTTTCCTCTGCCCTTTATCTATGATCACTATATCTGGTTGGTTCGCCATTACCATCTTGTCAGTCTGGATCTGGAAGTCTCACAGGATCTTCGCTCTGTCATTCTCCACCACCTTCGGAGGTGTTTCCCATTTTGACCTTGGGGATTCCAGTCCATACTCCGCACAGATGTTTCGGTAGACTATGCCAGCCACCTGGTTATGGCGTTCCATGTAGGCTTTCCCTGCCAGCATCTTACACCCTGCAGTTATGTGTTGGATCGTCTCGGGTGCCTCTTTGGACAACCTACACCTTGGGTCTTGTCTGGTGTGGTATATCTGGGCCTCAATGGCTCTGTTGCTCAGGGCCTGCTCCTGAGCAGCCACGATGAGTGCCTCTGTACTGTCTTTCAGGCCAGCCCTCTCTAGCCACTGGTAGAACTTCTTGAGATCAGCCACTTCAGTTATGGTCCGGTGGTACATCCCGTGTAGTGTTTTGTTAATACAATTTGTCAAGTTCACCCTGGTGCTCCCTCATGCCTGCTTTTTGGGGGTCTCTAGCACCGTTTGTGACAATGTGAACCATTCAAGGGCGCTACCCCTAAAACCCACCTGGTGCTGCAAACGAGCTAACAGAATACTGTGATCCACCGTATAAAATGCTGCAATTAAATCCAACAAAACCAGACACACATAATCTCCAGTGTCATATGCCAGGAAGATGTCATTAAAAACTCATAACAGGGCTGACTCTGTGCCATTCATCATCTTAAAACCCTAACCAGAAGACCTCCATCACGTCGTGTTCATCCAAGAAAGATTTTAACTGCATGTGCACCACTTTTTTCAAGAATTTTGAAAAGACAGACAGAAAAAGGCAGCTTGGAAAGGGTCTGGGAAATTGAACTGCACTAAATGACAGACGGCTGTTAATAATGGCCAAGACCGATTTACCAATACTTGGGAGAACCTCAAGAAATGTGGAGGAACAGGGGAACCAGATGCCATATTCTGGCAAACCACATCCTATGAAAACATCATGGAAACAACTTCAAAAGAATTTAACACCATTGAACATGGGACCCAGACAGCAGGGTCAATTGTCGTGTTTGAAACAAGAGTCATAGCTGTAGAAACCATATCAATGAAAAACTGCAGGAATCGATTGCACATTTCAGGGCAGAAGTGAGCAAATAGGCGGAGGGGTTTAAAGTACAAAATACTTTTAAATATGACACACTTAGCCTGATTCAGGTTTGATAAATAATCTCTTTTGACCTCTTACTGTGATCTGGTAGTTACACCAGCAGTCTTTTCAGGTTTGACAAGAGACCTACAGATTGTCTTTCTTCCACATTAAACTAAGGCTCAGGTCTAGGTTTTGACTGCAGTGTTTAACGGAGACATCTGACAGGTAGGGGTCTGATAGCAGACCGAATGGAGTGTGGATCCCACAAATGCAGAGTCAGATAAATGGCGATGACAAAAAGGTTTATTAAGGAAAAGCGAGGGACCGACAAAGTATTCAACAAAAGGTGCTGTCAAAACAGGGAGCCAGAGAAATCGAACGAGAACACAAAGCACTTGCCAATTGCGAGGATAGAATGATTTTCGAGAACATAAAACAAATAGAGGCTAGCATAATAAACGAAACCAAGTGTGATACCAAGACTAAACAAATACTCACAAACCCGAACGACTATGACGAGGAGGGCGACTAGAAGCATGAACGAGACAAAAAGCACATGGGCAAAGCGGTGAACAAGAGCAATAGTCCGACGAAGGAGACAGGTGGTCGGTGTCTTAAGTAGGCAGCACAGATTGCCTGATCCAGCACAGGTGCACCGCTGGAAGGTGACGCCCCACAATCCAGCTGGTGCTGAAACACTCAAACAAAACAAAGACAAAGCAAACCATGAAAACATCGAATCAAGTATAGCACGGCAGGATGAGTGGAACCAATAGTTGAGTTCATCTGTGTTTTAAGAGGAAATGGAAAGCATATTAAAGGCATCAGAGCGGCGGTTGCGCTCCGTAGCGGCAGATTTAACAGCAGCAAAAAAAGACGACATCAAACAAAGATGTCACGTGATCGGAAATCACAACGTCCAAGACTTTCAAGTTTGACACCGGTAGACACTCAGTAAGAATTTGGTATAAAAGTATGTCCTTGTTCATGTGTCAGGCTAGTCACATATAGCACAAAATTAAAGGAATCAAGACTGCGGAAGAGGAGATGATCATGCTTGAGCCAGATTTTCGGGAAAAGAAGATCATTCAAAAAGTCATTATATTTAGGAGGACGGTAAATGATGGCGCAGAGCAGAGGGACAAGACGAAAGTTGCTTCAAAGCTGGTGATTGATGTGGTGAATATACACTGTTTGGATTTTAAATTGTTTTCAAAAATATTCACCGTTCCTCCACCACAGACTGAAGGCTTATCTCGCTTTTTTTATTCCCCTGCGATTAAAAAATGCCATTCAAAAGCTGCACAGTGTGGCATTTTAACAGCTTTTCGCTGGTGCTAGTCGTAGTTCGCAGTTGTTTTGTTTTTTGTTCAGCAGAGGGCAGCAATGTGGGAAGCAACTATAACACGTCACCATCCCCGAATGCATTGTACTGTACAAAAACATGGCAACGTATATACAAATAAAATGTCGATGAAAGGTATATTACTTTCGAAAATCTTATATGATACAAACAAACAACAAGTTCTACAGAGCAAACGGGTCATGACAGTCAGGGTTCCTTTTGAATACATTTCAACTCAATTTTTTTTTCTGCAATGAGGAATGTGCTGATATTGAATAAAACCACTTGAAAGGAGATATAAAATGGAATCGCGGAATATTCTGAGACAGGCTGTTGTGACCAATAATTGAACTGCCTCCCACCCTCGAGACTTGAGAGGTCTGATTGTAATATACTGCCTCGAACCCGCTCCAATTAGCAATCTTCTGAGATGAAGGTAAAATTGACTGTTATTAACTGCTATTTGTAACTACCAATGTACCCATTTTAAAAACATGCTTCTGGGTTCTTACTGATAGTGTCGCTAATAATTTCTAAATTGGGTTTGTGACATAAGTATTCAAGCTGCTATTGTACTTAGAGTTGTGCTCATAAATTTACTGGATGCAAACTTATGAGCACAACTGGATGTCAATCGTCGATTTTTCAAGGGCCTCACACATGTATTGAACAGTAGCCTTTGTAACCTCTTGAGGTCAGCTGTAGAAAGGAAATTGGGGCTCTGCATGTCTACTTTGGAGGTTATTAATAGGGCCTGTTTTTGATATCCAACACTGTGACCTCAAATAACCGTGTGTGTGGGTGTGTGTGTGTGTGTGTGTGTGTGTGCGCGCATTTCCATGTGCACTTGTGTGTGAGTGTTTGTGCTTTTTGCGAATGCACCTGTGTGTGTGTGTGTGTGTGTGTGTGTGTGTGTGTGTGTGTGTGCGTGTGTGTGTGTGTGTGTGTGTGTGTGTGTGTGCGTGTGCAAATATTGACTTTTTTGAATTTGATGCCTGCAACAGATTCCAAAAGAGCTGGGACAGGGGCATGTTTACCACTGTGTTATGTCACCCATCCTCTAAACAACACTTAATAACTAAGTGTTTAGGAACTGAGGACACCAATTGTTGAAGCTCAGGAGGTGGAATGATTTCACATTCTTGCTTGACACACATCTTCATCTATGTGTAAAAATGCTCCACCTTGAATCCCAAAATGTGTCAATTGTACAGTACCTCCATGGTCAGCTACTAAAAAGTCACTTCTGGTAACCCTCGTGGTGGCTAACTTCACCCACACTACCTGACGCTTCCAATAAGTTCTGAAACCTGCTCGGAATGAGTAATTGCAGCCTATTTCTTCATCAAACTAGTTGACCACTTGCCAAAAGTAATGTGTATGTTTTACAAAACATATTAGAAATGAGAATATGAATTTGAACAGACTCTGAAAAATCTTTGGAATTTGACCTTTAAATGACTTGTCTTTTCCGTGTAGTCAATTGAATATAGCTTGAAATGGATCTGCAAATCATTGTATGCAAATCATTGTATTCTATTTTTATTTACGTTTTACACACAACATCCCAACTTCAATGGACTTGGTTTTGTAGTTTGTGAGCTGGTTCTGGTTTGTACCAGGAGAGTTTACCTCAAGACTCTCTGAAGTTCCATTTTGATGCATGTGTAATAGTTGATAATTATTTTTGAGGAGTAGAGCATGAGCAGCCTTAGCAACATGTTTACAGTACCTTGATTGGCCCGCTGGTGCAATAAGGTTCGATTCTAAACACAAACATAACTTTTTTAAAGGCCAGATTTCACTGAGTGGCGAATGCTTGTGAACGGAGCAGATTTTGGGTTTCATCAGGCCTTGTCGCAAACATATTCGCAAACGGTTTTACTTCTCGCAAACAGTTTTTTCTTGACGCAAGGAACATGTTGAAAATTCCCCTGTGAATCAATTTTCTCGCACACAATGGCACATGTTGCAAATATGAACTGAAATGTTGTACTTGGTGGTCTACGAGAGCAAATTAACTGCCACCACATATAGATGGCCATGACCACAGTGTTATTTGAGTATTTTTATTTTCTTCAAGATTCAAGTGGTGAATGACCCTGAAGAATGAACTCATACACAAGTCTGAAGGGACTATCGAGCATGCTTGTGCACTTTGGCACACAAGACCAAATGGTCCCTTGTTGAATCGCTGCCTTGACTTGCTTCAAAATGGTTGACCCGTGACACCCTCGTACGGCTGAGTGATAGCCATTATTCTTGCTTTAAACATCTAGCATGTCAAAAGAAATGCACCTAAAAAAAAGAATCAGTGTCATGTTTTAGAAAGACGGTGTGTGCAAAAAGAGCACATACTGTATACTGTGCAGTGCATAGACACGCTGATAAACTCATAGCTTGAGCAACTCCATTTGTGTGATTTGATTCCCATTAAACTGGTCTTTCTGCAAAATCTAGGAGGCAGGAGAAGCATTGTTTTATTTATCCTCGCTTTTTTTTTTTTTATCAGTGAGCTCAACAACAACTCAATTATGGAAAATGATCGCAGTCACAAAATATTTAAACAGCCATACATGCATTCTGAATATACGCTTCAATTTTTCTCCACACTGACTATCATTTAGCGTTAAAAATGGACTGATTGGTAAGTAGCTGTGGCACCCAAAGCTGACTGGAGGTTTGTTCATATCCCAAAATATAATGCACTTGTTGCCAAACATTGGAAGCATGCTTTCATGTTTGGATGAGAGACAGCGCAGCAGCCCCACAGTGTGTAATTTTTCTGTGGCTGTGTGGTATGCGCTGACCAAGGTATTATTGATTCGGCTTGCGTGACAGTAAGGCAACATAGTGCAACTTTTCTGTCGTAAAGCCTCATCCATCAGTCAAAGTAGGGTCTGTAGGGCCCCCCTCCAACCCCTGAAGGAGTTGACTGTCATTCTCTTTGTACAAGGTCATACTTCAGTCAATCTTGCTTCAAAATAGATGACAGTCCTGGTATTTATAGAAATTGTGTTTGTTTTTTTTGCTGCAGTCTGACCTGTTGGACTAACATCACAAATACCGTATCGGCCCGAATATAAGACGGCCCTGATGATAAGACGACCCCCTCTTTTTCAAGACTCAAGTTTGAAAAAAGACTTTTTGAACACCAAATTAATTTTTATTCAGAAAATAATTACAGAATATCTGAAACAAATGATTATAATAATCTACTGTATTTGAGAGAAAAAATGTTATTTTGCCTCATTCAAATCTTAATATCTGAACATTTAAATATGTAAACTAAAGTGCAATCACATTCGTAAATGAATGGCTTCTGGTTTTTGAAATGTAAATGACATCATAACTTCTCCCCGCGACCCTAGTGAGGATCAAGCGGTTCGGAAAATGGATGGATGGATCATAACTTCTCCTCAGCTGCCGGTTAACCCGGTCCATCTTCGACCCACTTTTCTCCAGATTGTCGCGACGTTTCTCCATTTTCTGTTATCTCTTCTATTATTTTCTTCTCTTTTCTTTCTTACCGCTATTTTTTTTCTTCTTCGTGCTCCCGCTATTTTTATTTTTATTCTTCGTGACAGGGGTTCGCTTTGGCCTCAGGAGTCAAGTTCAGCATTCGCTTCAATGATATCTGGCGCCATCTAGTGTAGTGAATGGGTATAATGTCTAGACCCTGAATATAAGACGACCCCCACTTTTTCGTTCTTATTTCAATGCAAAAAATATATATTCGGGCCAATACTGTCATAATAATTTAGTGGAAATCCCAATTATCACAATTTTTTATAGTAACATAAAATAGTAGTAATACAGCCCACACTTTGGCTGGCTCAGTCACCGGGGACAGAAAGAGTCATGGAAGAAGACTTGGAACAGGTCAAGAAATACCCGTCATGTTGACATTACGCAAATTAAAAGTGAATGCGCCACCTTTGTTTCTTTGTTTATCTGGATGAGGACCCGGAACTACATACACACGTATTTTAAAAAAAAAAAAGCGTTCCTCACAAAAAAGGTTGCATTGTATCACAGTCATTGCGATCTAACTTTGTTTTTCATTTACCAGCGATTCTTCATTTGTCAGTCATTTGTTCTACATTCATGTCACAGTTTGAACAATACATTATTTAACATAGTGAGCCGCAACAGGTTTTGGACCATATTATCAATCATATGACCATATGGACAAATCCCCTCTTAACACACCTTACAAGGATAATCTCACAAGACAGTCTTATAAAACATAAGATTTCCGGGGGTTTGGTCAGGAAGGGGCAAAATTGCGCCAAAAACAAATAGAGGCAATGGCCTTTTTGTATACCCGACCTAAGACAAAGACAAGAGTGATATTTTTAATAGTGGTGGGATTTTATTAAAATAATCTAGCTCTCTCGATTCGATGATGACAGTTCTTTGTGCTTTCGGTCCTCCACGTGCCTGTGCACGGAATGGCTCTTCAGACAAATCCTCGATTTGCAAACAACTACAGTGGGGGCAGGGAAACTGTATGGGGTAAGATGCCTTTTCATTAAATTCTAATCTCCTTGTCGCTTCAAAGTTGTCTTGTGCCTCGTTAGCTACGCAGTGCCATGCTGGCCTCTCCATATGCCTGGAATCAGATAGAGCACATGGGGTTCTAATGTGGAAGACCTATTGAGCAGGCTGCTAAAGTGTTCTCTCCATCCTGTATTGATGCTGCTCTTTGCCTTCAACAGAGCTGATCTGTCAGCAGTCAGGCCACGGTATGCTGGCCAGTATGTGGCATGGCAGGGCCATAAACTTTCTTTATGGTGCTGAAGAACATCTTAGAGTTCTGCATGTCGGCATATCTATGCGCCGTGTCGGCCTCATTCACCTACCACTCATTCCGCATCATTTGCAGCGCTGCTTGGACCTGCTTCTGGAGCACTCCAAGCAATCACACCTGGGCGTGTAGGAGGAATTTTTCTGTCACTCAACAAAGGCCTTCTGTGTGTCTTAATGTTCTGATCATTCTCGTCAAACGAGTCCTGGTGTAATGATTTCCTCGGGCCAATGGTGGTTTTTGCTGACTCCGCACTACTGGTTTGAATTGTTCCTAATTTTGTGTTGGGTGTAGAGTTGGCCGCCCAGATCCTCTGCAAACTTGCTTTGTCATTGAAGTTGTTCAGGTGTGGCGAGTGTGAATGCCGATTTCTGAATTTCTGCGTCTTGCGGTTTGTTGGCGCGATATGCATGGATGAAATGGATCTGACTACAGGGTGGTATGTCCAACAGTCAGACTCTGATGGCAGATAGCAAAGTCGATCGTCATTCCTGTTGTTTGGTACTCACTTTCACGTCGGAACATTGTATTTGTTATACTGAGGTGGTTTTCAGCACAGAATCTCAAAAGCATCGAGCTGTTGGAGTTTATTTTTCAAGTGCCGTGTAACTCCTCCATACCAAGATCTGCATCTGAATCAATATCTGCTTCAACTGTGGCATTGAAATCGTCGAGCAGGATGAGTTTTTCTTTGAAGGGAGTGTTCTTTACAAGGGTGCTAAGCTCCTTGAAGAAGTGTGCCTCACTGTTGGTGAGAGTTGGGGCTTACATGGAAATGATGGTAGCATACAGAGGAAGGTTGACTGGAAATCAAGGTTTCATTAGTCTTTCATTCATTTACCTTGGTAAATCTAGAAGTTGCTTGAGGATTGATTACTTCCATCAACAGTCCTCAAGGAGTCTCTCTTCATCGTTGACTCTTGAGAAGAAGGTCTCGCCAACTTTAAGCTCTTTTACTGAGACCTTTTTCTGCTAGCCTGGTCTTGCTGAAGGTATCTGGGTGAGGGTGAGTAAGTGCTGTTTGAAAGAGGGTGATTGGTCACCTGGGGAAATCCCTCACTCTACTGTTGTCCCTGGGACAGGTAACTTATATCTTAAGTTTCGTCTACAATTGCCAGTGGTCGCCTTCACTTGTTCCCTCACTCCTTCTCCATGGCTACTGAAACTATTGTTGGTTTTTTTGATGCACATGGGCAATCCCGCTCTTTTGGCCTCACCATGGATCTGGTGGTATGACAAAAACGGCATCCCAACCCTGGACTACTTAGGCAGTAGGGCATAACCATTGTATCTAAAATGCTTTGCTGTGCCCTCAGCAATCCACAACACTCGTTCTTACAATTACAGTTCCTGGTATGCTAGGGTAGAGGATGTGAGACTAGATCGGCTGTCCCCAATGCCTCAAACCGTTGAACCCGGGTTTGGCTTCTGCATATGGTACAGCTTTGGGGAGCCACAAGTGGAGAGCAGAGTGCCAGTGAAGAAACATTGCAAAATGAGGTGTCATGAAATGACATGGCAAGCCCCATTACAGAGATATGATACCTCACTGACACTGCATACACCCCAAGTAGATGTATAGATCAAAACTAACAACGGAATTCAGTCCAAAATCTTTCATTTCCATCAGGCTACTTCTTTCGCTTACATTCATAAACAGACTAGCACCATTTCTAACAGGGAAAAGACCACAAGCAAAATTCTGAGCTGAGGCTCTCCAGCTTATTTATTGTTTGCATGCACATTCATAGCTACAATTAGCTCTGTCACTAGCCCCTCCCAAAAGTCAAAAAGTTAAACATTAAATCCAAAATTACATTCCAAGCTGTTGAAGTGAGTCATCATCAGCATTTCTACAATGATTACAGTGACACCATACACGAGTGAGCTCTGACCTAAACACACACACACACACACACACATCTAGCGTTCTTAACCGGCTGAATTGAATTGTTTACAACTGTTTAAGTGTCAACGACCGTCCAGTCACCAGTCTGTCTGGTGATGTGTACATTTTCTGGACGGAGGACGAGTGCTCCTCCTCTTGTCCACATGAAGCAAAGTGAAATCACTTCTCCATACAAACACGGTGAACACACATGAGACATGCGGCACGTCAGGACATTCCGATTTCAGTCCCGAGTAGTGTGTATTGGCAGATGACACACACAAGACAGGCTGAGCGTATTTCTGTCAGCCGATAGTAATAGTGGATGTCCGTAGGTACTTGCCCCGGTTATTGACGATTTAAGGGACAGACAAAAAAAAAACCCGGCCGTCCTTGTGTAAAGTCTGTCCTTTTTGAAAGCCTCTTAATGCCTCCCCAAAATGGACATCGGTCCAAGATGGACTGTTCCATCAAAGGGACGGAATTCCCATGTCTGATAGTTGGCATACCCCGAAACAAATCGAAATTAAACATCCTTTGGAACTGGAATCAGAACCAGAATGGTTCAAATTCAAACGATCGATATGTTATGTTTTGTTCTCAGTAATTTATTCCCCTGACAGTGACTCTGACATTTCCATTATGGAGCTGTAATGATAATGTTGTTTAGTCTGCCCATTTGGCTGTGCAAATTACTTCACGCCACAGTCTGGGCTGTGCAGTCAGTGCAAGATATGAACAGAGATACAGTCGTATGAGTGAGGTAGATAAAAACTGCAGAGCTAGTTTAAAAAAAAATTGGCTAGTGGAAATTTTGATTGGCTGGTAACGTTCGAGAGGCGGCTGGGGATCGAAAATGTAAATGTGGAACCCCGCAAACAACTGTCACAAGCATTGTAAAATTTACCTCAGATACTCAACTGTCAACATTGCAGAGCAAGCCATTTTCAACACTTTATATTGGTCAATAATTTGTCCAAAACCCCCCCCCCCAATAATAATAATAATAACACCGGCAAGTGTAGACTGATCAACGGTATATATAGCCTTGTGAAAAAATATGAAATGGATCAAATTTTGACATAGGAGGTTTCAGCCCAAAGCCAGTGTTAGGTTTCTTTTCCTGAAATTGAATTTAAGACGGATATGTTACTTCAGTTTATAGTGCATACCCCCACTTTGTTTGTGTCACACAGTAGTTATTCCATAAACATAAAATATTCATGTGAACAGCTCCTGCTTTTTATGCTGTTGCCGTTATCATTTTGCCTGGTTGTACACACTTCTTTCAGAATTAGTTTCCCGAGCTCCCTGTTTGGGCATTTCAACATTGTTCTCCTTTGATCCTCCTCCTCTTTACGCTGCCCAATTATGTGTGCATGCATGGTCATTTTCACGCTGATGAAAGCCAATGGGAGTTTCAGTGGCTTTAACATAATTGTACTTAATAGCCACGGAAATGGGCTTTTTGAGTCTCCTGCTGAATTTGCTGAGGAGCAAACAGATTGTTTCGCTACGCAGGTCCAAGTAACTGTGACAGCATGTTGGTAGACACATTTTGTGCATTGTTTGAAGGATTTCCTTTTTTTTTTTTCATAGCCAAAATGCACACACAACACCCCTGTATAAATAGACATTTAGACATGCCCATTTGCCAATGTTAACACAATACAAACCCTGTGTCCATGATGAATTATGCATGAAAAATATTGCAATCACTGTAACTGTCACATTTGATTATATCATAAAGGATTTAAAATCCACTCGGTAGTTACCAGAGAAGAGATTGAGATGAAACCTCAATGTTTAGTATGTTAATGAGCTTGTTAAAAAAAAAAGGCAAAAAAACTAAATAGAAAAAAAGATACAATAAGTAGAGGGACATTAGTCATGAATGACGATTAGATGTAATGTTTTTGCAATGCTAAGAACCTACTGAACAAATGACTAAATTGACATTCACTAAAAATAATTCCGCAGTGTTTCTTTGTTCTTTACAAAGGGCTCAGGCTTGCTAGCTGCAGTCGCAACAAAAAAGTTGAGCTTCTGCAGCACGACATGCATCCGCCAATTACGTCCATTGTAATGGAATCTTTTTTCCAATGTCCATTTGGCTTGTCATCTTAATGATTCACCTTTTTGACGACCTCCATTTCAAGTTGCTGGCTAACTGGTGTTCTTATATGGCTAGGCAATAATTCAGTGTCAGTTTGTGCCCTGAGAGACACGTGATCGATAACAATAGAAAATGCCTTTGATAAAATGTTTAATAGGAAAAAAAAACATAAAGCAAAATATGATCCCGGCATTGTGCATGTTGTAGGCAGCATGCAGTTGTTTACAAACGCTAACAAGGAGAGTGTGGCGTAGATTTTTTCAAATAAATACCCGTCGACTCAGTACAACTTGTAATCTTGTAATTATGATATTGTGCATATTGATCTGATTAAATACATCCAGAGGGATACATGGAGTTCCCCAATCTTAGACATACTATAGCGTACGAGTTAGCCATGTCCGACCCTCGGCATCGCACTCAAGTCACAATCAGGCAAGTAAAACGATAATGGACTATAATAAGGAGCCCGCTAAAAAGCTAAAGTAGTGCTAAGACGGTTGATCAATGCTAATGCATGCGCTGCAAGAGAGTATTAGGTCACTACATTTATATTGTATGAGCATTGAATCAAGGTTGATAACTATCAACAATACTGCTTTGGGGTCATGTCTAATGCAAATAAGCATTAATGTATTGTATTGTATTGTAACAGTGCACTGCTGGAGGTGCAACTTTGCGCATAAGAATAGCTTGTGAAATAGATAAAACTATTAATTGTTTTTCTAATTCTAAAAACATTTAACAAAGAAATAATTATCAATATTGACTGATATGAAATACGTATATCGCGAAACTTTTTTTTAAGCCATCATCCCAGCCCTGCTAAGCAAATTACGCTTCTAAAGGTGTTTATTTAATCGTTATATTTACCAGTTTTTCAGAGTTGCATTGAACTATTATTAAAGTTTAATATTAGATCTTAACATAACATTACCTAAATTCAGCCTTTTTCCTGCTGGTCCTTATTTTCAAGTGTAAAAAAAAAAAAAAAAAAGGATCTATTGATATCGACCAGGGCGGCCCGGTAGTCCAGTGGTTAGCACGTCGACTTCACAGTGCAGAGGTACCGGGTTCAATTCCAGCTCCGGCCTCCCTGTGTGGAGTTTGCATGTTCTCCCCGGGCCTGCGTGGGTTTTCTCCGGGTTCTCCGGTTTCCTCCCACATTCCAAAAACATGCATGGCAGGCTGATTGAACGCTCTAAATTGCCCCTAGGTGTGAATGTGAGCGTGGATGGTTGTTCGTCTCTGTGTGCCCTGCGATTGGCTGGCAACCGATTCAGGGTGTCCCCCGCCTACTGCCCGAAGACAGCTGGGATAGGCTCCAGCACCCCCGCGACCCTAGTGAGGATCAAGCGGTTCGGAAAATGGATGGATGGATGATATCGACCAATATGAAATATTTCTATCATATCACCCAGGCCTTAAGTTCTTATAAGAACAACAAGTGTTTGATGTCACTCAACTGTAAGCAATGTGCTGCAGTGACGATCAACTGATGTTTGAAGGATTCTTGATTAATGACGATTTCCTGTATTCCATAGGTATTATGTGTGTGTGGTCATCCTGATCTACTTCCTTCCTCTATTGGTGATGGGTTGTGCTTATCTAGTGGTGGGACTGACCCTCTGGGCCAGTGAAATCCCAGGAGACTCTTCTGATCGCTACAAGGAGCAGCTTACTGCAAAACGCAAGGTATGCTACCCCTGTGCCACCCGCATATTTTTTATTTGACCAGCTCCTAATAAACATTCTCTTATCCTGGATAATGGTTGTGAACAGCAATAAACTCAAATGATGGACCTTGGTGGAGCCAAGTATAGCAGCTTCACTGTTCAAGTGACGGCACTTTATGTAATATGTAGGAAAGTCCGTAATACCGCATAATATACTATTCATTTCTAATTTAATTGTCCTGGCTTTACTTATCCTAAATGATTTATGAATTTGATCCTGCTGTGCAATGCTTTTGTGGCGTTTACTCAAATGACATTTGGTCTTCTTCCTGCAGCTCATACAAGTTTAATGAATGTATACATCATAATTGATTGTATTTAATTTATGATGAGTATTTACAGACTTCATGCGGAATACATTTACGCCACAGTTCTGGTTATGTGCGTGTATATTCATGTCAATGTCGAATCAGACATTATTTAATTGCGTTTAAGTGCAATCAACAAGCAACGTACAACTTCTGTCACAAACTCTCCACAATATGCAATCAATATTCAGTCACTCAACTCAACTCAACTGTATTTATAGAGCACTTTAGAACAACCACCGCTGTATACAAAGTGCTGTACATGGAGCAAATACCATACATACAACAATAAACAATAAAATAATAAATTAATAACAGACAGTGGAAAGCACAAAAACAATCAATTTAAAACAAGGTACCATGCTGAGTCAAAAGCCAAAGAATAAAAATGAGTTTTTAGATGACTTTAAGAGATGAGCACTCACATGTGTCAAACTCAAAGCCTGGGGGCCAGATTCGGCACGCCATGTGATTTTATGTGGCCCATAAAAGCAAATCATGTGTGTTAACTTGGATGATGTTGAGGTTTTGCAAAAATGTTGATACCTCATTGACACTCACTTGAACAATATTTGAACAAACTATGACAGTTGACTGATTTCAAATCTAGTAACAGTACTAAGTAAGTAATAAGTGCGAATGCGATAAGGCGACGAAACATTTTTGTGCTTTCACTGTCATAAGGGCCCTCTGTGGAAAGCCGTAACTCTGAAGTGGCCTGCGACAAAAATGAGTTTGACATCCCTGGTTTAGCGGGGGGTCATTCCAAAGAGAAGGACCGGCAACGGAAAAAGGCTCAATCCCCTCTCAGCCTTTGCTTAATCTACTCTAACTCTAATAGCATCGGCTGCGCAGACCTGGGGCACCGGGCAACTTTAAAATGTACAAGGAGCCATTGAAGGGACGCCAGAGTAGGGAGTTACATTATGTGCTCCCTCTTACGAGTTCCAGTCAAGAGGCGAGCAGCAGCATTTTGAGCCAACTGAAGACACTTGAAGGATTGGTTGACTCCAAAATAAAGTGCATTAAAATAATCCAGCCAAGATGTGGCAAAGGCATGAATTACTGTTTCAAAGTGCAGTCCAAAAACAAGAGACTTTACTCTCGCCAGCTGCCTTGGCTCAAAAAAACTGGATTTAACAGCACCAATTTGCCGCCCCGCTTTAAAATCTCCGTCCAGTTTAACCTTGGCAAAGCACATATAATGTGGCTTCTGTGAAAAAGGATGCATTAAATAACAAATGCAAGAGACAGTACAGGACAGGAATGGGGTGGGTCTTTTTGTGGGAACCTTTTGGGAAAAGAACCTCTGTTCCAGTGTGACTGTTCTCCAGTGTCTGAAGAGTACAAGGTCCATTGACCTGATGTTGGTGGATTTTGGTGTGGAGGAACTTTGAAGCCCTGATCTTTGTTGCAGGTGGTGAAGATGATGATTGTGGTGGTGTGTACGTTTGCTATCTGCTGGCTGCCCTACCACGTCTACTTCTTGGTGCACCAGTTTTTTCCTGATATGTTTGAGGAAACATTCATCCAGCAGGTCTATTTGGCTATCATGTGGTTGGCCATGAGTTCCACCATGTACAACCCCATCATCTACTGCTGCCTCAATGACAGGTAAGCGTGTGAACTTGCAACTCACAGGCCATCTTTAAATGGTTTGCTACCTAGAGGAAGAGTCAAATTAAAAGGATTAGCGGCTAGGATGGATGAAGAGATTTAATAATACAGTTCCTCAAATAGTGGCCTCAACTATCATTGCTGTCAGACTGTCGGTTTGACAGTCACCGCATCGCTCGCTTGGAAGGAAAAACCTGGAAAGTAATCCATCAACCGTCTACTCTCGGCCTGAACTCCATTCTCTGTTACTGGCTTCTCAATCTTCCCAACTGGCAGGCCACAGTCTGTCACGATAAGTAACACCACTTCAGCCAGCATCACTCCAAATACGAGCACTACACAGGCATGCGTCTTCAGCCCCATTCTCGAAACCTTGTTCACGCATGATTGCGTCACCTCCCACAAGGACAACATCAACATCAAGTGAGGGGACGGCACTAGAGTAATAAGACTCATTTCTCAAGGGGTCAAAGCAACCGATAGGGAGGCACAGTCTGGTGTCATGGTGGGAGGACAACAATAATCTTCCACTCAAGACAAGATAATGGCGGAACATGAGGAGGAGGCTTCATAAGATGCTGCTCATCCAGTAAATTGAAGTGGAGACGGTTAACAGTTTTACGTACCTGGACATCTTTATCAGTGTGTACCGACCCTGGCCACTGAGCGCTACACAGTTGGTTCAGTAAGCCGAACAGCGGCTATACTTAATTAGGGGGATAAGGAAGTTTCGGTCCCAAAATACTTTGCAACTGCACTGTGCTGAGCAGCTTGACCAGCTGGATCGCTGTGGGGTAAAGCAGCACTCCTGTAGGAGCATCGACCACCGCATAGCACGTCTTTCTTCACCATCAAAGACACCACGATGTGATGATCATAAACACTTTGAATCTTGACTGAATCATAACTGTATCAGATATCTACCAATGCAACTGGACTGCAGCATAAATGCATATACACTATGTGGACTATCCCAACAATGCATGACCAGTTGGTGACGAACAAATTTCAAAACACCAACTGTAAAACTTAATTGAAATGTACGTTCCTCATTTCATTACTGGATGCGCCATTCTTTGGAATTATTATTATTAGTTTTACAATAAGACGTCCTGGTGGTCAAGTGGTATCGCGTTGACTTCACAGTGCAGCGGTACCAGGTTTGATTGAGAAAACGGATAGATGGTTGGATGAATTTTTCAGCTCATACTGTGGTGCACATTATTGCTAAAATAAATTTTACAAAATTATTTATCGCAGGCGACCCGGTTGCCCAGTGGTTAACGCGTGAACCTCACAGTGCAGAGGTCATGGGTTCGATTCTGGCTCCGGCCTTCCTGTGTGGAGTTTGCATGTTCTCCCGGTCTTGCATGGGTTTTCTCCGGGTACTCCGGTTCCCTCCCACATTCCAAAAACATGCATGGCAGGCTGATTGAACACTCCAAATTGTCCCAAGGTGTGAGTGTGAGTGTGAGTGTGAGCGTGGATGGTGGTTCGTCTGTGTGTGCCCTGCGATTGGCTGACTACTGGTTCGGGGTGTCCCCCGCCTACTGCCCAAAGACAGCTAGAATAGGCTCCAGCATCCCCCGCGGATAAAGCAGATCGGAAAATGGATGGATGGATGGATTTTTACAATAGCACAATTCGGATTTATGGTAGAGCAGCATCAAAATAAAAATATGATTACAATCAGATGTGGATAAACTTCTGATATTTATCGGGCATCCGCACCAATAGTGTAAGCAGATGCATTATCATATTTATTTATGTTTTGAAATGTTATTGTTCTTGTTGACTTACGTCATAGGTGTCAAACTCAGGTCCTGGAGGGCCGCTGCCCTGCATGTTTTCCAAGTGTCCCTGTTCCAACACACCTGATTCAAATGATCAGATCATCAGCAAGCTCTGCGCAAGCCTGACGTTGAACCTGTTCATTTGAATCAGGTGTGTTGCAACAGGGAGACTTGGAAAACATGCAGGGCAGCGGCCCTCCAGGACCTGACTTTGACACCTATGACTTATGTGTTGTAGCTGCTCGATGTTTGCACTCGTGATGCAATTTGCGGTTGCAAGTTTCAATGAACGGTAACACTGTTTTCGTGACATTCATAGTGTCAAAATGTAAATGGTGAACATTTGTTCCATGCATTGAATTGGAATTGGGTACTCGGACCTGCTGTGCAGATCCAGATTTAATGTGCTAACTATTGAGCCCATTTGAACTGCATTGCTCATCAAAACAAAAGCACTTACCTAAGCACAGAAGAAGTCACTCAGATGAGTTGAAGTGTGACTGTCATTCACTTGTTCGGAACAACGTCCCTGCCTGTATTAAGGATGTGTTGAAGTATGTGGCGATGATGTCTTTTCGGGCCATCAATGTTCCAAGCGTCTCTGTGAAAATCTGTCATCACACTCCCAATTTCGAAATGTATATGAGCCAAGGAGCTACAAACCCCTGATTAGTTGTCAGCCTTATTTTCTCGATGACAATCCTTTTAATACCTCCGCTTCACTTGACATATGAACGCATTAGGCTAAAACGTACAATGTTCTCTCACTCACCGATTGAGTCTCACACCACACCAAAAAAAAAAATAGCATGATGCCCGTCACATGGATTTTGTAAAACCAAAAAGAGTCGGATGGTGCGTGTTATCTTCCACCTGTTAATTGTATCTGTGCTGTCAGAAAAATTAGATTTCACACTTGGTTGTTTTCACTTCTAAACTTAATTTTGGATGAAATAATTTGAAAATATGTGAGTCGACTGAGGCGAGCTGAGATTTAGTCATCCTTCTTACGACCGAGTTTTCTCTCTGCCGGTTCAGATGATTAAAGACAAATGTGACCGATGACGGTTTTCTCCTTCATCTTCCAGCCATAGACGTTTCTCGTTTCTCCCCAGTGAACATTTTCCTTTTCTCTTCACTAACTTCTGTCTCATCCGCTTGTGATTTCACCCAGCCTTGCCAGATTTATTCATCTGGGTGCCCAATCATTTCTGTTCATATCACACTTTTTTAAAATTCTCTTATTTGAGATACTATGTATGTATATACAGGTACAGTATGTATGTATGATACTATGTAAATTACCACCTGCATTGTGTTGCAAGAAGACAGTCTCACTGAAGATCACTTCCACATAAAATTTAAATTAGAATGCAGCCCAGTTAAATGGACCCCGATATCACTCTAACTTTCATAGCACATTAAGTTAAATCAATGAGCATAACACAATTAAAAGTACAAAAGATCAAAAGACAAGAACAGAAACTATGTATGTGTGTGTGTGTGTGTGTGTGTGTGTGTGTGTGTGTTTGTGTGTGTGTGTGTGTGTGTGTGTGTGTGTGTGTGTGTGTGTGTGTGTAAAAACAATGCAGACTAAAATTGCCTATTTTTAAAATTGTTCAATCATCTCACTGGAACTATTTATTTGTTATATTACCAGATTACTCCATGGAAAATCCATACAGAGACTATTGTATCTTTTTCTGTTATTGCATTAGATGTTTCTCTAATTGACAGCAATCAGCAGCGAGCCAAGTTCCTCTCAAATTGCCAGTTAAGTTGAAGGAATTGAAACAGGAAGTAAAAATAAATATTCTGCTCTGTTCCGCAAACAATTAACAACTGAACTTTTGGACTGTCTGTTTTCTATCTTCTCTTCCATTTGTTACTGTGTGCGTGTGCGTGTGCATAGGAAAATTAAACAATGTTTATTTCCCCCACAGGTTCCGCGCAGGTTTCAAACAAGCGTTCCGCTGCTGCCCTTGTGTCCCGCAAAGCTCCTATGAAGGCCTGGAAATGAAGTCTACTCGCTACTTTCAAACTCAGACGAGCATTTTCAAAGCAAGCCGTATGGAGACCACCGTGTCTACTGTTGTCCAGGCGGGGGATGAAACAGAGCAGTCTAAGGCCAAAGTGACAGTCGGTCCTGGCCCTGTTGAATCAATTGTTGGTGCAGAACCACAAAGCTGTTCTCTGGACCTCACTTCAAATGGTTCTTCGTCCCGGGGTGCCTCCAAAACTGTATCTGAGGCATCGAGTTTCTTCTCGCATAACAACCTCCAAGAGCAGACATTAAACTCAAGCAGCTTTTTCTCAGATAGCCGGGAGAGAATGTGAGACAATAGCTCGAAAGAACTTGTGTTCACCTGAATGTGCAAGTGACTGCAAACGATCGGTTTTGCACAAGTACTTTGTGTTTTCACTGGAGCATTAGTTGCATCTAAGAACTGAGCACGGTCTTTCCTAATTCAAGAATTTTCTTGTGGTGACTCGTGCCACTCGCCGCTGCAGTTTGTTGCCAAAAAAGCACAATATGATTGCATTCGATTTTGAAAACTGTACACTGAAGCAGACTTTTTTGGTTTTTCACAGCTTCCGCTCGGCACGCCAGCCCTCTCTCGTTTTGCAAGGAAAGTTCACACATTCTCACCCCCACTCGCTTTCTGACTTCACAAGGTCTATTTTGGCATTGCGGTAAAAAAATGAGACCAGCATGCTGCAAATACACGCCATTGTCTGCAAGGCAGTTAAGCTGGAGGAACTTGGATTCTTTCGGTGAGGAAAGTGCATTTTTCCTATTCGAACTTGCCGATCAAGTTGCCACTCTCTCCCCAAGCAGGATTTTCTCAACTCTCGCATGTGAAGAATGAGTCCTCGTCTTGGGGTCAAGGAACCTTTAACAGGTGCTGCTGAATATTCTGCCACTTCCCTGATGTGCCGTCATGACTCATCTTTAAGCAGCTCAACAATGATTTGAAACATCTGCTTCCTTCTTCTCATCATCGAGAAGCTCCCCAGACTGTGAATGAGCCACGGCAAACATTGAGCGGAGACAACAAACACAAAACAAGAGCCTACGTTTTGAAATCGTGTGGGGCAGACCGATCACTGAAGGGAAGCTCCAACGTTTGATTTCATACAGAAAGCAGACTTCAGCTTTCTACGACTGTGAGAGAAATGATGCATTTCCCATTCGATTCCTGACTTTCGCTCCGACCTCTGTCAGACCACTGACTTACATCTGAATGGACTAAGAATTGGTCCCTCAGCACAGGTGACAAACCCCGCCACAGTTTGGCTTCGGTCACAAATGCTTCTACTCAACCGGCGGGTTAGGGAAGGGAGCTTGTTTACGTGCCAGTGGAGTAGAAGCACCTGTGGCTAAAGACAGTTTTTAATTTCTGGACCCTGGATTTTCCACCTCTGCCTCCCGTGACTGAAGCCAAAGGGGAGCCATTTTCTGTTGGCTCTGTTACTGACAATTTCTGTCTGGTTTTGGCTGAAAACAATGTTATTGGTGTGTGTGTGTTTAAGCTAGCGTCCCTGCATGGAGTACTAAGGGCCTCTCAAAGGACAAATCTCACTGTTTGCATGGATCCATTCAGTGTATGTTCTTTCAATATTGTGAATCGTGATTTACAGGGCTGAGAATTTTTACATTTCTCAGCGAATTTTGTCCGAATTGGCTTTGCTTTCGTTTCATCGTCATCAGTCATGATAAAAGAGGAATGTCCTGTGCTCAAACTCAATTTAATCATTTACTTTACCAAGAGATGATTAGTTATTGTACCTTTCATTCTTGTTTTAAACTGTCTCTTGCAATGTTTTCTTTGATTACTCTGGCTGTCTCACACATTCCAAAAACATACGTTAGGTCAATTGAAGACTCAAAATTACATATACCGATAGTTGTTAACATAGGTGAGGTTTTAATTGTTGTTTGCCTAATCTGAATCTTTGTTGCACCAATCCAGACTGTAGCCCACCTCTTGCCCAAAGTCAGTTTTGACAGACTCCCATCTGATCCAAGATCCTAACGAGAACAAACGGCATAGAAAATAAATGGCTGGTTATCTATGATGGAAGACATTATGATCAAGATTTTTATGTGTGTTCTGCAGGCATCTAATGGCCAGTCTGTGTCTTCGTGTGAGCTCAGGTGAATTTACTTGCAAGGGTCCGAATTCACCTCTTGGTCTTGACACACTAGATTTTATTTTCAGTGAACCGGTCCTGACAAGTGTGAACACAGATCTGAAAACCGCGGGATCGATTGCGGTTCAGCTCTGAGGGTCAACTGCATTTTTAGAGGATTGTTCCTTCAGTCCAAGTCTTGTTGTTAATTCCAAAAGGAAATGTCGGTTGTTCTGCTCATCAAGGTAAATCAAAAACAGAGATAAAGTACGAACCGTGGGCCACATGCGGCCTGCTCAGTTCTTTGATGCAGCCCGCTGCGCATTTACATTTTCAAGTGTTCTGTAATTTGTTGCATTAATTAAAGACAGACATATTTTACATTACACCTTTTCCTACAAAGTATGAGAAAATATTCATGAAATAATCAGTTAATGTATTCTAATTGAAATCATTATAAAATACATTATAGGGGTGTTCACACGGCACACATTTGCGTCGGTGCTGCACCGACGTATTTTGTTGCGATATATCTTACACCGGTGTAAATTTTGTGGAGCCTTCACACGTAAAAAGCTGCTTACGAAAGAGAAGCGTGTTAACCCCGATACAGCCCCACTTGCGTTCACACGGCAGTTTCTCCGGCCATGCAATACAATAGTAATAATACATGCGCATGTGACATATCGAAAGACCGTGGTTTATACTTCTCCAGACAAATCAACGCAGTGGTCTATCAGACACCGTAAAAGGATGAGAGAAGAGTGAAAGGAAAGACGACGGAAGTACAACAGAGCACAAAAGCAACGCATTCAATACCCGTATGCAATCAACACTTCTCATGCGTAGCAATTCTACCCCTGTAGCATTCACACATCCCATTTTATATCGGTGCTGCCTCGCAAACTAGCATTTACTCCGGAGTAAATTTTTAAACCACCTCCTGAGCAGCGTTAAATTTGCTCCGGTTCAAGGTGTTTTCAGGGGCTACACCGGTATAACTTTGCACGTGTGAACGCTCTACGGGGGGCAACACCGGTGCTACACTGGAGTAAAAGTTGCCGTGTGAACACCCCTTATGATAAATAATACCATAAAATGACAAATAATGTTCCCATCATTAACCCTTTCATGCACCCTGTAACCTAATAACATTAGCTGTCCACTGTAGTAACCGCTGTCCGAGAAAGCGTTCAAATAAAATGTTTAACTTTTTTTTTTTAATGTTTTACATTTTCATTGACCTCATCCACTAATGACCAGTCCCATCTGTCTGTTTTAAAGGTCAAATGTGGCCTTTGCACAATAATTTGCCCACGCCTGGTCCACACCATTGTTACCCAAACTATCTCAGTATTGAAGAAAATTGGAACGCGGAGACCCAAACTTGCTAAAATACAATTAGAATTGCCATAAAACAAAACAATTAGAACCGTGAGACCAATTCCTTTATTTTATCTTATTTATGAATGTATTTTTTGCTGTAAATTGAAGACGTTTAGCAGAGAAAAAAAAATGAATATGATATATGAGCTCATATACAGCTTTTATCTCCAGGTACTATCAAGGTTATTAGAGTTAACGAAATAACTAGAACTAAAATTGAAAAGACATTTTTGCTAACAAAATAAAATCAAAACAAAAATGTTTTAAATATATTTCTAAAACTAACTACTACATCTTACGTTTATAAAGCTAACTGTAACTATCGAAAAAATTGCCGTAGTTTTCCTGTTCGTCACTTTATGTCATACATGAGCTTTCGGGGTTCATTTTAAATTTATTAATTTTGGTATTAATGTA
The DNA here is from genome assembly GCF_054856545.1 of Hippocampus guttulatus. NCBI lineage: Eukaryota > Metazoa > Chordata > Actinopteri > Syngnathiformes > Syngnathidae > Hippocampus > Hippocampus guttulatus. The sequence goes on from NC_141265.1 coordinate 3,134,306, forward strand.
CGTCCATATAGAAGAAGGGAGGTCAAACAATCGCTTTAGAATTATAGTTTACTTGAATAAACTATACTTTATTTTTATCTTGCACTTGACAAATATAATTTTAAAAATATATTTAAAAAAAATAAAACTAATAAACTCCAAACTAAATTTAAAACTAATAAAACAACAAATCTGCTCTAAAAACAAACTAAATGTAACTGAATTTTAAAAAAAAAGTCAAAACAAAATAAGAACGAACAATAATAACTCCAAGACTACTATCACCCTGGGTACTACAACAACTTAGAAGACATTTCCTTCCGTTTGACCCATCCATTTTTCATGCAAACAAAATTAATGGAACCTTTTGTTGCCAAGTGGTGTCTGAATGTCTCCACTCTATTTCAAATTTGGATTTTGTCTACAGAATACATTTATACTTCGAGGTGTAATGGGAAAAGCAAGAGCGATTCAATCTATCCTTCAAAGCCATTGCACAAACATTGGTATTGGCCATTACGGAATGACAGAAGAACAACAAAACCACTGGCTTAACAGATTTTGAACGAGTAGAGGAGACCAAACTAAAAATTTGAGAACTGAAAAAGAAGCGTGCCCGCTTACCAAAGTCTATGGGATGATTTGAAAATGATGCCAAACCTAGTTTTAGATTGGCCAAGTCAAAATGACAGTCCGCTCTAGCATTTGCGTTTTTTAGTCCACCTGTTCAATATCTTTTACACTTATATTTTGACAAAAGCATGTCCGAGACATGTTATTAATTTGGACGTTTGAAGAGATGGCATAAAATGATAGACTCAAGATATGATGTATTTTTGTCTTCATTTTTAGAAGGATTAGGTCAATATCGATTTTTGCTTTACTACTGTATTTGCATCTGCCACTTTTCTTCTCAGTAACGGTGTAATCCACTGTTGAAAGTAATGACAATATTGGGCTAGCAACGTAGACATGTTATGAACATTTGCTCAAGCGTCGTTTTCTGGTTGGAGCTCTAATACATAACGATGTGCCATGCTGCTTTGCATAATGACTGTTAAAGGACAAGGGAAGCAGAGGCAGCTCGCTCTGCTTGAGTCCAGGAAAAGGACAGTTGTGGAAGCCCACCAGGCTAATTTTGCATCCTGCGGGCTTACATTAACACATGCGCACATACTAGACTAGAGTATAAAGTGGAGCCCTTGTGTGAAATAACAGCCTGTATGTTTGTCATGCAAATTCATCATGCTGACTAATATCCGGAACTGTAATTGAAACATTGTTGAAAGAATTTTAAAGCAGAAGTCAAGTTAATTAATAGAAGCCAAGCGGATTTATACAAAGGATATATGGAAGTCGACAGATTGGATTCCTGCTGGGTTTCCACACCAATGCTGAACACCCACTGTCATTAGATAAACCTATTTTTCATATAATAGGCAACGTGTTTGGGTTTGTGACTTGTTCATATATTAGGCAACACACCCACCCCCTCCCTCCACCCCCAAAAAAACACACACACACACACAGCTATCACCTGTTGAAATGCATCATTACCCTCATTCCCCCTTGAGTCTACCTCCTGCTCTATTCTCAGCACACAAACGCTGCTATTTTAAATTCCAATGTCATCTGATGTGAAACTGAGAAGCAGATGAGAATCGGCGATGCTCCTGAATGATAATCTTTGTTGTGTTACTTAATGGCAGCATTATTCAACCGGGATGACCGCGCACACTCTGCTGATCACTTTCTTTCCATCCCTCTATAATCGATCAAATATATTGATGATAGTGTGTTTACATGGTCCAAACCTTTTCCTTACTCTTAATTTGTGCCAAAGACATTCTGTTTGAGTGAGTGGTACAATTAATGAGCTCTGCTGACCACAATTGTGTATGCAACTCTGTGGTAATATAATAGCATGAGTCAGTTGTTATTGTTGTATTGGTAGACTGTCATATTATCCTGAAATTAGACTTTACTATTACAAGACATTTGTTGGTCACATGTAGGATCACTTTGATGACATGGTGATGTTTGATTATGTTTGCTTGTGACAGAAAACATAAGCAGAGAGCATTGTGAGAGCACTGCAAGGCTACGTTCAAACTGCAGGGCAATTCAATTTTTTTTTTTTGTCCATCTGTGTCATGTATCTGATTTTATCATGCAATGTAAATAGTACGAATAAGATTTTTTTCAAATCTGACACGAGATTCTTGCATCCAATGCATCTGCGGTATGGACGCTAAGGTCACGCTCATCCAACCTACGTTCATGTCATCAAAAGCCAAATATGCGCTGCATGAGGAGAGGTGGGGGACTCCTCATGATCACCCTTATCTACTTCTGTAACTACTTTGCCATGCGATGTTGTATTTTGTGCTCATTGCGTGTCATTTCACATGTTTTGTGTGCAGGTGTGTCACTTCATGGTCACGTTCAGTTCACATCAGAAGTCGCGTTTGTTATTGTAACCTAAACAATTACACAAAAAGAGTGATTGTTTGTTTTGGGTTTTTTTTTTTAATCTAAATTGGGAGTCATGTCCAGGCGAACTGATGGCTGACAACAGACACTCGAATATTGCTGGCCATTCGCCCTAAGTCAGTCCAGGCCAAAATAAATGGCATTCAACTTATATAGTGTTAGTTTACTTCTATGTTGTCACAATGTTGTCAGTTTTTGGATCAGCATGAACAGCGACGTGATTTTTGGGCATGTGCACATATATGTTGTTTTCAGGAGTTGAGTAAATGTCAAACAACAGTGTTATCGTATTTGTGTCACCTGAAAGCAGATTTGACTTTTTTCGATTACAGCATAAAATTTTATACTTGCATTTCCATTTAAATGTGTTTAACGTGTGTGGGAGGGATTATATATATATATATATATATATATATTTTTTTTTTTTAAATGCTCCTCATATCATACATTATCACCTATTATGTGTGTGTGTGGGGGGGGGGGGTGGAACCGGTGTGATGAGCAACGATGCACTGTATACAGATTGTTCCAGTTCATGGAAATAAAATCTGTCACAAAAATATTTAAGGAACAACAAAGTACAAACAGTCGCGATTGAAAAAAAAAGCCAGGAAAACTTTGGAAAAATTTGTTGATATGAGTACCGGTATTTTTAATCAGATGTCACAGATTTTCCCAAATGTGAAATAGACCTGTGAATGGCTGGCAACCAGTTCAGGATGTACCCCACACTGCTGCCCGAAGACAGCTGGGATAGGGTCCAGCACGCCACGCGACCCTCGTGTGGATAAGCGGATTAGAAAATGGATGGATTTTAAACAGGCGCAACAGAGGTACACAAGAAACATTATTTTTGTCCTTGTCTTTGATTTTTCTGTGCCATGTGCAAATCTGTTGTCCATTTTTTTTTTGTCTCTTGGTTGACTGTGTTATTTAAGACAAAAAACGTTTTATGATTGCTAGGTAATGTCTACCCCAGTGATGGGCAAACTGCGGGCCGAATCCGGCCCGTTGGTCTTTTTGATCCGGCCCGCCGAAGGTTGGTCCACAATTAAGGTTCGATGTGAATGATTGCATTCATTTCAGTTGGACTTGTAATGACAGGCATTTCACCGCCAGGTGGCGCATTGACTTGAAGTTGCAGAACACGGGGGGCGGGGCAATCTTTTCGACCACCTAGTACCTCTGTATCGCTCTACTGCTACTGGTCTGATCACAACCCATCTGCAGCGATGCACAGGCTAAAATAGGTCATCAACAACACTTTTCTCATTTAAAAAAAGTATATTAATACCGTACTTTCATGCTTTTGTTCTGTTGATGTTTGATATGGACTGTCAACAAATGCAGTTGTTTTTTTAATGTACCATAGCTCGTGCTGACCTGGCCCTTCTGTCAAACTTTAAAAGTCAATGCGGCCCCCGAGCCAAAAAGTTTGCCCACCCCTGGTCTACCCTCTAAAGAAGAGCTAACATTAAACTTAACACTTTCTTCATCATTATTGTTGCTATAAATTACGCGTCTACATTTGAGCGTGTACTGGTACTTGGGCTTTGATTTTGTGGTCTATTTTGAGTCTTTTATTGAGAGGTGGCAATTACCATTAATAACTGGCGGTGGGAAGGGAATGCATTGACTAAACAAGTTTGATGCATGTGTGTGTGCACTCATTCCAGTGAAGGACTTTCGGTGTCGAGTGTGCTGAAACACTTTGTTGATTGCCCAGGATGAGAGAAACCCTGTGCCAAGTATTTGCAAATTTAACCTTCATCCAAGCATTTGCCTTTCTTCCACTACATCGACTACACACAAAAAGTTTGGAATGTGTCTTTTGGGTGAAATTTCAGGATGAACCTCAAATACACTTCAATATTTACATTACATTCTTTAAACATTTTGAGTGTACATGTCCAATTGGTCAATGTGTCAGTAGAACCTGTTCTTTAGAGAGAAGCTGAAAAGCAAAATTTATGACAGATGTTTTTATTAAGCGTCCACGAATTCATTGTTGATCACTCAATAAGGTGATGTCACTGTTTCATCATGTCATAATGAAAAGGGCTGTTTACATGCCAAGTCTGACTGAAACAGGAAATGTCGTAGTCAGTCATGGATCAAACAACCTTTGCGAAGAGTTCCATTCAGATCCTTGCTCGAGAACAAATTGTACAAAAATCCCTGAACTATTGGACACCTGCGTTCAAAGGGAAAAGAAAATAAGATAAGATAACCTTTGCAGTCTACAGCAGCAAAATTGGGGAGGTTTAGAAAGAAAAAACAAAGTGCTGCATGCGCAAAATAAATAAATGTTTCAGAAAAAGAACTGTACACAGTATAGAATGCAATATAAATATAAGATATCGAAACAAGCATAAGGTGGCTGTGCTATTTACAATGGTTACAGGCTTTCGCGCATGTATATTCAGCAGCCTGACAGCAGTCGGTAGGAACGAGCGGCGGTATCTCTCCTTCTTGCAGAGTGGGTGTAACAGTCTCTGGCTGAAGGAGCTACCCAGTGCTGTCAGGGCGGGCTGGTCGGGTGGGAGGGACTGTCCATCATAACTTTTAGCTATATAAAAAAATAAAGTCAAATATAGTTTACCTGGAAGCGTTGCAGTGCATTTAATTTTTATCCCAAAATTTCTCCCAAAAGCTGAATATCCTGAACTTTTTGTGAGCAAATTAACTGCATCTGACAAACTACCAAATTCTGCATCTTTCTCCTGCTCTGCCATGTAGTTCACGCTGGGCAGGAATTACTTTAAAAATTAATGTATTCATCCATTCATTTTCCCAACCGCTTTATCCTCACTAGGGTTGCGGGGGGGATGCTGGAGCCTATCCCAGCCGTCTTCGGGCAGTAGGCGGGGGACACCCTGAGCCGGTTGCCAGCCAATCGCATGGCACACAAAAACGAACAACCATTCGCGCTCACACTCACACCTTGGGACAATTTTGAAGTGTCCAATCAGCCTGCCTTGTATGTTTTTGGAATGTGGGAGGAAACCGAAGTACCCGGAGAAAACCCACGCAGGCCCGGGGAGAACATGCAAACTCCACACCCGGTACATCTGCACTGTGAAGTCGACGTGCTAACCACTCAACTATCGGGCCACCTGACTTTAAAAATTTAAATAGGGAGGAAAAAAAACAAACAAACAAACACAAAGACAATAATTACAGTCCTCACACACTGGAGTGTTTTGTGCCCTTTGAACTTTGCTGTTTAAGCACGACTGTCGCCAGTAATTTATTCAATCCAGATTTAATTTAGTTGGAAGAGGTCCATCAGGATGACGGACAATATTGGCATCATTTGCATGACTGCATTGGCAAGCAAGTCTTGTCGCTAACAGACAAGTCCAAACAGAAGGCTCTGGGAGAGCGAATGCATAAGGGTTGTTCTAATTCGAGTCATCTGATTAGACTCAGCATCCAATCCGCCCCTCGATGTTTCCTTTCTTGAAGATCAGTTGGGCCTTGTAGTGTTTCTGCCCGCACGTGTTGTTGCATTTGAATGAGCTCTTAAAGATGAGAATTGTTTCCTTGTTGATTAAGTAGATGGTGGGACCAAGTGGCTTGGCGGCTGTAAATTGAGCATCGTTGTCCAATGAATTTTTCTTTCATTGTCAAGAGATTCGTGTCATGTGAATGACACTCACTCTTTGATTGGTTCCTATCCTGCCTATGTCGGAAAAGAATGTTACACGGTGTCATATTCCATTCCTAAGTTGCCTACCTTCACCAAGTACTCATAAGCTTGCATTTGTTCTTTTATATGGACCGAAAATGTTGTTTCTGATCTGATCTGTTCATGTAAGTAGGGAATGTTACCCAACAAATTTGATCTGATTTCAGTGCAAAGTTAAATGATAGAGTTGCATTAGAAGAATCCAAACACACCCGGCCAAATGTAATTTTCTGCCTAATTTGATATACTGTACTGCAAGACCGGCCATTGTAGTGGTGCAGCAGCTGAGACAGCACTGAGAATGGGAAGTGAACAGTAACAACAAATTAGCATGTAATTCATCATATTTGCTGTCTCTTGCCTCGTGGGAAAGAAAAACACAATAGAATGGATGATATGTACTTGCTGTCATTTGACCGGGTCAGGTGAACATGCCGGGCCTTTAATGAATGTTTAATCAACTTTGTTTGTGAGCGCTGTCTCTCTCTGCAACACACTCTGCAGACTCAAGGTTGTTGTTTATTCTGGCGAGGCGCCGGGCAGGCTCCACAGCAGGGTGTGTGGTCTCATCAGCGTCATATCTTCCTCTGTTTCTCCCCATCCCTCGCCGTCCAATCATGCTAATTACAGCCGAGAGGTGGGAAGAGCACACATGTGGATATGTACACCGGGCTCGGGGGGGGGGGGGGCCAGAATGTTTTGAGTGGGGTGGCCAGGGTGACACGACACCTCAGTGGGGGAGGTCAGGATTTCATGAAATAAAATCCACACATGTCCAATGCCCATCGCACTCATAATCAAGCAGGAATCAATCCAAGTCAAAAGCAACATTTTGCTGATTATTTATTGTTTTCTCGATAAATGTCTTTGCAGTGGCTTTGATTTCATAGCCTACTTAAAGCTCATTCATTGATTCGCTATCTAACAGGCATTCGGGTAGAGCTATTGTCACAGACGGCGAATGCCATATTGCATGCACAGATTAATGGCCCATTCACGCAAATCACATCTAAAAAGACTTTTGTGTCACTGCAAAAGTCTCTTTCTGCTTTACAGTTCTAAATGTTGCTTTTTTTACTTACCAGATGTGTTCTTGCTTGTATTATGAGTGTGTGTTCAAGAGTGGTTTATGGCATTTTTTTTGTATGATAAACAATTCTCCGATATGTTGATTGCTTGCTCTCGTGTGAAACTAGCGATTTTCATTGATGTTATAAGGAAGACTTGAATGTTCTCCCAAAACAGGTTATTTTAGAGCATTCAGATCAATTGTACGTTTATTCTTTAAATTTGAGGTTCATACACACACACACACACACACATACATATATGAAAAACAATATTTTAAAAATCCTGCCTCCGTATGAAAATGGCAGAAAAATGTCACAGATGTCAAAATTATTCCCGAGGTATGAGGTGGCCACAGAGTAACAAGGGGTGTCCTGGACCACTTTGTAGCTCCGTCCCTGATGAAACATTCATGCACATTGAGACTTAGGTGCATTCTCCAGGTTGTGCGTGTGCCCAGTTGGCCCGAGCAAGGCTCAAAACATGTCCTATATTTAATTACCAGGGTGAAACCTCCAAAAGTAAGTAATTGGGAAGTGGATGGATGCATTTTCCAGGAACTGTAGGATCTTTGAAATTCAAAGAACATCACATACATTGTGTTTAACAATGAGAGTCAAGGGTTGGAAATAATAGTAATAATTGTGAATTATTACCATTGTACAACATGGCGATATGAATGTGTCACAATGTGAAAATACTCCAGTTAGCTCTCTTGTTGTACAAAATTATTTCTGGTGTTCACTTCTTTAACAGACCAAATGTGAATTGTTGCTCATGTGTTGTAAGGAGAACTAACCTTGATATTAGAAAAAGATATACTTTATATGTATTGCTCTGTATAATTACTCGATGGTGTGTGGAACACTGATTGACCGATTCCAGACAGGAAAGTCAACAATTCTGTGGCGTAAGAACGCAAAGTTTCCATATAAACACTGAGGAATACGTCTTTTCTATCCTCCCTTTTTCCATAATTACAAGAACGACTGAAGTCTATGATGTTCTGAAAACTAGTATTTTGACTCAGTAGCAGTATTGACAATATATGTAATCATTTTCAAGTGAAACTATTTTCGTGACAAAAATGCTGAAGTTTTATGCGTGCATGTGACTGTATATGAGCAGGTGTTGTCATCGTCTGTGAGTGCTGGTGTGTAAAGGATGCTGTTAGAAATCAGTGTGGGCCTGCACCAAGCCTCTTAGGCCTTCAGCATTATTTCGAAAACCTTAAAGTTGCAAGTTCACACGTTACAACAACGGCATGCCTTTTGTGGTGACCATATACTGTGGAATGTACTGTCCATGTGTCAGATCGGTCGTAAACATGAAACTTGGCTGAGCAGAGACTATGTGCAGTTGAGACACTGATCAGACGCAGCCACGCCTGTTGAGTTACTCACACAGATGCTGCAACTGTGCATTGTGTCTGTGTATTGCTGGTGACCGTCCTGCTTTTTGTCATCAAAGCAAATGTAGCAAGTCACTGTAATAGTTCCTTTGTACTGTCACGGCTTTCTCCGAAACCAGACCATTATTTGTTGTTGATTGAAACTGAAATATTATGTATAACTTCTGTATGATTATCAATGTTTTTGAGATGTGCTTTATATCTGTTCCAGCCTCCGCTGTTACCTGCTGTTTACTGTGCAGTGGCTGTTTTATGTGCTCTGTGCCAAAATATCAGGGTGTTAATGTTCTCGATTATTCAAGATAAGTGATTACAGTTTCCATTTCCAGTTCCGAATTGTGTTTGCGTTGTCTTATTTTACACCGACTCAGACGTGGCAAAATCAGTCGCAAAAAGCATCGAAATCTCAACAGCTTCTGTCATGTGGAAAAAACTTGAGACTGACTTTGTAGATGAACTTCACACAGTGGTTCAAACAGGCTTCTTTTTCAAGCCTGACCTGGACAGGTGCATAGAGACAAGAGAGAGACTGTGTGTGTGTGTGTGTGTGTGTGTGTGTGTGTGTGTGTGTGTGTGTGTGTGTGTGTGTGTGTGTGTGTGTGTGTGTGTGTGTGTGTGTGTGTGTGTGTGTGTGTGTGTGCGTGCGTGCGCGCGTGTGCGCGTGTGTGTGTGAGAGAGAGACATTGTGAGAGTTGGCATTTCAGCTGCAGAAAGAGGCTGAAAAAATACGTTGATTTTACTCATTTTTATTTCATAACGTGGTTGCACATGTAGAATCATCTGGAATTAGACTTTGAAGTTGATGTATAGCCTTCTTTAAAAATGTATCTGGATCCAAATGATTGTATGTCATGCAACCACTTCACAAAATAATATTGAGTAAAATCAACATGCCGTTTTTTCTCAGTGTGTGGGGGTGCTATTATGTTTTCATTTCCTACAATAAGGTATCAACAAAACAAACTACCTAAAACAAGGGTGTCAAAGTCATTTTAGCTCGGCAACCACATGGAGGAAAAACAATTCCCAAGTGGACCGGACCAGTAAAATCATGATATTTAACTTCAAATAAATAAATATAACGAAACACAAATATCCACTGCAAGAAAAAGTGTGGTTGTACAACTTCTTTTCAAGGAATACAGTACTGTGAAGTGCAAACAATTAAATTGAATACATCAGTGCATCAAGTAACATTGAACCTGACATTTGGCAACACAACTTTGTCATCATGTTCTTTATTTCCCGTTCCATTCAACTGTGGTGACTCAGGCTAAACACTGAATGGCTCTTATGTAATAATGTATCAACTGTCTTGGACAGAAGAAGAAGAAGAAAACTCACAAAAAAGTGATGACATCATGTCAAATACTGGAGTACTCTGTGTCAAGCTGTAATAACAAATCAATTAAAACCCCCGCCCATCGTGAATTCATTCACGAACACGGAAAGCAGCAACAATTTGCTTGAACGTCGCTGTCGGCACGGCCATGTCATATCACTCTGAACCCAATTTGCATATCTACAATTCCCAGTAGCATTGCATGGCACTGTGCATTTAATTAAATTATGAGGAATTATTTTTTTTTAACAAACCATGAATTAAGGTTGTGTGTAAAACAATGACATCTAGGCCACTTGCTTGAACAGGTTGATTTGCTTATCAGTTTGCAACTATCAAGAAATGTAACACTTTGAATGAGAGTTTTTGAATGACCATGTTTTAGTCGCTGTGCAAATTAAAGGAATCAGGGTTATGGTAAAAGTGCAGTGAAGTAGGTTTAGGGATGTATCTTGTGTGCAATTAACATTGGTCATTTGACAAATTTGTGGCGGCTATTTATTCAGTCGGGCCATGCTTACCTTTATACCTGATTGTGGGCCTGATTCAGCCCGTGGGCCGTAAGTTTGATAACTTACCCTCAGGCACGCCAGAGGCAGAGACAGTAGAGCTTTAGTAGGAAGGAATTATTTGCCAGTCCTATTCAGACAGACTTCTTGCCATTCGCGCTGTTGTCCTCATAGTGATTGTTATGGCAACATCAAAATGAAGTAGCAATTGCTTTCAACACAAAGGGATGAAGGGGGTGAGTCTCCAGTGCTCAACTAAGGCTCTCTCTTTCATTCATCTCAGCGTTATTTAGAGAGCACTTTAAAAACAAACATAGCTGCATATAAATCAGACATACGAGTAGTTGTGCTCACAGACAAAAACAAAGACTGTTAAAACAATAAATGAAGAGCATAAAAACAGTTAACACAGTAACCCACCAAAGCAATGCTGAGTCTCATGCTGAGTCAAAAGCCAAAGATTAAAAAAGTTTTAAGATGAGTTGTAAAGATTGATAGAGAGTTGAGCATAAAGTTGTTCCAAATGGAAAGACTGGCAACGAAAAAAAGCTCGATTTCCTTTGGGCCTCCACTTAATTCTCGGTCCCTCCAGTAGCGTCTGGTCTGCTGGCGCTGGGCAGGTGTGTGGAGTTGGGCGAGCTCAGCGAGGCAACATGGGACGAGACAATTGAAAGGAAAATAAACCTTAAATGAACTCTAAGATGGCAGCCCAGTAGTCCAGTGGTTAGCGCGTCGGCTTCACAGTGCAGAGGTACCGGGTTCGATTCCAGCTCCGGCCTCCCTGTGTGGAGTTTGCATGTTCTCCCCGGGCCTGCGTGGGTTTTCTCCGGGTGCTCCGGTTTCCTCCCACATTCCAAAAACATGCATGGCAGGCTAATTGGACGCTCTAAATTGTCCCTAGGTGTGAGTGTGGGCGTGGATGTTTGTTCGTCTCTGTGTGCCCTGCGATTGGCTGGCAACTGATTCAGGGTGTCCCCCGCCTACTGCCCGGAGACGGCTGGGATAGGCTCCAGCACCCCCCGCGACCCTAGTGAGGATCAAGCGGTTCGGAAAATGGATGGATGGATGGAACTCTAAGATGTACAGGGTGCAGAGTGGAGGCCAGAATTAGAGTTGTGTGCTAATGCTGGCATTTAATTGTTTTTCAACTATGGTAAGTGTGGTTATATAGTGGCATTGAAGTCAACTGAGGTCATTCTGGCAATATGTGCCAATCCATTCATGTTGTTGAGTAGCTACTGAGGTACATGATAATATAGAATACTTCTGATATTGGATCAGCTCTCATCAATTAATTATGAAGGGAGGACTCAACTGAACTGTTTATAGAGCACTTTAAAACAATTCCTAACAAAGACAGTAGAAAGTACAAAAACAGTCAAACTAAAACTCAAGTCTGAGTCATGCTGAGTCAAAAGCGAAAAAATAAAAATGAGTTTTGAGACGACTTTTAAAGATGGGCAGTGAGGGGGCTTACCGAATGTTCAGTGGGAGTCATTCCAAAGAGAGGGACCAGCAACGGAAAAGTCTTGATCCTCTCTGAGCCTCCGCTTGGTACCTCTAATAATGCCTGGCCCGCAGACCTGAGGCACAGGGCAGGAGCTAAGGAGCTCAGAGAGGTAAGGTAGAGCGAGGCCATTTAAAGATTTGAAAACAAATAATCGGATCTGAAAACAAACTCTAGTCAGTGAAGGTATGCCAGAGTAGGAGTGATGTGCTTCCTCTTACGAGTACCAGTCAAGAGGAGAGCAGCAGTATTCTGGACCAACTGGAGATGTTGCATGGAGGTTTGGCTGACTTCAAAGTAAAGTGCATTACAGTAATCCAGCTGGGATGTGACAAAGGCATGAATTACTGTTTCAAAGTTCTCATGAGAAAGGAGAGGTTTTATTTTAGCCAGCTGCCTAAGATGAAAGAAGCTGGCCTGATTAAATTCTACTCGTATCAGGAAGGCTCTGTCATTGCCTGAGAGGTGTTGAAAATTCACAAAGCGACCTCGATAGCGGACATTCCAATGAGTATTGTAAAACTTTTATGGTCTCCCCTTTGAATGTCAGATCATTCTCAGAGCAGAATAGGAAGTTAATTGTGACTTGACCATCTGTGCTTAGATGAGACACGGGTGAGTAACCCCGCAGTCTTGAGAAATAGTAGAAGTAACAAAGACTAAGGTGTTTCATGTGTTAGAAACACATATGTAATAAGTAAGTTTGAGTATTCATGTTACTCTCTCTCAGAAAACAGACACAAGAGAGGGAGCGTGCTCGCGCCATCATCTTTGGGAGACTTTTGACATCAGCATGAGACCAAAATAGAAATCTTTATCAAAGAGTCAGAGAAGTTAATTTCTATCACCGATCCAGCATTGCCTGGTGGCGGTTCTGAAGCGTCCTGGGATCAGAATCAGAATCATCTTTATTGGCCAAGTATGTAGAACACACAAGGAATTTGTCTCCGGTATAACACGCTGCATTAGTATCATCGTAAACAAGGACATGACAAATAGGTATGCAAGGACATTTCGTAATGTAAGTGAGACAATGTGCAAAGTATCAAGCAGAGCTAAAGTGATCAGTGGTAGAATACAATACGATGACTATTTGTACAGTTGGTGCAGAAAATCATTGGACCATTTTAAAGTGACCAGTAGCAGTATTTGTAGTACAAGAGAGTGACTACGTCAGTGACTGTTTAGGGAGTTAATGGCTAGAGGGAAGAAGCTGTTTAAGTGTCTGCTGGATTTGGTGCGCATGGATCTGTAGCGCCTGCCTGAGGGGAGTAGCTGGAAAAGGTGGTGGGCAGGGTGCGGGGGATCCAGGAGGATGGCCTCGCTCCTCAAAAAGAAATACCGTACACTTCAGATTTGGCATCACGAAAAAAGGATTCGTACTTCTAGTCAGGGCCTCCGTCCGCTGGGATGCCAGCTTTCAACAAAAAAATAGTTGACTATAATAAGGGGAGATGCTTTTACTCATGTTGGATGTGGTCTGCTCGTGTCCTTGTGGCTACATGGCCTTGGGGGTAGTTAAAAGGTCCCGTGGAGGCGGGTCCGCTCGTGGTTGGTCATGGAAATGCTTTCCCTAAGTTTAGTTTTATTATAAGTACAAATAGCAAAAGGGGGGAAGGCCCCTAGTTATAAAAGAAACAGCAAAATTATAATCAATAAAATAAAAATCGACAAATAGGGAGAAGAAGCTTAGTAAGGGAATTCATGTGCACCGATAGGACATGTCTGGCTGTTGAAGAGAATTGAGATGAAATGTTCTCAAAAAGTGAACATTGTGCGTGTTCAAATTCCAATTGTGAATTTAAATGCACCATAAGTTCCAAAGGTTGCGTAAAATGGGGCTGTCAGATGTCAGAGATGTTAGCGAATTAATAAGTAGTTCGGAAATGAACTGTGGATATAGTCAATTGTCATGCGAAGGAATACATTGAATTGGAGAGAGAGAGAGAGAAAAAAGAGAGCGCTTGCTACAGTGATTGACTATTCCGTAACATGGAATACAATTAAGGAACGGGATGCCCTTGTCATGGTCCATCAGGGAGCCAAGAGCTGAGTTGTTGTTGGTATGTAATAATAATAATATATTACGTCCAAACCGGTTCACCTGCGCTGTTTGGTTACATAGTTGGTGATTGTTTGTTTCCTGTCAAAGTCATGAGAAATTTTGACCTGTTGATGAATAACATTTGGAACACGGACCTCAGGATGATTTTAATATGGAACAATAAAAAAATATGCGTGAACCTACGGGTAGGCTGTTAAATTATATTACATTATGCTACATTATATTACATCGGTAATGAGCCGCATCTGTTGGCAGGATGATTTTTAAAAGTAGGAAATTAAAAGACGATGAATGGAGATCGACAGAAGGGAAATGGTATGTGTGCGCCTGAATTGACGATAGATTCGTAAGAGTGAACAGCTCAGAGCGACAGCAAGCGAGATAAAACCCAGTTAGGAGGAAGAAGAAGAAGGAGCGATGGAGGCTGTCTATGAGGTGCGAATTGGAAAGGAGGATGAGAAAATAGTGGGAAATGCTGTCAGGATAAAAAGATGATGAAAAATAAATGTTTAACATATAAATTAATTGGAAACCATGACTGACAGTCCTTTGGAACAACTTCAAAGAATGAGGGGCTTAAAGCAAGTCAATTGTTAAGCTAGATGGTTAATTAGTGAGGAAAAGAAAAATGTTTCATAAATACAGCAGGTGTGCAGAAATAAGAGAATAGAAAATAGACTCACATGAATTGGTGCATGCAGTTTAATTTAAGAAGGCTGCCCATGTTAACAAAGAGACAGTGTTGTGATGTTTTTATCCCAGCATGTGAGGCACTAGTGTCCACAGCTCGTCAGGGCTCCACCCTATGTGCCCTTGAACAAGAGTCGAGCATCTCCAGCCAAGAAAAAAAACACTCAGTTTAACTCATCCAAAGTTGTAAGGGAAAGCGATGATGTACAGTACAAGTTGGCCAACCTGCATTCGGCATTTTGCCTTGTTTTTGATTCATCGATGCCAGGGGTCGGGAACCCATGGCTCGCGAGCCATATGGGGCTCTTTTGATGATTGCATCTGGCTCGCAGATAAAACAAAATATTCTCGCTTGTTTAATCCATCCATCGATTTTTTTTTTACAGCGCATTTCCTGTTCACGGCTGGAGTTGGCTCTTGGAGCAATTTTGATTGGATAATACTGGCCCACATAGGCCGTTGCTGCGGAAACAGGTAAACGCCCCCTTTTGAATCAGCCCGCTCGGTCATTAGCTCAAAGCTAATCCGAAACTAAGAAAATGGCGAACAGAAAAAAAGATGACGAGTATGGTAGACTTCAGGACGAATGGACTGAAGGGTTCGCCTTTGTGGAGAGAACAGGTTCTGTGGTGTATCTGATTTGCAATGAACAAAATACCATCGATGAAACAGTCAAATGTAAAGCGGCACTTTGACACGAGCCATGCTACGTTCGCATCAAAATACCCTGCGAGAGGCAGTGGAAAGGAAGCGTGCAAGCTACTGAGCAGGGTGCAAGATAGCCAGCAGCAACTCCGCATATGGACCCGGCAAACTGACTATAATTCCACTCGTTTTGGTGGATTTTTAGCAATCGTGAGGAATGCAAACCCACTCACATTAATGGTGAGTATTATCACAAAATTATTTAAAATAATACATTCAGAGGTTTATTATACTGACATTTTGTTGACTTCACTTTTAAAATACAGTTTATATATATATTTTTTTCTTTTTTTTTTTGGCGGCCCGGTAGTCCAGTGGTTAGCACGTCGGCTTCACAGTGCAGAGGTACCGGCAGAGGTTCGATTCCAGCTCCGGCCTCCCTGTGTGGAGTTTGCATGTTCTCCCCGGGCCTGCGGGGGTTTTCTCCGGGTGCTCCGGTTTCCTCCCACATTCCAAAAACATGCATGGCAGGTTGATTGGACGCTCTGAATTGTCCCTAGGTGTGAGTGTGGGCGTGGATGGTTGTTCATCTCTGTGTGCCCTGCGATTGGCTGGCAACTGA
Source organism: Hippocampus guttulatus (assembly GCF_054856545.1). Lineage (NCBI taxonomy): Eukaryota > Metazoa > Chordata > Actinopteri > Syngnathiformes > Syngnathidae > Hippocampus > Hippocampus guttulatus. The sequence continues at coordinate 3,150,328 of NC_141265.1, forward strand.
TTCAGGGTGTCCCCCGCCTACTGCCCGAAGATGGCTGGGATAGGCTCCAGCACCCCCGCGACCCTAGTGAGGATCAAGCAGTTCGGAAAATGGATGGATGGATATATATATATATATTTTTTTTCCTGGTCTCACCCCTCGGGTGGTGTCCGTCCTCAGGTCCTCTCCCAGAGGCCAGGAAGCTTGAGGGTTCTGCGCAGTATCCTTGCTGTTATATATATATATAAATGGCTCTCACTGAAATACATTTACAAATATTTTGCTTATATGGCTCCCTTAGTCAAAAAGGTTCCCGACCCCTGATCTATGCCCTTCGCTTCGACTACCCGATGAGTATGACGAACACCTTTGGTTTCATACAGCAGCTAAAGCTAGGAAATGGTCGACTGCCACCAAAAATGTAAACGTTTAAGAACCACCGTACCATTTATATGGTGATCAATAGGCAGTACCTGATCTAAAGGAACATGTGTTGCTTCAAGATCTACATGTGTCAGATGCTTGTTTTACATGATAGGCCAGAACGGATTCTAAAAGTTATGTCAGGCATCGAGGAAGACCTGCTATGTGAAGACAGAGTTTTGGAGACTGACTGGAGTTATTTTTTTGTTTAATTCATTTCATTGAATATTTTTACATTGAATTTCATTTATTTATTTATTTAACCAATCAGGCCAAGAAATGGACGACCCGCTGATAACATTTCTCCCTGAAATATCTCAGGTTCCATGCCTTATTATAGTAGCGGAAATGTGACAGCTCATTTAATGAGTCTGTTCACTATTTTGGACCTTAGAAGTCTTGCTTGTCTCCTTCTTCCTTCTTTTGGTCAGTAGTTAACTATGCTTTTGGAATTATCTTTGTTTCATAATGGCTGTGCAGCACTCGCAAAGTAGTTGAGTGTGTGTTGCTGACTGCACGTCAATTAGTATGGGGCAGAACCCTTTTAGGTTACAGTTGGTTCATGCTAATAACCACTAGATGGCATAGGAACACTAACAAGGAAACAACTCAAGGAAACAAAATTAGAGAATATAAAGAGGTTGTAACTCCATACATAAAGTGCATCGGATTATAGGGTGCACTGTCGGCTTTTGAGAAAATTAAATGCTTTTAGGTGCGCCTTATAGTGCGAAAAATACGTATCTCAGCATTGATTTATTGGTGACACATAGTTTACCCTTGATCCACACAACTGCATTTTGGCTTTACAGACAAACGCAAACTGTTTGAAACCTTTTTAAAAAAAAATTGTTAATAATGGTTCTTAGCCTTGTTTCAGGTATCGAACCCAATCGGTTCATATGCACATTCACCGAACCCTTCATTACTGAAAAATAAAAATAGAATTATTTTTACAAATTCAAGACATAAGAAACACATTAATTTAAAAACTGAACAAAATAAACAGAATTAGTATAGTATAAGTAATAAGTATAAAGTATGCATTTTTTTAATTGTGCACAAAATGAACCAGCTGGTGAAGTCATAACCAATTGACACAGAGTCGAGGGTGTCTTACCCTCCATGACAGAGGCTCCGTCGAACCCCTGAGACCGATTCACCGAACCCCTGGGGTTCGATCGAACCCAGGTTAAAAACCACTGCATTGGACCCTCAAAGGTACAAATTTAACATCTTTATTTCTTACAGCGTATACAGAACAGTGAGCCGGTAGAAAGCTAATAAAGATGGGCAATGTTTAAGGAGATATTTGCAGACTGTAGGCTGCACCAAAAAGTTTTCCATTTTTTTAAAAGCTCACCGAGCGCCTTAAAATCCGGTGCGTCTTGTATATATATGGTCATTACGGTACTATGTCAACCCCAAGATGGCTCCTTGCTGGAGACATGCTTACAATGTTATAACTTGCTGTTGGTTCAGTGAACTGTGTCGCTGCTTTATTCAATAAGTTTTTGTTGCGGCTCCGAAAAAAGGAAAGCTGTGGTGTTGTTTTTTAAAAACAGTCTCAACAAATGCAGGTATGTCTGTCTCCGTGCCTTATTCACTTTGACTCGAGAGGCGTTCAAGACCGCCTCCGAAAACCTGAACTAACGATTACTTCAATGAAACTACGAAAACGGATACCTTAATAATACATCAAAACTGAAAAGCAAGCGAGGATATCACAAAATAAATTCTATAGCCCCCCCCCCCTACAGAATTTATATTGTGATTTCATCATTTGTGAATACACAACAAAGGAATAAATAACTACTACTGACATCTGATAGTTATGTTGGAGCTATGATCAAGGAAATGCCAATGCATTTTTCGGAGGCGGTCATGAACGCCTCTCGAGTTGAACGAAAGAAGAGAATGCACGGAGACGGACAAAGACGCACCTGTATTTGAAAGGAGAGCTGTGGTTTTATATTTTTTTTAAACACAGACTTTATTAATGGTAATCACAGTCCCAACAAATACAGGTCTTTGTTTTAAACAGGGCATCTCTCCAGGAACCAATTCCTGTTTTGAGTTCGCAACAGGCCGTATGCCTCCTTTGCTTTCTTTTGGGTCCTCAGTAGGTGCTGAACCTGCATGAAACTACACTGAGGAGAGACAGTGGCAGGGGAGCAAGTGAGCAATACAATTGGGAACTGGAGAGAAGAGAGATGCGAAAGAGAGAAAGGAGAGAAGAAATCATGATGGGAGTCAAAGATAGAGGAGGATGCATATGTGAATCTTTCATGTTATCTCACACAACCTTAATGGCTATTATTATTTACCGCACTGTGATCAGCAGTCTAGCAGTGAGGATATAATCACATAGTAGGCAGTAGCCTCCTACCCCTCATTCCTTGATTGTTATTTCAACAGTCACACAAGTTGACACGGCACCATGGAATGGGGGCTGGGTTCATGGGTTACATAGTCCAAATATACCAAACATACTCATGACTCAAAAGTGCTTTTGTTAAAATAAACTGGCAATATAACTTCAAATGTACAGGCATTTGTGATTTTTGAATGACGTGATTGTGAGTGTGACTGATGTGAGTGTGCCCTGCGATTGGATGGCGACCAATTCAGGGTACTCCCAAAGACAGCAGGGATAGGCTCCAGCACACCAGCATCTCTCATATTATAGATCCTTTTTTTTTTTAAATTCCAGCAGTTGAAATTGTCCAAATCACAGCTTTGTACACCTCTTCACAATCGTTCTGAAGGAAAAGTTGGGAGCCAAAGAGAGTCCCTTACCCATATGTGATCTATTTTTATGATACAATCAGGGTGAGCTCCACTGTTTTTATCTACTTTCCTCACACTATCTCTGTTTGTTTCTCGCGCTAGTTGCACTCTCGACTGTATTGTGAAATACAGGCATTCGCTCTGCAAACGGGCGTATTAAATGTCATTATGTAGCATTACGGCACTGTATTCATTGGAAATGTTGGAGTCACTGGTTGGGGTACAAATGACTGAGAACAAAACATAGCATCGAGTAGGGTTTGGCATCCTTTAAATTTGAACAATTCCCTTCAGTCTCTGGTTCTAACGATTCTCAATTTAAATTCTTTCCTAGGCGTCCAAACTATGGCCACATCAACATTTGAATCATAAACGTGATTGATGTTTGCTTTATTATCTAGCTATACAGTATACAGTGTATATATATATGTGTGTGTGTGTGTGTGTACTACAGCACTACAGAGCAACCAGTTCAGGGTGTCGCCCCTCCCTACTGCCCGAAGGCAGGTGGGGTAGGCTCCAGCATGCGCCACAACTCTTGTGAGGATAAGCGGATCAGAAGCGGATGGATGGGTGGATGAAATTTTCAGCTCGTACTGTGGTTCACAGTATTGCTGGAAACATTTTTGAAATTATAAACTTTACAAAATTATTTATCACAGGTGGTCCAGTGAGCCAGTGGTTAGCGCGTCAACCTCACAGTGCAGAGGTCGTGGGTTCAATCCCGGCTTCGGCCTTCCTATATGGAGTTTGCGTATTCTCCCTGCGCCTGCATGGGTTTTCTCCAGGTACTCTGGTTTCTTCTCATATTCGAAAAACATGCATAGTAGGTAAATTGATCACTCAAAATTGTCCGTAGGCGTGATTTGTGAGTGTGAATGGTTGTTTGTCTGGGTGTGCCCTGCGATTGTCTGGCAACCAGTTCAGGGTCTCCCCCACCTATCAGCTGGGATAGGATCCAGCACGACCGCGACTTTAGGGAGGATGAAGCAGTTCAGATCCTAGATGGATGGATAGATTTTTATCACAGTCTATTTTTTTATGTCACAAAAACCCAGCAGCCTTTTCATATGCACTGGATATTGCTTGCAGACCGACAAGGTTGTGATCAAAATACCCAGAGTGTGCATGCATTAGCATACATTCGGTCCAGTATGCTATTGTCTCTTGTGAAGCGGTTCACACACTGTGTGAAATTGGGAGAGTGGCAGAGAAAGGCACGATTGAAGTTCCCCGATATCAGGATGAGGGCCTGGGAGTGACATGTTTGAAACGTAGACACGGTGGTGTGGTTGCGTTCACCCACAGTAGCGAGTAGACTTAGGAATGAACACAGCCAAGACAATAATGAGTGCAAAATCCAATAGTATCTATTTAGTGGCTGCTTTGGACATGTGGGAGCTGGCAAATCTGTTGGAATAACAGCCAAAGTAAGTATGCGGAATATCAATATAGGCTGCTTTGCATCATTAAGCGTTGCCACCATCTGCTTTGTAGCAGTTAGTGGCAGGTCTTTCCCTGCAGTACGCCCAAAATCATGGTCACATCCTAAAAAGAAGTCTGACTTAGTCTCCATGTCCATATTTTCCCAGCCCCTCTGCCTCCTTTCGCCTAGTTCTTTTATGGACTAAGAAACGACTTATTTCAGTCTGAAAACTTTGGATGTTGATTTGTGCAGCGTGCCTAGTCGTGACTATGAAGTGAGTGAATTCCCTGGAGAAATGGAGGGGCTAATAGAGGACACAGCTAAATGTCAGCGAGACAAACTGCCACTCACTCAGGGGTACTGCAGAATCTGTTATTAATATGGTGAGACCACAAATAGTGAACACATCCAACATAAAGCTTGGCCAAAATAAACTGTTTTCAGTTTACTCATACCTCCCTTGCAAATTACAGTAAATCATCATGAAAACAATCCTGAGGCGCATGCTGTGTTATGACCACTGTGTTTCCAAGTTATTTGTTTATCACCTCTTGTGCTGTATCTTATTTTGAATATTGATACAAACGACCTTTGACCACAGCATACAATATTTCCTTCATTGTAAAGTTTAATAAGTAACATAACATACAGCATATTCATACTCATGAAACTATCTATGTTATTCATTAAAATCTTTCGCAATCCTTAGCTCAAATAACTATTGTATTTTCTCTGTGCATTTCATTTAATGAACCACTCCCTTATGAAGTTTTTTTTGAGAGAAAGGTTTTTCCACACAGAGACAATGACATCAAATCCAATCCAAATCACTTTATTCATCCATTAGGAAATTCATTTGCAGACAGAGAGGCCCAGCAACAGAAGACATGACCAATCACACATACAGTAATTCATTATAACAGATAAAAACAAACAAACAAAAAAACAAAAATATCAATGGAACTAAAAGCAAGGACAGCTTAAACAATTGGGCAACAACGCATTTATGGTCAGAATCAGTATCAGCCATCAGCTATTTTGGAGGGGGATTAAGGTGGGGAGAAAGGTAGAGATGGCGTTCGTAGTTCTCAGAGGGAGAGAGCTACACCTGCGCCCCGATAGTAACAGGACCTAGTGAGAATGCAGGATGTGTGAAGTGTCAGTTGATGCCCAGGTGCCTTTTTTTATGACTCTTAATGTAAATAATTTTAAGTAACTGCTGCTCTTGGCCTGTAATTTTACTGTAGATTTAAATGATTTTATTGAGACATGTTTTTGATTGCCCAGAGTGAGTTTTGGATCACTTACATGTGATGATATTAAATGTGAGAACACATTCAACGAAACATTTATTGGAAGGGACTGAGGATGGATTGGCGAACCTCAAGTTTGCAGAGCTTACAGAGGAAGAAGAGACGCTGTTCGCATTTTGAGAAAATGTATTCAGTGTTCAGTTGACATTTGAGTTTATGGTCAATTACAGAGCCAAGATATTTGGATGAATAAACGTTTTCCATTGTTTCATTATTAACTGGCTTGGCTGGTTGTTACACAGTATTTGTTATGAGTAGTCATCTGCTGATAGGCTGGCTGGGGTGGTCCATTCTTCACAAACAAGCACAATTTATGTATGGGGGGGGGGGGGGGGTTGGTTTGTTTTGTCACGAAAATAACATTAGCTTGCATTTTCAATTTGTGTTGGAGAAATCATCCATCCATTTTCCAATCCGCTTTATCCTCACAACGATCGCAGTGGTGCTGGAGCCTATCCTGGCCTATCCCGAATAGAATTAGTGTTCACCCTGCTCTGGCTCCCTGAGAAACGGCGCCCGCAGAGCAACTTGACTGCATGAGCAGCGGAGGGCATCCGTGACACAGAGCCCTATGTCTGGATGCTAACAAGCCGATTTTGTTCTGATAACTTTGTTCCATTTAGCGAGCGGACACTAAATGCTGCCTCGACATCTGCAGCGGTGTGAGCCACGGAAGCTGGAGTCCATGGCTGGCTGCCTGCCAATTGTGTCGAACAAAACCTTTGTAAATTATGGTAAACTGCAAACGATTGCCACCAAAATACTCTTGTCCACTTCAGCCTGTAAAAAAAAAAAAACATCATCAGCACAATATTTTACATTGGGGTTTCTGGGGGGATATTTGTTTATCCTCATAGGAGCTCATAATTCATGTCATAAAGTCTCAGACGTAGCCAAGAGTAGGAATATGCATATGAATTGTGGTGGCAACTGGTCAGCAATTCAGGCACGAGGTGACAATGGAACGTGACAAACCAAGCCAGGAAACAATAGAGGAATCACAATGCTTGTCTCCTTCCCTCTATGACATGGATAGGCAGAGATGAAAAATAGCAGCCTACGCCCCCTCTAAACCCCCCAACAAAGAGGTGTTGCAATTTGTGGTCAAAGTCATCACAAAAAGAAAGGAGAAAAAAACAAATATTTTAATTTTAATGCTGATGTAATTTTCCAAACATGTCATAAGGGCCAATGTTCAGCCCATTCAGGTGTCTCTTTAATTTTCTGATGCCAGCTCAACGTGTGTGTGTGTGCGTGTGTGTGTGTGTATGTGTGTGTATGTGTGTGTGTGTGTGATTGGGGTATAATGAGGTAGGGAGTAAACATGGGCTTTATTTCTAGGTATTAGATGTTCTGCAACGGCCCGGTGCTCAAATGGTTAGCGCATCGACCTCACAGTGCAGAGGTCGTGGGTTCATGCACTCTAAATTGTCCCTAGGTGTGATTGTGAGTGTGGATGTTTGTTCGTCTATGTGTGCCCTGTGATTGGCTGGCATTCGGTTCAAGGCTGTCCCCCGCCGAGTGCCCCAAGACAGCTGGGATAGGCTCCAGCATGCTCCGCGATCCTTGTGAGGATAAAGCGGTTCCGAAAATGGATCGATGGATAGATAGATGTTCTGCATAACAGTGTCTTAAAAAGTCATCTTATGTGCCACGTATCACTATCCAAAGACATGCTCTTCACAAGATTGGTGGTTCACAAGTTCTTGTCCTATCAATCATTTTTCATTATAATTTTTGTTCCGTATCAGGGGAAAAAAAGGAAAAGAGGGGTAAAACATGAGCTTGTATTCATGTTTAATATATTTCATGAAGATATTTGATACAATATTGATTTTTTTTTAAATGTGTTAATAGTTTTAAATCGGAGTAATTTGGCATACTCGCTTTGCACTGTGTTGTGAAAATCTATCTACTCGACCTATCCATCCATCCATTCACTTGCATCCCTCGAACCCTTGCTCTTTCTGTCACGATAGCACTTTTTACAGAAAATGTTGCGTTATATAAAATTATTTACATCGACTGCAGCACAAGGGTTAAGGGCTGAAAACGAGCCGAGGGCAGTTTCAGGGTTGAAAACAAAAATGTCGTAACCAACCTTTAGGTGATCATGCTACAGTCTATTCATTTTTCTCATTAATATTATCGACGTCCATTGCTGCTCAAGTCCAAATCTGTAATGGCGGTGGACGGCCGGCTGAGGGAATTTTTGCCCAAAGTTTTAAATGCTACGCAAGTGCAAAAATCCCACTCAAGCTAAAAGAATTCTTTGATCCAAATGAAACGATTACATTTGGTACTTTGCGTTCCATCAAAGTAAACAAAAAATAATAATTTCAACCAAAAATATAAATTAGAAAGCGCACTTGAAAGTGGAAAAAAACGAATATTTTGAAACTATATTTTTAAAAAAAAACATCAAATGAATGACACATGTTGTATACTTTTATTTTTAGTGCATGCTCATAGTCTGTGTGTTTTCCATCGTATATAATACTTTTTTTATAGCATTATCTAAACCTCAGAAAAATCTTGATTCAGTCAGTGGACGTACTAAATTTGTAGTAGCGTACCAGTAAAGGAGAGCATGCTGTGGTATTGATTAGTGGATACGCACACCCAGGGAGAAGAGTGGCATATCTGTGCCGGAAAAAAAAAAAGGAAATAGAAATACAACAGGAAAATGTTTTTAACATAAGCTTGTCACGTGTTTGATGTTCTTATTAATGTGAGGGGAATCATCAGCCTGATTGTCTTTATGTATGTGCAAGGCCTAAGACTGGTGACTGGACTGGTCCTGCAAGCTAGATGCACCTGTTTAAAAACACTGCTCTGACTTTTGATGAAATGACCTTTACCAAACTGACTCAGCGAAAAATCTGGAAGTCATATTTGAGTCTCTCCCTTCAGCCTACATATTAAGAACCTGAGAATGATTTTTCATCATCGCATTATTGCAAAGATACAGCTCATATCTATGTATGAGTGACCCTGAGACAACAGCTGACTATTGGAATACTTGCTCTGTTTTCCGCATGTCTTGTAATCGTGCGCCGCATTTGGAAGGGAATGAAAAGAGACACTTTAATTGGATGATTGGAATTCAATGAGCCCAACCACAACCGCATTGCATAGGATGAAAAGCCATCCAATCACCATAGAGACTAATTTATATATGCGGACCAAGTAAAGTCAATGATTGGAACCAAATGGCTCAGGTGATATAATGGAAGATTTCTCTTGGTGACCGCTCATTCTTGTCAGAGCATCCTTTAGCAAGATAGTCAACCGCCATTTACTTTTGATGCTGTGTCATCAGTATTTGAACTTTGCTTCCTTCGCTGCAAATGCCACTATCAGTTCAATGAATAAGCGGATGAGCTGACATGAGTATGTGCAAGTGCCTTGAACGTAGAAGCCCATTTATCATGTATTTTTTTGTTTGTTTGGTTTTTTGCTTTTGCTATTTTTTTATTTTTTTCAGTTTCTGCTTCCGTAATGTAAAGGACTGTGTGTGCCATGACATACCTCATTTTAAAGGGAGTGAGGGAAGCCTGGAGTTGGCTGCGATGCATCCCACAATGCTCTCTTCCCAAAAAAAATAAAAAATAAAAAAACCAAAAAAATTAAAATAAAAAAACAAAAGAGGAAACTCCACCCATGCACACAGTTAGACTTTGTGTTGTGCTAGGCTTGTGCTCAGCACCAAAAAAAGGGCCCTGTGTATTAGCTTTGATTCTATAATTTAATTGAGCATTCTGTTCTTTAAATATACGAATATACAAAGTTAAATTGTCTTTTTTTTATGTCACTTTGAAAGTGAACTTCAAACAGCATTCTTTGCTACTCTTCTCTCTTATTTTGTCAGACACTGCTATATATTGAGTATTTTGTGAACATTTTATGATGGTTATTTTATTGTGTTCAGATACATTTACAATGTGTTAAACACATTGTAAATGTAATGTAATGTAGATCAGTGGTTCTTAACCTCGTTAGAGGTACCGAACCTAATCAGTTCATATGCACATTCATCGAACCCTTCAGTCATGAAAAATAAAAATTATTTTTTTTTATAAATTCAACACATAAAAAACAAACTTATTAAAAACTGGGAAAAAAAACAATTTCTAGACATATGTATACATTTTTTAAATTGTGCACAAGATGAACCGTGCATGCCGTACTATCACAACAGTCACACTTTGACTACTGAGCTAGCTAAATTTCCCGCAGCACTGATTGGACAAGCAATGTAATGTGATCATCTGGAGACAGTGATGGCCAAGCGGGTGTGTCAAAACTAATTGACATGTTGAGTCGGTGTGTCTTAACATCCATGGCAGAGGCTCTGTCAAACCCCTGAGACTGATCCACCGAACCCTTGGTGTTCGATCAAACCCAGGTTAAGAACCACTGCTCTAAATTGTCTCTAGATGTGATTTGTTTATGTGTGTCCTGCAATTGGCTGGCAACCAGTTCAGGGGATACACTGCTTCCTGCCCGAATACAGCTGGGATAGGCTCCGGCACGCCCGCAGCCCTCGTGAGGCAAGCACATTTTTCATATGTTGACAAGCAAGTGTGAGAGAATATCTTGCATCTAGAGCTGTTTTTCACAATTGAACGCTCAAGGCGGACTTGACAGCACTTTAACGTTTAAGTTATTACTTTTTTTAATTTAACTATATTCTGTGTGTTGGCCTGGTGGAGAGGTGGTTAGCACGTCGGCCTCACAGTGCGGAGGTGCTGGGTTCGATTCCAGCTCCGGCCTTCCTGTGTGGAGTTTGCATGTTCTCCCCGCGCCTGTATGGGTTTTCTCCGGGTACTCCGGTTACCTCTCTTATTCCAAATGCATGCATGGCAGGTTAATGTTTGATTACAAACAACCATCCGTGCTCCCACTCACACCTGGGGACAATTTAGAACATTCTAAATTGTCCCCAGGTGTGAGTGGGAGCACGGACGGTTGTTCGTCTATGTGAGGTTCGGGGTGTCCCCCTATTGCCCGGAGGCTGCATCACGGCCGCGACCCTTGTGAGCATCAGCGGATAAGAAAATGGATGGATGGATGGACTTTCCGCCCCTGATTTTGTTTTGAGTCTTAGAAAGACACTGCTAACAAATAAAAGACAATCTGATAAATTACATAACGGCAGTAAAATTATTGGATTGAAAACAAATAAAATTAAGGGCAATCTGAGTCAGGATCTTTAATTTGGTGAGCTGTTCATTGATTACTCGTGGGCGGTGAATTGGATCTGACGGTGAAGGAAGATGCTTGACAGATATGGTGGACCCAAAAAGGTCACTCTTGCAACAGTTTTTTAATCCCAATGAGTTGTTGTTTGTTTAACCAGGTTAAATAAAAGGGGGACTACGTCGTGAGTGTGTACCAGTCTCCCACCCGTACACTCCCAAGCTTCTCTTGCATGCCTACTCTAGGTAGGAGAGGCATATAGAGCACAAATGGGCCACATTCCACACATCCATTGCTGATGATGTTGAATGAAATCAACAAATTGACTCCGGTGGTTGTAATGTCATTACCAATCCTCAGTCATAGTTTTTTTTTTTTCAAGCAAAACACTAATAGACAACAGTGTGATATTTCCTGCAACATAATCACTGATGAAATGTGAAAAACTCAGAAACAAAAAGTTCGACACAGAAAGCATTTTGGTATTGATTTAATTCCATGCAATTCGCCTGCTGTTATTTATAGTTCCACTTGTGCACACAACTACTTTATGCGACAAAAGACACTGGACTGGACCCACAAACTGAACAGAGAGATTAATATCACAGCTGGCTTGAACACACATTCCCTCCATTTCTATTGAATCATCAAAAAGCAGTGGTGGGCTCTGCATGCTCATTGACATTTGTTCCACATGGCCAACAGTCATGTGGTTGTTGTAATACAATAACAGCATCCCCTGCGGCGATGTTCAATGTTCCTCGAGAATCCTTGTCAAGAACACAAGCCTTTTATTTCCCCGTTTCGCAGTCATTTCCTTTGTTCCAGTTGCTGTTGATTTCTCGACCCATGGATGACAGCCGGTGTCAAATGTCAAAATGTGAGAGGAAATGTTGACATACTGTAGATTGACAATCATTTATTTCAAAGCCAACTGAATGTTAATTGCTGCTCCACCATTCACTGAAAAATCATTAGCAGTTTTCACGCGCCCACATCTATTGACAGAAAGCGATAATTGGATCTATGTTATAGCTCATCCATAATGACTTTGAGTCCTGCTGCTGACAAAAATAAATAAAATAAATGGGTGCTGCTAACACAGTCCATTCACTTGAATGAGAGCGAGCGCTCGATCACTTGGCCACCTCTCTGAGTTGCTGTCACCGGCGGCTTCAGATACGAGAGGGTGTCAACCAGGAGCCGCCAGTTGGAGTAATTATGACAGGGTTGCTAAAATATTTTCATATGGTACATTTAAATTGTAAATGGTGCAGTATTGTTGTAAAACGCTATGGATGTAAAACAGCAAATACTGCATGCTTATGAATTGGCCGCAGCCGGCTCTTTCTTACACGCTTAAACCAGAAATGGGGCATGTGCAGTGGAGTTCCTTGCCATATCGCTTAAGAAACACCTCCATCTGTCGCCCAATCAGATAACAATGACCTCCTCGGCCTGTGTTTTACAGCCACCTTGGTGGTGGCTTCTGAAATGCTTGTTTTGTATCCACACAGCCCCAAAAAAATGTATTGGAAAAGTGACCACTGAGGCCGGCCGGAGCAAGGCTGTTTTAGTGTAGAACCAATTTGAGGACAAGTGTCTTTCTCTACTACAAAGAGCATATTTGGGCAGCATCTTAGGACAATACAGAAATAGCATACGATATGTAAATAGGTGTAATTTAGAGCAAATACTTTGCAAACATGAATGTTTGCATAAACTTCAACTGTTGGGGTTTTTTTTCATTTTTGCTTCCTTTGCTTCCTGATTTTGCAAATAATATAATAAATTCCATTTCCTGTTGGAATGCCACAGATAATTTTGCCATATATAGATCGAGGAGCATTGTTGGTGGTATATGAATAAAATGCATGACTAACCTCCTGAAGAAATATTGCCTACTTCCATTCCAAGTAACGGCTGCCAACAGCTGCACTTTGAAGATGAAACTCATGCAAATGCACCATAGACCAAGCCAACGGCAAACCAGTGTGAAAGCAGAGTATCTGCCAGGGGAGACAAGAAATTTAAACCAGAGTCACTTTTTTTCAGCTTGAGCTAGTAGAAGATTTATCTATTGTCAAAAGAACATGTTTTGGAATTTATTGAACCCATTAGTATAGGGCTCAATCTATCTCAACGTTCTCTTGGGTTGTTAGTTCTCCAAAATCAAATTTTAGCTGTCAATTAGAAAATCAAAAAGCTTCTTTCGGGATAACCGCTTTGAGACAAGAAAGGCGGGAGTTGAAGCCAAAAACGGATAATGACACCAAAGTAGCAGACAAGAATAGTTCTGTACTTGAGTAGAAATACTTTTTTTTTCTTGTGCAAAAAAACAAAACAAAAAAAACAAATGCGGCACAGTGGTTGACTGGTTAGCATGTCCTCACAGTGCCGAGGGCCTGGTTTCAATTAGGGCCACAGCCTTCCCGTCTGGCGTTTGGATGTTTTCCCCATGTCTGTGTTGTTTTTCTCCAGGTACTCTTGTTTCCTCTCACGTTCCAAAAACGTGCAGGAGTGCAGGATAAGGGAGATTGAAAACGTCCTTCCACTGTCTTCTGCTTATCTTAATAGTTTGGGGGTAGGGGGGTTGAGTTATGTAAACATGGGCAATAACGGAAAATTATCAAGCACATATACAAATGATTGCATAAGACTTCCTGTCATTATATGAAAAACAAAATCACAAGTGTCTCGTTTTCTAAATTCTTGCTATTATGCGTGCACAGCTGCATAATAATGACACCACAACGCCTGTGGTCTAAAAATACTACCTGAATAAGGCTCTTCGGTCTAAAACATTCCCTCCAAACATGCCAGGTCACATTGGGACAGGTCACACACTATTAAACTCACGCTTAATAGATCTTGAGGGGAGAGCATCCTTTTTTCTCAGTTTTTCTCTCGTGTTGAACGAAAACCACCATTCCATGACACACTTAAATATAAACATGACATTTAGCATTAACTTTACAGGATTTTTTTTCCCATGAGAGGCTCATAATTAGTATATAATAAAGAAGAAGAAAAATCTTCACAGACTTATGTTAGGGTTTGGACGTGACCCCAATAGCACGACAACAGGCAGGTCTCGTGGAAGCCAACACTTGGCGTAGTTTATTTACGAGTCTTCACAAAGTCACTCAGGGAGAAGCACGAGGAGTCCACAAGGAAATGTCCACACAAGGAACAAGAAGCTGCAGGAGACGGCAACTGAGTCCACTGGCGTGGTGACGGCACAAACTTGCACTGGGGAATGGTCTGTGAGTCAATTTGTACCAGTCCAAACGAGCAGATAGGCAACAGGTGGGTGATGAGCTGACGAGTCTCAGGTGTGAGGTGCAGAGCACCCTGGCTGAGGAGGCTGCCTGGCTGGCCCCTCCCTAACAGTACCCCCTCCCCTACGGGAGCCACCCGGCGACCTGCCGGGATGGGCGCGATGAAACTCAGTGATCAGGGCAGGGTCCATAATGAGCCGGGAAGAGACCCAGCTCCGATCCTCCAAGCCGTAGCCCTCCCAGTCAACCAGATACTGGAATCCACGCCCCCGGCGCCGGACATCCAGCAGTTCACGGACCTTCCACTGGGGGGTGCCCGTCCACAAACTTGGGGGGAGGCGGGGTCGGGGTCTGAGGCAACAGGGGGTCGACAGACACAGGTTTAACCCGAGACACATGAAAAACAGGATGGATCTTCATAGAGGGGGGGAGCTTCAGACGCACTGCCGCAGGACCGAGCACCTTCTGGATCACATAGGGCCCAACAAACCGGGGGTTGAGTTTTTTGTCAACCGACTGAAGAGGAAGATCCTTGGATGACAGCCACACCTTCTGCCCAGGTCGGTAAGCCGGTGCTGAACGACGACGACGGTTGGCACCACGACTGGCACGTTCCGTCGCACGGAGCAGAGCGGATCGGGTGACCTCCCAGACACGGCGACAGCGATCTAGGTGGTTCTGCACCGAAGGAACTGCCACTTCAGACTCCTGTGCAGAGAAGATGGGTGGCTGTCATCCAAGGATCTTCCTCTTCAGTCGGGTGACAAAAAACTTGACTTTTTGGGGCTAAATTGTAACACTTCAAGTAAACCTTTGAGCATGCTAATATGTTCCAACTTGTTCATACATTTGGGAGATACTTGTTGATGGGCAGGTTTCTTTGGGCTTGAGCCCGTGAAAGCCCTCTATTAAAATGCTCCAGTCAATAACAGTCCCTGACAAATTGAGGCAACAATGCCCCACACAGTAGGCAAAGGAAAATAACAGCCAGCAGGAACCCACCCAGACAACGTCAGACACACACTGTTTTCCTCCAAAAGTAACACTGAGCATTATGAGGTTTATATATACACACATAGTAAAACTGAAGAACTATACTATAATAAAAACACCATTGGAAGAAAAGGTTACTTGTGTGTGTGTGTGTGTGTGTGTGTGTGTGTGTGTGTGTGTGTGTGTGTGTGTGTGTGTGTGTGTGTGTGTGTGCGTGTGTGTGTGTGTGTGTGCGTGTGTGTTTGACCACAGCTTATCTACCACAGTCATAATCAGCACAGTTCTAAAATAGTTAATATGCAATATGTATTTAATGGGTTCATGAAATGGTTATAACCTTTTGAGGACAAGCGGTCTTGAAAATAGGTGGAAGTAATGCATAGACAATTACCATTTTAAATCAAGCAGAGGTGCGCCAGGTGGATGATGACGGTCTGCTTCGTTTGTCTGATGTTGTTTACAACATACTGGTGGATGATGTGACCAGCCCCCACCTTTGAGAGGGAGTATATTCGCTTCATTGTCAAATGTATTCTGGTCTAGACACAGTTGTAAATGGGGAATAAATAGGATCGGAGGCCAGAGGGCTGTGTAGAAGATTGCTGCATTATCCTACTTTGTCTGATGTAGTTTTCCAAGTACTCTAACTGCACAACACACAATTGATTTCCAAAGCGCCCCCCTCCCCTCTCAGCGTTATGCCCATTTTGTGTGCAGTGCGGCTCAGACCTGATGGGCATATATACTATGCCGTAACACTTGTATTCATGTTTGTTTTGTGAGACCACATTCCAAATCACAGCAGATCGGAAATGATAGTTGGTTAACAGGTGGTGTTTTTACAACAGCATAAAAGTGTCATGGCAGGACAGTCCCTTGCGCGTGCACTCATCCTTCCACTTTCAAACAGAGACATACGGATGGCAATGATCTGGATTGTTGTGATTGTGCAGGAACAATAAACATGTAGTGATTTTTCCACAAAAGATAAAGAAAGCATCAAAACGTGCTCAGACCAGACAAACACGTGCCACAGGTGGATTTGAACTTGCAAAGTCTTTTTAAACAAGTTTTTTAAAAAGTGAATATCGGTTTAAGATCAGATATTAAAACTAGTGGCTATCGCAATGTACAGACACACTTGAATGAAGGCACCAACAGTGTATGGGAGTCCACAGTCCACACCTGCTGGGACTATTACATGAAGCCTCTGGAATCCAAGCGCACACACTCATATTACTGAAGACATGATGATAATGACTTTATGGAAATGGGCACCATAGTCTGTATGTTGAGTTTATATCACGAAACCACATCCTAGGATTAATGACTGTGAGTCATACTTGGTATTTAAAGCCATTGTAGGCCACATAGGGCGGCACAGCGGTCGACTGGTTAGTGTGTCCGCCTCGCAGTGCTCAGCTGCAGCGTTCGATTCCGTCTCTGGCCTTCCTGTGTGGAGTTTGCATGTTCTTCCGGTGCCTGTGTGGTAATCCTGTTTCCTCCCACATTCCCAAAACATGGATTGCAGGGTTACTGAGCTCTCTAAATTGTCCCTAGGTATGATTTTGAGCGCGAATGGTTGTGTGTCTATGTGTGTCCTGCGATTGGCTGGTAACCAGTTCAGGGGGCCGTCCCCTATCTACTGCCCGAAGACAGCTGGGATAGGCTACACTACAGCATGCCCGCGACACTTGTGAGAATAAGCGGGTGAAAATAGGTGAAATGGATGGATGTAGGCCTCATGTAGTTTTGTTTACTGACCAACACAATAGCAGATGCACGTCTAAATCTGTGGACGCTTAATTGATGTGTTATCTTTCAACCAACAAGACTTCCTTGCTGGGTATTTCACCCCTTGGAGGCAAACTATGAAGTACACAATTATAGTTTGGGCCTTCATAGGATTATAACAGTTCCCTGTGGTGACAGGCTGCACATAAACGCTGTTGTACTGTTCTGTATTCCCATTTCTACATCATGACATCAAAGACATGAACCACGGGTTTTGCCACCGTTTTTATTCTTTTCCCTAATGTTACCTTGACTGCCACATTACTGGTCTATACCATTTTAATCTTCTTTCATGCCACTGTGACCTCCTGAGGAGATCGTATCATATATTATCTATTTAACTGTATAATGAGCTGGTGCATTTCCAAAAAAATAATCCCGGTAATAATGTAAATAGACTGCTGGTACGAGAACCAATATACAATGCAGACAGAGACGTAAACGTAATTGATTCCAACAGTGCGGTGTATCATAAAAACTAATAACGCTTTACAATTGGTGTATGAATGAGGGCAGCTAGCTGCATCCTTCAAAACAGGGGGCCCAGGTTGGAAAGTAAATAATTTCACATCAGCCTTGGAAATCAAAACAGATTTTCCTCTAAAATAGTAGATCAAGGAATCAGATCAATATTTGTAACGCTGCCCCCTGTTTTAAGTATATGAGCCATCAGCATTCAAGGAATCAGTTGGGTCATTAAGATGAGGGTGATTAAACGGAGCGGGACTGTTACGTTGTCTGTTCACTGGATTATCAATATCTTGTTGTACAAAGTACAAAAAAAACCCATCAGATAATGTTATAAATTCAGTGAATTTTAAACTGCTTGTCAGATAAGCATGACAGGAAAAATAATTCTAAAAATAATGTCCATTAGGTATATGATCACAAGATTTGTGTGCATATTGGCAAAGGATAAGTGGTTCATGTCATGAATGGATGGATGCTTTGTATGTTGAACACTTGTAATATGTCAAATGTGATTTAGTTTCACAATACAGTCCTTACTTTTGATTTTTACTTTTGAGTTCTGCACAATAAATGTTCTCAAAATTACAGTTCAGCTAATCTGTTTTTTTAAATCAGTTTCTGTCAGAATAATTATTTTTTATGCTTCTTATATAGATTGATATCTATATTTGTTAGTGTGCTCCCGTTTACATTTCAAAATTTTATATAGCAGCACTACTCATTGGATACAGGTCTGTTTAATGTCACTTCAAAATAAAGTGGAAAAAAAGGTGAGTAGTCAAAGTGTGTTGTGTATATTTTTTTAATAGAATAACTGAAAATATATTGTGGTATATTGTTATTGGCCTATATCAAAGATTTTTTTTTCCATATGCCCCAGCCCTCCCGCATGGGTGCTGATTGGATCCGGAGGACATTTGAGATTTAAATACAGTACAACCTTCGACTTTTCATGGCAGATTCTTGTTTTTTGTAGCTGTGTTAAGTACCAACGAATTTCGACTTGAAAACCAATTTGTCACGTTTTACCTCTTTACCAACACTCCGCATCTGGTGTCAAATGAATCATTATTTTGGAATCCTTCTTAAAATTCATTCTGATCAATTTGTCTGAGCACTAGTCATTTTGGCATCTTTATATGGTCACTGTAGCTGGGGTTGCGGTTAATTGACTTGATTAGATGCCTGTTCGAACACAAAGGTATTGGTAAACATTGTGTCCTTATTGAGCACCTAAAGAGAGTCATATTTCTCTGAGGAGATCAATAAGGAGCTCTCTATTGACTGGATATTGACCTCACATTCATCAAGGGGGAAGAAACATGGTCTCAAAGGCATAGGCCACATATTTTCTGTGTCACCTCCTCCACAAGGTCATTTATGTCATATTTTAAACTTCCATTTGTCTGTAAGTGCCCAAAAATGTGAATACTGTAAATATAAAATAGTTGTGATAGTTCACATTCATTGCAAAACACCAAACTACATTTTGTACGATTAACATATGACATATTGTATGCAGGCATGTTGTATGCAGTGGAGCGTTGTGGTTCACATCACTGCCTTTCATGCAACTGACCTGCGCTCCATTCCTGGTCAATGGTGCATTCACGATAAGCTTGTGATTGACTGGTAATTAGTTCAGGGTACACTCTGCCTCTCAGGTGATCCAGAACAGGACAAAAAAAAGAAAAGAAACTGCATGAACAGATGGCAATGCAATCATCCTTTCTCTTCACGCTCAACCTATGATCTGAATTTCCTTGCAAGACTAACTGCAAACAACGTGTTCTGTCTTTTGTCTCGAGGTCCAATTAATGACCTTTCTTCATAAGGTGCTCCTTCCATTTGTAATTTCATTTAAAGCATTGTACTTGTTCAGTACAGACCTACTCTATGGTATGGTCCTCATCTCAGAATAAAACCGCATATATATTTGGGCTGTCAAATATAGCAAGTGACAAAATGGCCACGCCTTGAGATGGATAAAAACAAGTGGATTTTGCTGATAAATTCACATCCCACGAAGGAAACATTAATCGGAATACCATGTTAAGACTCTCTCTCTCTTTCTCTCTCTCTCTCTCTCTCCGTCTCTCTATCTCTCTCTGTGTAGGACGGTGTGTGAAGACCTCTATAAATGAACAAAAAAGAATATGAAAGTTGTGACAAATCGCCCTGAAAAATACGTTTTTAATAGTAAAGACCTTGAGCACATTCAAGGTTGTTTTTTAAATATCAATGTAGTACAATTAAACCACGTAATACGGAGAAGCCAAATCTTCATGCATTTACTGTACACTGAAAAACAAAATGACTTGAATTTTGGTGACATACTATGAACATGTGTGAACCTTTTTGAGGAATACGGCAACATTTAAGACATTTTAATTATGTGCAAACGATTTATATGTTGGAATTAAGTACTGTAAATCCAAAAGATTTTTTTCAGTTGCGTCGTCCATTTTGCACGTTGTTAATCTTCTACTGCCATCTAGTGACTGATTTTTTTTAAAGGAAAGAGTTGATCACAATACACTCTCATTTATATTTCTATTTACGCGATTTGTCCCCATTTCAAATAGCAATAATAATAATAATAACAATAATACGGGCGTTTGTTTTAAATCGGCAAGAACAGACGTTCGTTAAAACTGCAGACCAATGTAGAAAATGGTGCAAAAACAAACAAACAAACAGACAGACAAACAAACAATAACACTAAATACAAAATTAATAAGTAAAATGTCTGGCCAAAAATGGCCACCAGTGTCCCACCATTAAAAAAGGTCAGTTAAATCGAACAAAGCATGAGTGTTAGACACGTTAAAAAAAAATCCTAATCATTTATGGATTACGACGGTGCATACTTATTATGCGCCATATTATTAATATGGTGACATTTGGCGACTTTTGCGCGTCAGTGTTTTTCTCCCGTTCCACATCCGGAAGCATAGGCGACGGATATGACGTCACACGCATTGCGCGTCACCGAAACGGTTCGGCGCAAAATTCAAACGCTCGGTCGTGAGAAAGCCCTTGTTGTTTTTCGACTTTTATAAAACTTCCCTGGCTGTGACACATTTCATCATATTTTCAGCAAGTATAATACATTTTATGGTAAGGTTTACGTCGATGTCCATGCCCGTTAATCCGCCTGCTATATTTTAACTTTGCGTTCGTGTTTGCAATGCTAAGTATAAGCACTGTTATTATGCTAAGGCTGTTTACGAAGTCACGGTGCTCGCTCGATCACATTTTAAATGACAACGTAAATTATTTACCTTGTCGTCGTTTTCCATTCTGCTGAGTTAAAATACCACGTAGGTACATCTAAGTACAAAGAAATATGGCAACGGGTGAATATGATAACCTATATCATACGGGGCAGGTACGTAGTAAACATAGTAAAAGCACTATGTTGTCTGTATTGCATTTAAAAGGAAAGATCGACCTTATGAATGCAATCACCTCTTTTTCTCATTCAATGAAAGCAGGTAAATGTGGAATGTCAGGATATGCGTAGTAATGAAAAAAAAATAATTGTACCACCCAAATTGTGTTAGTAAATAGACGTGGACTTTTTGGTAGCAACACACCAATAATGCACTCTAAGCATTAATGTAGACCTTATCAACATATTTATATTTGTAGAAGTTGCATCCTACTGGACATATGGTATTGTTGTGCTGTTAGAATAGTTTCTTATTTGGATTCTACCTTTAGTCAAGATGAGTGCAGCCACCACACCTGTCTCTCGGGTACGACAAGGATGGACATCGTCTATGAAAAACAAGGGCCTATCACCAGCGGCCTGTAGCACACCTTTGCTTGCAGCCTTCCCCGGCAACGATGATGAGAAGGAGCGACGTCAGCGCAGACGGTCAAGAGTAATTGACCTTCAAAGTGCTACGGATTCCTCTTTAAATGACTCTGCACCACACAGGTATATTGTTCCATGTAACAATTAGTGTGAAGGAATCTCCTTTCCTCATGGCTCAGGGTGTTTTACACAAATCAAATGAGTTTTCTTCTTCTTTTCAGAAAACTGTATTTTCTCCATGTACGCCTGCAATCTTTTAGATTCCAAAAACAGTCATGTTAGGTAAATTCACTGCTTCTCAATTATTTTCTGCAAGGAAGAAGAAAACATTTTGCGTAGCCCAACTCACTGCCGCGACTATAAATAGTAACATTTGTGTAAAAAATTGAGTTTACCTATTACATAATACATAACATTGTGTCCTATTTCACTGCACTTCATATGCTTGGTGAAAAATACTCCTTGCGCGCACGCTAACGATGAACCGCACTGCCACAACACTGTAGTGAATGTGCAATTACATTAATAGTATAGCCCAAAAATTTTTTTCCCAAGGGTCACAGTCACGTGCCCCCACCCACCAGGTTGCCCCGCCTCACTATCCGAGAACAATTCAGGTAATTGAATACTGTACTCTAAATCACATGCGTCAAACTCAAGGCCCGTCCACCAAATTTGCCTGCCACATCATTGTATGTGGCCTGCGAAAGCAAAACTTGTGCCTTAACCGCTATAATAATAATACATTTTATTTATAAGCATCTTTCAAAACACTCAAAGACACTTTACAAACAAAAAATAAATAAATCAAACCACAGATAAAATTATAAATAATAAAAGAAGAAATGAATTTAAATTGAGTATGTGATTTTGAATACCTTATTTTCCACACTAAAAGGCGCACCGCATTATAAGACACAATCTACAATGCGTCCACTAGATGGAGCTACGCTCAACAAAATGATGAGATGTCAGTAAAACTTATTTAATAAAGCAGCCACACAGTTCACTTAACCAACAGCAAGTTGTAACATTGACTCGTTAACATTGAACTCTCTTGCTGCTGCTCTATTTCCGTGTTCAACTGCGTAACGCGATCACCTTAAGTTTGAACTCTGCGTTGTAAGCATGTCTCTAGCAAGGAGCAATTTTGGGGTAGACATATTACCGTAATAACCATATGCAAGGCGCATCGGATTTTAAGGTGAGCTTTTAAGAAAATTGAAGGCTTTTAGGTGCGCCTTTTAGTGCGGAAAATACGGTCGGTGAGTTTTGAGATGGGATTTGAATGTGGAAAGAGAATCAATATTACGGATGTTGGGTGGAAGTGAGTTCCAGAGTTTGGGGGCAGAGCGGCTGAAAGCTCTGCACCCCATCGTGCTGAGACGGGCAGAGAATACACAGAGGTGGAGGGAGGATGAGGACCTGAGGGAATGAGAGGGAACTGAAATTTGAAGAGGATCAGACAAATAAGGGGGGGGGCAAGGTTATGTATGGCTTTGAATGCATAGAGAAGTATTTTGAAGTTGATTCTATGTTTAACAAGGAGCCAGTGGAGCTGTCGGAGGATGGGGGTGATGTGATGAAAGGACGGGGTTCTAGTGATGATCCGGGCTGAAGAATTTTGGACCAGTTGAAGTTTATGGAGGAATTTGTGATGGACACCGAAAATAAGTCAATTGCAATAATCAATACGGGAGGTGACGAGACTGTGGATAAGGATAGCAGTGGTGTGAGGGGTGAGAGAGGGACGGAGACGATTTATATTACGTAGGAGGAAATATGCAGACCGGCTTATGTTATTGATGTGGGAGTGGAAAGATAGTGAGTTATCGAGGATGACCCCCAGGCTCTTAACCTGAAGGGAAGGGGGCACAGTAGAGCTATCAATTGTGAGGGAGAAACTGTTGGCTTTGTGTAGGGTGGATTTGATACAGATGAGGAGGAGTTATGTTTTCTCACTGTTAAGTTTGAGGAAGTTATGGGTAAACCAAGATTTGATTTCTGAGAGGCCGCATGAGGGGGAGTAAGGTGGGGGGGGGGGGGGGCGTCGGGTTTACTGGATAGGTAAAGCTGGGTGTCATCCGCAAAGCAGTGAAAGAGTATACCAAAATTACGGAAAATATTGCCTAAGGGAAGGTAGATAATGAAGAGGAGGGGTCCTAGGACAGAGCCCTCCATGACCCCTGCTCAAATCTGTAGCGAAATCTTTAATTGTCAGGTGTAATCAATAATAATGTGGAGATTTTGCAAAAAGAAAATTGTAAACCTTTTTTAACAAACAATTATCTTTGACTTCTGATTTCACAACTCGTAATCGATCACTTTGTTGTGTATTATGTAATAATACAGTAAGACGATTAAGCACTAAGCATCTGTGTCTCTGTGTTGTTCTGTATTATTTTGTTAACTTTTCTTTTGATAGCGGCACGGACACCCGCAGCGGATCCTCTATTTTTATGTTGAAAGGGAAGAAATTTCATCTGTGCTATATGTTACACATACAGTACATTTGCTTATCCAATC
Organism: Hippocampus guttulatus; assembly: GCF_054856545.1. NCBI lineage: Eukaryota > Metazoa > Chordata > Actinopteri > Syngnathiformes > Syngnathidae > Hippocampus > Hippocampus guttulatus. Next base: position 3,174,349 of record NC_141265.1, read on the forward strand.
ATTTGGTTTGACTGCCATAATGGCCCCATGAGGGAAGCCCTAACTACAAAATGGCCTGCGACCAAAATTAGTTTGACACTCATGCTCTAAATTGTCTTTACGCGTGAATGTGAATGGTTTGTCTGTGTGCCCTGAAATTGCCTGGCGACCAGTTCACAATGTGAACCTCTTGCTCCAAGTCAGCTGGGATAGGTACCCCTTCTTGTGTTGCCCAATAATTATTTTAAGCATTTAACGTTACTGTCTTTTTCATGCTTTTATGATGCAACAAAGTAATGATAGAAAGGCCCAACTGTACTTTATATTTGTCTTATTTAGAGTCAACTGCACTTTGTGTCCTAATCAGAGTCCATTAGTTATTCTGGAGCATTAAAACTCCCATGTTTTTGGTCTTGTTTAGATGATTGGTTGCTATCACATGAGTTGCACAGAAAGTGTAGATTGTTCACTAATTGAAGAGTTCAAAACTGTGTCCAGTGCCGCAGGGACACCCGCTGCTGTGCCAAAGTTGTCCAATGCTCAAATCTCAGAACATTACTCCACCTGCATCAAACTCTCCACTGAGAATGTAAGTAGAGCATATTTTTGTGCAGACCTTAAAATATCCGAATTACAGAGAAATCACCGAGCATTCATGTTATTATCACTAATGCACAGTTTGTCTCTTTTTGATAGAAAATTACGACGAAAAATGCCTTTGGTTTACATCTTATTGATTACATGGCTGATATTCTTAAACAGAAAGATTCGGAGCTTACAAACTTCAAGGTACAGTATGTTGGAGGTTTGGCATCTTGTTCTTGCTGCTGCGTGTTCAGGGAAGGCCCTGATCTTTAATGTATACAATGGTGTCTATCTTTTGATTACTGATGTACACCGAAGAATTTTGTTACATCTGCTACAAAAGTATCGCAATACTGTACTGCTGTGTACTCAACTATATTTCGAGAGTTTCTATACAAACCTTCCTGGTACAGTGAGGCAAAACATATGATGGCTCATAATGAAATTTATAACTGCTTGGTCCATGATTCCTGGTAGCTTGATGGTCAAAAATCAAATCGCCTGATTTATATTAAAAAACAAATAAATAACAACAACATGTCTGTTTACCTGTGTGTAATGCCTCAACATTGATTAGGTCCTCTTATTTACGGATGTAGGCTGGCGATGGGCGCCTTAAGTGCTGGAGAGGGCCGCAATTTTCCATCGGTGCTAATTTAGGGTCACGTAAGACCTCACACTTCCTAAATAGGGTTATGACCAAATTAAGGACAAAATACTGTATATGCATATGTGTAAAATGTGTGCGCTTAATATATTTCATTTTTCCTAATACATTTCTCAATGCATGTGTAAAAGCTCCACTGTCCTGAACCGACAACAAAAATTTGAAACAAACAACAAAAGTAACCACACACAGTGATTTTCTTTCTTTCTTGTATTTCCATTATTTGGGGTATTTTACAGATTTTCTGAGACACCCCCAATAATTGTATTGGTTTGTTAAAATAACAAACTAACTAACTACATATAAAATGTTTGGGTTATTATTATTATTATTATTTTTATTTTTTTTTCCCCCATTTACAGGTGGCAGCTGGTACACTGGATGCCAGTACCAAGATCTATGCTGTCCGGGTGGATGCGGTTCATGCTGATGCTTACAGAGTACTTGGTGGCCTTGGGGCTGAAACCAAACCCGGAGAAGGTCAGAGCCTCATTGCTGTGATTGCAAGCATTGTGAATTGTTTTGAAATAACTATCTGCTTGTGATTTCCCTCATATTTTAAAATGGAAAACTTCTGACTGGTCGATGTGTGCAACTGTAGACAACGGATTAAAAGAGGAAGAGCAAAATGAAGCTGCTGAGGTCACTACCAAGCAACCAAAGAAGAAGAGACCCCCGAAGAAGACTGTGGAGCAGAACCTGAGCAACTTAAATAGTGCTGAGTCCGAGAGGAAATGTGAGGTATTGTCATTTCTACTGAATTTGCCAGCATTTTAAAATGGCCTTCAAAATTGAAGATTCACCTTGACTCGTGCATGTATTTATTAAGTCTGTTTATTTTGAGTTACTATTGCTGCAGAACAACCCACATACAAAGACTGCTGTTGTAGCATAAAATGTTTGCTGTGAAAGCAGAGTTGTAGGAAAATGTTTGAATTCTTGTTCATTTATTGCTGACTTTATTAATGCCTAAATTTTTTTAAAAACTGCACTTTTCACATCCTTTTGGAATATTTCGCTTTTAAATTAAAAAATAATAATAATTTTCACAGAACCACTCATGGTAATATTGTTATCGAGATATGGCACAGCTGTATTATGAAGGACAAGACTTTACTTTGCCCTCTAGGAAAAGAAATTGAAATTTTCAGTTCAGACAAGCTGTTTGCAGAGCAATATCAATGATTTATTTCATTACAAGTAAGTTGAGATAAAGATGCAAGATGTTACAGCGAGAAGCCGAAAGGAAGGGAAGCTCAGTGTATCAAGTGAGTTGGTTGGAAAATCAGGTACCAGGATATTTGTAAGACCACATTAAATAGTTAATGCTCCAAAATTGCTGCTTGTCTGCATTCTCATCATCCATTTCTCTCACAAATAAACTAACGCTGTAGTGCTTTGTGCATCAATTAATTGACTTTTTTTGTTAGCTTGACAAGTTGTAATCTGGTTCTGTTTTTCAAACAAGACATGTTTTGTTGCAACGCAACTTAAGATGAGTGGAACTATTGTCTGCTTCCTTGATTGTCTCACACTTCTTTCAGTCATAAATCACTTGTGTTTTTAAAATCGCCCTTGTGTTTCTGTGCATCATAATCGTTAACTTTCTTTGGCCTGGCTGTTATCCCTCCAGGTAGACCCCATGTTTCATCGCATGGCGTCATCCTTTGATGAGAGTAGCACAGCTGGGGTCTTCCTGTCTGTTCTCTTCAGTGAAAACAGTCGCTGTGAGCTGCTCTTTCCATCCCACATGACCCTTCTGCAGTCTACAACCTCCTACTCTCCCCCACCTTCTATGACCGTCCCCACATCCCCATTCATGGGTAAGACAGAAGAAAAAAAAGTCCTAACTAGTATCCTAAGTATGTCTTTGTTGTTCACCTATGTATTTGCTGCGTTTAAAATGTTGGGGACCATATGGTTCAAACTGTGATTTTTGATGTTATTCTGACAGCTGGGCTGCAGCAGTGTCAGGAGAAAAGTGACATCTGCCCCTCTCTTCAGGACTTCTCCTTCACAAGGTGGAACCCTGAACAGGTCTGAGAGTATTTTGACTTTGATAAGTAAGCATTGGCTATCAGACTACTGTAGTTGTAGTTTGCAATCAAGTTAAAGTGCACTGCTCACTACAATCACAATAATAAATGTGGTTGACATCAAAGAATTATTCTGTTACCTGTCATCATTTGTCAATGTATTCTGCAATTCCCATTAGTTCTCGCTGCTACGAGCTGCCATCTGCAATGCACGAGCCGCTTAAAACAATTTGATAGCAGACCAAACTTTTAGACCTGGTGAAAGCAGGGTAGCTACCTGCTAAGTTAATAAATTTATTATTATTATTATCAGATTTGCTGAAAACAAACAAGAGAACTATCTGATCACTTTTGGGTGGAAAGTTAACACATCAAACCTGCAGATTTGATTCAAGCGTCATTGGCATTTGTCCCCTTTCAGACAATGAACCAACTTTTGGAGAAAATGAAGCAAGGTGAACACGTTTTTGACATCAATGCTGAGCCTGAACCCGAAGCTGATGAAGAGGACTATCCCGAATTTGATGGAGACTACGAGGAGGATTTGGGTGACTGTGAGGAGGGGCTAAAGGAACATAAATACGGTTGTGAGGCCTCGGGTTCTAAAACAGGACGGTGAGAATGACAAGCCAGCACTTTTGTCTTCTACTCAATGTAATATTGATGCTTTGCGGAATTCTGTAAACGTTACCAGTTGTAAGGAGATAATTTCACCAGAAACATTTCTTCTATGAAAAAAATTCTCATGCACTTTCTCTGATCTTCTAGTGATGTGATACCAATTGGAGAGGGTGATATCGCCACTATGTGTCTGCAGCTGTCCACTCAGCCCAGGGAATATTCGTATTTTAGCCCAAGGACAATGGCCACGTGGGCTGGACCAGGGTACTGGCAGTTCAAGCCAAAACACAAGTGTAAGTAATTTGAAATGAGGGGAAAAGGAATTGTCCCCATAAACTTACAGTTATGGGACCAGACATGGCCTAAATTTGTTGTTTCTGGTAGCTTGCAACTATATATGAATGCAAACATCACACCAAGCGCGGATAAACAATGAGATAAATACTATAAGACAATCTTATTTTTGCGTGCTTAACAAGCTTGTATGATGAAGCAATTTCATAATTTCCATTATCATAGCTCTCATTATTGCATTAGTTTGTTATTTTTATGGATGAGATGTTCACAGCACAGAATAACTACTTTTTTATTCTTCCCGTCAGTGGACCACTTGCCTGACAAGGAGACACGGAAAAAGAAGCCCAAAAAGGCCTTTGAAATAGACTTCAACACCGACGTCAACTTTGATACCTACTTCCGCACCACAAGAGTAACTGATTTCTTTATACAGTATCTTCATGACAAATGTTTGCTCTCAAAAGTCCATTATCACTTATAAAATGTGAACTACATCGATGAGGTATATAATTGTAAAATAATAATAATAGATGAACCCTATGGAATTGCCTGGATTTTTCCATACATTTGTCATTCAATAGACAACTAGTTTACTTCAACTAATACCACACAAATAATTATGTTTCTATGTTTTTACTGAACACAACATGAAAACGTCACAGGGCAGGGTGGAAAAGTATGCAGACCTTTGGATTTATTAACTGGTTTGTAACACCTCAACCAAACTTTAGTTGCAAATCACATGCACAACAGTCAGTCACCCCTCCACTGTTAGGATTCCACTGCCAGGCATATTGTTTTATGTTCTCCTGCAAAATGTCTTGATAAACTTGGGATTCGATTTTTCTCTCAATGATAGCAATGCACCCAGGCCATGAGGTACAAAATAAACCCCAAACCATGATGCCGCCTCCACCATACTTAACAGCTAAGATTGAAGACTAGATTGTGGTGCACTGTGGCATGGCAATTTTCCAAACGGATCTTGGAATAAAAATAACTCATGCAACTTGAATCGCAAGCAAGTTAAGATATCCAAATTTGGCCGTGTATCTGTGCATCCGGCTTTTGCAACACATTACTCATCATCGCAAAATAATGTGTAGGTTTTGTTGTAACTACACTTAAGTGTGAAGTGAATCTTCCCTTTGTAGGCTGCCACCACGATCAGCAAGTCTGCGCTCAGTTCCTGTAACAAGAAAACAACTCTCCCAGCAGACTTCCAGTTTACACCAGAGACTCTCTCCCAACTCACTCTTAAACCCTCCATATCGGTGAGACCATACTGGCTGTGCTAGCCAACAGAGATATCTTATTTATAGCCAATAAGTACAAGTGGTGTGTGTGTGTGTGTGTGTGTGTGTGTGTGTGTGTGTGTGTGTGTGTGTGTGTGTGTGTGTGTGTGTGTGTGTGTGTGTGTGTGTGTGTGTGTGTGTGTGTGTGTGTGTTCGCTCAGTGGATTTGGAAAAAAAAACAAAAATTCTTGGTTGGATTTCTTTAGGTTTACCCCTCCTGTATCCGGACTTCCCGTTTGACTCTGGAATCCCATTGCAAAACGTAGTCTTTTCAAATCAAGTCAAGTCCACTTTATTGTCAACTATGCTTTACGTGCAACATATAGCACAGATGAAATTTCTTTCCTCTTAACCCCAGGAGAGAGAGGAGCTGCTGCGGTTACCCGCACCGCCATCAACGAACAGTTAACATAACAAAATACAGTACTGTAATACAACACAACACATAATAGTCATGCAATCTTAACCCCTTTTTTTGCATACACTTTGTTGTTTGAAGCGGTTTTAGATGAAAGAGGAGAGAATCAAAGTGTCCTTTCACCAGTGGATCAGAGACGTCATGCTGAAAAAGTGTACATGTCTGCTACAAGCTAAGTTTGAAAGCAAACAAGAAGCTGTAACGTCCAATGACAAAAAAAGAGCTTGACTCACATCTCCTTTCCCATGTAAATCCGCTTCAATTCCAAGCGGCGACTCTTTCTTCTCATCGTCAGCTCCACAATCCATCCAGCCGCAGACTGTCCAACAGCACGAACATTTCCGCTGAACAAAACGGGGCTGTGAAAAATGCTGCCCATTACAGGTGCAAAAAACACCGGCGCCTTGGGGCTGTCAAGCACCGACAGTCAAATGGCGCCAACATTCCGCCCAATCAAAATCAGTGCTAGTACACGCGTGCTGCCGAGAAGGTGCAACCGCCAAGCACAGATTCTTCCTCTTTGATGAATTTCATGGCTAAAAAAAAAACCCTGAAAACAATCCACATCAGGTCCACACGACGTAACGACAAGAACCATGTGACAAAACACAAAAACAACACAAAACAACAAAAAAGCAAGGCTCTTGAAGAGCACTTGCTGAAGGCTGCCTACTTGGGCTCCATCTTAGGGGGGAGAAAAAAAATTGACGGATTTAATAGCATTCTTTTTATTTTAAACATTATTCAGCTTTTTTCCACCCATTTCTGTAATGGAATTTAATTATCAGTAGCACCTGAAAATAATATATTGAGGGGGTTTTTTTTGTTTGTTTGTTCATTTGTTTTTTGTAGTTATGTCAAGAAGCCCAGAAGAGGTTGTCTGGAGAGCTTGGAGAAGGCATTGGCGACTATGACTACAACAATCCAAACGATACAGCCAACTTTTGTCCAGGTCTTCAGGTATGAAGTCCCATTTTGTTTTTTCTTCTCTAAAAAGTACCGTGAAGTTCAGATTGAAAGCAACAACTTCTTTTCCCCTTACCTTGAACCCTGCAGGTTTTCACGCTTCCATGAGCATCACGCTCGAGCCTATTTTTAGCTTCTCTTAGACACACCAAAACAGTGTTTTCTGTTCATGATGTTTCAGAGGACCTCCATGTTGAAGATTAAACATTCATATTTTTTAATCAAATCTGCAGTCATTGAAACATTCAAATTAGTATTTTGCTCTGCTGTGCTCAAGCGCACACGTGAGACATTTTTCGTACACATTTTGTGGCGTCACTAGCCTCGCTTCCATTTTACGTCATGTCTAAAACGTGAATATTTTTTGTACTTGCTCTAGCAGCTTATTTGCTTTTGTTTTACTTTATTTTATTTCTACTGTCTTTGTTATTCATTTATTGTTTTATCGTTTGTTGTTGCATCTTATGTACAGGTTCGTTCAATCAACTGAATGTCATGGTCACACAAGAAATGTGACCTTGTGCAGCGATAGTTAATAATTCACGTTCGGGTCGTCGACGGTTGTCCTCCTACAACAAAAGAACCATAGTGTTCACAGTCTTTATCCATCATCCTATTCAGCCTGCTGACAGTGACGATGAAGTGGAAGGGTTTCCCGACTCTGACGATACACAACCTTCAGGAGAGAGTTTTCCATTGCCCTCACAAGAAGGGATCTCGACTTATGGCGATGGAGATCTTGTACCTGAACCACAGAGAGTATGTTGTTTTCAAGCATTTTCTCACAATAGCCCTTACCAATTTCGTGTTGGCCTAAGGTTTCACTTTGCAGAGGTGAAATGGTCTGAAATGTTTATATCGGGATCATATGAACCAAAATAAACAAGCTGTCACAGAGTAAACCCCCAAAAATACAGTAGCGCCCTACAGAGTTCATTTATTTATTTTGACTTACGAGCACAGATGTACAAGTATGGTGGCAGTGAACACTTTACAATAGCAATACAGTAAGCAGCAGTGTGTCAAATAGTGAACAATAGGGTGCATTAAAAAATGCACTATTATGCAGTGCTATTTTTCCTCATTGGAATAAATTAGAAGACACATTACAACAATTTTTGAGGGTTGTTTCGGACAACTTTAGGTAAGAATGAAGAATGCACCAGTACCACTTTCTATTAGAGCAGTTACAAGTGTAAATACTTTACAGCAGCTGCCGATTCCATGCACCTTTACTTGATACGGCTATTGTGTCTTGCAGTCGTGATGAAAATGTTTTCATTTTAATCAAAACATGTTCCAAAACACAAACCTTTCTTGAACATTACCGTTCACTCAAATACAACACATTTTTGAAGAACAACGTTATCATTTCGGACATTTTAATATCCAGCTGCATGTTTTCCCCAACAGTCTTACCACACGGTTCTCTTAAATGTACCCTCTAACACGAGACATTTGAGTTACGTGTCTCAGTCGCAACACTAGTGGGTGTGGGTAGATGTGTATGTGTTCAAACCTCAAATCTGAATGGACACCACAAAAAAAAACATTTAATAACCCACAAATGACTGGAAGCTGTGCGGCCAAGACTCAAGCTATGAAATGAAAACAAGGCTGTTGGAAATAAATCGTTCCACTTCATTTAAGTTGTAAAATAAATGTTCGGGGTATTGTAATGTATCGATGTACCTGTAAAGATGTATGAATCAGTCGAAGACAAATTATCAACTAGTCAAATTTTGTTTATTTCGCCAAGATCATAGGTGCAACTGCTTACAAATTGTAACTGTAGGTGAAAACACAATAATGCTGTAACTAGCACACAGAATGTTCATAAATTGTTTTACATCTCTTTGAAGGTCAACAAGATTGAGATCAACTATGCTAAGACAGCCAAGAAAATGGACATGAAGAGACTCAAGAGCAGCATGTGGACTCTTCTAAGTGAAAGCCCAGAAACCCCCAGCAAGGTAAATTAAACTGATATATTGCCCATTTTTTCTTTCATTCATTCATCATTGCATGCAACTTTTGGATTTTCAGCTTGACTGTTTACCATTGTGCGTGTATATTCAATTATTATTATTATGTTTGACTAATTTTCATTGTAGGATGTGGAGGTTACAGAGAAACCTGAGATTTGTGAGGAAAAAGTCTTCAGCCAGACAACAAAGACCTTGCTTCAAAGGTAACATAACAGACCTATGACAAAGCTTACCTGCTTTGAGAAAGGAAAAACAACGACTGACTAGCGGTTCACAAATTACTCAATGTGTATTAATCTTTAGTTGAGTGATGACATGGATTAATCTGAAATTGTTTGCACAAGGCACAGTGGGTGACTGGTTAGTACACGCGCCTCACAGTGCAGAGGTGCAGGGTTTGATTCTGGCTTTGGCCTTTCTGTGTGGAGTTTGCATGTTCTCCCCGTGCCTGCGTGAGTTTTCTCCGGGTACTCCGATTTCCTCCCACATTCCAAAAACATGCATGGCAGGTTAATGGAACACTCTAAATTGTCTCTAGGTGTGACTGTGAGTGCGAATGATTGTTGGTTTATGTATTTCCTGCGATTGGCTGTAAAGCAGTTGAGGGTGTAACGCGCCTACTGCCCAAATTCGGCTGGGATATGCTCTAGTACGCCCACAACCCTCGTGAGGAATAGCGGAGGAGAAAATGGATGGATGCAGGGTTTGTTTTTGGCTCCGGCCTTCTTGTGTGGAGTTGGCATGTTCTCCCCGTGCCTGCCTGGGTTTTCTCAGGGTACTCCGGTTTCCTCCCACATTCCAAAAACATGCGTGGCAGGTTAATGGAACACTCTAAATTGTCCCTAGGCGTGAGTGTGAGCGCGCATGGTTGTTCGTCTCTGTGTGCCCTGCGATTGGCTGGCAACCGGTTCAGGGTGTCCCCCGCCTACTGCCCGAAGACAGCTGGGATAGGCTCCAGCACGCCCGCAACCCCTGTGAGCATAAGCGGATTACAATTGGAAAATGGTTGGCTGGTTGGATGGATGGTTTGCACAGCAGTAAAAAAAAGAATAGGCACATTACTGTCAATAATCTGTCTTCATACCATTTAAATGTATTACTAAAGACTGAAACTCTCTGCTGGTCTAGACTACCCACCACAATGGCTCAGAACCTGTCAATACCTTTGGCATTTGTTGCTCTGCTCCATCTTGCAAATGAAAAGGTGAGTATGACCTTGTGATGACTTGTTTTACTGATATGATTTTGAGTTTCCATCATTCCTGAGATTTTTTTTTACTGCATTTTGAGGGCATTCATCCGTGTAGTTGCATTAGAGACTATAGATCCTGTTTCTCGCATGGTATTTTCTTCAGAATAATTATGGTCTCATGACATTTGACCCGTTGCGTTTGAGTTATTAACACGGGCTATATACACAACAATGGTCTGAACAATGCACAGCCGTGCTCTCATCTTCAGAAAGTTTCAACCATTTTCACGTTTTGAAGTATTTCCAGATAGTCATTAAATATGACCCACTTAAGATGGACAGCAGGGATGAAATTGCTCCAAAATTTGGCGTGATGTACATGACTGAAGGTTGGACTTTTTTTTTTGTTTCTTCTGCCTTTGGTAAGGCCCCGAATTTGCCAAGACAGTGATTTTAGGTCTGTTCGTTTTTGTAAAATATTAGTAGGCATAGTACAACTGTGTACACTATGTCAGCCTGACAGACGTCTGTACCGGTCCTGTTATTGCTGGTCCCTGCTCCGTTCTTTTCCTTCTCCCCCAATAAAACCACCACATCTTTCTCCTCATCCCCCTCACTGCCACCACCATGACTGGAGTCACCCAGTCCCTCACTAACCATTCTGCTAGTGACCTTCCATGGTTTGTCTTTCGGAAGAAAGAAAATAGGGAGGCTATATCAAGACGAAAGACAGCACATTAGACAAAGTCAGCAAGCAGAGGAGTAAAGGGGAGGGTTGGTGGGGCGCAGAGCAAAAAGTGTCCGACTTTGCCGAGAGCCAGAGCTTAATATTGTAGTTATTTGGCCTGGAATGGACAGGCTGTTTAGGATTTGTCCCCAACTTCCCAAGTACCACCAAAGCCCCCATTCCAATATGACGTGATCATATTGGAACGTCCATATTGATGTTTTTCTGTATGTTCCGTTTTTGCAGAATTTGGAGCTGGTGAAGGTTGATGACATGTCAGACATCATCATCAGGCAAGGCCATTGAGAAGAAAAGTATTGTCGTATCAAATGTTTTATGTCGAGTTATGTTTTTCTATTTTGTACCACACCTCCACTTAATGTGTATATGTCGTGTCTCTCAGCTGGCTTCCATAGATTTCAGAGAAATGTAATCAGATTGGATGGCATGTCGCAATATGGAAAAGCGGTCTCTGTTTTTATTGTTTTTGTGATATTGTTGAGCAATATCTATATTTGCTCATTTTTATTTTGTTTGCCCATTTGACATTGCTGCTCTGATTTAAAATATAATAAATCAGAACTCACTCAACAGTAATTCTGTAGTGTTTTTTCCCACATAATATACTTACTCAAGTCATTATTTGGAGAAATACTTTTTCCTTTGATTTGAGTCATATTCTCCTAAAGTATGTAATAGGACTCTTACATCACGGCAGGGACTGCACCAACTTGTGTAGGCCTACCTGTAAAAATAACAAAAATTTCAAGCAGACATAGAATGTCTCAACTCTCATGTAGTTGCCTTATTTTAGCAAAAGAGCCCTTTTAAAATGTCCAAAATTAATCTTTCAAAAGTCTGAACAAATGTTAACATGGTAAGTGGGATTTTATTATCGTTTGAAGACTCCCGCATACTTGCGATTCGGCACCAGCAGATTCACCTGTCTGTGGATTTATTTTTTGCAAAACTTTTGGGGATGAGTTTAGGGGGTTAAAACAGTTCGGGGTTTTTTTTTTTTTAATGTTTTTCTCTCAAATCCTTTTCAATTGCCGCCCATTGTGAAATCTCAAATTAAATTTAACATTCTTAAGATAATTAACATCAAACAGATGACTTGAAACGTCCCATAATGATGATAGCAGAAGCAATGAAACAATGATTTGGTTTTAGTCGGGACTCAAGACAAGCAGATGCACTACTGTATCTACTGTAGCAACTTTGGACAACATGGGACATTGAGAACATTGGTCTTAAAAAAAAAAGCAAATGGATTGAAAAAGTTTACAATTTAACATGCATTAAGCTGCAGGAACCCTCTATGGGGGATATATGGATTTTTTCCCCCTCCTAATCGATTGGAAGCGAATAGTTTGAACCATTACAAATTTTGGAGTCCCAACCCTCAAGTGTGAAATTCCACATCCAAGTACATTTGTGTGTCTCTATTTCCAAAAACGCATCTTTGAGCAAGCAATTGTGATTTTTGCCATGTTGTGAGGAACAGTGGGGCTAACTGTCTTACGTGATCTCGCACCACATTATTGTTGCACATGTTTATTCCTACTTTTAGCTTCTATTTACAATACAATACATGCCGATTTATATAGCGCTTTCACAACAGCGGCAGCTGTAACAAAGCGCTTAACAAAACTGTTAACATAAAGTAAAATAATAAACACGACACATAACATAAAACACGGACAGTCGTGCAGTCTTAACCACTTTTCCGTCACACGCTTTGTTGTTTGAAGCAGTTTGAGTTTGAGATGAAAGAGGAGAGAATCAAAGTGTCCTTTAACCAGTGGATCAGAGACGTCATTCTCAAAATGTACACACGTCGGCTACAAGCTAAGTTTCAAAGTCAACAAGAAGCTGTAGGATCCATTGACGAAAAAAGAGATTTATTATAGAAATGTTAAATAGAAAGATCTATTTAACATTTCTATAATAAATCTCTATAGAAAGATCTATTTAACATTTCTTGCATTGCAGAGCAGCCTAGTGCAGTCACTACCGGAAATGATCAAGAGTGAAGAGGTCCACCTGTAACTTCTTAAATAGCTGGAACCGGTTTGTCTGGGCAGGTGCTGTTAGCTGGGTGGAACGTGGAATGACGTCAGTTTGTATAGTTACACTAACTGCTGTAATGAATGTCAGACATTCAACGAAAAAAAGTAATGAGAGACCGCAGAATTTGATGTTGTATCATTTTTCAATCTGAATAAAATTCGCAACAGGGTCAAAATGTTTACCCCTTGACAAAGTACACCACAGGAGCCATGTATGGGCCGCTGTTTTTTTTGTTTTGTATTGTTTTATTGCCCATCATGTAATATTTGTTGCATTAATTTAACATGTTGCTAAAACTGTTTAATTAAAATGGGGTTACTGTTATTTGTTTTTGTTAATTGATCTCATTAAATGTGTGCACCCACATTGAATTTTGAATGATAAACCCTCCCAGTCACGTCTCCAACAAAGACCTCATATAAAGTGCTTGACCTCTCAAACTCAGTTTTGTGCCACCCTTGAATTGTATTTTTTTAATGCAAGAGCCCTTTGCACTGGGGAAAAAATTACAATCTGTGGTTATTTTGTTTTTTCACACCCCTTGTTGTGTAAGGACAGTGGATCTTTTTTATGTGCATTGAAAATGTATGATCAAAAATTAAATATATTAAGAGCATATATTTTGCACATATTTTATCCACATTTAAAATAGTATTTTTGGCATACATCTGGTGAGGAAGTCCAATATGGCCCCCCAGTAGCACAGTCGAAAAAATGGTTTCTTAGCATATTCCGTCAGATTTTGTTCCTAAATTTTTTTTACCCTAATATTTTGAACTAATTTGAGGCATCAGGTGCATCAGATGCTTTTATTTAATGCAGGGTCATCTAAAAAAAAATTAATTCAGGTAGCGCATCAGCATTTGCATCACAAACCCTGGAGATCATGTTTAAAGCTTAAAAATCTGCATTTCTGTGTTCATATTTTAGGTACACCTTGTATTTCATGTAAGTAAAGAAAGGTACATAACTTGAAATTTATTTGCCTCATGATAGTCACAACAAACGGTGGAAACGCCTCCGTGAGGTCATCGGGTCGTACCACTGACGTCAATGCAGGCAAAACAAGGCCTACATAATAAAAATGATCGTTGTACTTGCTTCTTGGGTAAATGTATTATTACTTTCGAAAAACATAAGAACGTAGAGGTGTAAGCAGATCAGAGTATTGGTTAATCGATGACAGGAAAGTGCTCCTGAAATACCAATAAGTAACGTTACATTCAGTTAAACAGAATTGGGGAAACAAAATAATTTCGATTATTTCTTCGATCGGGGAGCAAATACACTAAACCGTGCGGTGTTGCTTCTTTTCTCCTACGAACAGCGAGTGAACACACAAGCAGCCGGTGTCATTCGGTGACTAATGTGGCCAACCCGACACCCGGGACAAGGAATGAGGTTTGAAGTGAGAGGGGAAAAAAACACAACCAGGAAGTTCGACAAGGGGAAGCGTACTGTTCTTTCGTGTAGAAATTCTCCCGGTGAAGAATAAACGCATATACGAACGGTGTCAACTTCGAAGGAAATCGAGCGGTTGTTTTTGGTGAAAGCTGCTCTTTTTGCCACAAGATGGACTATGACCCGGTAAGGAATATCCAACGCGTGAGTTTTCCGGTTACTTTTGTACGTTGACGTTATTTAGAATTGTCCGTTTGTATTTACATGCATAAAATAAGTTGTGTTTGACCTAAGTTGGTTTAGGGTTTGTTTAAAACAAGTTGCAAAGGTCAGATCTCTTCATTCAAGAATGAAATCAACTAAATGATTCCGCCAAAGCTCCTGTTGAACGTCATGTCTTCATTTCCTTGTCGAGAACCAAGCCATTTTATTGTGCTAAACGGACAACTAAATGGACTGGCCTAAGAATTATGTATCGTTACCCGAGTTTCAACTGTCTTCGTTGTGTATGATTCTGGCATTTAATACGGCTATGTTTCATTCGAGTTTGTCGTTTTGACTGAATTGTTTGTACTCCGTAGTGTACCTGTGCATATGTAGTCGCTGGGCCTCCGAACACTTCACAACTAACTGGCGCATTCATTTTTACCATTTAAACTGAACACGAATTCTCTCCTACAGCAATAACTGAATCATTTCCAATTGGTCACTCTGTCATCATTTGATTTTATTGAATTTGGCCAATGAAGATCAATAATCATGATGGAAGCCACGGCATCATTTTATGGACGAACTGACAATTTTAAGTGAATTGGAGGAAGCTACAGATACACCTTGGACACGATTTTAAACCCATATTTTAAAGAAACTGTCATCACATGGTGAGCCATATAGGAAAGAAGCAATTTGTCACATCAGATGCATTCCACCTGACCAATCTGGGTCCCATGGTGACATTGGATGATGATGATGATGGCGATGATGAGGCATTGTTCCACTGTGGAAAGTTGCAGTTCACTGAACGATGCAAAGGCACCAAATACTGGGTAACAGATGAATTTGATCATCTCAAAATGCCTTGACGGACGCATATATCATTCCTACAGCAGCAAGTGCCATCCAGATTCAGTCTGGACGGCATGTGCTGTCTGGAATAATGCTTCACATTACAGCACTGTTGGGAGAAGCTTCTGAGCCAGACAAATATGTTGAATGTCGGTGTCCAGTGGTTCCACATACAATATGTGCTATCCATTTTATTGTGTTTCCACTTGCAGGCTATAGGTAGTGTGTTTTGGATCGGTGGATGTTGCTGTGCACTATGCAATGAAAACAAGCTTTCCGTTGACAAATTGAAAAAAGACTAATTACATTTTTGGGAATTTTTATAATCCATCCATCAAGTTTGTAAAACTCTTGTCCTCATAGGGGTTGTGAATGATCTGAAGCCTATCCCAGCTACGTTAGGCAAGAGGTGATGCACACCCTAGACAGGTTGCTGGCAGAGTGCAAGAGTGCAATTAGTCATAACGTAATTACATTCTGAAGTTGCTACAAAATAATCAGATGAAAATAAAATAAATATATTGGTAAATGCCAAAAACAAAACAATCAACTATTGAACATGGCACCCTGCCTCATGGTTTTAGATGTCATGTTATTTAAGTAGCTGATGCAGCTATAACTGCTGCCTAAAAACCTGAATTTAACTGTATTACATCTGATAAGTGTCAGTTAACACCCCGATGTTGAGATTATGACCATGCACCATCCCACTCTATTCAATATGATGTAAATTCTGAACAAAATTTAATGATACTCTTGTAATGCTTATCTCAGGAAGGACTTAAAATGCCATGTCCCCTTTACAGGCGAACCTAATTTGACTTTCTCTAAGTTCTTTAATGCACATTTCCAACTGTTCAATGTTTCAGTTTTGTTTGTTTGTTTTTCTCTAACATGGATCTTCAAGTCAAAATGTACATCAGGGGTTTGATTCATACACTGGCTAATACATTTTCTTGTTCATTTAGAATTGGTATTTAAACGGTCCTTTTCATTTCTCTGTTTGCATTTTGATGTGGTTCGAAGATGACATTAACAATCGCTCAACCGTACCTATCCAGTGCAAGGGTTCAAACAAGATATACTCACAGGGAAGTGGCCACTCGGCATAGGCAATGTTCACACTGCAGCTCAATTCCATTGTTTTTTCTTTGCTTGCCCTCTATGCGCGATGTATTAGATTTATTTTTCATGCGGCGTGAAAAGCACAATTCCGATATATTTTTTTCCCCTCTCGCTCTTCAAATTCGACCTGTCCTCTTTCATATATGGATATAAGTTGTATATGTATGTAATGTGCTAATCACACATCCTGCACTCATCTGACCTATATGTCATCAAAATCCCAAAATGCACTCCACATGGGTAGTAGAAAGTGCTTGGGAGGGGGCAGCGCTGTCGTGTGAAGTCATCTTTTGTGCGTGTTTGTCAACATTGAGCGTTATGCGCCTGCGTGTCATATCAGCCGATGCGTTCCGTTCACATTAGAAGTAGAATTCGTTTTTGTAATGTGAACTAGTACATAAAAAGATCGAGTGTAGCAAAAATATATACAATTCAAAATTGGGCATCACGCCCTGCACTGTGAAGGTGGCCCTTTTTGAATGTCATCAGCCGGTTGCAACAGCGACACAGTGAATCAAACAATTCTTCACACCCATGTTCAATTGTGGGTTTTTGTGATTTAAAAAAATGAGATCATTCTAAATCATTTGATCATGTCTGTCTTCACTGCATTTAATAGGATATTTAATGCCTTGGAAATTCATTTGTAACCTTCTCCTGGCAGAGATATTTGATCAATCAAATCCTTACGATGCTGTGAAAGCTCTCTGGTGACCGTGGCTTGTGCTGTAAGATGTGGCAACAAAAATGTCCGCATAAGCTTCCAAGAATGTAGAAGCTCACTTGGGGTTGTCAACCAATTAGTCTGAGAATTTAGAACTGGTGGCAGGTGTGAGCTGACTCCCATTTAACATGAGTTTGAATGTGATTGGTTAAGTCTCAACTTGGCCACATCCATCCACATCATTGTACGACTGTGCATACGTGTGCGATTTTGGGATCGGTTGTCATGTCGTAATGTGCCAATCGATCAATGCAAAATAAAACATTCGAGCGAAATCAATCTCGTTCACTCCAGTGACTTTCTGTGCTGCGTCGTTAATAAATGAGGGTTTCTCGACATGTACAGCTGGATTATTTTTTCGCCATTTTTCTTCCCACCCATAATTTAAAATGTAATTTTTTTTGCATTTTTTTCTGTGTACTGTATGTTTTTCAGGGTTTTGGGAAGACTTTTTAGGTTTGAGTGTAATTCCCCCCCCCCCCCCAAAGCATTTCAATGGCCATCAATTCCACATGATTTTTAGCTATTTGTGGGCCGTCTAAGTCAGTCTCAGTTGACTGTGCAGATTGGTCCATCTTTGATCGGATTGGTGCGAGGTTTTTTTTTTTTCTTCTTTTTTTTAACTCACTGATCAGCTTCAAATTCCCAATCATGTAAAGGTCTAGTGTGTGAGTTGTACAGGTTATTTCATAACCTCAACTCAAGTTGATAGAATCATTGGCAAGAAGGGAGGGGAAAAAACGGTAGAGGCCAGTCAATGACGCAGCAAAACCTGTTTCCTTGAGAGATCATGTTTACAGTCTGATGGAAACGCATGAGACTTTTGTACCTGTATGTATACTCTGGAACGACAGATCGCTATCTCATTTCTGCTCTGTAGGAGTCCCCAAATTGTGTGAGGTCACTGCCTTACTTGCTTTTGACCTACTTTGAGATGCCAAACGCCACAAGATTGTCATAGGCAAACTTTCAAGCAACTGAAAGGCCTCTCGGAGCTAACAATACTGATGTGCATGCTGACTACATGCCAGATGGTTTGTTTTTGAAGTTTTGTTTTGTTTTTGTCAAAACAAGGAGCCAGCATGCCCAATACAAAAGACATAAATAAATTTGTGTTACGTGATCTACACGCAGCATTGTACAAAGTCAAACATGAACTTCAAAAGTTGAGGCCAATCCGTTCCACAATGCTAGTGGAGTGTTTTTTCCAAACTGGATCACATAGCTAATGCGGAATAAGAAATCGTCCGTTCTCGAGTCAAACTTTGCCATTAACTCAATGGGCATTTTTGAAATTCCACCTAAATATTTGTAGCTATTGTTTGTACAAGTGTAAAAATAAGTTAACTGCGGTTAGCATGAAAACAGTAACAAGTACAAAACAACAAATTCGCAAAGAATGAACTACAACCACCGATTGCACCTTCTGTGGCATTTCATTTGCACCAGCATTTGCTCCGTTTTTGCATCCTATTCACAAAGGATGTTGCGCTCATGATATTATACCAGCGCAAACACGCCCAATAAATTTGATAGCTCAGTGCTGTTTGCACCAGATTTCCCCCTCACTGCAAGTATAAATGCTGGCTTTGTTCCCTGAACACCGTGGCAGAATCATAGCATTTAGGAAGAGAAAGATGATCAGAATGTGAGCTTGGGGTCCTGACTGAGGAGGTGGGAATATAAATCAAAATGTATATCCCTGAAAATATCAAAACTATCGCCTTATAATTCGGCTCTCATGGACATAAGCCTTCTCTTCATGAGGCAACGTTAATCTGGAGTGCGCGCCTATGGAGTGGAAAACGTTACATTCATTCATTTGTTTAATGTCACAAAATCCAAAATATTGGTGCAATCATTTTGATATTTTCAGAGATTGATCCGGGCCAAAGTTGATGATGTGCAATCAGTTTCATCACCTGCATCACAGCCGCTTTTGGCAAAACTGTGGCCCCACTCAAGCTTTTCATGCCCCGAAAATATTATTGTCGCTTTCCAGGCAGAAATTTGAATGGCAGGTGTCGAACTCAGGCCAAAAGGCAGTCTTCCATGGCCTCAAATTACACACGACAGGGGGAGCAAACTGGTAATTTAACCTTTTCAGGGACAGCGGTTAATCGAGTGGACAGCTATTCCAATGTTGTTTTCTCTTATATTAATTCATCTTAATGTCACAGTTGCGCGTCAACCCCTACAATGGACCCTTATGTTTGTTGCCATCCAAGATGATTATTTTTTTTCCATGCCTAAAAACTAATAAAAACACAGGAAAAAAAATCCTGATGTAGGTGATCCTTATTTGTGCATGAAAGTGTTAAGACCACCCGTCTTGTACATGTCTGAGCATTCCTTCACATTAGTCAGATGTCACAGGTCACAATGTGTACCCTTGCGCGAGCTGGGGCCAGTTTTAATTTGATATCAAGTTGTTTAACAATCCTTTTTTTTTTTTTTAACTCGTCTTTTTTTTCCCCCCCCGTCTTCTGTGCTTAGGAGCGAAGGGGTGAGATATCAACACCAGAGGCATTTGATAAAATGGAGTCCTTAAGGAGTGAAGTCGATGGCGTGAAAAACATCATGACGCAGAATGTGGACCGAATCCTGGCCAGGGGGGAGAGACTGGATGATCTCATGGGCAAGTCGGAGGATCTGCAAGATGGGGTCAGTCTTTTTTTTTTTTTTTTTTTTTTTTTTTAATCTTTGTGATTTGAAGGAAGACATTTGCTTTGTGGACTGTGTATTCACAAACAAAAAGACGCCGGTGACGTTAGTGATTCTTATCAGTGATACCTGAAGAACGAGTCAACAGACGCGCCCATAACTGCATTTGCTTGGTTTTGTTATATTGTGTTCATCCACAGTGCTATCAGTTTTAAGATAACCTCCTCTAGTTTGGCGACAGCGTCGCAGCATGAGGCGTTTTGGTGGGCTGACCGGTCGGTGTCCTCTCCTTTTCGTCCAGGCAAAGCACTTCAAGCACACGTCTCAGAAAGTGGCTCGCTCCTACTGGTGGAAAAATGTCAAGATCGTCGTGGTCATCGTGGTCATCGTCCTCATCATCGTGCTCATCATCATCCTCCTGGCCACCGGCGTCATCCCCGTCAGTGCCCCTTTGCCGCCCATTATCGAACCCACGCCCCGCCCATAAAAACACACCGTTCCTGAAGTAATTGTACATACCGATATTATTTAATCATTGTGCTGTTGCACGGTTACAAATTTGATAGGACCCGTTAATTGCTTGCTGTCTGTTGAAATGTTGTTGGTTCGTTTGTTTTTCTTAGGCTGAATCGAACAGTGACTTTCAGTTTTTATGTGATTGGTGTTTTTCATGATTTTTGGTGTAACCGACGTCGACTGTTCAGCTGTAACCCTTTCGCATATGTCGAAGTATGGTGGATGTGGTTGATTCGGTTTCGAGCTCACATTTTTCAGGGCTGAACGAGCTTCAGCCATCGCGTGTATAGAAATATCATTGGGGAGTCCTTTGCTTTCGTAAATGGGTGTTGGCTTATTGAGTACATGGATGCCATTTTACTGCAGGTCACTGTAAAGAAAGGCTGCAATGTTTTAAATTTGTCGGAAATGTTACAATTTGGTGGTTTGGAAGCCAGACAATCAACAATTATGTCAATTTAAATTTTGTCTCAAAACTATAGAGTCCATATGACAATTTTTTTATTGTTGGAACTAGCTCAAAGGTCAAAGGCATGATGTGACAATTGTGCTATTGGAAATATCACATCATAGTCTTGGACTGTGTAACTGTTCTTACTTTTCTGCAGAGGTCTACTTATTCATTTTGGTATACACAGAATCATAAACCTGTGCTTTGACGCTTTGGAGTGTCCTAAGCCTTTTTCCGGCCACGTGTGTCCTCAAATCTTGTTGTACGCATTTGCACATCCCTCCCTCATAGTGGCTCCCTTGCTTTGTTTCTTTGCCTTCTAACCAGTGAAAAACAGAGGTTTGCACACAGCCATACAGACTTCCGCATCACGACGCATACCTGGTTCACTGTATCAATAGGCAGACTGGCATGCTCGAGCATTTCGGTTTTGTGGCTTCTCTTGCTCTGCTTATGCTTCACCAGTATCTGTTTGTCTTACAGCTTAATGACAGGAAGATTTGTGAGATGTAACACAAGTGTTCATGTGCAAGTGTGGAAAGTGAAACCAGCCACACCACGCCACCGTTATCTCAAAGGTCAATTGAAATAACTTTAAATGTACATAAGTAGAAATGTTCCCATTTGTGTGTACATTATATACGTAAGATTGTCTTTCAGCTTTATCATAATGACAGTCTGTGATTTAGGGGTATTTATTAAATGCAATATGTTGTTAGTAGGCTTTTTTAAATCAATTGTGCAGTTGGCATTTCTATCAAAGATAATTAGGGCCATTTATTTTGAAGAAAATAAAGATTTCATATATGCTTTTAAAGGAAAAAGTTTCTCTTTTTTACCCTTTTTAAATTTCTGGTGTAAATTAGTTGAAAAGTCAGATAAAACTCTACTTCTTGACCTGACTCAAACCGTGTAACACTCAGAGGCTTCGGCCACAACTGTTACTGCCATAATTAGGGTCAGAGCAGCAACTCAACTCAGCTGTATTTATAGAGCACTTTAAAACAACCACCGCTGTATATGAAGTGCGGTACATGGAGCAAAAATCATATTTACAACAATAAAACAATAAATTAATAAACGACAGTAGAAAGCACAAAAACAGTCAAACTAAAAATCAAGTGTCATGCTGAGCCAAAGAATTAAAAATGAGTTTTGCGGCGGGTTTTAAAGATGGGCAGCGAGGGGGGCTTGCCGAATGTTCAGTGGGAGGTCATTCCACAGAGAGGGACCAGCAACGGAAAAGGCTCGGTCCCCTCTGAGCCTCCGCTTAGTTCTTTGTACCTCTAATAGTGTCTGGTCTGCAGACTGCAGGTGTGTAGGGGCAGAGGAGCTCGGAGAGGTAAGGTGGAGTGAGGACATTTAAAGATTTGAAAGCAAATAACGGGATCTTAAAACGAACTCTAAAATGGATAGGGAGTCAGTGAAGGGATGCCAGAATAAGAGCTATGTGCTCCCTCTTACGAGTATCAGTAAGAGGCTAGCAGCGGCATTTTGGACCAACTGATGATTTAATTTATTTATTTCACAGCCCCGGTTGAACAAGTTCGACCAAAAGTTGGAGGTAAATGTAACAGCCCAAGACCTAAAAAGTTCTTTGGAGCCTGACCCAAAACTCAAAAGGAAGTCAGCCATTTTTAATTTCTTGGGCCTTTTTTGAGGTCATATTTTTTAGCAAAAATAGCTTTGAATCTGACATACCGCTACGTCATTTTCAAAAAAATTAAGCAAGAGCATTGTCATGTCTCTCTGAAATACATTGGAAAACATACACTAGTTTTAATTATTAGACAAGACACATTAAAGACCAAAAAAATTGTAAATTGGGAATTTCCCCACTGTGAGACGAATAAAGGTTTTCTTATTCTTAAAAATGCATGACAAACCTCCACCTTGAATTCCAGTAGCTCCTCATGATGCGCTTTTTGAGCGCTTTTGTTGCCTCTAGAGTAAACCCACCATTGATGCCAATATACCATTATTGCAACACCGCTGGCTTTTTACTTCATGATGTCTCCACGAGATTGCAGAAAAAAAGTCATACTGTGGAAATGGTCAAAGATTAGGGCTCAGCCCGAAAAGAAATGTGAAATTATTTTGTTTCTCTCTGTGCAATGAACACATTGCAAAACAACCGTAACATTTTAATTTGCATTTATTCTCAGTGAAAATTTAATTTGTACTGTATATATTCTCAGTACCTCAGTTTCTTTTTTTTTCTCTTATACTAGTTACTGGCTAGTTTTTTTACTGCTTGCAGACAGAGTTTCCACCTCTTCAATTAAAAACAATTTTCATCCATGGTCAGCCAAGGACATTTAATTTATTCCTTCATTTGTTGTTCTACTTCTGCCTTTCATAACTTTGCTGCTGTGAATCGGGAATTTCTCCATTGCGAGACTAATAAAGGTTTTCTTATCTTATCTTATCTTATCTATCCACTTTCTGTCACGCATTAGGTTTGCAAAACTGCATTCATTTGCCCCATCGTTTTGCAGTAAGCCATTAAATCTTATTGAGAGAGAGTATTTTCAAAGAGTTGATGTTGGTACAGTAATGAGAAAATCAGAGAAAAAAAATCCCTGTGCACCCTTGGGAAGTTGCGTCACATTTGCATGAACACATCTAGAATGGCACATGAAAAGGAAGTGGTGTGGCCAGCAGCAAGCCCAAGGGGTGATTTGAATCGAATTCCATTGAGCGACAGCACTGCTCTTAAGCAGAAGAATAATACAGTAGGATAGGCCGAATGAAAACATCTGGACGAACTTGAATGGAATGCGTCTTTATTAGCATTCACATAAAAGTTTCATTCATGCAAATGCTTCTCTTTCAGCAGTTCATTTATGAGAAATCTGCCAAGTCAGCGACTGCTGCACTTCAATAGTATTGCAATCAGAAATTTCAGGGAACTTAACATTATCGGACAATTTCATCACCAAACTGCTTAACACTTTGCGAAAGCTCAGAGGTTTGTTTGTTTTTCTTCTTTTACTACTTTTTAACCTGGCCTGTATCAGCACACTGAAGAGTCATAGGAAACTCATCTTTTGGCTCTTCAAGCTGGGAAAGATCCTTTTCACCTCACCGTCATGCAGTGTGACAATAAAACAGGTATAAACCAAACAATAATTCACTCCATGCAGTGGATATTGTTCATGTGAAAGTGGTCACTCGATGCCAAGTTTATGATTGCCCGCACTGTTATTTTTCTGTTTATACAAGCTGAGATTCTGCTTTTTCTTCCATCCATATTAAGGAGATACTACATAAAAACGTCTATTCTCATGCCAGTTTTTTTTAGATAACAGAAAAGAAAGTAGACCAAGAAAAATCATTGTAAACCGTTTCACTGTTATTGTGACCTATGATATGCAGCATAATTAAAAAAAAAAAAAAACTTCACAACACAAAACTTGGGTCGACATTTAAGAAATTGAGATTGAGCGTTGTGTATCCTAATGGACACTACAAATGCTTTCCATTGATTTATAGATTGATGATATCAGTCATTGTTTGGTGAAGATTTGTCGTTTTTAAGATCAAGATTTTACTCTGTTAAATGGAGAAATTCTGAATTGCTGAAATGTACTCCTTATCAACGCATACAGAAATAAATGACACTTTTTCATTCCGTTTTGAATCATTTTGAGTCATTCTTATATCCTTATTCTATTATTTCAGTATTGTATCTATTTCTCTCTCTCTCTCTCTCTCTCCCATACAGAGATGAGTACTTTGTTTTTCTATAAATATTTTTTGTCATGCAGTTTATCTGAGTCTACATTTTTGGGATCCGCACTCCACCTGGTTCGTGTTCAGACCGTGTTATTTCTTAATGAACCGGTCCCCTTCAAGCTCATGTTAAAAGGAAGTCACCACACACCTGCCACAATTTAAAGTACCGGTACTTCTAATGATTTTCAGCTGTTCCAAAAG
This sequence comes from Hippocampus guttulatus, assembly GCF_054856545.1. Taxonomy (NCBI): domain Eukaryota; kingdom Metazoa; phylum Chordata; class Actinopteri; order Syngnathiformes; family Syngnathidae; genus Hippocampus; species Hippocampus guttulatus. The sequence continues at coordinate 3,199,078 of NC_141265.1, forward strand.
ACCTGCCATTTCAACAGGGGTGTGTAGACTTATTAATGACTGTTTAAATTGTTAAAGTTAGTTTTCCCAACTATTTATTGAACTTGTATTCATACAGGTTTAACCTTTATTCATCCTGGCTGTGACAGTAGAGTAAAACAAATCAAAATAATAGCAGATACAACGAGCCCAATTTCTCAAAGGGACAATTTCGATAAATCACTTCATTTTTGACACTGTTAGTCCTCGTTAGAGACCGGTAAGTTGATTGGGCACGAGTTCACCCTGGACTGGTCACTAGCCACTTGCCAGGCACATTTGGACACACAACCACTCACATTCACACCTATGGAAAATGTTGAATCGTCACTTGACCTAACTTGCACCTTTTTCTAATATGGATGGAAGAAATGATAGGCAAGCAATGGGGAGGACATGTAAACTCAATTCAAGATATTCGACCCCAAGACCGAATGACTGTGAGGCAATGGCCAATCGCTCACTCATGCTGCCCATTTTAAATTAATATTATGAAATGACATTGTCAAATCTGTTAAATGCCTCACTGGGTGGTTTTCCTGAACTTAATAATACTGACGCTAAGAGTTATTCTATTCATTCCATCCAATCAAGATCAACTGATCTTTTTTCTGGATGAGAAATGATTTCAGTTGCGTTACTGTTGTTCAGCTTTGGCCAGACACAAGATGGAGACAGTCTCCAACTGACTTGCACTGAGCCTCAGATGACCAGCCAGGAACCAGGAAGAAAAGTATGAGGAAGTAGATTTTACACGTTTTGTTTTTGTGTCTCTGAGCTGCAATCACTTATAATCCACGTATTTGCCAACAGCGCAGAAAAGTCTGGATGTCTTCAATGTTGCACGTGCAGTATTTTAGAGAGGATCTTGTATTCGAATGAGAAGGTTAAAAAAAAAAAAAAAGTGATGTGGCAGAGGTGGGGTTGTTGTACAAGAAATCCGGCCCACCTTAACTTGGAGCCAACATGCCTGAACAGTGAACTCAGCCACAAGAATTTTCAGACTGAGATAGATAATGTGAACAATCACTATGTTTGCATTGATTTTATTTTTATTTTTTTGTGGCCCAAAAAATAAATTTGCAATGATCTTGCAGATGTAATTTGTTTTCGTTTTCACTTTACTATTCTCTTGGGGGAAAGCATTTAAAATCAGAGAATTGACCTGCTTTAGGATATCTCACAATGGCCAGAATTGCCACAAAAAATAAAATCAATTTAAGCTTCACCGAGAGCAAATAAAAGATGGATTTCCCGAAATTAGAAACAGGTGGTTACAACACGCCCGCCTGCTCTGTTGACTCAACAGTGAAGTGCTATTTCCCAACAATGTGAACATGTTGTTTAGGAAACAAATGGTAAAGCTTAAGGTTTTAGCCAATGACCAAACATGAGTTTTTGGAAAAATGCAAGCTCTTGGAGGGGAGAAAAGAGCTCTTTTGTTTCTGAAAGAGCTCCGATTGTCATGCGGATGCCAGTCAACTACCCATGGATGACAATTAGGCAATTATGGGAAAACATGGCGGTCGGAATGCTGACTATGGCCTTTGTATTGGTGCTGCTTTTCCCAGAAAAAGCCTTTTGTTTGCTGGGTCTTTGACCCTGGTCGCTTTTGGACAGACTCATGTTCTTCTTCTGTTTGAATCATAATCAGCGCCTGATGCACTATGATGATTACGGTATATTGACACACTTAGTGACGTAATAGCCCACTGGCAGTGATTTATGTATGGTGATACAGTTAGGTCCAAACATACAGTATTTGGATATCGACACAATATGCAACCAAAAGTTTCACTTTTTAAGACTTGACAGTCAATTACCGGTTTTTCAATCTGAAATGCAAAGAGATCCCAGGATGCTGGATTTCCTCCCTGGTGATGCTCTGCCAGGCCTCTCTTGCAACTGTATTCAGTTCGGTTCCTGCTTGTTGTTCCTTGGGCATTGTCCCTTCAGTTTTTTCTTCAACAGTCAGATTCAGGTCAGGTGATTGACTTGGCGATTTTATAAGATTCCAATTTTTCACCTTCAAAAATTCTACGGTTTATTTTGCAGTATGCACTTTTTTTTGTTTTGCATTATGCACTAAGATAGTTTGTCAGATGACTATGTGACTACACTATGGCGTACTATTGTATGGTATAGTAAGCATAGTAAGTTACAATTAGGTAGAAATACAGTTTGTTTTAATTATAGCAACAGACAAACCCAAAGGAGGAAGGAATAAAACGGCATTTTTGATATATATGCTACAAATAACGAATGGCAATATTACCGTAAGTGTATTGAAGACACTGGTGAGTGTTTTATTAATCCAACAAAATAAACCATGGGGTTAACATGATCATAGATTTGAAAAAAGAAAAAAGTAGAAATTGTATTCCATTGCCCTCTTTTAGATCTGGCTCCTGCTATTCTAATTTTATTATTTGAGTCCAGTCCCACGAGTGACATTCTAAATATAAAAGCATTGCAAACAGCCTCTTGGAATTCCTGTTCATTATTTTTCTTATGACAAATTATTCACCTTTGACGGGCCCCTAAAGCCGCACCATTTTTTTTTTCAAGCGTCAATATCCTGGTGAAAATGTATGTATTTTAGGAGTCCCCAAAACACGCCCCACTCCAAAACCCACTCAGTGGTGCCCCTTGGAAAGGTAGAAAAAAAAAATCTGCCCTGATCACCGGTTTCAACAATTCACACAAACTTCAGTGGACATGTACTGTATTATCACATCAGGTCACGAGAAAAAGTTTCAAGCATCACTTCACCACATTGAACAGGAAGTTGGCCATTTTGGTTTGAAGTACTCATTTGGGGGCGAATTCCACTGCAGGTAGTATGACGTACTCCATTAATCAATCAATTTTCTGTTGGGGTTGTTCTCATAAGGTTGCCCGTGGGCTGGAGCCGATCACAGTGGTTTTGAACTTGGAAGGATATTAGAGAAAACACACACAAGCATGGGAAGAAGATGCAAACAATGAAGGCCGGAGATGACATTCAAACCCAAATCCTCAGAACTGTGAAGCAGATGTGCTAATCACGAGGCAACCATGCTGCCACTTTGACAAACCCAGATGACTTACTTATAGTTGAACAACAAAAGTGGGTACCTGGACTCACTCTTCCATGCTCTCTACTTTATTATTATTGTTATTATTATTATTACTAAGTCAGAATGTGTAGGACTGACAATGATTTTCCATAACAGTACCAAATTTGTCCTTCATAGCATGTGTTTCATCTTATCCTTCAATCCATATTGGATGAACCGAAGAAAGCAGGAAATAATATGAATTGCTTATATGAGTGACAGACGTTGTCAGGGGCACTGCCAGATTTTTCGGGCCCCATGAAAAACTATTCCTTTTGGCCAAATCCAGTGCCACAGATTAAAAGACAATACTATTTTCTAGAGCCCTTATAGAATCAACATCATTTTGCTCCCCCTCACAACACTCTTGGTTGTGCCTGTACTTTATTTAATGCTAACTTCTAGTCACAGTCATTGTGACGCAGTGCGTGTTTAGATGGGGATTTTATGACTCATAAGGGAGGAGAGGCAGTCCCCTTTTGTAGTCTTGTGCTGCACATAAGGGAAGAACACCAATAATGGTCACTCATCATGCAATAATCTACAGAAAGTTAGAGGGAGGTCTGCTGCATTTCAAGTTTCATAGCATGTTTTAATGATTTAAAAAATGCATGTTGCCGATATAATGCAAGCATACTGTTTTGCATGTACTATCATAGTAAAAAGTTGAGAATGTTTCATGTGTTTTCCCTATTTTAATACATTCACTGCTGTGTGACCGAATTATGCTAAACTATATTTCAGTTTGGACAGAGGGCCGGTATGAATTGTTTATTCACATAAAAGATACTGGTTATAGTACCTGTATAACTGAGCACTATCTGTCACAGATAAACATGAAACTAAAAACCATTTCAATGTACAGTATGTAATCAACTACCACAGGGGGGGTCAAACTCATTTTAGTTGCGGGCCACATTGTAATTGCAGTTTCCCTTGGAGGGCCGTGATGAATTTTGGGAAACCATATAAATGTTTAATCACCTCCTCATATTACATATACAGCGCACAACAATTTAATGGATACTGTAGCTAGTTTTAAAATCAGAACTCAAAAATAATGACTGTTGTTGTGGATTACATATGACAATTTGAAATTTTGGTTCAGACAAGCATCGTGGAACTTGACATGCTTGGTTTGATTTCGCGGGCCACATAAAATGATGGGCCTTGACTTTGACACCTGTGAACTACCATATTATTACCTATTTTATTAAATCATATGCAACTCCCCCCGGCTTTTGATCATTTATGATTTACCAACAAATTAAATTTAAAATTGGTGGTCATTGAAAATAGTGTTCAATGTATGGTAAGAAAGGATTTGAAGGGGTAATTGGTCATAATACATGTGAAGTGTCTGGAAAAGTTATATGAAATACATTAGCAAGAGGCAAAGTAGACACACTTTATCGTCTTTAGTGGACCAAAAAAAATGACATCGTAGCCCATATGTGGCCCCCGGGTCTTCTGTTTGATAGATTTCTGCTGAAGGAATGTCAGACTAAGTGCTGATGCATTTAAGTACCCCTGGAAATTATGCATTCGCTATCAATTCACTGGTACTTGGTGGGTCGATTAGCGAAAGTACAGCCCAACAAGCTTTTTGTGATACGTTCATTAGGTTAAATTACGATGCGATGGGTTACCGGGGTATTTTATAGCGTTAATTATCAACTCGTCATGAACGCCCTTGATACATTTGCATTTGCTCGGGTAGTCGGACACAGATATAATCACCAGACTATGACAGACATTTTAAAAATAGGTCGTTACCTCGGGGTAACCATTTTAAACAGACCCGCATTTTAACTATATTTAGCAACTTCGGGTATCTCCGGCCTCATCTAAAAATTCAGACGTTACCTTGTTCTACATCGTTACGAGTATTTCCGTCTTCGTATAAGATTCAGTTATACAAAGAAAACAAACGATCACACAAAGAACATCGTTTATTTAATCAGGACGAGGTGTTTGTCCAATCACATGAACATGTCATAATTCCCGGGGCTACCTGAACGCATCTGTTAAACAGCGCCAAGTGGACTCGGGTGTCCGAGAACTGCCGCCTGAGCAAAGTTGAAAGAAGGAAACTATTGAAAAGAAAGCCGAACAGAGGGAAGGGAAAGTCCTCAAACGCACCGCGACCTTCGTAAAACGCCGAGTCTTCCTTATGTGTTGCTTCCTGTTCCCAGGGCTGTTATAAAGCTTCTCGCGAGCAGTAAATGCAGTCGATCCGGGACAGCTGCCGCACCACCACAGCCAAACACAGACGCCAGCGAAATGGTGAGTCGGTGGCTGTCAATTGTTAACATTTACCTGTACTCTACCTGCTGTCTCACGCCAAGGGCACTTGTTTTATTGGGAAAAACTGATAGGCTCCCCCACTCCCTTCAATGTCTTTTAATCATGTTTGTAACTCATTAAGCGACACAAAAGAGTCGCTTAATGAGTTACTGAAGCAACATCGTTTGGTATTAGGAAATTCATGAAAAGGGGAGAACTTCAAAAGTCACTGTAACTGTCCGTTTCGTATTTTTTTTTATTCACGTACCATATCGTGGCCACCATTGAAATACAGTAACGTAGTAGGCCTAAGTGCTCAGCAGAAACAGGTTTTATTCCTAAAAACTACATTTGTTATTGTAAACCACTGTAACATGAACACTGCACTAACATAGAGGAAAATAAAAACAGCACTGGAATGGTTCAATGAAAATGTATCGAATACTTTATAAATATTTAGAAACAAAGGAGTGTTAGATACAATTTAACTCAACTTAAAGAATGTGTAGTAAATAAATTTATAAAATAATCTACATGAAAAGTTAAAAAAAATACTCTTTTGGATTTTGTATTGAAAAAAAGGCTGTATTCAAAGCTACAAGCTTCATTCGAGCATGTTCCGTACTTGCATTCATTTGTTTTTTTTTCAGATATTTGTACTTTAGTATTTATTTTGTGATTACTCTCCCTACTTTTACTCGCTATATTTGAAATCACATATCCATACTTTTCAAAACAGGCTTGTTGCAGTTTTCAACTGACAGCGTAAAAAAGTCAAGCACAGTTGAGGTCTTGATTGTTTGCTTTTGAGTGATTAAAATATTGGAAACAAGGCAGCAGATACAAAGAAGCAAGATATTCATTTTCCACAGTTTTTTGAATGAGAATTGTTGGAAGTTGTCAATAACAGGAATTATTCATTACAAAGGTGTTGTGACTGGTTACAGCCTAAAAAACACAAGTAAAAATTCTCTAATCAGAAAAAAACCCCATACAAGTCAAGTAATTTTTTCAGATGATATTATTGGCTAATTTATCATGTTTTTGATACCCAGTTCACAACATTAGCAAAGCTCAGGGAATGTGTTTGTCACAACATGCAACATCTAATGTGATGTTGTTTTCTTCTCGGTATGAGCTCTACAAGTATTCAAAGAGGAAAACAATTTAGCTTACAGTACTTAAGTACACAACTTGTCTCAGTACTTCTACTTTGACCAGCGTGTTTTTTTAGACAAGTATTTATACTTTTACTTCAAGTAAGTAGAGTGTGAGTACTTTTTCCACCTTTGCTTTCAGTCAACACCGATTCTTATTACTATTAGGTCATAACACTGATGATATGAGTGGTACTAGGATAGTAGCATTCCATTCTGTCACGGGCATGAAATAACATGATGCGGGTGTGGTTTCCTTGGACACGCAGAATTATGGCAGGTAATGTTGGCAGCAGGGACAGAGGGAGGAAGCAAAGGAAGGAAGCAAGGACGGGAACTGGAATGGGCAGCAGTTGCCAGCTTCAATTAAAACGGGCTATTGTTCTTTTATTGCTGCCATTTGGCTGTGGTAACATAGTGGAAAAAATGGCACCGTGAAGGCTTCGGTTCATTTCATCCTAACATTTATAAGCGTCAGGTTTACTCGTGTTGGCCAACGCCGTTGGTTTGTGGCAGGAAATGACACTGAATTATGAACTGTTTTGCTGCTCTAGTTTCCTGTCACTGTCAACTTCTAAGATGTCGGCTTCCTCTCTTTCTCACAATGCAGATGTCAAAGGGTCGTCGTACTAATTACACTTTCAGTGCTCCCATCGCAAGTTTTCGGAAGACATTGCCAACCTCGTCACCTGTTGTTGTTAACACTGTGCAGAGGAGTGAGAAAACTGGTTTAACTTCATTTTGATGTCTTACAACATTAGTTTTTCCCTTTAAGCTTTTACTTTTTCAACCAACATTGATGAGGCCTAGCAATCATAATTTAATGCCTTTTTGGTTTTGTGAAAGATGCTTATTTCCTACTTCAACATAAAATTGAATGGTTGTTATTCGAGAAGTAGAGAAAAGGGTGCGCAGGAATACGATGTTGCTTTTACCTTCGATTAATGACTGCACGGGCAGGATGGGATTTACTCTTAGGGTTGAGTCCAGTTATGAAAAGTAACACCGGGCAGATAAACGTTTTCTGACATGGAATCTGAATTGTGGTCATGGTTATGAGAGAATTCTGTGTGAAGGAACTCTCGTTCATGAGGTATTGGGAGATGCTGCTAGCCGATCACAGTGATGTCATTGCCAGGAGCATTCTGGAACCATTCAAAAATGGAGTCCAATTTTTGGTTTCCACATTGGATGTTTCAAAATGTGGACATCACAGTACAATGTACAGTATAATGAAGACGAGCGCTAAAGAAAATGGATGGACAGAGGACACTATGACCTCAAGTTAATTATTGATCATTGAATACAAGATAAACATTGTGTCGTACCATCTATCCATCAATTTTGTACCGCTTTCATATCCTGAACCATGCAGCGAACTTTAGAGTGAGATACACTGGCTCGACTGTTATGCATCTGATGTGCCAACTTAGCATGAATGTTATGTGAAAGCTACAGAAAGGCAAGCTTAGTTGAGTATTGTAGTATAGTGCTGTGTTGTAGCAACAATCCACTCTTCCAGTGTGTTGCCCAGTAATTGTTTTCCTATGAAATATACTGTAGTACCTAATATTTATGGACAGACTAAAATTCTGCTGCAATCCATTTTCATACTGTACTTGGATTCATGTATGAAATTTGGATTTTTGGTGTCTGTTTGTCTCCATTAGCAATCTTTGCCAAAACTCTGCATTTGAAAGTGCTTTCGTACGCAAAATATGTAAGGGAACTGATCTAAGAAAGATTAAAGAAAGGAATACACAAGTCATCTTTTTTCCCTCCCATCTTCTTTAGTAGTTGCTTCATTTGCCAAATGAGCAGACTAACCGGCCATGTGTCTGTATCCGCGCTGTGTGTGTGTTTGCGAAGCAGAATGGGAAAAACCGATTGCAGCAGGCCCAGGAGGATGCGGAGGAGGTGAAGGACATCATGCTGGACAACCTGAACAAAGTGGATGAGAGATCTGGAAAACTGGGTGACCTGGAAGACAGAGCTGATGAGCTGCTAAGAAAGGTTGGCAGGCAGGCTTCCCAAAAGTCATCACTATTCATTTTGTTTTGTACCGCACTACTTCCGCTTTTCATTTGTAAAATTCCTTTGGTTAGTGATGTAATGGACCCCTTCCGCGGGTATCCGTGTATCCAAAAAGAGACATGTCAAATTGATTGTTTATAAATACAGCTAAGGTGGAGCTGGAGAGGAAAACAAATGTACAATTTACATCCTGATTGTGCTTTATGGTGCTATTTTTGGAGAGGTATTTCCTTTTGTTGAGATGAAGTGAACGGGTCTCCCTGGGTATAACCGAGCAAGCGCAGGATATGCCATGAGGCCAGTGTTCGTCCGGGGGTCAACGGGGGGGTCACATCGTTCCCACATCCCCTGTTGGGTGGTGTTATGTCACAATATTGGACAGGGCAGATCACATTTTTACACTCAGAGAGTCTTTGAGATCACATGGATAAGGAGCACGGCTCCTCGGGATCACACCAAAGTTTTTAGGTTTTTTTTTTTTATTTCCAATCCCCCTCAACTCAACAGTGGCTCCAATGACTCTTGCTTACGGTAATAATAAAAAATAATGCTTACAATAATCTCAGCATCACAAAGCATTGCCGTGACTTTGCTTAGTGCACATGTTGTAATCTTTTACAACTAAAAACAGTTCCCAGGTGTTTGTGTTGCACAATATGTCCATGCTGCCTGAAATTGGACGGTTTGAGAGGGTGGTCCTGTCTCATGTGACCCCACCCTACACCTTATACGCTGAGCCAATGGCAAGTATGGATTTCGTTACTCTGACGATCAGGGGTGGGGCTAGACAAGCAAGTGGCATCTATTTGTGGTAGCGGCGCCGAATACAATAAGTCTTTTCACACATGGAGGCAGCGATTCACACACTACACTGTGTATATGTGGCGTTCAGACACATCACTAAACACAAATAAACAAGCCTCCTCGTCAACAACTTCATGACTTTACGTCCGCGACTTGTAACTCAATATACTCATAAACTTGAAAGGGCAATCAATGTTTAATTGAAAAGCAATTTATGAGCAACAAACATCCATCCGTCCATTTTCTCATCCGCTTATCCTCACAATGGTTGGGGGCACGCCAAAGCCTATTCTAGCTATCTTCGGACAGTAGACGGGAACTCCCTGAACTGATTCAACAACAAACAAACAAACACAATTTTTTTTTTGTTACTTGTTAAAAAAATGTGTGCCTTTAAAGGGTGTGGTGTAGTGAGTGGCATCAAGTGCTGTGTGAGCATCTCTGCGTGAGTTGTGCCCTTCATGAGCTCCTTGCGAGTGTTCTCATTTTCCATTTGTGGGTTTGACCCTTTGTCTCATTCAATAAATGATTGAAAGTGCATCGGTGACTGTTGCTCTGCTTGCCACCAGGCGAAGGCATTACACAAGAGTAAGAAAGAGAAGTATTGTATGCTAATGAGTAGATTTTCTCAAAAGCTTAACTTTGTGTGCATTATATTGATGATTAACCTCAAACTGTATTGATTTCTGTGTTAACTTTAAATAAATGTACAGATAAACGCAGGTAATTATTTATTCTGTTTCAGATTTTTGATTTCATAGAATTAAACATTTCTTTAAGCCTACTGTAAACACAAATGTGTTTTGGCCCATCTGTTTTTTTCTACACGCACGCGCACACACACACACACACACACACACACACAATTATCTCTCTCACTCTCTCTCTCTCTGTCTGTGCGTATATCCGCATTAGAAAAAAAAATTCAATCGATTTGACAGAGTCATCTTACTGAATTCATACACGAAGGCATTGTCCATTGATTTGATTTATAAGGTAAACGTCATCTCGTGGATGGGCGGGCCTGTTGGTGGTTCAAGCTGTTGCTGGATTGCAGTTGGTGTATTGACACATCGAGCTGAAAATCGGCATTATTATCGATGCCAGTTTTTGGGCAATGTAGTGCATTGTGCTGGACCCGTAGCCAATCATTTTCCTCAACTGCATATGCGAGTGAGAATAAATCCCAGTTGTTGAACGTCTTTCATAGAAAATTCAATTTGATTTCCCTTTGATCGTGTCGGACTGTTTCCCGTTAAATGTTTCATCAGGAAGCCGTTTTTGGTCAAAAGCCCAACACGTGTGCTTTCACAACTCTTCCAGCAACAGTTGTTTGTTTGTTAGCCAGGCTTGCATCAAAAGGCAACATCAATATAACCTTCTATGTCTCTCTTTGTTTTTATCCAGAGTAGAGCCTTTGAAAAGAAATCCAACCAGGTGAAGGAAAAAACAAGATGGAAAAATAAGAAGGTGAAAATAGCCTTAATTGCAGTTGCAGTGGTCGTGGCCCTCATCATAGTTGGAATCATCATATACACTGCAACATAGCACACTCCTGCCTGCCTGCCTGCCTGGATGGATAGATGGACGCAAAGTGAGAGAATGGGACTGTGCAACCTGATGCAGACTAAGATAAAATGTCTAGGAGCATTTTGCTTGAATGGTGATGTCTGTGCTTGCTCTACATTTAGGTATATTTATGGGACTCTCTGTCAGTCTCGCTCATTGGTAAGAGATTATGGTACCATTAATAGCTGCTTCTTTTCTTTTTCCACAATTTGTTTCCAATTATGTTGCATCCAGCCCATGTTGAAAAGAAAGATGCTAACTTTGACAACTTTAACCATAGTTTGTTACGGACCTGTATCAATTGTCCACACCTATGTAGAAAAGAGATTTTTACTTTGAACACTGTTTACTGTACTGGGTTTTTGTAAGTTATCAAGTGACTCCCTGCATAAAATGTCGAGACCAACCCGGGGCAGTTATTTGATTTATTTATTTATTTCAATTCCATTTCAATTCATGCACATTTGGGAGCTTTGAGGGCAAACCGTTTTGGGGACACTATGACAGTGACCACTGGTGGCTGATGTTCATACTGTACTTGATTAAATTCTCCAAAATCAGAGTGCATCATGTCAACTCGAAAATTACCATTCTTAATGCACTGGCTGGTTCCCTCTCGAGGTTAAACTGATATCATTCATTTTGAAAAGTTCCAAATCAAGTCGGGATCTCCCCAGTGGCTAAACCTCATCTTGAAGGACCTAAATCAAGGACGTTGAACTCAAATGTACAATTGAATACAGTGAGGACAGTCATTGGGTCGATGAAATGTGGCACAACAGTAGCATCACCACGAACTGGACTTCCATGCAGTCGGCTGGAAAGATGGAAGCTTCATCGTACAAAGAAACACATCCAAGCCAAGCAACATTTAGCAAAGACACACTTCTCAACGCTTTGAGGCTGTTTTTATTCAGATTGAACCGTGGCCTTAGTCAAGGTGGAGGGATTTATGAACAGTTCCAAATTCCAGTCAATATTAGCACAAAACCTTTGGTCTTTTGCCAAAAAGCACACATTAAGATTAACAAAATAATGAGTTCATCCGAGGAAGATTTTGGAATGGCCCAGCTAGCGTTGACACCTGAATCTGATCGAGCATCTGTGGAATGGGCAGAAGGGGGCTGTGCACAGGACATTCATTGACAATCTCACAGGTTTGGAGCTTTTTTCTTTTTGGAAAAATATTGCCACATCAAGACGTGCCACACTGATGGACTCCACCCTACCCAAAAAGACTGACTGCTGGAATAAAAGATGAAGGTGCTGCAACAAAGACTAGTTTGAGTGTGTGCTTATTTATGCAAACAGATGATTGTACCCTTTCTTTTCCCCCTCAACAGTTTCAATGTGTTTTTCAATCGAGATGTACAGGTCATAAGTCCCATTCAGACCAGTCGCGTCAAATTCAGGTCCAGAAAGTTAAAACCATGCCACAGTTTGGCTTTAGCCACAAGTGCCTAGAGTAAGTAGACTTAATCACTGGGAGACACGCCTGTATCTACCGGTTGAGTCGAAGCACGTGTGGCAAACGCCAAACTGTGGTAAGGTATCTATTATCTCGACCTGGAATTTCTGGTCCCATTTAAGTTTTTTAATTATTTTGCATGGTGACCTTTCGCTCTCTCTTTCTCTCTCTCTCTCTCTCTCTCTCTCTCTAACTCTCTCTCTCTCTCACACACACACAAAAACCTGCTTTGATCAGGGGTTCATATACTTTTTTAATATCAGCTACAAACAAAAATGAATTACCGTAAAAAAACTCAAAAACATTTTGCTCATCTGCAATATAGCGGGAGTTCACATTATTATTATTATTATTATTATCATCATCATCATTATCACCATCGTCAGTATTTTAAAAAAATGCACTTGTAGTCACATGAGAAGCAATAAACTCGAAGAGTTACTGCCACTGCGAGTCCTCACCGGTAGTGACATCGCCATGTTCTTCCGCTGGTAAGACCGGCAACATGGCAGCGGACATGCAGGTATGTGTGGTTGGCTTTTTTGCAACACGGTAAAATATTTCACAATGAGTTCTATGTCATTCATCCACCACATTCGTGATAGTTCCAATAATATCATCACAATTTAGAGGAGTGTGTGAACTCTGAAAGAGACACGTGGCCAGAATTTATTTAGCCTTATAGCTAATAGCGAAGTGCTACGTAGCCTGAGAATGCCCTCTATAAACAGCTGCCTTGGGCAATTAATGCCGGCCAGGCAACGTTTTTTTAAGATTAAAAAACAAATACAATCTGGAGAGGAAGTTAATTATATCTTTTTGGAGCATTATCTAAATAGCTGGACACCAGTGAGCTGATTTTGACTTGTATAGATCACACAAACCACTGTCGAATAGATGATAACGTTAAGCATGCCCTCGTTATTTGTTAGAGCTTGGCATTATTTAGCCCCTCAAACTAATCGATGCAAAAATAGGAGTTGTTTTAATTTTAAAGTCCTTCTTTGGCGATTACTACTTGATTTTATAGCGAAGCCTTCAGAATAAACTTCGATTGAATGATTAAATCATCGCGTGACTGTTTTTTCAAGTGTACACTACCAACGTGTTATTTGATTTGGTATGCCTAATGTTATTTTATTTTCAAGGTTTCCGACACTCTGAAGAAATTTGCTCTAAAAGTGACTACAGCCAGTGTGAAAGAGCGTAAGGAGATTTTTGGAGAGCTGAGACAATGTTTAAAGGGTAAAGGTAATGTGGGTGCTTTTTTTGTGTGTGTGTAATTTTAGTTTAGATTTAGTTGTGTTAAAAAGAGATCCAGTCACCACTGATGGTTTGTGATTTGGGCTACTGTTTTATTTTAGAGTTACCAGAGCCTGCCATCAAAGGCCTTTGCAAGCTCTTCTGCCTGACTCCTCACAGATATAGGTACGTGTGTGTGTTAATATGTGGTCTTATGAAAGACACGTGCATTGCATTCTTAGTTTTTACTGTTTTTCTTCTTTTCTGTATTTGTCAGGGATGCTGCATCCCGCAGAGAGATCCTCTCTGCCATTGCTCAGCTGGCTGAACGCCAGCCTGACATTCTGGTTATGAGCCTCCTCCACTGCCTTCTCAACAGTGGAGTTGTCAGTAAAAATGGAGAGCCAGGGTATGTATGTCATACAACTGATTTTGTTTGATTGTGATCGGTAGATGAGGCCTCATAAAGCTTTAGGTATTGATACGGTATTGATACTGTGTCAGAAGACTCGGCACTGTGTCATTCTGTTACTCAATAGCTCACATGCTGGATTTTACGTCATTGGATTGTAGGCAACCTATATGCATATAGAACTCCTGTCCAAGTTGAATATGACTCTCGAAAACAAATGACAAAAGGTCATCCAATCATTATCCATTATTGTTTCTTACATAATACAGTGGGACCTCGATTTACAATCACACGGACTTGAAGGGAAGACTTTAGCTTCAAAAGATGCCTGATTCATTTGGCGGAGCTGCAATCCATTGACAGATGTGCTTCCTTAAAAAGTTCTGTGCCTTAGTAACAAGTATCTATTGAGCGATACAGATGTTGTATCGGTCACCTGACTTTTTCTCCAGGCGAGAAAGTCTGATATTAACAAGTTTTACCATAGAGTTTCAATGGCTGAATGATGCATGGTTTATTTCTTCATACTCATACTTTGATTTTCAGGAAAAGTACAGGCTCTGCTGCCTTCATTGGCCTGTCTTGGACCTGCCTTTTAGTCCCAGCTGTCTTTTCTGCACCGGAGAAAAGACGAGGACCAACCTGGAATAAAATGGTAAATACCTAAAGTTTTATATTTGTCATTTATATACAGTTTAATTGTTTGTCATTTATCGCGGGGATATATTTTAGATCCACTCACGATCTAAATCGATCTGTGATTTTAAAAGGTTTACCCTTCCAACACACTTGAAACACATTTAAGTACTTATTAAAACACATTTCGACGTAATACAAACACACTTTTCAAATTTTTCCTTTGTGAAAGATAAACCACAATATCGCGGCAGTTGACTGAAACGTATTTCTGTGAATGGATTTGCATTGTCACATTAACGGGCAAATGTAACGTTGTCACTTGAGTTGACGTGGTGGTTGCTGTCGCTCAGGTTCACGTTCAGAGCCTGCTTGTGGCCGAGGTAGTGGGTGGAGCCAAATCTACTGCTCAGAAATCAAGCCTGAAGAATCTCACTCATCTTTGTGAGAGAGTGAGTAGAAGACTCATAGACAAGAGTCAGACATCATCAATTCCACTGACGTGTACACACTGGGTTCCGCAGAGATCTGACATTTTGGCTTCTTTCCCAGAATCCGGGTTTGGTTGATCAGTACATCAGCGCCCTGTTGAGTCTGGACCCAAGCCCTACAACGCTAGCTATGCTGGGTGTGTGTTTGGACTTTTGCACATCTCAGAAGGACAAGGCAACAATTGACAAGCATAAGGTAAGTTGTTTGCATCATATCATGGACTGTAGATTCAGTGCTCTGTTATACTTACCGCTAAATAAATTGACACTCACAACCTTGCAGGGGGCCATGTTAGACTTGTACATAAAGTCGGTCTTAATGAGTAAGACAAAAACCCATCAACACATTCTGGACAAAAGTGGCTCCTTGTTGCGCCACGTCTCTCACTCTGAATTCAAGGAGCTACTTCTCCCCAGCATTCAGAAGACGATGCTGCGAAGTCCAGAGAATGCTATGCAGGGTGAGCTGCTTTTTGGATTGTCATGGCTATGACTAATACCCACTCTCTTATTCCTCAATTCCTAATGGAGTGTCTCCTAATTAATCTCTCACCAGCAATTTCGTGCCTGCTGTCTGCACTGACTATTGATCTCAGTCAGTATGCCATGGATATTGGAAAGGCTATAGCAAGTAAGGGATTTTAATCAAAAACTGAATATGGGTGTCTCTTCAAAAAAAAAAATATTTAACATTTGCCCATTTACATTTTACCTAGATGTATTTTAAACGTGCGAAAAAAACATGGTGACCAGTAACGTCTGTCTCTCTCCTTTTTTTTTGGTTTGTTTTGAAGGCCAACTGAAAGCCAACAATGCCCAGCTAATGGACGAAGCAATCCAGGCACTGCAGAATTTGGCCCGACAGTGCAGTGACACCAATGCTGTACAGGACATTGTCACACACCTATTCAAGATTCTTGGAGGTGAAATAGATATTAGCTATCTCAACGATTTTCTTTGTGGGTTTATATTTGACATAGTTATAATACGGAAATAATGTTAACGTTTTGCAACGTACATGATTACAGGATCTGAAGGAAAGCTAACAGTTGTCACCCAAAAAATGAGTGTTTTGTCAGGTATGAGACATCTTCTGTTGTGAATCCTCATCACGTAAAGAAGGGAGAACGAACCTGTGGGTTATAAATGTTTCTGATTTTTAGGGATTGGCAGCTGCAGCCACCATGCAGTGTCAGGAGGCTCAAGTCAAACTTTGAGCTCTGCAGTGACAGTGATGTTCATCCCTTATTTGCAGCAAGAAGGTATCCTTGATTTATTGATTTTTTTCCCCCTCCTCCACCTCTCTTTGTCACTCTGGTTAAGTGAGGTCAAAGTCCTTGGAGCTCATGCTGTAAATATTTGCTTCATCATCATCAGGAAATTGCCATGCCAGTGTTGTGTACACTTTCACATTGTGGACAGCGATGCAAATGACTTACATTATAATTTGCCACAATATGATTTAATTGAATCATTCAGTGGTTTCAAATGTTTATTTTGATGTTCAGTGGAATTTGTAGTTTGAACATTTGGTTTTCATGAACAGTTTCCGTGGGCCGTTGGTTTACAGGAGTGCCGAGCAACAGGCAATGAACTAGTTTGAGCAGCAGTTTAGAATTCATTGCCTCGTGGCATAAAAACGCACTCTCAATTACTATAAAAAAATTGGCAGAGAAGCTTTTTCATGCAAATACTTAGTGTGATTGTGCCTTTACACCTGTCTTAGTGCAGGTTAGTTTGTGATGAAATACAGTGCATTTCATTAAAAAAAATAAAAAAATGGATCTGTCACTGCCATAGGAACATAACTCCATCGAATACCGAGGACCTCCTTCATTAAGTTATTTTGTTATTTTATTGATATACAGTTGTAGCTCGGTTTTCGAGCATAATCCGTTCCAGAAGGCTGTTCGAAAACCGTTTTGTTCGAAAACCGAAACCATGCTCTTTTAAAAAAAAAAAATCTTTATTGAACACGTCTGTTCACCATGGAACGCTAAACGAGGGAGCGTCAAGTGACGCATTCAAGTGCGTTCAGTTTGTTCGAGAACCAAAATTCGGTCGTCATCCGAAGCATAAAAACTCAAAATGTTTGGTCGAAAACCGATTTGGTCGCGAACAGAGACGTTTGAAAACCGAGGTTTGACTATATTTAAAACCGTTTGCACTTCAATCACAGGATTTCTAATTGCCCCACGGGGATAAATAAAGTTTTCTGAATCTGAAGGATAAGCAAATGTACATTTTATGGAGTGCTACCTTTGGGACTGCCATTGAAGAGACACACGCACGCACACACATATACCTATACAACAGCTAAGTACAATTTAAGAAATGCTTGAGACATAACCATCCCCCCATTTAAATGAACTTTTTGCTACCTGCTCAATTTAGTTCACGAGGGCACCTTGGTGCACGGGGTGTCAGTGCTCTCCCAATGGAGCAGTCGCCTTACTGTGCAGATTCCCAGCGCTCTGCTAGATTGGTTCCAAAAGGCATTCATGCTCAAAACTTCCACCTCTCTGGTTCGCCACGCCTACATCCAGGCCATGCTCGGGGCCTTCAAAGGTCAGTTCACACAAGGCAAAAACCCCTTTACAATGTATAGATTCTAATATCGCACTTGATTTGACCCCTTTTTAGGTGACACTCTGGCCCAGGCGTTACAGCTTATTCCCTTGCTGCTCCAAACAGTGGAAAAAGCTGCAGCGCAAAACTCCCAGCATGCGCTTCTTTCTGAAGGAGTGGCGGCTTCGGTTCTTCTGAGTCGACTTTCCCTGCTTGAATCAGTGACAGGTGATGTTCACATTTTTAGTAATCACATACCTTATTCAGGAGAACTGGTTAAAAACTGTTGGCTGTAGGACTGACAGTTGTTGACACACTTTCTACAGAAGCAAAATTCTCCGGCTTTTGGAACTTAATCTTGGATGACAAGAAGCCACTTTTCACTACCGAGAAGTTCATCTGCCAGTCCAGTGATGAAAGTGAGGCTTTTGTTATAATCTCTTATGTGTTATCCTCATAAATAAATTCAACGTGTAAAGCATTGTTTCTCTCTGTTGGTCTGTCTTTAGCTCAGCTGACTGTGCTGCTGCTCTGCGAAAGACTTTTCTTGGATCATGCCCACAGGCTTAATACCAGCAAAGCTCAGTGAGTTTGTGCTCTAAAGCTTAATGAATGAGTGTCTCCTTGACTTTTATTTCCGCATGTGGTAAAGCAGTAGTTATCAACTTTGAGATTCTGGGTCTCATTTTTTCCCCTATTCTTACAAGTCTTTGTAGTCGGAGCCAACTTTTGTTTCAGTTAAGAATAATAGACACAGAGCATTGATTTTTTTTTAATCCCTTTGAAAGTACACTCTCCCATGGTATTAGTCATAAGAACAGTAAATGTAGTATTTGTATGGAGAAACATGAATATAAAACAATTAAATGAAAAGCAATAACTCATATGTTTGTACTGACATAAACAAAGGACCCCCTCTCCATCTTATTCCTACGCACCATTAGCCTTTGCGTGAATTGGGTGCTCGATTTCCTGTATAGCGAAATTAGAAAATATCATTTTGTTTCCATGGAAACTGCAAATCCACTTTCTATGACAATTTCAAAGTTTACCAATGTGGGAATTCCAATTGTTGCATCTTAGAAGAGAAAACATTTCAATCCCGCTTCCTGCTGATGTAACGGTGTAAGACGTAAAAAAGAGGCCAGCGACAACGTACAATCACATGTTTAACTACTTTCTGAATTATTTCGCTTCAAAAGCTTAGAGGCCTATCACTAACTACTTAGTTATAAAGTTGCTTGTGTTCTGGTAAAAGAAGTTCGACGCGGTCTTATTTAGCTTCAAGTAGACATAGAAGCCAGGTGTTTGGCTCCTACTTCCCACTGTATGGTAACGGCATGACCAGGACTCTTAATGTAAACAAGCTTCACGTCGCTCAATGTCATAAAACTGCAGTCAGTCTTCAGCAAAATTTCTGCAAGCATCTCTACTTCGTCAACTTCAACTGCTGCAAATATTAAGACCAGTTGCTTTCATAGTTTGGATTTTATGAGCATCACATCTTCCTCTCCATTGGCACTGACCTATGCTAAATGATAAAACCACTTTACTGTCCATGAAGTCCAAAATATTTTGGCGATCCTTCAAATATTTTCATTAGGTTGATTAATACTAAAGTATGGTGTCTCCCACACACATAAATATAATACCTAATGTTCCTCTGGCACTTGGCACCCGATCTTATCGGGTGGCTTGTCGCAATGCAAGCACATTAGCAGAAAGTGCATGTTGTGGCGCCGTGCTCTCTCTATAAAATGAAAAGGACCACGGGTACAACATTGAGGTGGTAATTTGGAATGACTCAGCTCATTCACTGCCATTGACGGCATTAAATGTCAAAAAGATCCATTTTAACTGGGCTGGCAGCGAATCAGACCTAACTACCGGTAATTGAAACTAAACCCTGATCAGTGGCTGCATCTTTCTTTTCCATCAATTCTCAAAGAAAGGAGTAACATTGCATCTTTATTGCATCCAACCAATCTTGCAGGATGTATCACAGTGCCACCGTGGCGGTCCTGTTGTCCCAGAGCTGGCGTGTGAGGAAGCGAGCAAAACAGACGGTCAGAAAGCTGCTCTCTTCCTTGGGTGGCTCCAACCTTGCCCAGGGCCTTCTCGGCGAACTTCGAGCTGTCATCAACAAACACAAAGTGAGGACCACAAATTTTCTAAACAACATTGCTTAAAAAAAAATAAAAAATCTTGCTTTGCTTTCTTAAAAGCATAGAAAAAGTCTGACATGCTTGTTTTATCAGGTTATACCTCAGGATGTCTTGGTGTTAGAGTCTGGAGAGCTGACCGAGCTTGGTCGCACCTACGTTCGCCCGCGTGTCCTGTTGGACGCACTGCATGCCATTTGCGCCTCGGCCAGTCAATGTGGAGACCCTAATGAATCAGAGAACTTGGCTATGGAGATCGTCATTGTTGCTCATCATCCATCCCTAGGTACAAGAAGGGCCTGTTACATATTACACAACTGTCCATTTGGTAACTTTCTTGCCTTTTATACCTTTCATGTGTTTTACATCCTGTCTATTCTTTATGTATCTTTCTAAGTGGAAGCTCGCAGTGATCTGTGGCCATTCCTGCTCTCCTCCATGAACATAAAAGCAGAAGAATTCATCGAAAATAATCTGGAGGCTATTCTACCACATTTGTTGGAGGTCAACACTGATAACCAGGTTAATCCCTACTGTTCCTTAGTGTTGCCCTAATTTTGTTTATACAGAAAAATGAATGACATCAAGAAAAAATATTGTTTAAAGGGCCATAAATACATAAGATAAGAAAACCTTTATTTGTCTCACAATGGAGAAATTCCCAATAACATATAACAAGTAACATCCATGAAACGAAATTATATGTCCTGAGGGAAATTGTGATTCATTTTTCTTCAGGCAGTGAAAAATGCTGTTGGTGCCCTCTGCAGCCTTTCTCCAGACAAGCTGTTGCCTCGCGTAATCAGTCACATAACAAAGGAGCTTTCCCAACCTGCTCTAGTTCATGTCACCAGAGAGGAGTACGCTATCATGCTGACTCCCGAGGGGGAACTTTATGACAACTCCATCATTGAAAAGTAAAAGATACATTCAGTCTGTCATGTCATTGGCCGATTGTATTTTCAATGATGTCCATCTTTCCATCACTCTTTTCCCAGTGCACAGAAAGAGAACACCAAGAAAGGCAATATCAAGAAAGAGAACAAAGTCTACTCCTACAAGGAACAGATATTTGGACTTGAATTACAGGAGGTAGTTTAAAGTCATTTCTCTATGCTGTTTTAAATGTCATTCCTGGATGTAAATTCAAATGTGATTTCACAGGAGATTAAGAAGAAAAGGGGCATCAAGGATGACGTGCAGCTCACCGGCAAACAGAAGGAAATGATTGAATTGCAACGTGATAAAGAGCAAACTATACGGAAAAGACTTCATGGGGTAAGGAAGCAAACCGTTTTCTTTAAAAATACACAATATGTGACTTTTATTCTTTTCACCTTGTAGACCGTTGACTTGGTTCTCATTTTCCCCAGCTCAATATAGAGTTCCAAAGTGTAGTAGGCCTCCTCGTGGCTGTTCTCAAAGAGAGACCAGCTCAGATTACCCGAGAGCTACCCTCAGTCCTCCAGGTTCTGTTGCCCCTGTTGCGCTCCCCGCTGACTGCTCCACGTGTCCAGCAGATCTTCTTGGACATTGGAGTGTGCCTCATACCCAAGCACCTCCATCATCTCGGTACACAACTTGCGTGATAGTGGTTTCCATAGACAGCACCGTTCAATTTGACACCACAATATAGCGATTTGTGCTTTTTTTCAAGGTGTTCTTGTGGGACATGTGACTTTACGATTGCTAAAGCCTGAGTGTAAAATGGATGTGGCCTGGGAGCAGGAGGACCTGGACAAGGCAGTTACCCGTACTGTGCAGCTGCTACATGACCACACTGTCCCTCAGAAAGCTGGCAAGACGAGTGGTAAGGAGAGGCATGATCATTGTCTGTCAAATCCTGTCTGGAATATGTGCTTATAATGCAAATACATTTACAAAAGGCCTGTGGGATGTTAAGCAGATGCACAATGAGCTGCTATACACAGTCCACGTGCTTTATTATGCACACAGCAAAATGCCGAATAATCATCTGAGAGACGCACCTCATCTATGGGGCACTGTAATAGGTGACCTGGATGGTTTTATATATATCCATCCATCCATCCATCCATTTTCTGATCCACTTAACCTCACAAGGGTCGCGGGGCGCGCTGGAGCCTATCCCAGCCGTCTTCGGGCAGTAGGCGGGGGAGACCCTGAACTGGTTGCCAGTCAATCGCAGGGCAGGTGCATATACACAACCATCTGTGCTCACACTAGAGACATTTTAGAGTGCTCCATTCATCTGCCATGCATGTCTTTGGAATGTGGGAGGAAACCGGAGAAATCCCACACAGGCACGGGGAGAACATGCAAACTCCACAGAGGAAGGCCGGCGATACGAATCGAACCCTGCAGAAACCTAGTTGTAACAATGGCTATGATTTTGGTAGTTCCTACCTGTCTTATTTGTACTGTGTTTTTTTTCTCTTCCAGGTGTGACCCCACTGCCTGCCCCTGCTTTTTGCTTTTGCTTCCCTTTCCTGAATGCTACACTCAGGGAGTCTTCAGGCAGTACAGAGGAGACTGAGAGCTTGATGACTAGATCTTTGCAAATCATCCATGAGCATTGTCAGCTTCGGGCTCAGACAGATGAGGCGACCGTTATAGACGAGGTAGAATTTCTTTTCATACTGACATTCAAAACAGGATCTATTTTGGTTCTTCTTGCATACCGTTTTGGCAAGACTGCTTCTAAATTTCTCTTTGATCTTCTCAGAATGGCCCTGAACTGCTTCCACGTGTTGACATGCTGATGATGCTGACCCGAGTTATTTCCACTGCGACACCAAGACTTCAGGTGAACTTTGCCAATTCAAGCATTGTCTTAATGCCTAATTAATTATGTGTACTAAGAGAGAGAAAGTTTACAGTTTAAGGGAAGCCAAAACAAGCCATATTCTAGATCTGTCTTCGACTTCGGACAAAAAGCTTCACAAAATGGCAACTGAAAAACCCACCTGTCATATGCATGGGAAATTTGTTGTTGTCAAGAGTCATAGTTGAGTGTGTGTGTGTAAAACTTTGCCTTCATTAGTCGAACTCTGTACATGTGTTGTCACTTCATGTTTTGTATGACACTTAATTTAAACAGAAATATTGAAAACATTCAATATTTTGTGCGAAATATGACTATTTTTTTCTGCATTGGTGTAATTGTGGACTGTGCAGCTTGACATGCCGTTCCAACTCTTTATTAGGTGTTGGCGTCTCAGTGTCTAACAGCACTTTGTGGCAGTGCCGGGGGAGGTGAGGGCTGCACAGTAGCAGAGCAGTCAGAGATAGATGTCCTGCTCAACGCCCTCCTTTCACCTTGCTTCTCTGTTCGTGATGCTGCTCTCAGAGTGAGTTTCAAATAAGCCAATTACTTTTTTTTTTTTAAGCTTTTTGCTCTTCTCCTTCACTTTGAGTTTAGTAGCTCAATTATTCACAAAAAGCCCAACGGAATTGAACAAATGATACCTTGAATGAAAACAAATTTATATCGTTTTTTTTTTTGTTTGTTTTTCCCCCGGTGTACAGGGATTGTCAGAAATGGAGTTTGCTCTGTCGACAGACAGTACAGAGCAGAGTGGACTGAGTTTGCTGCGCAGGCTCTGGATCGCTAGGTTTGATGTTGAAGAAGAAGGACGAGCATTTGCTGAAAAGTATATACGATGAGTTTTTATGTGTATTATTTTTCTGTTTGGTTTTGGAATGCTGACGTTAAATACTTTTTTCCCCATTGGATGATACAAGTACTTACCAGTGAAAGCAGTCTAAAGGAGTATGACCGTGTCTTTAAGTGGCAGTGGAAACAAGTTCAGCATTGTTTTAAATGGGCAATTTTGAGAAACCAAAGTGTAACAAAATGTTTTGGTCCTCTTAGACTCTGGCAGTCTCTTGATCTGGAGTTGGTCCCAGAGCTCTGCTCCCTACTAATTGGTGACATCACTCATCATGAAGAGGCTGTTCGCTCTGCTGCAGCTGAAGCACTGTCAAGTGCCGTTTCTCACTATAGAGACCAATCTGCGCCAGTCCTTGGACAGCTAACTGAGCTCTACCACCAAAAACTTTATGTGAGCGCGCCCACTATACCAATTATCTCGAACATTATTTGTGGCAGCTGTTTGCTTCTGAACCAAACCAAACAAACCTTTATTTATCTTCATTAAAGAGACCACCACCTGTGCTGGATACCTTGGGCAGAGTGATCTCGGAATCTCCACCGGATCAATGGGAAGCAAGGTAAGAGAGAAGAACGTCAACATCATATGGATTCCGATGCGTAGAAATGGAACTGTCCAACTCGCACTCATTCATTTTGCACTGAGATTGTTTATCACTCATGGCTCTAGGTGTGGAATTGCTCTCACGCTGAACAAGTTGTCCCAGTACTTAGACGAATCTCAGGTCACTCCCCTCTTCCTGTTCTTTGTTCCTGATGCTCTGAATGACCGTCACACTGACGTACGGCGCTGCATGTTGGAGGCAGCGCTCTCAGCCCTCAACACGCATGGAAAGGTGCGGCCCGCTCCTTTTTTCACCATTCCTTGTAGTTTTCAGTGCATATAATATCATACAGTCATTTATGTTTCTTCAAAGTTAACGAGTCTCTAAATGTGATGATGTGTGTTACAGGACAATGTTAGCTCCCTGCTTCCTGTGTTTGAAGAGTTTCTGAAAAATGCGCCTCAGGACGCCAGCTATGACGCTGTCCGTCAGAGTGTGGTTATTCTTATGGGCTCCTTGGCCAAACATCTGGACAAAAATGACCCGAAGGTCAAACCCATTGTGGCCAAGCTTATCACAGCTCTTTCTACACCAGCACAGCAAGTAAGAAACGTTGGCTCTTTTTTCAGCTTTGATGCCGAAATGATTTTTGTTTAAGTTAAGCGTCATCCAAAACATGAAGTGATGGTGAGCAGTTTAACAGTGCACACATAAACAGTGAGATGCATTGTGGTCATCAACAATGTGCATTTCTTGTTCCTTCTTGAAACAAGGAATGAACTGTGGACAAGCATGCCTCTCAGATTTTTTTGTTGCCTGAATTGTTCACCATTTTTCAGCCATCCACTTTGGCCTTTGCAGTCTCCACCATGGGGTGGATTAGTGAATCGGATGCATGATCTACCTGCATATTTATTGACTCTTGTGTTAATTTACACTCTTCATGGTCTTCACAACAGAAGGACTCCGTTATGACTAAATTTACTCTTTGATCAGAGTGCTCCCTGAAAGTCCCCGCTCGCTTCCAGGGCAACACACTGAGACTTTATAGTACAAGCTACTAGAAGAAAATAATCATCCATCGCTTTTGAATCTAATTAAAGAGCCATATTGTGCTCCAATATATAATGTCTTTGCTGTCCTTCCCCGTGTAGGTTCAAGAGTCAGTGGCCAGCTGTTTGCCTCCTTTAGTGCCTGCCATCAAAGAAGATGCTGCAGGGATAGTAAGGAATCTGCTGCAGCTGCTGCTGGAGAGTGACAAGTATGCTGAGAGGAAGGGAGCTGCCTATGGGCTTGCTGGCCTGGTCAAAGGACTTGGTATCCTGGCTCTCAAACAGCAGGACATCATGGCAACGCTGACTGATGCCATTCAGGACAAGAAAAACTTCAGACGAAGGGAAGGTGAGGACTGTACTTGAATACACCTTGTGGTGCAACCTGGACACATCGTCAGTGATGTTACTGGGGTCGTAGGGTGTTTCGGGTCTTACATCAGACACCATCAAACTTGCCACTTGACAAGCTGCTGAGCCTCAACTCCACTAAAACTCCCAATAGCATGAAGTGCACAAGTTCAAGAAATGGTCCGCAGCTTTTATTATTGCGGCTTTGTCAGGGTTTTTTACCCGGACAAAGTTAAACAAATGACTCGAAACACAGGGAAGATTGTCTTTCTTCGGCGGAAGTGGATTTCTGAGCGCGAACGACGGTTTAGTTGCTCTGTGATTACACTCAGAGTCCCTTGTCCTCCTGTCGCACTTTTATTGTGAACATATGCAAAATACAAGAAAAACACTGCCCCGGAGATTTGCATACCGCGCCCCCCGGTCCGGCCCCTCGGTAGTGATCTGATCTACCCGAAGACACAAGTCACAGACTTTGCTGATGACAAATGTCCACCTGGGCGCGACAGCTGTTCCCAAACCGTCGTTTGGTATTCAACAGCTCTTTGTTCCCAATTCGTTTATTCCCACGTTGTGATTGAGTCAAGCCTTTTTCCATCTGTTCGTCCCCCTTGCTTTGACGTGATTACTCCTCCGCCTAAACGGCCGACCCCTCTGCGCTGAGTATGTGCAGACATGCCCAAATTAACCGAAACTTTAAACATGATACCATTTTGCTCATAGATTTCTCTATCAGGCTTGTTTTGAAAGTTATTTTTCTGATGTTTTTTTCTTTTTAGAAAATTAGTCTACAGCATTTGTGGCTGCCACAGAAGCACTTTGCTTATTCAGGTTGCCAGAGCACATTGGCATGTCTCGTTTTCTGTTCTGTCCTGTTTTCATTCTTCTTGTTTATCGTAGTTTCTTGTTATTGATGATACTAGTGTAGACTGTACTACCAGAGACAAATTCCTTGTGTGTTCTACATACTTGGCCAATAAAGATGATTCTCTGGTGTTAAGAAACACATCTCTAAACGATGAATCGGCTATCAGAATATGCCAATTAATTTGTTGATCACTTAGTAGTCTTATTAATGGATTCATTGTTGCATTTTTAGAATATTGATGTTTCATCTCTTTCAGGGGCACTTTTTGCTTTCGAGATGCTGTGCAACATGTTGGGCAAACTGTTTGAGCCTTATGTTGTTCATGTGCTGCCACACCTCCTGCTGTGCTTTGGAGACGGAAATCAGTATGTAAGAGAGGTGAGCAAGAGAATCAATTCCTAGTGTTTCTTTTTGTTAAACATCAAATTCTCAAATCAGTTTCACAACGTGCTCAAATGGATGGTTTATGTGGATTTGTTTGTAATGTTCCCTCATCCCTGCACCAGGCTGCTGATGACTGTGCTAAGGCAGTGATGAGGAACTTGAGTGCACACGGAGTAAAACTAGTTCTGCCTTCTCTGCTCGTGGCCCTGGAAGAGGAGTCGTGGCGGACCAAAGCGGGTCTGCATGGACAACACACAAAAACAAGCCATGAGTCTTGTGAAAGCATGGGCATTTTCATCCATCCAATATTCCAAATCTGCTTTTACAGGCTCTGTGGAGTTACTTGGCGCCATGGCTTTCTGTGCACCTAAGCAGTTATCTTCCTGTCTGCCAAATATTGTTCCCAAACTGACCGAAGTGTTGACTGACTCCCATGTGAAGGTGCAAAAAGCTGGTCAGCAGGCTCTCAGACAAATTGGCTCAGTCATCCGTAACCCCGAAATTCTAGGTGAGAGGTGTTTATTTTTTTATCAATGTATTTATTTTTGGTTATGTGTCCATGTTGAAATACAGCGGTCACTCGCTATATTGCAGTTCACCTTTCGCAGACTCACTATATCACAGATCCCCCCCCCCCCCCAAGTAGTTTTTTTTTTTTTACAGCAAACAACCTGCATTGTGTCCTAATTGACTTTCTTTATATTATACTGCATAATTACATGATGTTTTTTACAGCATTCGAATCCGCACTATATTCTGGGTCCTGAATCCCTTTTTCTTTGCTAGATTTAACCTTTTGCCCCACAACAAAACAGGAGTGTTAAAGCAGATGTTTACCTTTGTTTCATTGTAAAATAATATTAACAATAATAAATAATCATAAGTACAACAGTCAACATAATAATAATAATACTGTATCCTATTTTCCTTGCAAATGTTTGAACTTTGAGCATGTTTAAATGAGAGGAATGTGAAAAATATGTTTTTGGTCGAAGTTTACAGACTTTAAATATTGTATAATTGTAAAAAAAACAAACAAAAAAACTTTCCTACGTTGTGGATTTCACCTCCTGTGAGTTATTTTGGAAATGTAACCCCGCAATAAACGAGGGACCACTGTACACAAACACATTTTCAGCAGCTAGTTCTGCAATCCTCAAAAGTAGCTCTGATTTTGACTGCTCAACATTTTAGTTTTTTGTAGATTCAAATTAAGACAGTCTATGTCTAAAATGACTTGATTGAAAGTTGATTCATTGGTTTAGTCATGCAGTTTTCCATATTTCTATAAATAACAGAAGACACCAGTTTTACGTTGCCAATTCGGTTCCAACTCGGAGCCTTCTGTGTAGAGTTTATGGTCCTACCAACGATGACAGAAACTTTATCCGGGATGCTCGGTTTCAATCAAAAATGTCTCTCATGTTAATTTCCAGTAAGTTCCCTTTAATGAGCTCCATTTTTCTTTATTGAGGGGACTTTTAAGCAAGCTGTATTATTGTTATGTTAAATGTTTTGTAAAGCGCTTTTGTTGCAGCTGTTGTGAAAGCACGATGTCAATAAAGATGTCTTGAATTGTATTGTAACCAAAGTCCATTGCTTTTACAAGATCAGCATCTGGTCACAAGGTGCAACATGGTGGCTTACTTGTCCAGAGAAATGGCTTAACAGCTGGCAACATATTTCACGAGACTTGTGCAGATGAGAAATCCTTATATTCTTTAAAACTGGATTTTGACCTTTTTTCTTCAAGTCTCGCATCCCTTTAGGTTGATAGGTAGAACTCTCTGCAGTTAGCAGGACACCCAAGAGTGTTCAAATTGAGTAATCTGTATGGATCATCTTGGATTGTATGTCATAAGACCCCATTCATAGTGACTGTCATGATCTCTTTCTCAGCTATAACGCCCGTTCTGCTGGATGCTCTGACTGATCCATCTCGAAGGACCCAGACATGTCTTCAAACCCTTCTGGACACCAAGTTTGTACATTTCATTGATGCCCCTTCACTCGCTCTGATCATGCCCATCGTCCAGAGAGCCTTCCAGGATCGTTCCACTGACACTCGCAAGATGGCCGCTCAAATTATTGGCAATATGTACTCCCTTACCGACCAGAAGGTATGGCTCTCCGCAATACAACAAGGCTGTATCACATTTTGTTTAGCTTGTCAAGCACTTTCTTCTGTGGGCCAATGAACCACTGTGGTATGTTTATGTTGTGTGCTAGGATCTGTCACCATACTTACCTAGTGTTATCCCTGGACTGAAGACTTCCTTGTTGGACCCAGTGCCTGAGGTGGGAATAGTGATTGATTGACAAATAAAGCGGCAATAGTGTGTGTCCGTGTGTCTGAAGCTGATACCGTAGATGCTATTCTCTAGGTGCGTACAGTGTCAGCCAAAGCCCTGGGCGCCATGGTGAAGGGAATGGGTGAATCCTGCTTTGATGACCTTCTGCCGTGGCTCATGGAGACGCTGGCCTCTGAGCAGAGCTCAGTAGATCGTTCTGGGGCAGCCCAAGGTGACTAACATTGCTGATCATTTCATTTGTTTGAAGTAAAATAACTAAAATTGCTGACAGAATTCAATTTCTGGTATATTCAGGATTGGCTGAGGTGATGGCCGGCCTTGGAGTTGAGAAGCTGGACAAACTAATGCCAGATGTGGTACAGACTGCGAGTAAGGTGGATATAGCATCCCATGTGAGAGATGGCTACATCATGATGTTCATCTACCTGCCTCTCACATTTGGAGACAAATTCACTCCCTATGTCGGGCCCATCATCCCCTGTATTCTAAAGGTAATTGCTTCTCTGCTTGGAATGTTCGGAGTGATTCAATCATTGCATAATGATTTTAGTGTTATTATTTGAATAGATGATCTTTACATTTGCGGTCTGAATCACCAGGCCCTGGCTGATGAAAATGAATATGTGAGAGACACTGCGCTACGAGCTGGCCAGCGCATCATCAGTATGTATGCAGAGACTGCAATTGCACTCTTGCTTCCTGAACTAGAGCAGGGGCTGTTTGATGACCTCTGGAGAATCAGGTCGGCAAGACTTAGTCTCAGTAAAGTGTGGAGATTGGATGGACGTAGTTTGAATCTCCATTTAATTGTGTGGCCATGTTTGTGTTCCCTAATAGGTTCAGTTCTGTCCAGTTGCTTGGAGATCTGCTGTTCCATATCTCTGGGGTGACAGGAAAGATGACCACAGAGACAGCATCAGAAGATGACAACTTTGGAACTGCTGCATCAAATAAAGTAAGGACTTTTTTTTTTTTAACCAGATAATTATTTCTGGTAATAGAGTAATTTTAAGATGGAATCCGAGTAGCGTGTTTCGTATCAAAAGGGGAAACATTTGAAGTGTTTGTCTGTGGTTAACTTTAATTGTCTCACTTCTAGGCTATCATTTCAGCTCTTGGGGCTGAGCGGCGTAACCGTGTGCTTTCCGGCCTCTACATGGGCCGTTCGGACACCCAGCTGGTAGTCCGCCAGGCATCTCTACACGTGTGGAAGATAGTGGTATCGAACACACCACGAACCCTTCGAGAAATCCTCCCGACCCTCTTCACCCTCCTGCTCAGCTTCTTGGCCTCCACTTGGCCTGACAAGAGAACAGTATGTACCTGATGATTTTATCTTGTTGGCGTTTTTTTTTTTGTTTACCTTTTTTCTGTTTGCAAAAGTTAACTACACCGTGCTTTTTTGGTTTAGTTTTTAAAAAAAAATAATTTTTTTTACTCAATGCATGTATCTGCATGATTTCAGATCGCTGCTCGGACTCTGGGTGATCTGGTGAGAAAGCTGGGTGAGAAGATTCTTCCAGAGATTATTCCCATCCTGGAACAGGGTCTACGTTCTGACAAGAGTGATGAAAGGCAGGGCGTCTGCATTGGCCTCAGTGAGATCATCAAGTCCACCAGCAAAGACGCGGTCAGTCATTTAAATGCATTTTCCTCATTATGGGTCAAGCAGATCATCACCATTAAATAAGACTGACATTATGTTATTATTTTATAGGTGCTGGTCTTCTCCGAGTCTCTGGTCCCCACTGTAAGGAAGGCTCTCTGTGACCCACTGGAAGAAGTTAGAGAGGCTGCAGCCAAAACATTTGAGCAGCTCCATGTAACCATTGGTCACCAGGCGCTGGATGACATCCTGCCTACTCTGCTGAAACAGCTTGTAAGTCACTAAAAATGGAAACATTCTAACCAGATTTACACTTGCTATGGGCTATTCACTTTTTTCTTTTTTTTGGTGCTAAATCTTTTTCCAGGATAATGAGGACACAGCAGAGTTTGCTTTGGATGGGTTGAAGCAAGTCATGGCAGTTAAGAGCCGATCAGTGCTGCCCTATTTGGTGCCAAAGGTAGCAGTTGATGATCATAACTACCGGAAGAGGAAGAGCAATAATGTGACTGACTAAACCAAATCCTGTACCCTCAGCTGACTGCGCCTCCTGTGAACACTCGTGTTTTGGCCTTCCTGTCAGCTGTGGCCGGTGATGCCCTGACCCGCCACCTAGGCGTCATTCTCCCCGCCCTCCTCTCCTCACTTAAAGGAAAACTAGGAACAGAGGATGAACCTCAGGTAACACTTAACAAGCTATGTTGATGCTATTGTTTTTTGGTTGTTGTTTTGTTTTTACATTGTTGTAACTGGGATTATTATTTTTTGCATCAGGAATTATGCAGTTGTCAAACAGTGATCCTCTCTGTGGACGATGAAGTGGGCCAACGCATCATCATCGATGATCTGTTGGAGGCGACTCGAAACTCGGATGCTGGCCTCCGACAGGCCGCTGTTACTATGCTCAATGCCTATTTTGCCCGCACACGCCTAGACTATAGTGCCCATACACGTAACCTGCTGTCAGGCCTCATCCACCTTCTTAATGACACCAACCCAGAGGTTCTGTCTCAGAGTTGGGACACAATCAACTCCATCACTAAGGTGTGTTCATGTGAATGAATGTTTCCAATATATTCCGCCGCTGGAGTCATTTATCGGCTAACTGTTTGCTTTTCTTTTTTTTTTTTGTTTGGGTTTTTTTTTCCCTCAAAGAAATTGGACGCAAGCAGCCAGCTGGCTCTAATTGATGACCTTCATCGAGACATTAGATCAGCAGCCGCTGATGTAAAAGGTCAACACCTGCCTGGTTTCTGTCTGCCTAAAAAGGTAAGACTGTTTTCTGTCGCACGCTCAATAGTCAAGTAGAATACGTCAGTGATGTCGAAAATGTATAGGCTCTCCCCCAGTTTAATTTTCTATTGCTATCGTGGAGAGCAGTGTTTCCCAAGACAGGTAGAATAGTATATGGATTGAAAAATTGGCATATATTTAGTAAACATTGTACCCCCATGGACTTCAGAGAACATGTAGTTTAAATTTTTATGAACACACTACAAAAATGCATTGAAATTGAGGAAAATGGAACCAACTCTCACCCTTACACATCATCTTTGTGCTTTTACAGGGTGTTACTTGCATCCTGCCTGTCCTGAGAGAAGGTGTCCTTACTGGTAGTCCTGAGCAGAAAGAAGAAGCAGCCAAAGCATTAGGAGGGGTTATTAAATTGACATCCCCTGAGGCTTTGCGCCCCTCTGTGGTCAACATCACTGGGCCCCTTATTCGCATCTTGGGTGACCGTTTTGCCTGGACAGTGAAGACAGCTCTATTGGAGACTCTTACCCTTCTGCTAGCAAAGGTCTGTTAAAAGGTTCTCCTCTTGGAATCACCGATTCATCAAGATGAGATGCGGAGCTTGACTCTCGTGTTTGGTGTTCCATCTTCCAGGTGGGTATCGCGTTGAAGCCCTTCCTGCCACAGCTGCAGACCACCTTCCTAAAGGCCCTGCAAGATTCAAGCCGTGCCGTGCGGTTGAGGGCTGCTGAAGCCCTGGGCCGACTGGTTTCTATCCACAGCAAGGTTGACCCGCTCTTCACAGAGCAACTCTCTGCCATTCGCAATGCAGAGGACTCTGGAGTCAGGTGTGTGCAATTATTGGGGATCAACGTCACTTAAGTATTCATTGATTCCTAATATGTGACAAATAGTTCCTACGGCGATATTATTTGGATGGCCGGTTACCAGTGTTACTGTACTCTACATGAATACTTTGGATGTACTGTATAGTCATTTGCCTTGTTTGCCAGGGAGGATTTTTGTGTGGTTTCACTTTAATTTGAAATGTGGCCTCGTCCGACCACAGAACACTTTTGCACTTTGCCTCAGTTCATCTTAGGTGAGCTAGGGCCCTGAGAAGCCGGCGGCGTTTCTGGCTGTTGTTGATAAATGAAAGAGTTGGAACCCTGATTCAAAATTGGCGCAAAAAAATAATCGAGAAAAGTATATGTGGATTTCTGATGGAAACCATTTTTTTTTTTAAATGTGTTGACTAGTATTCATTCATGCAAGGTTAAGTAAACGTAACGTCAAGTGTCATTTCAGAGTCAGTGTTGTGGTTTAAAGAAATAACTGGTATTGGGCAACTACTCAATAAATTGCTGTTAGTCAAGTTAAAATGTCACTGCAATATGACAGTTGTACAGTAAGTGGCTACTAAGGAGCGGTACAACTTAACACCAACCCTCATATTCAGCTTTAATTACTGTATATCTTATGAATATGCAGGAACCCTTTTGTTAGCTGCAGATATTTTGGGCTCCATTATAGAAGCAGTTAATTGTCTGCTACGTTTCTACTGGGACTACTATTCAGTCAGTAAATTTCTTTGCGGGTTCTGTGGCGTAATTACGCTAATTTACAGCAGGATTATTCGGCAATATAACCTGTTGTTCACACTGAGCACACTCAAACTTAAATAGAACAGCAAACCGAGCTTTGAAGCCAAAACCAACGATAAGCGGATATTTTCGAGATGCTTTGCCGAAGGGAAGGAAAATTAAATTAAATCCTATAACTATCAAAAACATCACATATCAAACTAGCCAGAACTTTTATTATTTGACTTTTGTTATCTGAACTGTAAATTTGTTGGCAGACAATTTAATAAGTGAATGTGCGTTTCCTTTAAAAATCTATTTTTAGGTAACACCGCATTTCTCACACACAAATAGAACCAACACCAACAATTTATGGTTTTTATGTTTGGGTGGTGTGTTTTACGGTTTTGTTATCACACTTGGTCTTTGACAGGGAGACAATGCTGCAAGCTTTAAGATTCGTCATTCAAGGGGCTGGGTCAAAGGTGGATCCAAACATCCGCAAGAACATCACCACCACATTACTAGGCATGCTGGGACATGACGAGGTATGACATTGGGAGCAGAGCAGATTACTTGAAGCATGAAACAGGATTGGGGGGGGGGGGGGTTCTGGTGAAAAGCCTTTAACTTCTAATTTACCAATTGAGTCAAATGAAGTGTAACCATAGAAGCATTTCAGAACACTGTTTTCTGGTATTGGTCTTTTTCTGTGAGCACTGCTGAAACTGAAGTTGTGAGAGAGGATGTGGTTTGCAAAAGAGGTGGTTTTAAATCTCTTGATGAGTAAATAGGGCAGCTGTAGCTCATCTTGGGCTTTGAAACTAAAGGGTGACTGTTCAAGTCTCGATGAGGACCAAAAGAAATTCCAAGTAGTTGGTGAAGACGAGAGTCTGCAGGGCACATAGCCCCTGAATATCAGCTCAGGGGATGTGGTCCCCCTTTTGCACGCCACGTCACTCATAAGTCTCCTCCTTGCATGCCAGCATGTATGATCTCTCTGTGTGGGATGCAATTCAAAGATACAGAAGGTTGAAGGCCATTTGCTTTGGAAGGATTCTGCACAATGCATTTTTATTAAAAAAAAAAAAAGTAGTCGATGACCTCTCATGTCTGCCTGCCCGCTCACCTCCTTGTGTGTGCTTGCTCAAATAGGATGCAACTAGGATGGCTTCAGCTGGCTGTGTTGGTGAGCTCTGCCCTTTTCTGTCAGAGGAGGAGCTGAAGAGTGTGTTGCTTCAGCACATCTTGGGTTGGTATCCACTGTAAAGGCAAAGTTCATTTTCTCTGAGTTTATCTATTAAGGTGTTTGTTTGCTTTAATGTATTTCTAGCCAAGCCTATTTTTTTTTTCTGAAAGAACGAAACATAACGGGATTATCTCATGTGCCGACAGTGCGTGTGCGCACGCGCATCTGTCTGTGTGTTTACACGTACGTATAAGATATGTCAGACAAGTTTTTCCTATTGAAGCAATCCCTTTGGAAAGTCACACGTTTTCCCAGCTGTCTTTGCCATGTCTTGGACTCCAGATGTGATTCTTCCAGGATTCTCTCTCGCTCCATTCTTCACAGCCGTCTTAATGTTGTTCACATTATTAAAATTAGTTTACCTCGAAGCTTGGTAATGAGGGGGTGGGGAGGGGTAGGACATATCGTAAAGTTTGCTCCAGCACAGTGATGTTCTTGTCGGCCAGAAATTGGCCGGGGACATTGTGAGCAGGCGTGTTGCCATGCTGAAGTAGGCCACAAGTCATCCTGCTCCAACTCTCGCCTCTTCTCGCGCACTGAAAGGAGCACGCGACACCATTTGTCTTTGTCGACGTGCAGGTTGATCTGTGCAAAGAACTGGCAGTGGACCAGTGCCCCTCGCATCAAAGACTGCGATCAACCTGACTTTGACTTTGGACATCGACTGTATTCCTTTCTTCGTCCCTGGTGACGTTAGACTCTTCCACTGATGTCGCTGGTGTTTGCCCCCCCCCCCCCCACCCTCCCCTGAAAAAACACAAATAGGTGACTTTGTGAGTAGCTAACTGTACAGTAGGCAGTCTGTTGTTGAAACGATACATCTAAAGAGACGAAGTTCTTTGTATGTCAGGTCGTGGTCCCTGTCTGGCGCTTATGTCTTTCTTCATCAGCAATATGGTTTTTGAGAGAGCTGATTCCTGCTTGTCCTTGGTTGCAGCGGATATGTCAGGAGTGGACTGGATGGTGCGTCACGGTCGTAGCTTGGCGCTAGCCATAGCTGTCAAGTGTGCCCCCGAAAAGCTGTGCGGGAAGGAATACTGCGACACCGTGATGGAGACCATTTTGAACAACGCCACTGCCGATAGGGTGAGCAGAAAGTTTGCCGCGTGTGTGTGAGAGACGTCTGTTCTTTGCCAACAGCTGTCCTGATTGTCTTTTTGAATTAAGATGTTTGTTTCTTTAAAAAAAAAAAAATGCATTAAATATAGTCACAACAAAACAAGGGTTATAATAGTTGGGGGGGTTTCATTATTGTTAGTTTATATTTGGGTAGAATTTTATTTAATGAGTTTTTATTACAGGTTTGATTTTATTTGTTTGAAAATGCTTTGTATAAGTTGGTGGAGTTTTTTTTTTTTTTTTTTTTTTTTAGTACACCGGTATTTTTTATTTTTTAATAAACCTGGAGTATTTGTCCAATGCAATATTAATTGGGCAAAAGGGTCATTTCTGTATATGGAGTATTTTGTTCAGTAAAAATTAAAAATAATGCAGTGCTTATGTAGCTGCATTGGAATTCAGGATCAGAAATGTTTTTTTTTTGGTGATGCATATTTTATATCAGCTGAACATTTGTGATTTTTTTTTCGTTACAATATTTCCAGTATGCAA
This sequence comes from Hippocampus guttulatus, assembly GCF_054856545.1. Classification (NCBI taxonomy): domain Eukaryota; kingdom Metazoa; phylum Chordata; class Actinopteri; order Syngnathiformes; family Syngnathidae; genus Hippocampus; species Hippocampus guttulatus. The sequence continues at coordinate 3,235,469 of NC_141265.1, forward strand.
AAATGTGATTTATTTTTATATTGATATTTAGAAAATATCTTGTATTGACAACCCTTAAAACAACCACAGTGACTGTTTACATAAAATCAATAACCTTTTTCAAACCCGAATATTGGCAGTATTCAGGGTTTTAGAGGCCATCTAAACACATGCAAAACCCCGAATATGCTCTAATTCAGTTTTTTTTTTAAAACACAATAATATTCCTTGCTTATCCCTTTTCTAACCTGAGTGTTGGATTATGTCAATTCGATCGGGTTATCTATTGCAAAGGAGGCACTTTGCGGATGCTGTTGCTCTATTCACAGGAAGTACTTGTTTGCGCTGCATTCTCGCCATAGCAAGCCTAAACTTGAATACTATATTTGATTTCTCCGCCGCATTTTCACATTGTTTTTTGTCTCCGGTGAAAATGACACGTGTATACAGACACACATTCACGTGTGCATAAGTCCGTCGGAAATACACAAGCAGAGGTAAACAATTATGGCGAAGCTCAGCTACAGAAATGCACACGTCCACACGTTTGGAGCAAGGAAGAAACCAAGTATTTTATTCCTGTGGTGAGTGACATGAAAATGTGTTTTATTGACGGTAGAAAGTAAGCAGCGGATATGACATCTACAGTAATCCCTCGTTTATCGCTGTTAATGGGGACCAAAACCACCTACGATAAACGAAAATCCGCGAAGTAGCGACCAATAAACATATACAGGTAAATTTCTTTTTTTTTTTTTTTTTTAAATATGTTTGAAAAAATCTGCGATGCACTGAAGCCGCGATAAACGAACCGCGAAATAGCGAGGGATCATTGTTCGTTTAAATCGGGTTATTCAAATGTGGGAGGAACTTTGTCTGCTCACCCATGCTATTCAGAATTTTTCAGGAAACGGGATTTTGAACTTAACCTGACTATTGACTGCATGTAAAAGAAGTCAGCGTATGAGTGGATAATTTGACCTGGCTCCTCTTTCAGATTCCCATTGCCAGCAGTGGGATCAGAGGGATGGGATTCCTGATGCGATATCAGCTCAGCGTAGATGGAGGCAGTAATGTTTCCCAGCGTTTCATCACGCAGTTTGTCAAGGTTTGTTCTGCAATACATAATCGGTCATCAATTTGTTAATGATGCCAGTCTTTTCGGTTGGATTTACACGACAGGTCCAAGCGGCCCAATTTAATGCCTTTACGGTATCCATTGATTGTGTTGATTTTTCAAGTGAAGCTGTTTTCACATTCACTGGCAACACTACACCTGCCAACGCCAGGCAGCGACAACACATAAGTTATAATGAAATTACGCATATGTTAAAGTTTTAGTTGGCCTGAGCTGACGTGTACTTTTATGAGACCCACCTCGACCTACCTCAATGTCAGGCTTGGATTCACAGAGTATATGCAATCTGTCACTTTATTATGTAGACCCATTGGCAGATATCCAATACTAATCTGTTCTTTATCCACATTTGGAAGAGGCTTTTATGGAACCTTTAATTGTCCCACAAGTTAGGAAATTTGCGAAGCATTTTTGGGATACATTTACTGTATATTCGATTCCATGCTTGTTTTTTTTGTTTTGTCTCCCCTCCCCCCACGTGTCCATGGCGCATATCCGAACTGTGCCACTTGACTCACTTGAACAATGAAGTGCAAATCCAGTCTTGATGCCCACAAAACAACATGACCAAACATACTGTATACCACATTTGACCGAGCCCTGCCCCCAAACGCCAAAACCCACGGGTAATTGATGGCCCCGCCCCCCTTATAGGGGTTTTGAATTGCCGACAGATGCCACAAGATGATTGATATGGGACTACTTTGGTCTAAATGAAGCTTCCCAACTCACTTCAAACTCAACAACTTTTCAAACTCAACACCAATCTCAAGACCTGTATTATCAGAAGCTCTTTTAGACACGCTGCACATTTTGGGAATCGTGAATTGAATTTCAATGGATTTATTTTTTATTTTTTTGGTGGGGGGGGCGGGGAATAATATCTTATTTCAGTGGGTGAGGAAGGTCTTTGTTTGTTGGTCGGTTTTATAATTTTTTTTGACTGTAAAGCACTTTGAGTTGCATTTAGTATGACAAGGAGCTATACAAACAAATTGGAAATGAATTGAATTATTATTCCCATAATGAACCTGCTGTATTAACATAGCATGTATGTTGGAAGATTCATGTTCCTTGTAACACCTGCTGTCTGTGTGACCCCCGCAGTGTCTTCAGAACCAGTCCAGTGACATCAGGCTGGCGTCCGAGCGGGTGCTGTGGTGGGTCTTCAAAGAGCCTGCGGCCCCTGCTATGGAGGCAAATCACATTAAGCCTCTGTTGAAGACTCTGTTGGACAACACTAAAGACAAGAACACCAGCGTCAGAGCCCAGAGCGAGCACACCATCGTCAACCTATTGCGACTGCGCCAGGGAGAGGAATGCATGCAGGTTAGACTACTGACGGACAGTATGGTGCGTTATAGATGGAAATCATTGACGCAAGAAGACACTCATGTACTTTTTATTACGTTTTGCATTTCAGATGATTATAGCCATTCTGGACTCCGCAAGTAACGACCTTTTGTCCGAGTGTCATCGCCGCTCTTTGAAGAAGATTGCCAGTCAGCAGGACTCCAATGAAGAGATAGATGATACCATCCTAACGTGATTGAACTGCACTGTGTTATTGAATAATGTCAGCCAAAAAAAATGGATCACCTGATGTGATTTCCACCGTATGAGCTCCAGACACAATAATCAGCTCATGTTGCTCTGTTTTCCAGCTCAGGAACTCAGGATACTTGCAAGCTGACTTAAAAAAAAAAAGCAAGATCAGACCTGTAGTTCACACTCAACTTTTTATAGCTGCCCCTTTTGTCAGCAGATAAACAATTTGAGAACATGACTTTGCATTAGCATGAATCTCAGCTTTATTTGACTTTTTTTCCCCATCTTTACAGCGTTTTGTGATTTGGCAGACTTTCAATTGACATTTATTCAGCTTTCAAAATGTTTTACAATATATTATTGTGGTTATAGTTTACCTGGGCCCAAGAAGTATTTTTCAGCCCCAAAATGGTCCAATGTGGCAGTGTCTTACATAGGGATGGAACTGTAACGCGATATTAAAATTGCCACGATATTGTTGTCATTTTATATTGAAAGCAGCGCATCTCCATCAAAAGATATTACTTTCTCCCTGATTCAGGCGAACACAGCATTGTGAACTACATAGACTATGATGCTTTGCGCCGCTGAACCAATTGATACTCATGACACCAAAATAACTCGCTAAGCCAATTTCTGTGTCATTGCTATCATGTGCAAAACCAGAATATTGGGCTTTTTTTCCTGTTTTTTTTTCAATATTGAGTTTTATACGGTATCATGTCTTTTTTTTGTCACCAATCTCCCCACAATATCGTGCTTTTATTGTGAGGTTCATATCGTGATATTGTGTCATGACGTTTAGATATCGTTCCATCATCCCTCATCTTACAGAGACAGATACAAAAACTGTATTTGAATGTGCCACAAGTTCCTATGCTCACACACAAATTTTGGTTAGGATTTCATTCCTAAATCCCCTTCCAGAAAATCTTAGTTCATTGTTTTAACGCCATTTAAACCCCAAATAAGACATTTTAATTTAAAACCTTTTACAAATAATTTTTCAGTTTTGTGATGGGAATGAGGCCAATTCTGTTCAGAATTTTCATTCTTGTTAAATACAGTATTTACTCAAATGATTTGAGATGCCACAGCGATGGCATGTGGCACAGATCCCTTACGTTTCTGGTTGCTGATTGATATATGTAAAACATTTGGAGCGCTGTGGATTGCTTTTGGACAACAGCAAATATTCTTATCCCATTGATATGGTTGTAAAAAGGCAATACAAAATAAAAAAAATCTTGATTTCATACAGTAGAGTGAATTATTTTGAAGCATTTATACTCAAGGACATTTAAGGGTTTTGCATGGTCTTTCATAACTACTCTGGCATTCAGCTTCAGTATGAAAATGAACAGTAAATTAAAGTGGCAAGAGTCTAATTGTTGGAACACACACCCAGTGTCTCAATCTGAATGCGGTTTATGTAGTCAATAAATCAGTTTGCCAAATTACTCCTGTATCTTAAATGTCACATTGAATTTCTGTGTTTCCAACTTTGTGGGCGCAATTGTGGATTGTACTGTTCAAACATGACTTGACATTCAATTCAACTTTATCAAATGTGCTCTATGTGCAATGTACAGCACAGATGACATTTCTTTCCTCTCAACCACAGGAGAGAGAGGAGCAGGTGCCCGCGCCGCCATCAACAGAACAGTTAACATAAAATGACAAATAATACAACACAACACATAAAACACAGTCATGCAATCTTAACCACTTTTTCTACATCACTGTGCACCTGAGCTCAATGCAAAGGCTGAACATGCATGGTTGGGTGAGACTGAATAACTTGAATCCTGACCTCAAACCCCACAAACACCCTTCAGAATGAAATCGAACAGATTGTTAGCTGGGCCACGAGTGTTGTGGATGAGTTGACAAAAACTCCTTTAGACAAACAGTCAACAGACACAACATTATCTGGTCGAGAGTTTACCCAGGGTGGGAGCTGTTGAAGCTGCAATGGCGAGACAAAACATCAATCCTGTGTCGATACAGCAGTGGTAAGAAATGATGTGCAAATACTCAGCTACTTAATTGATTTTTCAGTTATCTGTATTTTTCTGACGTTTTACTTTTACCCTCTATATCTGAAAACAAAATATGTACATTTTACTCCTTTCTGAGCGAGAAAAAAAAGCTACTTTTTTCAACCTCTGCCGATGACACAATGTTAAGTCAATATCTGTTGACATCCGAATTGAAGATGTCTGGGGTCTGAAAAGGTTGGAAACATAAACCTTTGCTGATTATCGTTAACCAAGGGAATCGGCTTTTATTACATTATTTTGTAGAAAAACGCGAGGCAATGTTGAATGGTGCGGTGTGGCCTGGCTGCTGGAGCCTGCGCAGTGTGCACTGTACAGTGTGGCGGGATCACAGTGAGTCGGCTGCAGTTCCACCACCAGAAGAGGAGGAAGCGGAGTTTCCGGCCGCTGGCAGCAGGGGGACAGAACTGCCAACCCCCCGAGAAAAAAAATACGCCGGCACCGAGTAAACGGTTTCCACCGGTAGTGTTGGGGTTTTTTCCCCCAGCAAAATTGGGGGGTCTGGGGTCGTGTCTTTTTTTTTTTAAACAAGGGACTTGAACTACGAACTGTGCAAAGAAGTGGCACAAGGCGGTGGTGAGCCACGATCCACCGGCATGGCCAGGGACTACGATTACCTCTTCAAGCTGCTCATTATCGGTGACAGCGGTAAGTAGGCGTCGGGGATCTGGCACGGGAAGTGGGCCTGTCCTGTTTTTACACATGGGTAAATACCTATAGTGCACCCTGGAGCCCCTATACCACCAGGTTTTGTTTCTTACTCCGTGTGGATTGCTTTTGGAATTGATTTGTTTCGTGTAATGCGCCCGGCCGCCATGTTACCGTGTTAGTGACAGGGCGGAGGTTGTGTCCGGGCTCGGCATGTCTGTCGATGAGGCCGGATATCGCCCCCACAACTGTCGAGTTTTTCCCTCGAATATTTTCCTGTTTTGTTCACGTAACAACCAAAATACGTTTAACGCCTAAAGTCAAGCACACCGAATCACTGAAGTGTCATTAGAGTCAGTTAGACCGTTTTTCGCGTGCTTTATGTGTCATTAGCTGCGGCAGCTAGCATGAAATTAGGCTAGCGGGGTTTTGCATGGGTCATGAAGCTGTTGGGCTAAGACGCTGTTCCGGCAAGGTTCGCGCAACGCTAAACAACTACTCATACAACGACTTGTTATTTGGAATAACGACTTGAATACCGATTGTTAACCTGAAAACGTTGGCTAAATGGCGGGGAAAGGAATGCTGCACTGCAGTCTGATTAGAATCTCTAAGGCAGTGAGACTCTTTTGCCGTAAATTCCCTGTTAAACTACCTAAGGTCAATGACTACTTTCTTTGTCATGTTATGTTAGTTTAATCCATAAGTCTCCCCAATCATGTTATGCAGTCCCAAATGAAATAAAAACCTCGGGGACTCGACTTCAATCTCGATTGAAGTAACACCCTCAGTACAGTACTGTATTGCTTTGTGGGGTCTGATCCTCATATTCATTGTGCATCCTGACACTGGTACAAGACCATTCGCAGCAGCACACTGATGCCAGTGTTCCTTCAGCTGCACTGTGGAACCACGACTGACTGTAATGCCATACTGTGATAAACAGAACAAAATGCAATCATGACTGCTGCCCATTTCAACACACAGTTATGTCCACGAGGTACTGGGTAATTGTTCAACTTCCATCCTCGTGCTGCTCTTGCAAAAACTTAACTGGTCAGTTTGTTTAAATGCTACTTTGTCAAAGTGGTGGTAGTTAGAATTAAGGCATGTGACTCATTGACGCCAGAACAAAGATTCAAGAGCTTTTGTATATCAGTATGCATTTTCCTTTACTTTAAAGCCTATTATTGTTTGAACCAAATAATGGGAGGCCAAAGGAAACTGATAACTTTTAACACGGGAGCAATAAAACAACACCAATCGGTACATGATACTTTCCCTCCCACCCCAGATTCAACAAAGGAATTTCATAGGCGACATCTCTTTTTCCATACCCTTAACTCTCATATATACTGCCCTACTTTATCAACTCTCCGATGGTTGTAAAAAATAATGACCGTGGCCCTTTGCTAATCAGTTTCTATTCCAGATATCCATTTCATCTGACTTGTATTTGTTCCATTTGTTTTCAAATGCAAAATTTTAATCAACATGAGAACATCCAGTGAACAATGTTTACCTTTTGTTTGTATGGCTTTTAAGAGCAGGAAGATTACGGCAGTTATCCAAGGTGACTGTGTTTTGGGACTGTATTTGTGCCATGCTGTTGTGCTTGGATTCCCAGCCATTGAGTACCTCGCCAAAATCATGTATTTGACTCCCTTGAATCTCATCTTTGTCCCTCTATTTTCTCGGCAGGAGTGGGAAAGAGCAGTCTCCTGCTTCGTTTTGCAGACAACACATTTTCAGGTGGGTGTTTCTGACTCTTGAGTCCAATACAATGGAACCTCCAAAGATGACCCTACTCTATATCTGATTTTAATCAGCTGCTGATTTTTGTTGTTTTTGAACGTCATTATAATTAAATAATTGATTCTACCCCAGTTGGATCGCCCCTCTTAAAATCTTTAGTCTCATTACATTTTAACATGAGAGGGGAGGGAATTGCTGAAGCTGACTTAGCTGCTTTCGTCATGCTTGTTAGAACACTAAATTATCATGTTGGTTTATTAAAAAGTCAACCAAAAGTTTAAAAATCATATATATATATACACACACACACACACACACTCCTTAAAATTTGATGGCGAGTGGTGGAAGTGATGATGTAAGTGCAGAGGGTGGGTTCCTGATTGTGGCTCTTCACATTAACCCATTAACCTCTTAACTACCGCTGACTTTGCACTGTACATTGAACACCTTAGCCATATGGTAGTAGACTGGAGCGCCAGGACAGAGTCACATGTACTGTATTGTTCAACTAAATATCGCAAAAACTACAACCCTGCAGTTAATATTCTATTTTAGATGCTCACTGAACTAAGCCTCATGAATTTGCTGATGTCTTGTGTGTAGATCTTTTATTTTCTCCCCCCGCACCAAATTTTGGTTGAATCCAAATTGCACCTTTGAAACATTGGATGTTGGAAACCCCGCTGTGAATGTGTGTGTTACAGATGCCAATCTTAAAATCTTAATGTCATACTTTCATTTTTGCAGGTAGCTATATCACCACAATTGGAGTGGACTTCAAGATCCGGACGGTGGAGATAAATGGGGAGAAGGTGAAGTTACAGATCTGGGATACAGCAGGACAGGAGCGATTTCGCACCATCACATCCACGTGAGTTGATGAATACACAAACACAAGGAAGTCTCCAGTGAGCCTCTTTGTTTTATTAAGATTGAGAATTGAATAGAAATGATTGGCTACTGGCAAACACAATCCTGTCATACTATGCCGGAAAATTACAGTACTATAAAATATCAAATTGCAGAAACTTTGAGTTTGAATGTAATGCTCAAATATTCACTGATACGACACATTTTTTGCTTTGGTTGCAATGTTTATAATAAATAAAAGAAGTGGGTAAAAAAACTTATTTGGTTTGAAGTTTAGTGTAGCATGGGTCAAATTACATATTGTACAACATAAGAGTACTGTATTCCATAGTAGAGGTGGCAACTGAATCAAGTAGTGGTCCCTAAAATGTTAGATTGTAGTTATTATATCGAAGTAGTCTACTGAAGCCTTAAGCCTTAAGAAGTAAACATTATTGCAAATTAAAAATAGATTACAGTATATCATGTTGTGCTTAGTAGTAAAAGTATGTGTTTGTTTGTTCACACAAAGCTCATATTTATCAACGCACTTCCTTAATTTGTTTAAATTAGGGATGCACTGAAATGAAAATTCTCGGCCCAAGACGGGAACAAATTTCAAAAACCTGAACACCGAAACTAATTATAATGCCGGATCTTAAAAACCTGGGGGAAAAATTGACGATCATTTTCTGCCTTAACCCAATTTCATGGAGGCTAAGTTGATACTGCAGAGCAATTCCGAGACCTCTTTTGTATGTGGATAGAAATTGTTTATGAGCAAATGGGCAAATTTGACCTGAATTTAATGCCACTTGAAACTAAGTGTAAAGTGAATATAAATGGCGGTAGTAATGTTTGACTGCTCCGTCGGTCAATTTGGGACACGAGTCAATGGCGTCATGTCATCTTCAGTTGCCGTATCCAGGAATTAACGTCCGTCTCATTTCTGCACACATTTGTCCCGTCTCGCTCCTCGGTTAGTCTCCTCATCTCCTCAATCGGGTCTCCGGTGAGAGGCGCTAACATCTGCGCAGAGGTCCTAGGAAGTTGCAAGTAGAGAAATGACACTCAGGGCCATATTAACTACCGGTAACATTACACTGCGGCCATGGGACGTGTTTGTTTTGCGCACAGGTGTCACTTGACGGACGCTTTCGTTCACATCCGAGGCCACATCTGTTTTTGTAATGTCAACGAGTACATACAAAGTTGGGTTTTATAGAAAATCCCAATTGGGCATCATGACCTGCAGTGTGAACATCACCTAAGTACTCTGTGGTTGCTTGCAAGCAATGCGCAGACTTTGAAGGTCGCCGGAAGGGCAGTCCTCTGCGTCCATGCAGCCTTGTCCTCCCAGACCAAGGGCCAGCCAGCTGCCGCACCGGGGGGGGGTTTGACTCGGGCTCATTTCCCCGTGACAAGGCACCCCCTTCGTTCAGTTCAACGCGTTGTCGGCACATGCTTGCGTCATCACAACATCCTGTTTCGGCCATTTTATTTCAGTGACAAAAGTCTTCTGGCTGAATTTTTAGCCATGTCCCTAATTTAAGAATACGAAAACCTTTATTCGTCTCACAATGGAGAAATTCCTGATTTACAGCAGCAAAGTTATGAAAGAAATTAGACAAACAAAAAGTATAGGAGCTGCTGTAAAGGCAGCCACTCTCGCGGGCGCCATCTTGAAGTCATAATAAAATAATGCAACACAACACACAGACAGTCATTCAATGTTAACTTTTCTGCATACTCTTTGTTGTTTGAAGCATTTAATTAATTATAATAGATTCACATCACATTGATCGCTGTGATATTATGATGTATTATTATCTTGTGAAACTCCTCTTTAATTTGCACCTGGTGTAATACTGTCTAGAAAAGTCTTTTAAGTATTTGAGTCGGCAGCCATTATCCGAGCAGCACGTGCAAAGTCAGTCGGTCATGATGCAACCTGGAGAACAGACGCACAAATCTGAATTGTCTTTGCAAGGTTGGAATTATGCAGTGGCATCACTGTTTTGATTAGATTCAACTTTAACTCCTGATGACCTTCTGAGCGGCTCCGTTGTATGAGGAACATGGTTTGAAATCTGGGAACAGGCTTTGAGATAACTTTGATGCATCGGTTGCCTCCATTTTACTTGAGAATGGATGACCAGAAGTCAGTGTGTGTGTGTGTGTGTGTGTGCGCGTGCATTTAATGGTTCCTCATTGACGTTGTGCTGAACAGGCTCACAAAGACCCGGTTCTCTGTCCCCACGGCCGTCTGCACCATTCCAGCTGTATGTTGCGGGCATGTTCAGACAACCCTGTTGTATGCCCTCTGCTGTTGACACGCCACACACATGCACACAAACATACACATGGTGAGCCAGACAAAAGGTTCCTTGTGTTTGTTTGCCGTTGTGCATGGACACCGAGGGCCGGCTTGCCGTTTGAAGTTTCAGCCATTTTACTTTCGACTGGACTACACTCGAATCATTTGAATACGACAGATGCTGTTCTTAAAGTCCTGGTGTGTTTCCTCGCAAATCTTGTATCTGTTGTTAAAAACACTGCACGCGTAGGGTGCACGTTGATGAGTTGTCTCTTCATGAAGTATGCAGCCACTTGAAATATTCGTATTTTTGTTTTGGTTTTCAGGTTGGCTTTGATTTCCCCGTTGGCGGGGTTAGTGCTAAGGGCTGGACGATTAATCGACATTTTAATCATGATTTCGATTTTTTTTTTTACTTTTCTCAGTCTTTAAAACGTTACAATCGAAGAAAAATGACGAATTTGTAGAACGGCGCGTAGTATTTACAAGTTCCCGATTTTGTACAAGTACCCTGAATGCACCGTCTCGTTGCAAGTGTGGAGCATATGTGATTCTGTCGTCCCTGGCCGTCCTTTAAGATGTTTAATGACACCCAAGTTAGACTTTACTGTGAAAACTAAACACACAACAAAATAATTAAAAACATTGTTATATTTGAAGACAAAACATGCTACGTTTTTAAAACATCGCTAGCGCTAATGCTAAAGTCAATGGAGGATCCAATTCAAATGCTCAGCGGAAATTAGCATCGAATTGGAGTGATATCCCTTCAAATAACGCACAAACGCTGTGAAACACATACATACACGTAAGATAACATATTCAAAGTCATAAATTATTCCCAATCTGCGAAAAACGAATTAGATTAAGAGTTAAATCGCAACTTCTGTTTTGTGTATAACATCGGATTGCCCCTACGAGATGAAAATGCGGAGGAAGAGCCAGTATTTGTATTATTTTTTTTCAAATTGCTATTATTTTCGTATATTCCTAATGTACTTTTTACAAATGTATTTTTATAATGATTTTATTATAGTTCAAGATTCAAGGAATGTTCCTTTCCTAAAAAATCAAGGATACAAAGACACAATGACTTTTTTTTGTGTGTGTTGTACCAACACACACTTCCACATGACATGGCACGAAATACACACCCTGAGATCCCAGGTTATCTCACTAAATCCCGAAACCTGTGAAAATAACTTCAGATTTTTAAAAAAAAAAAAAAAAAAAAAAGAGAGAGAGAGCGAAGCGTAATGAATGATTGAATTTGGAGCAAGATGCGACACATCAAAGGAGTGGATGCAGCAAAATGAAAATGCAAGATGCTTGAATTTCACGTGATATTTAAAACGTCATTTTGTATTTGACAAAAAGAGTGTTGTTCAAGAATAAAGTGTTCAATTGCAGGCATGAATGGGCATGAGGCTAGAATGATAGTTTTGAGTAATTCAATTTTAGCAGTTGGATAAATACTACGTCTTGAAATCAATAAATAATCGTCATTTCAATCTCAATCAAAAATAATTGTGTTTATTATTTTTTCCCATAATTATTCAGCCCATATTAGGGCTAACTGTATCTCTCCTTGTCTGTGTGTTCAGGTATTACAGAGGAACGCACGGCGTCATTGTGGTGTACGACGTCACCAGCGCAGAGTCCTTCGTCAACGTCAAGCGATGGTTACATGAAATCAACCAGAACTGTGATGACGTGTGCCGAATATTAGGTGAGCGTTGGCAGACAGAAAAAAAAAGTGCTTTGTGTGTAGACTCAGTGTGGGAACCGCATTCACTCCACTCATTGGCCATAACCTCAAGTAATTAACCTATGATAGCCAATCACCTTTTCGTGTATCACGTGTTAAATCCTCAGGACATGCAATAATTTGGCCTTTTGCTGACTTTGTCAACAACTTTAAAGACCTTGTATTTTGACGAAAAGGTCTTCTGAATTTGACACATCATAGTGAAGAGGGTTTTTAACAAAACTTGCCAAATTGGAATCAACAGGGGGGAAAATCGTTTGCAGTGTGAAATCAGGCTTTAAAATGTTGCAAAACTGAGATGTCCCTCCCCTCAGCTTTCATGGCAGCGGGTGGAGAATGTTTGCCACATTGTTTAGAAGGCTTCTCACGAGAGAAAAAAAAAGTGATCGTGTTGCATTTTCAGTGGGAAACAAAAACGACGACCCCAACTCCAAGGTGGTGGAGACTACCGACGCGCAGAAGTTTGCCGAACAAATGGGCATCAACCTGTTTGAGACGAGCGCAAAAGAGAACATCAACGTAGAAGAGGTATAACGCCGTCGGGAATAGGCTGCGGGAACCGGCCCGCTCAGCTCGTCTTTGCTTTTTGCGCAGATGTTCAACTGCATCACGGAGCTGGTGCTGCGCGCCAAGAAGGAGGTGTTGGCCAAGCAGCAGCAGCAGCAACAGAACGACGTGGTCAAACTCACTCGGAACAGTAAACGGAAGAAAAAGTGCTGCTAGCGAACGTCGGCCCTCGACCGCGAGGAGGAGGGTGGCAGCCGGATGGAACTCACAAAGTCGAAATTCAAGATTTCATAAATATACGCTTAAGATTCAAGACAAAAAAAAATAAATATGCATCCCCTTTGGACTAAGTAATCACGAAGAAATATATGTACAGATTTTATTATTAACGCCAGATCAAAAGTCTTATTTGGAATCGAGCGGAAGGTCCTCCTTTTCTTAAAGGGTCTGCAACGTGACGACTGACTGCCCCAACGCTGCCGTATAGATCCACGTCAACCCGCCGTTGTCATACATGTACCCGTGTCTCATCTTCCTCTTCCTCACACTGCACCGGACATTGAGCGCCCGAGGCGAGGGGCCTTTCTTGACCTTTTTTTTTTTTTTTAATATACCGGTATATTCTTTTGGACTGGGGGTGGCTTGGGAGACGACGACGGTGAGGGGAACACGCTTTAGCACAGTTCGCCCGCCAAAAGACCTAAACTGAAATCTGAGTATGTCTGCTTTGTCGCGATGACTGTAAAATCAAATGATGATCGCTTGTCTAATCCATTAGACGGAGCTGCTTTTTTTTCGCTTTTGCCAAGCATCCTTCTCACCATCTTTAGTGCTGAGCCAACAACTTGTTTAATTTGACTTCAAAAAAACAAGAGATTTCGATTTAAGTGCAGCAGAGGTCTCAAGCCAGTGCAGTCTGAATACACTTTCAAGTTTCTCTTTGAATTCCCACCCCCCTTTTTTTTTTTAAACCGCGATATAGTAAAGCGGCGGAGGTGTACCTCATTGTTGCCATAGTAACGGCTGGGCGAAAGGTCCGATGGCAAGCACGTTTGAGCATTTATTTAATATCCTACTGGTGCACTGAACGATCCTTGTACTAGTACGCTGTCCTCTGTCGGAAGACAATTTAGCGCTTTTTGTCTTGGCTTCCGCTCGTCAGCGCCTCCTGTTGGTCCTTCGGGGGCTAACGGTGACGTGCGTCCGGGAGTCTCGGCCCCCCCCCCCCCCCCCGCTTGCTGGCTGTCTCACCATCGGGACCTGGGGGAGCCAGTGCTACTTGTGCTGCATCTTAAGTTTTTGGGAGACGGACACTTCACATCCATCGAATAAAAATGCTCTCAAACCCCCCACACTTTATCGTTACTACTTCATTAAGTGTATGTATATATAAATATTTGTGTTTATATTCAGCACATCACGGGCACGCGCTTAAACATGCCCCGTGCGTGTTCTCTTTGAACACACTCATCAGCTGTGGTTTGCCGTACACTGGAGAAAAAAAGAGATGTACTATTCAGTTTGCCCTCGATGAATTTAATCCCTAATAACCATTTGAAAAGGAATAAATATTGGACACGTAACAACTGAGCTCATTTGTCAGTGACTTGTGGCCTGACTTCATTTTCAACATGCGTCTATTTTTGGATTCTGTGAATAAAGTGTGGGAGGAAGTGGACACTGGTCTCTTTTGGGATGATCATTTGGTTCTTTTGTTTCCTGTGCGTGTGTTAACACTCTTTCCATCACTTCAACATCCACTCGAAATAGAATGTTGTGTAAGCATTAGTAATGTTCACACACACAGCGCAAACCTAAAACATGACCACTCTGCTCTTTAATCACACCCACCAAGCATTTCCAATATGAAGAATCCTGGAATGCTTGGAGGATCAATTTAGAATAATTCCCTCCATTAAAAATAAATGATTTATTGTTTCAAAAAAAGGAAAATAGGTTTTAAAATGAATCAGTAGAGCAATTATCATACAATCATGAATATTTGTTAAAATGAGACAGATTTACCATTTTATTAACCCATATTACATGAAATACACTTGGAAAATATTTTCATAGACCATTTATTCTAAAAATAATTTAAAATACTTTAATTTTACTATGTCTCATCAAATAACTGATCTAATTTCAAAACCACAAAACTCAAAAAGTAACATCAACCATTGAAAATTAAATCTTATGAAATAATTGGTCAATTATAAAATAAAATTTCAAAGTAAACCATTTTACAAAATTCAGTAGCAAAACAATTGTTTTATCAAATTAGTTGATTCAATTAATTTAAAGCTGTTATTTTTATTCATTTCGTTAATTCAATAGTTGCTGTTTTTTGGTAACAAAAAGTGGCCATTAAAACAAAAATATTTTATTCCATAATTTGATAAAGTAGCAGGAATTATTCAAATAACTTATTTACATTATAAATAAATGCCCAAGATGGCCGCTTGTGCGCTAGTGTGTTCGGCGACGCTCCTGCCATTTCGGGTTTTTTTACTTTTCGCAATGCTTGTTACCTCCCTAACAGCGTCTCGGTTGGTTTATGATCGCCGATCGTTGTTATTGATTCAACAACACGTCGGAGATTCGGCCGCGTTTTGGCAAGACGGTGGTGAAAAGACGCTACCTCCGTTCTTGGCTAACCTGCCGGCTAATCTCTTCCACGTTCGCTCGCCCCAGAAGCGCCGCCGGCGTCGCCGCCGCCGTCGCCGCCGCGGCAAACGTAGCGGTCAGCTCGTGAAGCTAAAACGGGATCTGAGACACACTTCGATCGCTCCGGCGTGGTGTGCCCTCGACCCCGTCGCCTCGTGCTAGCAAAGGACTTCTTAAGACTTATCGACTCTTTTAATTTCGTGCAGTATGTGACCAGCCCGACACATGAACAAGGTCATATTTTAGACCTTGTCCTTGCTTATGGTCTACCGGTGTCAAATCTGGAAGTCCTTGAAAATGGGATTTCTGATCACATGGCAGTTTTATTTGACGTAGTCTTATCGCATGCTGCTGTGAAATCTGCCGCTCCTAGTTTTAAACGCCGAATTTTTAACCCTCGCACTGCTAGTCGTTTCTCTGATGCCTTTAATAACCTTTGCGTACCCTCGTCTAACACAGAGGAACTCGCCTCTTGGTTCAACTCATCATGCCGTGCCATCCTGGATTTGGTGGCTCCTTCAAAAACTGTGCTCCCAAAACCTAAACCCGAGCCATGGCTTAACGACATTACCTGCGCAGCTAGGCAGGGGTGTCGCAAAGCCGAACGCAAGTGGAAAAATGACAAATTGCATGTCTCTTATCAAATTTGGAAAGACTGCTGGCGTAACTGCCAGCTCACAGTAAAAGAGGCCAAAAGAGAATATCTGTCGGACCTTATTCAAGCTAACCGTCACAACCCACGCGCACTATTTAAAACGATAGATTCTGTACTCAAACCCCCTCTGCCTACTTGCTCGGATTCTTCACCCGAGATGTGCAACAGATTCCTTCAGTTTTTCATTGATAAGGTCTCTACAGCTGGGACTCCGGTCTCAAATACCGCATCTGACCCCTCTGCCCATGTTCCATGTTCAGCTGTGCTAAATTCTTTTGAAACTGTGTCCTTGGCGCTTTTGGAGGATGTAGTTCGCCAGACGAAGCCATCTGGCTCCCCTTGCGACTCTCTTCCCCCGCACTTCTTTCAGGAGGTTCTCCCGAGTGTTGGCGCATCAGTCTTGGATATCATCAACAGCAGCCTCTCTTCTGGTGTAGTTCCCCAACAGTTTAAACATGCTGTGGTCCAACCCTTGATCAAGAAACCTGGTCTTGATCCAGATGTGCTGTCAAGTTTCAGGCCCATTTCCAAAATTCTGGAAAAAGTGGTGCACATGCAGTTGAAATTTTTCTTGGATGAACATAACATCTTGGAGGTCTTCCGGTCAGGTTTCAAGACGATGCATAGCACGGAGTCAATCCTGTTACGCGTTTCTAATGACATCCTCCTGGCAAATGACTCTGGAGACCACATGTGTCTAGTTTTATTGGACTTACGTGCAGCATTTGATACAGTGGATCACAGTATTCTGCTGACTCGTTTGCAGCACTTGGTGGGCATTACCGGCAGTGCTCTTGAGTGGTTTAGGTCCTATTTCTGTGTCAGCCTTGGCTGCTCTGAGTCACGCACTGCTCCCCTGTCATGTGGTGTTCCACAGGGCTGAATTCTGGGGCCTCTGCTGTTCTCGCTGTATCTGCTCCCATTGGGTTCCATCTTAAGGAAACATGGTATTCCCTTCCACTGCTATGCAGATGACTGCCAGATCTATGTCCCACTGAGCAAAAAAAAAACCTTCTCATTAAGGCCACTCCTATCCTGCCTGGAAGAAATCAAAACCTGGATGGCACAAAATTTCTTGAAATTCAATGAAAAGAAGACAGGGGTGATACTTTTTGGTCCCAGTGGCCCTTGTACATCCCATCCTGTAGTCTTGGGCCCCCTGTCTCCTTCTCTTAAGTCAACAGTCTCAAACTTGGGCCTTAAACTGGACAGTGATTTCAAACTCGATCGGCAAATTGGTGCCGTTGTTAAATCCAGCTTCTTTCACCTTAGACAGCTGGCCAAAATAAAACCTCTCCTCTCTCATGAACACTTTGAGACAGTAATTCATGCCTTTGTCACATCCCGGCTCGATTACTGCAATGCCCTTTACTTTGGAGTCAGCCAGTCCTCCATTAAGCGCCTTCAGCTGGTCCAGAATGCCGCTGCTCGCCTCTTGACTGGTACTCGTAAGAGGGAGCACATAACTCCTACTCTGGCATCCCTTCACTGGCTCCCCATTCATTTTAGAGTTATTTTCAAGATCCTCTTATTTGTTTTCAAATCTCTGAATAATCTCGCGCCACCTTACCTCTCTGAGCTCATCCGCCCCTACACACCTGCCCGGCGCCTCAGGTCTGTGGACCAGACTTTATTAGAAGTACCAAGAACTAAACTGAGGCTCAGAGGGGATCGAGCCTTTTCTGTTGCTGGTCCCTCCTTTTGGAATGACCTCCCACTGAACATTCGGCAAGCCTCCTCGCTGCCCATCTTCAAAACCCTCCTCAAAACTCACTTGTATTCTTTGGCATTCGACTCAGCATGACTTAGATTTGTTCTTGGTTTTACTGTTTGGTGCTTTCTACCGCCTTTATTACCGATTTGTCTTACTGTTTATTGTGCATGTTAAATTGCTCCATGTACAGCACTTTGTATGCAGCGATGGCTGTTTGAAAGTGCTCTATAAATACTGTTGACTTGACTTGTTGACTTGACATTAGTTTTGGTTTGTTACTACAATTAATGTTTGCCCAGCCATCTCTTCATCGTAGATGTAACTTAATTGCTCTTGGAATGTGGGCAAGCAAGCTAAAATTTGAACTGATGACCTCTTGAATGTGAAGCAGTCTTGTGATCCATGAGCCAGTTTCAGTATTGTTTGAAATTCACATGTCAATGTAGCCTATTTCTCTGACCAGGGTGCCATCTCCGTGTTCACACTCGTGCCTATGACATTGTTAAATAGCCACGGACATGGATGTCCTTTATCATGGGCTTGGATGGAGACCAATCCAGGGTGTACCCAACACGTTGCTTAAAAAAAAAGTGTGTGTGTGTGTGCGCGTGTTATTAATATTCTGTATTTTTATGTTAGTGCACACTACACCCTGAGCAGCCTCTCAGTTTCACTTTCACACAAAAAAAAAGTATTAAAAAATATATATATAACAAAGCAAGTCACCTTTCACCTACGGCAGCACGTGACATGCATCACCGGAAGTTGTTAGCGGTCAGCAGCCTGCAATTGAAGCTTGCAATCACAGCTGTTGCCTTATATCGCACGCATGCGTGCACGTGCGGGAGCGGGTCAATCGTGGGAGGTCGGTTGCTTGAAAAGTCGATCTTCGGTCAAAAAAGGTTGTGTGTGCACCCCCGATGTCGAGACTGTCTCCACGAAAAAAAAAATCTGTGCTTCACGCAATGTGTTTAAGCAGATGGTTATGTGTTGATGACAGAAACACATTTCCCTGAAAAGTGAATGAGAAATATTTGGAATAGTTGGAAGTGTTTGCTAGGTGAAACCAATGCGATTAGTGGGTACTGAAAGGAAATTGTCACACAGAGCACAATCGGCCCACCAAAAACACCAAGTAGACACGCAAGCAGTAGAAAACAAACTCAATGGTACGCCTGTGTCATACTCACAATTACCCACTTGGTTACTCATCACACAAAACAGTCCGGAAATAAGTTTTGAACATTATATAAATGACTTCAATTGGAAAATGACGCAAACATTCTCCCAGTGTTGGAAACAACAAAAACACAAGTGAATCAAACGTCATGGAGTGCTCGGAAACAGATGACAAGAGTGACTGGCATTTATTTTTTGAACGTTTCACATGTTCATTGTGTTGTAACATACATGCCCATCAACAACAGTGTATTTTTAAATTTTTTTTAAAATAAGGCACTCTCAAAGAGTCATCATGAATGGCTTTATCAATGTAAAGAGAGCAGACAGAAACCAGAATTCCATCAGGAGGGTGCTACCATTGTCATTCTCGACCACTAACATGACATCACACCGTTAACATAGCATACGTAAACTACTATTTAAAGAAAGAGGACGCAAAAAAAAAAAGAAAATGGGAAAAAAAACAATGCAAGATGATTGTATCGCAAATTATAGACATTCAATTTTGAGCCTGTGTGCTTCGTGGTTTCATCATTCACTTCCACACTGATGATCTCTCTTATTCCCCAGCACACATGCGCACACACGTGTGGACCCGGAGCACTTTGACGTCAGTGCCCAAGATGACTCAAGAAAGTCAACAAGCAACTTTTGTTAGCAGAGGAAGAAGTCATGGCCTAGCCAAAGCAGTCAGCTTCTTCAAATACAACTGGCTTCAACAAACGCAAGAACAGTGGTCAGCAATTAAAAAAAAAAATCTGATCTAGAGGTGTACTTTTCCAAGTGATTTAAAAAATATTTTTTTTGCACCGATTCCGAATCTTCCCTCATTTTTTCTCTAGCACATCCTGTTTTTAATAATAATAATAATAATGTAATATAGTAATTGATTAAGTAATATTTATGAATGAAAGGTCAGATTCAGGAACAGGTGGAATTTCTTTATGAAATGTCATATCTACAAATTACAATGCATGGTAAAATGTGTATAGTGCAAGCTTTTATAGGTCAAACTTCAAAACACAAAAATGAAAATATCTCAAAAACATGATGTGCTTAAAAAAAAAGAGTTAAGAATTATTATTATCCATCCATCCATTTTCCGAACCGCTTGATCCTCACTAGGGTCGCGGGGGGTGCTGGAGCCTATCCCAGCCGTCTTCGGGCAGTAGGCGGGGACACCCTGAATCAGTTGCCAGCCAATCGCAGGGCACACAGAGACGAACAACCATTCACGCCCACACTCACACCTAGGGACAATTTAGAGCGTCCAATCAGCCTGCCATGCATGTTTTTGGAATGTGGGAGGAAACCGGAGCACCCGGAGAAAACCCACGCAGGCCCGGGGAGAACATGCAAACTCCACACAGGGAGGCCGGAGCTGGAATTGAACCCGGTACCTCTGCACTGTGAAGCCGGCGTGCTAACCACTGGACTACCAGGCCGCCTTGAATTATTATTATTATTTTTAAAATCAGTGTCAAAAATACATTTTGGGACCATTTTGCTGTCTCCCTGTGTGGAGTTTGCATGTTCTCCCTGGGCCTGCGTGGGTTTTCTCCGGGTGCTCCGGTTTCCTCCCACATTCCAAAAACATGCATGGCAGGCTGATTGAACACTCTAAATTGTCCCTAGGTGTGAGTGTGGGCGTGGATGGTTGTTCGTCTCTGTGTGCCCTGCGATTGGCTGGCAACCGATTCAGGGTGTCCCCCGCTTACTACCCGAAGACGGCTGGGACAGGCTCCAGCACCCCCCCCCCCCCCCCCGCGAAGATAAAGCGGATCGAAAAATGGATGGATGGATGAAATTTGCTGTTGGCCGGTAAAATCAATCTTGAAATGGAAAGAACATTAAGAGTTGTTGACACGACAGCGTTTCCTTTTGAACAAATACTGACTGGCAACCAGCCCAGAGCGACTAAAATGATTGAAATCATTTGGATTTGTATTCAAATATGAAATGATTATGGGGCCACATAGAATGTAGGTGGACTACAGTTTTTCTTGACACACCTCAGCAATCCCTAAAATATACACAGCACTAAGAAAACACATTTAAAAACAAAATAAAAACTGGTTTATAGCCGGACAATTTTTTTTTAATTGAAAAGATATGGATTTTTTTCTTTATGAATATTCACTTCATCCAGACCTAATCAGCATTGTTTTATATCGTGTGTTTCTATGTATATATAAATCCGTCTTTGGGTTTCTCCTTTCAAACAACCGGCTGAGATGACATCCCTGCATAGGTTTTGCACAAGCTGCCTAAGCTAAACACGCTCACACGTACATCTGCACACACTTACGGACAAAGAGGAGCCATCACGGTCGCGCACACTCATCCACATCCCCACGCGTCACGTCAACGGAAGCCCGACAGCTTAGTCAGAACTCAAAGTGCTCATGAAGTATTGAAGCAGAGAGGATGGAGGTAGACTTTGCCCCCCCCCCCCTAAAAAAAAATAGTAGTGTCTACCAAGCATCTTTTTCAAGTCGGTGCATCATCTCATGAGATGAGATGCAACATTTTTTTGTCCTTCTCACGCTCATGTAAACATTGGAAGAATTTGGTTACCTAGAAAAAAACATTTCAAATAATTTGAGGAGTGTGTCTTTCTCATCGACACGTAAATGATGCATGCATCAGGGATGTGAAACTCGCAGGTTTATTCAAACGTCGGAGGTCAACATGAAGGCTTGCCTTCCAGCTCTGGCAATGATTACCTCCGCCAGGGAAGCGCTGTCCTAGCTTCAGCGTGCTTGTCTTGAAGGCAAATCTTGAGCATTCAAGTCTTCACTGGACGTTTGTCAGTGTGAATTTCTTTTGCGAGCACATTCGGTTAAGCGAGAACAGAAAATCACAACGTGCAAGAGTGCCAATGAGAAAAATCATTTGTGGAGCTCCCCATGGCGGTGATTCTCAACCAGGGTGTCGTGAGAGATTATCGGGTCTGCCGCGGTAAATGACCAAATTTCATTTTCACAAAAATGATCATTGACTAGAAATAGCTGTTCTTCTTTTTTCACTGATGCCAGTGATGTATAGTGATAGGCAGAGAATTAATTTCTCTGCCACCCCAAGGCTGAAGGTACATGTAAACCAGGGATGGGCAACTGTCGGTCCACGCCAACACCTGGCGTGGCCCTCGATTAATTTTTTTGAAAATGAATGTGGAGCTGAGCGGTTTTAAGTTGGAATACGAATATTCACCACCGGATGGCAGAAGTCACTCAAAAGTGCCTCCCACACCAAGACTGTGCTTCTTCATCAGAGAAGAAGAGCAAGCAGTTCCGGCCAGGACCAAATTAGCTCAGGGAAATGATGTCTTTTGGGTGAAATAGGAATCGGATTTATATGTTTCAACAAATTTAAACGCAAACCTGTCCAACGAGTTTACTTAGAGACGTTATCCGCCATGAAAGATTGCGACCCAAGTTGCCACTGCAATACTGAGCTCAAAAGTACACACGCAGCAATTTTGTTACCCCGCAAGAACCGTTGACAGTTCGTTGGAAGTGCATGAGGACTTACTAAATGTGTGTACTCTAACGTTTATGGATATAGACATCCAGCGCTTAATGGCGTTACAAACGCATATGGTGGCTTTGATTGAGCTTGCCCGTTCATTTGGAGAGACATGCGCCTTGTAATACAATGAACATCTCTGACTGAGTTTGTTTTTCTTCAAACACATCCACAAAATGCTGGTCAGCACTTTCTGAGTGGACATTTTTATGCAAGAAGGGGGGAAAAAATGTTGTTTGTGTTTCAAGCCTTTGTAGTTGAGAAGGGGTTCGTTTAAATGCATTTGAGCTTTCGAATGTCAATAAAACACAGACATATGCAAAAATTTTGTTCCGATTCCAAATGGCATTTTTGCGGTGTCCTTCCTATGTGGTCCCCCAGTAGCATGATGAACAATTGTGCCCCCCACACCCCTCCATCATTTAAGTTGCCCATTCCTGACTTCAACTGTGTGTCCACCTGTTGGCATTCATACAGTACCAGGATGGTTTTGTGTCCAATTAAGCAGGCCCGATTTCACACTGAGCAAGTAAACCGAGATGAGGACATCATCATTACGTTGTACCTGTACAGTGAACCCCCACGTCTGACGCGAATATCTGTGAAGTCATTGATGGCCACCCCAAAATGTTTGTCATTGACTTAATTTTCCGCAAGAGACAACTTAATTTCTATTAGAAAAGGCGAGCCTGAAAATGAAGTGGCTCTCCTCACTTCAGTGTACTTGCTTGGCTCCAAAATACCACAAGATGGCGCCAAAAACAATTTCTTTCTTTCTTTCTGTACAAGACATGGCTTTCACTTTCCAGCAAATACCAGGATAGTTTCCTCCCCAAAAATCCCCTCATAGGTGAATTTGTGATTGCCGAACCGCAAATACGCCGGGGTCACGGTATCTACTTTCGGTATATTTTTTTCTTGGTGACATGTCGTGATATTTTACGGGTCTATTTTAACATCTCGCAAAGAAACGAATAAACTCCGAAAGCAATCAAGCAAGAGTCGCGTGCTGTTACGCGAGCATCACCTTGGTCCAGCTGCTGCGCTACGCCAAAAGTTTTGTATCCTTAGCCTGACATGAGGCCGGGATGCAAAAAGTGAGCATCGGTGCAGCATTAGGTCCCTAACAGGCTTGGCAGTGGGAAGAAGTGATGGCTCAGAGGCACTACAAGGAAAGCTTCCTCAGTAGAAGTAAACGTTTGGACCCTGATCATGTCCTACGAGTCGCCTTTTAGCAGAGGATCTACTAAATGCGGCATTGTGAGCCAATCAGGAGCACTGGGAAAGATAAAGTGCAAAGTACAAGCCGAGCCCCCCAAACCTCAGTCTATGACAAACCATTTCAACATTTAGTCCATATCCTCTTGAGGGCCATGTACTCATATGGTCTTTGTCTTCACTAGTGGGACAACTTTGGCATACTAGTCGGTCAACAAATGCTTGTGGTATGACAAAACTCCACACTGGTTAACAACTGCGTGCCGCATGTCACTACTAAATTGTGACATTATCAAATTTGACTCGGAACCGCCTAGCGTGTCACGAATAGCACTAGTGGTACGCATCTACAACGAGTGCACATTTTTGCCTCACTTGTGATATGCAGTATACGGTTGCGGAAGGCAGCAGTGGGGAGAAAAATATAAACCAAACGCTACTCGTACGCCACAGTACATGGACATCAAAGACATGGAATAAATGCTCAAACATCTTGCGATTTGCGTGTGTGTTTCGTTGCCCGTCTTTGGCTACGTCGTGTCCACCTGTGCTGTGCTGTCGCCCTTCTTCTCCACACTTTCCGGCATCACGTCCGTCTCCTGTGCTCAGTTCTTTTTGAAAAAAGAGAAAAGTTTTCGGTCCCGGTCGGACAGGCGTAGCGCTCGTCTGGAGGACTGAGCGCCGAGAGCTCTGGACGACCTGGATGCGCAGGATGGGGCGGAGCGCCACTCGTCCTGGTGCTTGTCCATTAACTGCTGGTCAATCACTCTGTGCATGTCGTCCTGCGGTGAGGCACAGAAAGCTCTCATCACTCTCCTGAGTTCAACTTTTCTTTCCGCACATGACTCCCAAACGGTGACCTTGACAGGTCAATTTCATTTGACCTTCTCCAAACATTTGCATGCACATGTCCAACTGTTTCATGTTCAGCACATTTTGCACAGCCTGCTCTCCTCTCACAAGGAGCGGGAAGACAAAATTCACAAATGGTCAACCAATATTTTTCCAAGTCCAATTAGAATTAAATCGACAATTTCATCTTTATTTTTTTCATGTCCTGTATTTACCACACTGTGAAGCGCTTCGGAGTATTGGGTGCACCTTCAACGAATGGCCAATTTGAAAACCGTTTTCATCGGGCGCAGATGCATAGAATAGAAGCTACAATAATGGCTGCAGTTACGTTATGCTTCCGCTCGAGGGAGCGACGCCTATGGGACTGCAATACAACACAGCTTTATTTATATCGCGCTTTCACAACCGCTGCAGCTGTAACAAAGCGCTTTTTGAACATTTAAAATACTACATTCAAGAAATCAGAATACTGATCCATATATAGAGCGCATTGGATAATAGGTCTTGTTTTGAGAAAATTGAATGCTCTCAAAATTAAACGCAACACTTCAAGTGACCCCGTGTTGGCTCTTCTACCTGCTGTTCTTCACCGTGCTCGTAGCCCACATTGTGATATATTGTCTCATTTAGAGCAGCTATCCCCAACCTTTTTTGCCCCACGGAGCGGTTTAATGTCAGACAATATTTTCAGGGACCGGCCTTTAAGGTGTGACGCACAAATACAACAATTATAATATGATATGGCCTGCATGAAAACAATGGTGTTTTCGAAACATAATAATAAACACAAATCACGACACAAGGAACGTCCTATCTGGCCGCACTCTCTGGTCGAGATGGTAACGTTTAAACGTGCCTTCAAAATAAGATACGCCGCAAATGCAAAGTGCATGAAAAACCATCACCGCATATTATGCAGAGTAGGCTTGGTGCTTGGTGGTCATCTCCCGTTGAGATAAATTGAATATTGAATTGAATACAACTTTATTGTCAAATGTGCTGTACGTAACATACAGCACAGATGAAATTTCTTCCCTCTCAACATAAAACAAGAGGAGCCGCTGCGGGTGTCCGCGCCGCCATTAATAAATAAATCCTATCTTAAGTAGGACTCCTGATACTGTCTATTAAATGTAGCCTTCTTTTTTCTTGAAAGTCCATAGGCTCCTCTTCTGGCTCCTGGCTGGGCCTTTTCCCTTTCCCAAAGAGACTTTTCAAAGACGTTTGTTTTATTACTCAGTTTGCAAGCTCCTGGGTTTCATTTTAGCGGTAACCTATCACATGACTGAGAAGTGCACCTTGACCTGCGTCAAGAGTGACAAACTGTAAACGGATGTAAAAGGGAATCCGGTAATTTCTAAATAAAACATCTTTCAGTTTCTGAAATAAATAAATAAAACAGAAGTAAGATAAGCTACTTGTTTTTTTTCTTTGCGGTCCGGTGCCAAATGACCCACGGACTGGTGCCGGTCCGTGGCCTGGGGGTTGGGGACCGCTGATTTAGAACTCCGAATTTTCTTGAAAAAGGTGTACCTCGATTAGGGGGATCCAGTCCACTGTTGCTTCGAAAAATAAAACCCAGCATAAAAGTAAAACGGATTACCTGATCTGGGATCGCAAAAATCGGGGTTTCTAGATGCGGATCATTTTGATCCAGGCTACATTTTTTTTAAACACCTGGCTCCCAATGTTATAACCCCCTGTTGTCAAGGTTACTGGTACACGAACAGTGGAGATAGGCGAACACAGAATGATGGGTGAGTCCTCACTGACAGTCAATAGCTTCAGCTGGGATGTGCGTTTTTCCCCATGGCGTGGAATGGCTCAGCGTGGCATGAAAGGGTTTGTGCAGAGTGGAAGGATGGGACGGTGCAGGTCGGCTCACCTCTAAGGCAGGAGGGGTGTAGGGGGAGGGGTTGTACCACAGGGTGAGAGAGGGTGGTACGGAGGCTGAGAAAGGCCACTAGATCAGAAACCACAAGAGCCAAACTGTAAAGAGCCCTGAGGATGCAAACTGCGGGTAGGGAGAAGAGAGAGGAAAGAGCCGCTAGTTACAGAGGAGGACGGAGGGGGAAGTGACAAAACCAGTGTGACCACGGCCACGTAAAGAAAAAAAAAAGTGTGCTTCTGAAGCAGGGTACACACATAGGGTACTAATAATTTCAGAATATTCTCTCCTGGTAAAAGTCAGCAAAGCCTTTTATTTTGTATTCTACTAGTATTATACTCTTTGTTTTTCCTTGTATTTTTACGGCAACGACTGCCACTCGGAGTCTTGGTTCTGTGACAGATGGCTCGTTTGTTGTGTGCAATTCTCGATGATGATCTCATTATTTGTGCGGTGTTGCACATCTTGAGTAGACTAGACGACACACAATCAAAGCAGTAAACACATACACACGTGCTAGGATTATTTTAATTGTCAGGTGTGGGTTCACACACAAAAAATCAACACGTGTGTACCCAGTTTAAGTGAGTGATTTTCTGTGTGTTTCTTACCATATTTTTGCCACAGAGCGAGACAAGTGACGTGGTCTTAAAGGGAGGTGCGGAGGTGATGAAACAAGGTTTTAACTGAAACATCTCCATCGAGACAACTCACCTGCCAAGCCTCCAGCTGCTGTGACAGATTGAGCTTCTGCTGGATGGCATCCAGAAGCTGACTGTTTAGAGACATGATGTCTATTTTACACTTGGCCAGCTCCATCTCCACTGCCTTCTTCCTGGAAGACACACACAACACACAGTGACAAGATGGCAAGCATGAACGTCTCACACAAAGAGAGAAAAGGGTTTAGATAGTTAGATAGTAGATACTTATTTTCTTGCAGGGTGAAATACTGAAAATGCCACTGTAAAATGCCACTAATTAATTCGTAACAATCAAGCCGCACATGTTAAATTCATGAGGCCTTTCCTTAAAATACAAATAATAAGCATCAAATAATAAAATCCCAGTGGTGTCCCTACTTGGCTATGGCATCATCTCTGTCTTTAATGGCACTCTGAAGCTGCTCGCTGGGTTCTCGGACCTCCGCCATGGTCCTCATCCGCTCAGACTCCTCTTGGAGGGAACACATTTCTACTGAGAGCAGCGCCATCTGTAGGTTTGATGGGGAAATCACATGAACCCGAGCTCTCGTTTTATGGACAATGTTTTCATGATATTGTCACATAGTCTGTCAAATCCATGTGGCATGTACATGTAAATGTTTAAACACCCCTAACCATTCACATGTGCATGTGCCAATGTCCTGTACATGCTGTACAGCAGGAATGTCAAACTCATTTCACACACTCATTCAAGATTAAACGAAATTTATAAAGAAAGGATTTTTTAAACCATTTACACACGTGCATGTAGGTAAAATATAAATTTAATCACTGCCTACACTTTTCAAACTAAAGAGAAAACAGTGTGCCCCCTAGCGGATAATCCATGAATTTCATTTTATTAAAAAGATTCATCCTGTGATTTTATGCATTTTTTTTCTTCACTTTTAAATTATTCTGCGGGGCTGATCAAACTCCTGTTTGACACCACTGCTGTACAGGCATATATAGTGAGGTCTCAAAACGTCTCTTACAATTGAAAAAAATGTACAGTGATCCCTCACTCTAACGCGGTTCACCTTCCGCGGCTTCGCTGTTTCACGGATTTTTTAGTGCAGTTTTTTAAATGCTTTTAACCCTTTAAATCAGAACGCGTCGGCGGGACCGCGTGTCGACAGTACAGTATTTCCAAAAACTATTATAGTTATTTGTTGAAAATTTTGGGGTTGTGCTTGGGCCTGACAACAGGTTTTGGTCTTTGGTTTCATTGTATACATAGTTTAGTATTGTATGATAACAGTAAAAAATAAAGCTCACTACTTCACGGATTTCACCTATCACTGGTTCTTTTTGGAACGTAACCCCCACGATAAACGAGGGATTACTGTATACATATATAAATGAAACTGAATGTGAATCAGGTTTGTTCCAGAGGAGGTACTCGGTATTATGAAAGTTTTTAATCAAACGATATTTGTGTGTTTCAGGTGCCCTGCTGATGAAATGAATAAACCCTTTAAAATGATTCGTCCTCCAGAAAGGGCATAGAAGATGTCGAAAGTCACGTCCGTTAATTTGTGCATGGTGCAAGATATTTAAGGAGGTAGAGACAGTGTTGGATATGCAAAAATAAATATCTACTCTTTAATTTGCAATAATTTCACTGATTTGTATATTTGTTTGTTTTGTAATTAGTCTGTAAAACTCTGAAGACGCACGTGTACACGACTGTACACGCCTTTCAATGAACGTGCACATGTACATTGCTAGCTGTATCCATGCTAAAATGAGAGTTTATAACTAGAATGTCACTCAGTACAGCGCAGACCTTCACAACAAAAACTGAAATGTTCATGAAGCATCGTGTTCATGCTCATTTGTTAATTTGCCAGCTACTTGATGGTTTTGCATATCTTACAGGCAATTGGTGCCATTATGATTCCACTAGAGTTCCTTTATACCATATCTGGAACGAACTTTATAAAATCCTTCTGAGCTGTTTCAAAATGTGAAAAATGTCATTAAAACAATATGTTTGCACAGTATTGTACTTAACTGTGCACAAGTAATGGACCCGACTTTCAACACGTACCTGATTGTGCATCCGTAGCAATTCCTCTTTACTGTTGTGCGTCTTGTCCTGCTCAGCTGCGTACAGCTCTTTGACTTCTCTCAGCTCTTCTCCCATCTTCTTTACTTGTTCCTCCAGAGCTTCCTCATCACTGCGTCGAGAACCCTTTCGACAGTATACACATGAGAGAAATTCTGCGGTCATATACCGGTAATGTACCCTACAAGGCTAATTACTGGACTTTAACAGTGCCAAGTTTTAGGATCCAAAGTGGATCGTGCATCAATTTCTATTGGGTCATTAATTGGCACAATATAATATTACAATCCATTTTAAACATTGTTGAGCAGGAAGGGAAAAAAAAATCTTGGCAAATGGTTTTGCTGTTGCTGTGAATGAAGTCTGTCATGGTCCATATGAATAATTTTGAGTATACAGTAATCCCTCATTTATCGCGGGGGTTACGTTCCAAAAAGAACCTGTGATAAGTGAAATCTGTGAAATAGTCATCTTTAATTTTTAATTTTAATTTTTAAATTTTCGTTAATCTTAAAAAAAAAAGAAAAACCTAAACATTTTCTTACAAACAACTGACAGTTTTTAGAAATACTGTACAGAAGGTTTCGACGACATTGTGTGTTTATGTCATGGAAAAATTTGGCAAGCTGTACAAGGCGAGGCGCAGAGACTGTTGACATTAGTCTACCGCCCCTTAGCCAATCGGGATGCAGAACACCGTCCAGTATAAAAAGAAAAAAAAACTGCACAAAAAGATAAATGCTGTGAAAGATGAACCATGTTAGAGCGAGGGATTACTGTATCTCAATATTTCTAAGATGTAAAGTACAATGTGTTAAAAAAGTACAAATGTAGTACAGTGAAGGATACAACAACTTACGTTGCCAACAGTACAACAATGTGCCCCCCCCCCCCCCCCAAACTTTGCGATCCATTTATCCACATGAAGTTTGCATGCAAATTGGAGCGGACTTTCAGTTGACTTTCGACAAAAAGCAAAATCTACTCCCCCCCCCCATATACTGTATGAAATTGGAAAACTATTGGTAAACTCTCCGTTGGTACCGTTGACTCGTTGCCATCAAGCAGGTTCTGTGTTAGCCTGCGGAGTTCTAGCAGGCTAGCATGAAGGCTCCCAGTGGGCACATCCTTGACGGACGACGTCTCCGAGGACTCGTCCATGGAAGAGTCCGTGGACAGCGCAGAGTCTGTGACGTCATTCCCTCGGAGATGGGAGCACAGCGTGCGCACGTCACAAAAGGCTTCCCAAAGCTGAAGACGCAGCTACGGATGGAGATGCAAAGAGCCAAAAGAAGAATTTGACGGCCTGCGTGGCTTGCGGCTGACATCCGGGGGTCGGTTTACCTGCTCTCTCTCCTGCTCCTGCTCCTCTTGCTCCATGCTTTGCTCGATCTCACACATCAGGCTGGACTGGTGGGGGGTGAGGCTATGCAGGCTGGTCTCCTCCGTTAGCTCCTCGAGTCGAGCTGTTAGGTGCCTGTAGGACATCTGAACTTCCTGAAGCTCCACCTGATTCTGCCGCAACTGAACATAAAATAAGCACAAATAGGCATTAAAAGCTTCGAGAAAAAGGATCTCTCCTAACCCTGCGGAGACACTATTCTGCCCCCTAGTCGGCTTCCATCCATTGTCTATTGCGCATGTGGACAAAAGACCACCCAATAAATCCAAATGGCATGTTTCCCATCAGTTGCGATGGAAATAAACTATCAGAGAGTAAAACCATGGCATATTGCAATGATTTTAAATAGAGTGACAGAAGTCTTGCAAGATTTACTGCTGTTCAACATGACATCAAATTTTTGGATGACTGAGAAGCAGTTTTCTTTCTTTCTTTCTGTAAATCATTCCAAACATGTCACCAGCCACTTAACTCATTCAGTACCAGCCAATTCTGGACCAAGTCTGAAAAGACGTTTAAAAACGTCTTTGGGAGTGAATGAGTTAAACAAAAAAGTATAAGCAACATAGGTGCGCACAATTTTTGCGATCTTTCTGAACCTTTTCCAATGTATAAATACAAAGTCTTAAATTTTGTACCTGCAGGTCCTTCTCGTGGCACTGCGTCTCCAGCGCCAGCGTCCTGTCTCTGAGGTCTTCCACAGTATTCTTGAGCACTTCGTTCTCCTCCAGCATGGCATGCACCCGCCGCTCCAGCTCCATCTTCCTCTCCGACAGCATCTTAATCTAACATGTGCGGCATCAGTGATTAGAAATGACACCCCGTTAAAAAGGATTATGGGTACAAGATGAGGACCGTCTTGATTTTCTGGTCAGCGGCAGACAAAAAGGGAAGTCCAAAGACTTGATTAAAGACTAAATATTGCGCTGTGCCTTCTCCAGCCAAACTGGGCTCTTACACGAGATTAAAAAATACTCCCACTGGTCTGAAGAATGCCTGTTGCCTAGCACAGGCGTAGGCGGTAGTAGCTACCCTCGTTTTAGGAATGCCTTGGTGATACGGTAGCGCCTACACAAAGCTTAATATCATCTTAGTCAGCGAGGGACGACCTTCAACTTCCCCTCAACATATTCTTCACAGTGGGACTTGGATTGTTTTTTGTTTTTTTGCCAGAGTAGAGACACACATTAAATGAACAACACGAAAAGATCATTTTATGCCCTCTGGATTTGACCTACATCCGATAGCCTACTTTACACTACACTGCGGCAACTCGCACATCAATACACGCAATGTTCTGGACATTTAAGCCCACAGTCGTCTTTTTTCTCACACTAATCAAACGGCAGGAGTCAGCATCGGCATGTGAAATCAAAGTCTATGAAAAGTGGAAGCACCCAGACATTGCAGCACCTGAGCTAAAAATAGAACACACTCTTTCTCCCAATTATAGTGCAGTCAGGGTATTTTCCCTGCTGTCTCATAACAGAGAGACAGACAAAGAAAGAGAAAGAGAGAAAGGACAGAAAGAAAAAAGGAAGAAAGGGAAGACAAAGGGAATCTTTAAGTTACTACTTTTACCGTGATACCAACAATGGTTTATTGCGGCTGCAATCAGATATCAGCACATGACTGACGACACAACACATCTCATGTGCCTCTTTGTGGTTTTTGTTTTTTATGCCTGGCCTCTGGAAGCAGGGGTTGACATCAAGATAAGAAACAGGTATTTCATGCAACTCGTGTAGAAATTCATCTTTGGGGTTTTTTCCCCCCTGTTGCATCATTTCAACTCAAATTCAAATCATTGCTATAACCCTTGTTTGTGTACTTTCAAGGAAGCTACATGCAGCATGCAGTCAGGCCAGACAACACCTGTTAACCACTCACTTCGAGTCCTTGCTGCTCCAATCAGGGAGGAGGGAAGAAGTTTGAGCAAGGTACAAAGAGAGAGAGCAAATGATGAGAATACCTGGACATTAGTTGTTGTCAATGTTTTTTTTAAATGCAATAAAATGACATAAGTGACAGCCAATCTCTGACACAGTAAGAACATGTGTTTCCCTTTGGCGACATTTTCTTCATTAAAATGACCTGAAACAAATTGTCATCCCCCAGTGACCCACCAAAAAAAAATAAAAAATCTAGAACTTTACTTTGTGGTGTGGTCAATGACTCCAACAGCAAATTTGACTTATCTAATCAATGACACAGCAATCCAATCGTACTTATAAAATGGGCTCGCCATACTTGGTCAGAGCTACAAGTTAGAAAGTAGACTAGATGTATATATATTGTTATGGGTGTGGTGGAATGGATGAGGTTCCGCTTCTAAATTCAAAGTTGCTTGAGGAGGAACGTGGTATTTCATTTGTGAAACGGTCACCTTCCACGGTTTTCATGTTATTGTAGCAGAAATGACAAAAGTGAATAAAAGGTTTTGTTAGCATAGATGGAGCGAGTACAACCGTGCCTAAGCATAATTTCTATCAAGCTGATAACGACTTACTTCAGCTTGTAGCGTTTCTAGTCGTGTCATGTGCTGGCTCGTAGATGTACTCTTCTCCCTGAAGTCGTCCCGTAATGAATGGACCTGAGTGGATAGTTGCCTCTCCACATCTGCAGCCTGAACAGACGGAGACATGGTTACATTGGAGGGAGAGGAAAAACTAGCAAGAATTAAAACAATCACAGAGGCGCACGCAGGCACGCGGTGGGCATGTCCTCAGTGCACATAGTAGAGGAGGATCGACAACAACCCGAGTTGCTCACCCTGACGGGAAATTCAGCCGCGCTGTTTATACTGTGTGTCAATCCTCCCACCCAAATCTGTTCCTGTAA
Organism: Hippocampus guttulatus; assembly: GCF_054856545.1. NCBI lineage: Eukaryota > Metazoa > Chordata > Actinopteri > Syngnathiformes > Syngnathidae > Hippocampus > Hippocampus guttulatus. Next base: position 3,268,763 of record NC_141265.1, read on the forward strand.
ATGTGAAAACAACCATTCCTACACCACAGCAATATTTCTCAAAATGTCAAGGTCTTCTTCCAGAATCTCTCAAAACAGTAGTTTCCCGCTTAAGTAGCTGCGCTATCAAATGCCCTTGCACGCATCAGCAAACTTGATGGGATCAAGGCCCCATGACACCTGACTGTGCTTTATTAGCATAACCTTGTGCTCAGGAAGCTGCCAATTATGCGATGATCACTGGCATACAGACGGCAGCAGCTTTAAAATCGCTCACTTAATACGGCTTCCTAAAAAAAATACAAGTACGTGTAAGGTTATGGTGTTAGTTGTACACAAGTTTACATTTTAATAAACAATACCTTCATTGGCTGGTACGGGAAATCTTAAAAGAAAAAATATGATGCATTTTATTTTCACAATTTAAAACAGTTGCTTTCCGTCTTGACAATGGCTGGGGGGTGTGAGTCTAGCTACTGCTAATGCAATGTACCACTTTCCTTACTGTGACCAACATGGGCAAAGCTGGGGATTTTCCACATAGTGAGGGTTCATCAGTCTTAGCTTCTTTGTCGCTATATTGCATAACTGCAGCATGCGGCAGACACATCACAAAACACAAACGCTGTGTGCCCCAACATCAACAACTCAGATAATGAATAAATACTGTATTTTTATTTCAATATTTCTGCAAAGAATAACCGCTATTCTACATTATATGTACTGCATCCATTTCACCATTTGCAGAGCCAGGCAGTGACATGACCGCACACACAAACATCTTCACAATACGACAGTGGTGTGCAACAGAGTCTAATATTTTGCATAGCTCACTTAGCTTAAGTTGGAACCCGAAATATTTTAACCATCGCTCAATATGATGCAGTACGGCTTTGCGCTGCCAAACACTTCTCCCACAGGCATCTTGTAAGTTTGCTTTGTTGTATCATAAGAGCCGGTCACAGAATCACCAGGGACCCCTCAACAGTTCCGTTCAGTCGGATACGGAAGTAGGACATAGGCGGCGGAATCGGTGACAGCTGCATGGCATGCTCCTCTTTGTGAAGCAACCAGACGCACAGTCTGTCATGGCTACTTCAGGGTCATATAACCTTTAACTACAGGGTGGCAGATTGACAGAGATCATGGCTGACTGACACATTGTCTACTCGCTTTGTCTGGCAACTCCTCGCGTTGCCCGTTTTCGTCATGGAGGGGAAAACATAGCGAAAGAAAAGCGGTCGTCAAAAGGCAGTTGATGGCTGCGGGGTGGACTCATTTCGCACCCTTGGTCTGTACTCTGACATTCACACTCACACGCTGAAACCGCTAAATAAGCCTGCATTAACTGTCAGGGGTTCAAGCACAAACACACTGCTTCACAAATGCATGATTTTTATTGGGGGGGGGGGGGGTTGCAGAGGTAAGATTCAATCCAAGAAAAAAAATAGTCGGAAATAAGTTGAAAAATGATACTAATCATGATTAAAAAAAATAACTGATAATTAACGAGGGGCGGCCCGGTAGTCCAGTGGTTAGCACGTCGGCTTCACAGTGCAGAGGTACCGGGTTCGATTCCAGCTCCGGCCTCCCTGTGTGGAGTTTGCATGTTCTCCCCGGGCCTGCGTGGGTTTTCTCCGGGTGCTCCGGTTTCCTCCCACATTCCAAAAACATGCATGGCAGGCTGTTTGGACGCTCTAAATTGTCCGTAGGTGTGAGTGTGGGCGTGAATGGTTGTTGGTCCTTGTGTGCCCTGCGATTGGCTGGCAACTAATTCAGGGTGTCCCCCGCCTACTGCCCGAAGACGGCTGGGATAGGCTCCAACACCCCCCGCGACCCTAGTGAGGATCAAGCGGTTCGGAAATGGATAATTAACGAACCTAGCACCACTTTTTGGGATTCAACAAAATGATCTAAACCAAACTGGCTAGGACAAAATGAACGGAACACGACTGACAATGGGAAACACAAGTGAATGTTTTGAGATTCTATTGTACCCTGCACAGTTTCAAGACAACCTGTGCCAGCAGTTCGCAAATATGCTACAGGAAGCGAGCCTCTTTCAGATTTCCAAGGGGCCAAAATAGCTTCTCCATATGAGAACTTCCTTAATCTACAAAACTTTAAAAAAAAAACAAGGCATCGATTCTTGCCCAGTACGAATGTGGGAGTCTCCCTGCTCATAGAAAATTGCTTGTGGCTCGACGGACGAGATACAGCGCGGCAAATGATCGTGTGCTGGAATGGTTTCACTGTTGTCGTGCTAAAAACTTCCCGCTAACTGGGCCGCTAATTCGCGAGAAGGCTAGCTCCATAGCGCAATCTATGGGCATAGACGACTTCGAAGCGTCCGGTGGCTGGCTGCAAAAGTTTGTTAGACGGTATCAGCTGACCAATTCTGTCTTGTGTGGTGAGGGAGGGGAGTTAAAGATTGAGGTAACGTGACAGTTACTTGCAACTAGCAATAAAACGGTATGATACGCAGGCAAACATTTTCATTCACCAAAGAATGAATCCAACAAAACAACCCAAAATAGACTCTTATTTTCCCAAGACAGAAAAAAAAAATCAACATTAAAATACTGTACTGTGTTGGTGTGATTTGTTGATACTCTACACCTGAACTGTATACTGTACTGCGTACACAGACATACTTTTTTTTGTATCAAATGGCCACTAATGATTTCAATGCAACTCTTGTGAAGTGAAGGATGAGTGGTTCGGAGAATGAATGAATATTGTGAATTGAGTGAATATGACATATGTGACCAAGTAAAACTCATCTGCACGTAGGCACACACACACGCACACACACGCACACACACGCACACACACAGGATGATTTACATCACTCCGGGCCAGAAATGAAGGCAGAAACGCTCACAGTTGAGATCTTTTCCTCAATCAATATGTTACCTGTTGTTACTAATTAACTTGAGTGAGGGGCTAAGTTGTTTTGGTTCTAGTGCATATGGCAAGGCTATTACCATGGATTATAGCCTAATCCCCTCTGTGTTGCATTTTACATCACTTCCGTCAGAGAGTCCTGCTTGCAAGGCCATCCTTTTGTAGCCAATTGAGAGCTCCGATAAGACATTATTCCTATTCTCCTTTCAATTATTCTCAACTCAACGGTATTTATAGAGCACTTTCAAACAGCCAGAGATGGAAATTAATTAGATACTGATCAGATGTTTTTATTCAAAGAGTCGACAAGTAGCACCGGAGAATAGTTGCGCCAAATGAAAATAGAGCATGTCTTGTACAAGCAGTTCCCCTGGGGGGTGTTTATGTTCTCAACATCCAATCAGACTTGTAAACAGTCGACAACAGTGGTGGCAGCCCATCGCTGAGTAATGAGCAGCAGAGAGGTGGGTGGGGGTTGGGGAAGCAAGCCAATTAGAAAAGCAGTAAAGGGGTGGAACAGGCAAGCACCGTGATTGACCTCATTTGTTCTGTTATGCAAGGTACCCATTTTCTTGCTCAAAGGAAATGAATCGTGAGATCTGAGGGGATGCAGTCTACTAACTCTTGGGAATGTCACACAATCACGGTAACCGTAACACTTTCCTTACAGCAACAGATTGGTCCTGCACTCTTCTTTCATAAAATATGATGAAGCCATTGCGATGGACGCTGGTAATAATAATAATAATAATAATAATAATAGTCATAATGATAATAATAACAATCATTATTTTTATTATTATTAGTTGTAGTAGTAGTATCTGACCAAGATGAGAGGAATCACAGAAGCAAGATACAATACAAAAAGGACACCCATGGGTCTGCCAGTTAAAATGCAGGTCAGTCAATCCTATCAACACGTGCCAAGCCGCAGAACCTCTTTTCCCAGGAGAAGGATCAATGTACACACAAGGCCACAGACACGACTGCAAAAGAGATTAAGATGCGCACGCCATCTTTTGGGGACTAAAGCTCGAAGGCATTTTACCATGTGGCGTTTATACCCTTTACTGGCCTCCCCACCATGGATGACAGGCAGGCGAGGGAAAGACAGCAGAATGCTGGGTCCAAGCATGGACAAATTATGTGCTGAAGTGTGACATCACACCTTTGCTCTAGGATGGTAAGGATGCCCCTAAGGTCCAACGATTGGGAATTCCAACACAATTTTGTGGTGGGGAGGGATATGTCTGGAAAGTGACAGAATGGTGTACTCGTGGTCAGGATGTCTGTCTGCCTCTCAGTTGAGGTTGGGCAATTCAATCTCGGCTATGGCCTTCCTGTTTGGAGTTTTCATCTTATGCTCGTGCTTGTGTAGCTTTCCTCCAGCTACCTTCAGCTACAAAATATTAAAATAGAAACGACAAAGTTTGTTCTGTTGATGTTATTTTGGATGAAAAAGACATTTGGATTTGAATATTACAATACAGTATTATCGCATGAGGCCTTCCCGAATGCCCCTAGTTGAGAATGTTCTGAATTAAATGAGGTAAGTTGCAAATTTTAGGATCTTTCCTCATTTTTCATTACAGTTCGGAATGTTGAAAGATGATTTCATTGTTTTTAGAAATATTTTATGATGGTCACGCCTTGACCCAATATTTTTTTTTTCTATTTGTGGCCATCTAGTGACTTAACATTTAATGCATATGGACAAGATCATTCCCCACTTGGTCACAACTGAACTGTTTTGTTTGTAGGGGCCGATTTTAACACGTCTTCCATATCTTATCTCTCGTCGGCCATTAAATGAAGCCAAATTACTGCAAGTGTCTGCTGAGTAGGCGAACCTTACCTGGGACGATCTCCTACGAATGCTATTCATTATTACTGCCTTGAAATACCTGTCAATATGCAGAGTGGTTTTGCAGTGTGCAGGGCAATCGCTCGGAATTGTTCGACATGATAAGCTTCAAAAGCACACCTTTCACACTGATGACTTTGGGTGGAGTATGAACGCCGGGCTGAAGACAATTTGTCCCACTGTGCATCTGGCTGCGCATCTTATGTCATGCAGGCAGACCTGAATTACGCCGAGAGACCCCGACGGCCAACCCAGGAACACATGAACACATGTGTACTTTCTTTATATGGGGTTTTCTGTTACGTGGAAGAACGCTTAAGGCCATGTGACACAAAGCCCAGACTAATTAAATCTTCCACGCTGCCTGAAGTGTTACATCTGAAGTACACGCTTGCACATGCAGACACAAATACACACATGGACTATTTCTCACCCTTCGAAGCTGTTCGAGAAGTCGGTGGTTTTGTTCAGATAGCTCACTGATGGCCTTAGTTTTGTCCCTGTCAGCCTCTCTCAGCTGGACCTGGTGTTGCTCCAGTTCTCCCTGTAGCTGCTGGATGTCAGTCTCCAGGTCGGCTACGCGGCCCTCCCACTCCCCCTCTCGATTTTCCAGACGCCAACGCAAGTCATGCTTCTCCTGCTCCAAGTGCTGCCAGAAGAGAAAAGTGGCACAAGATTAGATATTATAGCTGTAGTGCCGACATCCATGAAAACATACAATATGTATAAATAGCACACGGTATTTTAGATGGTCTATCACAGTTTGGAGTGCGTTAAGAAAAGGAGGTCCTTCACCACTGGAAAATGATGACAGAACTGGATGTAAAGTAAAATCCAGTTTTTCCTTCTACAGAAATTGAAATGTGTTTGTTTTTCCAAAACAAGCACTAAATTGTCATTTCATACAAAGTTTTTATTGGTAATAATTTAGATTGTAAGGAAGGGGGACGACAAACTTGGCTTTTGCTTCCTTCTTTCTGGTCTCGAACTTGACACTTGAGTCTCTTTGTTTCCCCTTAATGTGTCATTTTTTAAAAATATTATTTGAACAACCGTCGTCCTTGTCTCTTCATAGCAGTGACCAGTTGGCCACTTGGCTATTAACAATGGCTATCTCACAATTTAGATGCATCGGTTGTTGTCTGGATAAAATGGAGTCGATGGTAAACAAAGAATTCCAAAACAGACGCAACGAAACAAGTTAAACCCCAAAACAACTTCAAGGGGTCTGATATTGGGAAGCAGATTAATTCTGAGCTGCATCGTGAGGATGAATATGGATCAAAGGGCTGAACAGATGTACAGTCGATTCAGTGAGCTGTGTACAGTGAAGGGATTAGTCTTGTTTTTCCTCAGTCTACATATTAGCTAGAGTGGAGAATACCCCACACAGAAAAAGAGGAAACAAAGCAGCATGGTATTCCATTGTCAAAGTACTAAATAGGTGGTCACTGATACAATTCGGGATAAACCAGAAGTTTGACCAAAGTCATGATGAGTTATTCCTGCTGGTAGGCCTACCAGTAAATCAAGGCAGATGGGCACCTTTGTCCAAGAAGGCCATGAAAAAGTGACTTCAGATAACTCTTGTTGTAAATCGAACAGGTTCAGAAAGCATTGAAATAAGAAGCAGGCTTTCATAGAACTAATCCAATTGGCCCTTGAGATTACTTTTGTCACAGTTATGGCGCAATGTTAAACAAAAACAAAACAGAACTGAAAAAGTACAGTACCACTTACTAGGACAATAATCCCAAAAGAAAATTAGTTTTATATGAAGCTATGCTCAATTGTATAACATTACTTTTAACAAACCTTGGTCATTGCAAGTACATCATCGAGATCTAAGAGCATTTTCTGTTGATGAATCACTTTTATTACCTCTAATTTGTCGTTGAGGTCTTTGTGCATTTTCTCATATTGCTTCGTCAAATCTTGGTTTCGTTCGAGTAAAGCTTTGCCCAGTTTGGCAGCTAACACCAAATCCTTTTCCTTCTGACGGATGAGAGACAGCAAGTCGGCATTACGGTCCGCCGACAGCTCTTCCGCTTTATCCTGCTCGTCGCTGAGCATGGCCAGTTCCTCCTCCAACGCCACGCCGAGGCCTCCGGAGCCGGAGCCGGCGTGGCGCAGCGGGTTAGCCGGGCAGCCTCCGGGCTCGTGAGCTGCGGGCTTGCGGCACGGCTCCATGTAGTCGCTGTCCAGCTCCAACGGTGCTGAAGCCACGCCAGACGTGCTCAGGTCGAGGCAGAACGCAGACATGGCTCAACTCCACGGCCGGCGGGACGAAGGACGAGCCGCCAGATAGGAACCGACTGCTTTTTATTTAATTGTATTTTTTTTAAGCCGAACGAACCCACCCTACTCGGACCGGGTTGGGCTGACCGTAGTGGCCTGTAATGGAAAATTCATCCATCCTCGTTGAAGCCCCTTCCTCGTCGTTAAGTTGGAGCCAGCTCTGCTTGAGTCTGAATCACAGCGAACAACGCCTCCCCTCCTGGACTGCTCACTCACTGGCTGGTCTCAAACGTGCGGAAGAAGAAATGTTTTATCATAGTGTTAATCCACATCGATGAGTTCTTCACTGCAGTCTGTCGCTGTGCGCCCATCCCGTCGCTGGACTCCGGTTCCCCCATTTTACTGTTAGCCGGTTACACTGGAGACATTGCGAAAAGACCTCGCCGCCCGCTCTATCTTTTCTCGTGCCCCTATTGAATGCGCGCTCTCGCCGCGTCAGTGACGTCAGATGCAACCTGTTACAAGTTGCCACGCCATTGGCTGAATATGATAGCCCCATATTTTGGTGCTTCTCACACAGCTGTGTATGACCTCCAATTATGAGCACGAGGAGCGCACGGGGGAGCTGCAGTCCGCCATAACAGCGTGGGAAATCGGAAACAGTATTTTTTTTAAATGGCATCCATACGAATGTGTGCGTGTGTGTTTGCGTGTGTGTGTGTAACAAATGGAAGAAGTGCCTTTCAGCTTATCCCAGTCAGAGAGGTCTCCACTGCAAGGTACCGATACACCACATTTCTTTGGTACAGTTTCCACGGCCACCCATTTTTATCCAGGTTAAGGGACCAGGGTATATGTGTGTTTTACCTAAGGCAAACATTACCATTTGCTCTGACCGGGATTTGAACCTCAGTCGCTGTGTTGGCTACTAACCCATAGTTGTCAAACACTGTCTTAACCATGTTACAAAAATGTGTCTCTGATGCCTTGCACTGAGTCAACATGTCTGATGGTTAGCTGTGTTGAATAAACTGTTTAACTGAATCAACAAATACAAGGAGGTGATCCATTATGGCAGTCACCAGTGTGTCTAGGTCTTGACATAACAAGACATAATTCTGATGGGCTCATTTTCCTCCCTTTTACCATTTCAAATGATTATTTCATACAATCGACAAACCACATAGATGTCATACTTAAACTAATTAGCGTAGTCTTAATTTTTTCTCTAAACGCCTATACACTATTTACAGCCACATGGTTTTGTCCTCCTCACCCACAGTTCCTACTGGATGAATTTAGATGTTTTTTTTTTCTTTAGAAGAAAATCGCAAAGAAGTTTTCATGTCAAACGCAAGCGCTTTCGAGGTACAGTAAAAACAAAGGCATTTGCTTCATCGTTCCAATACCTTTGAGAGGAAGTCTAGGTTGTGGTTTGATGGAAAATACAGAATAACAATAATTTTAATAAAAATCTGTGCATTTTTCATTTTTCATTAAAAGCACTCATAATTCATTCAGTTGTGGCAGCATGTGTATGGGTGAAGGCTGAAGGGGTAGGGATGAGGTCAGAATGTGGCGGGTGGGCACCGATGAATGATTACAAACAAAGCCTCTTGAGCTGATGAAGACCACACAAAAGAAGTGGGTCACTGCCTGCTGGTCTCCTGTGGGGGGGATAGACACATCATGGGTGATTTCCTCTGAGCTCATCCAAAGCGCACATTATCCTCATTAGTGCAATGCTTTTTGAGTTACTGTATGTAGATTAAAATAAAGGAGAGAAATGTCAACAAAAATATAAATCATTGCATTTTAGCCCTAGCAGAGCGACAGTATATCAACAGCAAACAAGGCAAACATGCAAACACTACATTCCGTTTCAAGAAAAAGGATGTGAACTTTTACCTGATTTTCTACGTAAACTAGTCATCAAACGTGATGAGATCATCGAAATCGCAACAATAGACAACAACAGCCCGCTGAAATTAAATGTTGTGTTCCTTCAGGACTTGGACAGTTTGCCATCCGAAAAATAAATTGCATTCGATGCTACGGCGTAACCTTATGAAAACAAGCACACAAGACATCTCAAGAATATTATTATGCCAAAGAGTTGTGCAAACAGGAATGGTCCAAAATATCCCCCTGATTGTTGTGCAGGTCTGATCTGTAACATCAGGAAATTGTTGAGATTATTGCTGCGAAGGTAGGAAAAAGGGTTCTTAAAACTCAAGATTAGTATACGTTATCCACCCTGCTCTGTGGAACAAGTAAACCATCCATCCATCCATTTTCCGAACCGCGTAATCCTCACTAGGGTCGCGGGGGGAGCCGGAGCCTATCCCAGCCATCTTCGGCAGTAGGCGGGGGACACCCTGAACCGGCTGCCAGCCAATCGCAGGGCACACAGAGACGAACAACCATGAGCGCTCACACTCACACCTAGGGACAATTTAGTGTGTCCAATCAGCCTGCCATGCATGTTTTTTGGAACGTGGGAGGAAACCGGAGCACCCGGAGAAAACCCACGCAGGCCCGGGGAGAACATGCAAACTCCACACAGGGAGGCCGGACAGAGCTGGAATTGAACCCGGTACCTCTGCACTGTGAAGTCGACGTGCTAACCACTCGGCTACCGGGCCGCACATGTAAACCTATACGGGTAATAGTTTGTGAGGTATTGTCTAAGAAAATGTGTACTGTGACTTAGAGAAATCCGATCAAAATGTGTCCTACATTTAATCAGAAATCCAGGTACTATAATTCCAATCCAGTTCAGATATTTTTCTTGCACCTGCATACACTGACAGATCACATCGCATGGACTGTAGCTCCCTCTGTGGAACAACGAGCTATTACGCTCACTGTTTTCAAAATAAAACTGCCATAATAATGGTACAGTAGATGGTTCGGATTTGTGTAAAACGTTCTGATATTTACATCAGTTTTGCTGTACATTAGAGAAAAAAATGGTCACAGTTATTTACCACAAAGTTCCCGAGTGACCTGATGTTTTTGTCAGTTTGTCTGCAAGATCAAAATCTTTTCTTTTTTTTTCCACCATCACTATGTATGACTGGTTGACTGACACAGTGAGCACCATGAGTGCTGAGTGCTGAGTGTTTCGTGATTATGTAGCAGTCTGCCCCTAAAACACACGAAACATAAATCAATTTTCTTCAGTCTATTGTATGACAAAGCCTCTTTGAACTCAAATGGTTGGCCAACAAATCGTAACCAACATACATGTGTGCCCGTTTCTTGCCGTTGGGTGGCAGTGTTTCCATATTTGTACTTTTAGTAAATCATTTGTTGAACTTGTTGGGACGCTTGCAAAAGAGCCATGACATAGAAATACAGTGTGTAAGAACATTTTTGCCAAATGGAAAACATTAATAGGTAAAATAAACAATTTGAAACTGTCTAAAAGTGATTCCCGCTGAACACATGACTCGCAAGGTGTGGTTTCTATTGAATGACACGTTCACCTTAATTCCACAAGATAAATCACACTGCTCAGGATTCTAACTTTTTCACAAGGATGAAGAGGCAAAGATAAAATAAAATTAAGGCGCGACCACAGATATTTTGAAGGGCAGGTGCTCAAGAAAAAAAAAGGGGCAAACTTGGCCCAACTTTTTCAAAAATGTAAGAAAAAAAGTAGGATAGATTTGACACACAAATTATGAAATTGAAGAAATGAATGAATTACAGACAAAAAAAAAAATTATGTGGCCAAAGTTAACGCTTATTGAAACTTCGCTCTGAATAAATGGAAAAAAAATAAGGCATCCAATATATTCTTCAAAATACAATTTGGGTCAGAAGTACCGAGCAGTGATTCATGTGAAATCCAAAGGTACCGTGTTCCATTTCCGAAGTGAGTCCTTCAAAGTTGTGTCTGCGCAAGAGTGGATAAGTTCCCGATTTTCAATGGCTCTTGTACGCAACAGATCATTATTTGTATTATTTCGACTGTGTATTACGTAACTGTTAAGTGTTATACCTTTTATTGTTACTCCATCCTCTTTGGCTCATTTGTTTTTAGATTCATGATGTTTTTTTATTTGTCAAAGGTATTATTCAAATAATGTTCAGATGTTATTGTTAAATAAATGAGCATTTACTTACACAAACATGAGCACAAAAGTACAGTAAATTGACATCTGGGAATCAAATCCAGACAAGTTCAAATCACAACTGCTCAGGGCTCAGTTAACAAGCAATCATGGTTCAGCTTGCAAGTCATTTGACTTAAAATCAGAAAATAGTTGAACTGTGTTCGTTGTTACCTGAGCCCCTTTTCACAGTGATGTCATTTTCATTCGATAGCAAGTGACAAAATGGCTGCCCACTGAGGTGGACTCCACAAACACAATATTAATCGGAAGGCCGTGTTTCGACAAATGGGGCTGAGCATGTTATTGTCAAGAAAAATTTTCACTTGGCTTCCCGTCATAGAATTTTGTCTCTTTGTATGTCTGTTGGTTAATTTGCTGCTGCTGCAGCTGTGTATATTTCTCCCCTAATCTCTCTTTATCAAACATGTCAAAGGTCAGTAAATAGCTGGACAAGGTTTTGAAATCATGGATTTCATTAATAGAAAATGTGGAGGCGTTGTGCTGTGCGTGAATGTCCCTTGAAAAGTCAAGCGGGTTTCAACAAGTGTGACGCCTGCGTGGGAGCAAAGTGGAGGAGTAGATAAGATAAGATAAGATAACCTTTATTTGTCCCACACTGGGGAAATTTGCAGTCTACAGGAGGCAGGGCGAGGGGGCGCACCCCAAATCAAAGGGGCAGACTTCTCACTACAATTCAATTAACGGCCTATCAAACATCAAAACAGCTTGTAGGGAGACTGATAACCAACCAAACAAACAAAAATTTTAAAAAATGCACTTTTTTTCATCCTGCAAAAAAGGGCCGCTTGCTTGAGCTCCACTGCCCTATCTGTGCACGTGTCTGCTTTTATTTGTATGTTCTATACGGCTCCAATTTTCTAAAAATGGTATTATGATTAATATTGCATTTATGGGATATGAATTAAGCAAAAAAAAAATCCACCTGTTTAGAGTAGAGGTGGGAAATAGAACATTTTATTGTCAAGAACATTTTTGACCTGACTTCCCCTTATAATGATTCCATGGTCTTCTGTTTTGCTGCTACTGTACATGAGATTTATTTTTGTCTCATAGAATATGAAACCAAAATATGAGAAACAAGGCTGGCCATTGTTTTTTTCTTTCAACTCCTATCCGAAAGAAAGTGTGCCAAACTCTCAGACGTCATGCAGTGGTTTCTACTGTGTATCCTGCTACACTGATAAGAATCCCACCACAAATTGGAGCCCATCATTTCTAAAGTAAATACCTCATACCAGTAAATGACAGCTGAGCTGACCACATGTTCAACTAGCAGTGGGCGGCTGAGTGAGTGAGTCAAGCATGACCATGACTGTTTCTTCATACAATGGCTGTTTGTTGTTCTGCAGATAGTGTGTGTGTGTGTGTGTGTGTGTGTGTGTGCGTGTGTGCCTAATCTACTTCAAAATCATTAAGAACGCATGGCCAGTGCCTGGTCCTCACTTACCTAGTTAAAAACTTTTTCTTAACCTTTGGTGTTTTATTTAATCTAAAGGAATGTATTGGTTAAGGGCGCCCTCCTGTGTCTAGAAATGTGTCTTTTTCATTCCTTTGTCAAGCAGAAAGGGTGGTCCTCGCTTTGTAGGCCTTTTTACTTGGTCCTCACTGTGCCACAAGTGCAGGAATGCGTGTGTGTGTGTGTGTGTGTGTGTGTGTGTGTGTGTGTGTGTGTGTGTGCGTGTGCGTATCTTTGCAGGTCAGGTAACGATTTGGGTGTTAATATCCATCCATCCATCCATCCATCCTTCCATCTATGTACTGTGTCGCTTGTCTTCACTAGGATCACAGGTAAGATGGTCCCTATTCCGGTTGACTTTGGGTGAGAGGCGTGGTACACCCTGAACTGGTCACCAGCCAAATATTAATTGCTGGCTTTTATTCAGAACAAAAAAGTTTATAGAAATAGTGAAATTAATAGAAATGATCTCAACAGCTTAAATTTAAAATGGTTTGAGCTGATCAAGAAATATGGAAATTAGGGGTCCAAACAAATCAAACAAAAACATGTTTATTATTAGCTTTTATTTTGAAAATGTACACAATCTTGTGGTAGGGATGACCTGAATAGTTCAAAGATGGAACTGTTTGAATCGGTCCAAAAATGTGCATGTTAGAAGGGAAAACAAACAAACAAACAAAGAATACAACTCTTAATTTGGGATTTTATTTTGAAATTCTGACAAATATGTGATAGGGATGAGCTGAACAGTTTCCAGTTGGAATGGTTTGATTTGGTCCAAAATGTGCAAATTAGAAGTAATTTAAAAAAAAAACATTGTTAGGGTGTTATTTTGAAATTCTGAGGAAATAATACAGTCAACATGGGGCAAAAGATACAACTATTTGTTGTAAAAAAAAACATAATAATTCCAGTATTCTACTGTATCATCATAAATTACAATATTTTACTGGCAGCAGTAACATACTGTATTCAGTTATTAAAAATACAGCAACTAACTTGATATTTATTTCCAGTATTATACTTAATTACAGAATTACTAAAATTACAGATGCAGTCAATTAATATCGAAAATTACAGTCTGTTACTGCATCGCTGCTGCCTGCAAACTACTGTAATTTTGACAGCTTACATTAGTTTGCAACAACTGGGTGCTCGCTGTTGGCTCGGCGTATGGCTCAGCATTTCAAGCTGCATACATGAATATGATTAGTGACAGCTGCCGCAGCATGGAGAGCGACCAAATAGTTTAGAGCGGGGGGGGGGGGGGGGTGGTGGTAGTGGGAGTGGTAAAGGGTGAGACAGTGATACAGAAGAGAGAGGGAGAGCCACCGCTGTGTGATCACAGATCTGCTGCATTTCCACATGATGCTACCCCCCCGCCCCCCACCGCCCTCCCCACCCTCTCCTCCTCTCAGTCTCCCTGTAAACCGCGCTCAGGAGTCGAGCTCACTCTCTCCTCTCTTCTCTCTCCTCATTGAGGATGACATCCACAAATTTGATGAACCAGCGAAGCTCTCAGTCTAGCTGGTGGCTTCTGACAGTGACCCCACATGAACGGTTGTACCGGATGAGGAGGTATCGTCTTTAAGGAGCACCCGGGTAAAAGGTTTCAGCTGCAGCAGTCCTGAGTAAGTGCCCTGTTGTTTTACTTAAAATAGGCAGTTGAAAGCAGAATCTGATCAATGGATTTAACTGCAGAGCATTGTCTCGTTGACCATCCCGGCATGCTGTCTCGATTGCCTGACACCACTCTTTAAAGACCACATAGTGTTGTTGCAGCAGAGCAGCCCTGTTGTTTGAAGAGTGAACTCTCCTTTTGGTCACGACTGCGACGCTTTGTCTCACTTCGCGTCTCAGCTCACTGCTCAGCTTTCTGTTGCATACCCATGAGCAGGTTGCCCTCACTCCCGGCGGTGGCATTTAGATTGCCTCTTCTGTCAGGTTGATTTCACGTTACACCCATCAATGACAAGACCGTAGAAGTTTTGATATGAAGTAACTATGGACTCAGTCTATTAAACGGTGAAGTCAGTCTGCTCACTTATTCGGTTAGGCTTGCAAAGTCTGAAGGAAAAAGTGACAAGCTGAAGACTGTAGTTGGAGGAATCTCTATAGTAACAGCGGGTTTGGGAGGGGTAGGGGGGGGGGAGATAGCTTGCTGCTTCTCTGATGCTTATTCAGCAGGATGACAAATGACAATACCTTCAGATTATATTTGTTGAGTTAGATGGAAGAGAAGAGAAGAGAACATTCCATGTTCTCAAGTGCCCCCCCCCCCCCCCCTGAGAGCCTTTTTTGGAATTCAACACCTGTCCTGTTTTCCATTGGAATTTATGATGGTTGTGTCAGTACAATATGGGCCACTTGATTAGGTTCATCAGCACGCTCTCATGGGATTTAACACAACAGTGTTCAGTTTGCAATTTGACAGAGGGGCGGGGTCTGTGCCCCCCCCCCCCCTTATTATCATATAAACTTTGAAATGCTACAAAACTGCACAGCATCATTGAATGTTAGTGAAGTGGCTGGTGAGTGTAATTCTACAAAAACTCAAAACACACACTCACACAAATACCGTCAAGCGAACAAACCTATCTCCGCAACCTTGTTATGGCAGTAAAGAGTTCATTTCTCCCGGCTTGCTGTTAGAGGACTGACAAAACATGCCAATTTGCAATTAAGTGAAGTGACTGTATCAAATACAGTGGATGCAAAAAATCTATTGACTGCCAGGTTTTTGTCATATAGACAAATGAGATCAAGATAAATCATTTAACACTATTTCCAATCATATATGAAAGCTCAGCACTCACAGGGCATTGAACCACTCACAACCGACTCTTTTCTGAAACGTTTTACCTCTCATCTGAGCAGGCTTAATCTGCAGATGCACATAGGCTTCATAAAACAGCTCAAAACCGAGTGTTGAAAATCAAGTTTTACTTCTACGACCCAAATCATAAATAGATTCCCTCATGTGGGATGCAAGCTGCGTTAAAGGGGGAGTCGACCCCAGCATTTTTTTTTTACAACAGAGGTGCCCAACCTTTTTTGACCAAAGATTTACTTTTCAGGCCAACCAATCTTGGCGATCGACCGTTTACAGCGCATGCCACGATGAGCAACAGCCATCACGGCCCGTAACATGAACGAAACAGAAAAATAAAGTAGATACCAGAGTTTGTGAGTTTGTGAAAAGAAAATCATCGCCTACCTCAGTGGGTGACCTGAGGCATGGGACACACTTTTGCTGTATGTTAAATGCAGGAACATCACGATTGTAGCTCACAAGCTTCTTCTGGTGCTCCATATTCCAATTCTTTGCCAGTGTCATCGGTCAATTGCAGATGAAACAAACTGGGGAAAAAAAAGAGATATTGCAACGGCTCTGATCGTAAATTGGAATTGCAGACCACTGACCGCAAACAACTTCCGGTGATGGAGGTCATGTGCCACTGTAGGTTAAACGTGACCGGCTTTTTTAAAATTACTTTTTTGTCAAAGTAAAACTGATAGTATGCTGAGGGTGCAGTGTACATCCATCCATCCATCCATTTTCCGAACCGCTTGATCCTCACTAGGGTCGCGGGGGGTGCTGGAGCCTATCCCAGCCATCTCCGGGCAGTAGGCGGGGGACACCCTGAATCAGTTGCCAGCCAATCGCAGGGCACACAGAGACGAACAACCATCCACGCCCACACTCACACCTAGGGACAATTTAGAGCGTCCAATCAGCCTGACATGCATGTTTTTGGAATGTGGGAGGAAACCGGAGCACCCGGAGAAAACCCACGCAGGCCCGGGGAGAACATGCAAACTCCACACAGGGAGGCCGGAGCTGGAATCGAACCCGGTACCTCTGCACTGTGAAGCCGACGTGCTAACCACTGGACTACCGGGCCGCCCGGTGCAGTGTACAGTAACACAAAAATATTAATAACACGCACACAGACACACAATTTCTTTTTTTCCCCCATTTCCCTTTATACTCCCCCGCGATCAATTTGGGACCAGCGTTAGCACAAATTTTCAGGCTTTGCTAGAAATGATTGCGGCACAGTGGTCGGCTGCACACAGAGGTGCAGGGTTCGATTCCGGCTCCAGCCTTCCTGTGTGGATCATGTTCTCCCCCGTGCCTGCGTGGGTTTTCTCCGGGTACTCCGGTTTCCTCCCACATTACAAAAACATGCGTTACAGGTTAATGGAACACTCCAAATTGTCCCCAGGTGTGAGTGTGAGCATGGCTAGTTGTTCGTCTTTGTGTGCCCTGTGATTGGCTAGCCACCAGTTCAGAGTGGACACAAAGACAGCCCACCCGTGAACCTCGTGAGGATTAGTGGATTAGAAAATGGATGGATGCTAGAAATGAAAAAAAATAGTTATAAAAAGCATACCAGAACATCTGAACATTATTTGGGGTTAATGAGAGGCACTTGAAGTGGTGACAGCTGTGTGCTGAGGCCCATTTAACAGGAGTTTCAATGTGTTTGGATAATTCTGAACACATCCCCATCCCAAATTAGAAGAGGGCATGTGCATCTCCTCTCGACAAGATTTCTTCTTTTTTTTCACTTGCTTTGCACAAGTTATCGGACAAAAAAATATTGAAAGGATTTTTTTCTTTCTGTTCTTATAAATTGCACCACCCTGGCATTTGATCAGGCTGCTTTTTGTATCTAGGATATTTATGTCTGTGGACATTTATGTCTGGGGGGATGATTTCAAGCATGGTTATTGATTTGCATATAATGAGTAAATAAAGTCCATTTCAGATCTGCCCTAGATGATATGCAGAGGGTGAAGTGGAAGATCAAACTTGAGTATCCAACAGGGGAGCTGTGAGCATAGCCTTTGGGCGCCGTCGGTGTAAACGAGTGTATTCTTTGATCGACTGTTGCCTCTACAGCCCAAACAGCAATGCAGGACTTGGACCACACAGCAGACTGGGACGCATCCCTTTTCCACTTTCCTCCTCCTCCTCCTCATCTCTGACTCACACGCCAACACATTATTCAACCTTCCAAAAAGACCTCCAGATCGGTGGTTATGGTGAACATTTTTGCTCTGTTGTTCTATGTTTGAGGAGCCGTTTCTGCACACACACACACATGTGTGTGTATATATAAATATGGAATAAATGAGAGAAATATGGAATAAATTAGAGAAATACCAAGGGCTCAGAGAGGAGCTGGAGAGAGCCTGGAAGATAAAGGTGACACTAGTGCCTGTGGTGAGCGGAGCACTCGGGACAGTGACCCCCAAACTAGATGAGTGGCTGCAACAGATCCCGGGAACAACATCGGACATCTCAGTCCAGAAAAGCGCAGTGCTGGGAACAGCAAGGATACTGCGCAGAACCCTCAAGCTTCCTGGCCTCTGGTAGAGGACCCGAGCCGAATGGGGGACGGACACCACCCGAGGGGTGAGACGAGGATTTTTTTTTAAAAATATATATTTTTTCATCCATCCATTATCGATGTGGGGTGCCAGAGCCTATCCCAGCTGTCTTCGGGGAGTAGGTGGGGGACAACCTGAACCGGTTGCCAGCCAATCGCAGGGCACACAGCGACGAACAACCATCCGCGCTCACACTCACACCTAGGGACAATTTTGAGTGTTCAATCTGCCTGCCATGCATGCTTTTGGAATGTGGGAGGAAACTGGAGTACCCGGAGAAAACCCACGCAGGCACGGGGAGGACCTGAAAACTCCACACAGGAAGGCCGGAGCCGGGATCAAAACCATGACCTCTGCACTGTAAGGTCGACGCGCTAAAGACTCAATATATATATATATATATATATATATATATATGTATATATATACACACACACACACAAACAAACAAAAATAATAGGATAAAAGGTGTTTGCATGTCAGGCAAACCTACAATGTGATGATAGTTTGAATCATCAATCAGCCATCCTCATTTCCCACCTCTTTGAAGTGTTACATCATGAGAGAAACATCTTTATCAAATATTCAAAGAGTGGTATGTGATAAGTCCCCATCTTACCAAGACAGCTTGGACAAGGCTTCTAATTTTATTGGAACAGTTTGGGAAAGGCCATTTTCTGTTCCAGTAGAATTGAAAAAAAAAAAAAAAAGCAAGGTCCATTCAGATATTGCCTGAGACACCCGTCGCAAGCCTCGTCACCATCAAACACCTTTTGAGTTAAGCGCTCTTGTCCAACATCTACGTTGTGGCACATTGATGATTCATCATTTTTAGCTGCCCTTATAATCAGAGTCTGATTACAAGGGTATCAGATATTGCATAGTGAACAGGTCATTTAATCTTTCTGTTGGCAATGAAATGCGAATGGGAGCATGCACGTAGAGAGTACATCATCATGGTCAGAAAATTAACACTGACGTCTGCGTGGAAGCACACCGCCTGAAATCATCACAGATGCATTACAGAAATGTGCAGCAGAAAAGGTTTTTTAAGTGTCGGTCAAAATGTTTTGCAGATGTGCAAGCATGTTTTTCTGACATACCTCACACATCCTGAGCAGTGTTGCTGGTTGCCCTGCCTCCGAATGCTTCCTGAGTTACACTGTTACAGCAGCCACATTTGTGGGAAATTATTCACAGAAGAAGTAGAAGTGATTTTTTTTTTATGGTTATTGTTTTTAATCTACAAAGTGCATGTAGTCTTTTTTTTTTTTTTTGACACGGAGGCCACTGCCTGTGATCTTGTGGACCGCATGTTGTTTATCTCCTGCTGGTCACAGACGGCGCACAGAAGACTGAACACATGCGCTCGAAGAACGCCGTTAAAATCGGAAAGCAATGTGCTTTGGAACAGCCAGCAACACCGAGAACAACCGTGTCAGTCCATTTCCACAATGCGCTTGTACTGAAGACTGAGATCAGCCTGTTCCAGTTGGGAGAAGTGGGTGGGGAGCGAGCGCTTTTAATATTCTGTTCAAGATTTCCTCTGCCTTGCTCTTGATCACGCATTCTGCTAAATATATCCAGTGGTGGTGGAAAACACAGTTACATCAACATGAGCAACCTATTTCTAGCAGTTCGGAGCTAAAAATAGGCGCTTGTTTGTTTTGCCGACTCAAAAAGGATCTCCTACAGCATACAAGCATGACTAACTAATGATAACAACTTGACTGATGTAATTATTTGACGGGTTTCTTAACATCAATTAATTAATCATTCGAAAATAAGTTTTGTCTTAACAAAATGGCTTTGTTGTACATATTCTGTTTCTGGTGTCAAACCTGAATAGTGGAATATTTTAGGGGCATAACTAGGCATTACAGGCCTAAATTATGCAATAATTTCTTGAAGGCACCTTTTCTTTTTTTCTTTTCTTTTACGTTTACAGTCTTTCGGGTAAGAGTCTATCAGCAGGGCACATCTTGAATTGGCAATATTTGCCCACTATTCCTTGCATATGTGCTCCAAATCTGCCAGGTTTCAAGGAAAGCCACTCTACCATGTGTTGCATGCTTCAGATGAATTACACAATTTCAAGTGGATTCAGGTCTGGGTTCAGGCTGGGCCGCACCAAAATGTCACTAGTCTTCTGGTAAAGCAAGTCAATTTACTTAATTTCAGCATGTACTAATCGACTGGTCATCTAAATCCTTTTTTTTGCAGTGGTGTGCGATGGTCAAGCAGAAAAGTGAGCTTCCTTTTCATATTCAGCTTTCTCGTGGAAGCTTGAACACAATATTCTTTGGTATTTGGAAGTTTTCATAATTCCCTTCACCTTGACTGAGGTTTCAGTTCCACTTGAAGAAAACAGCCACAAAGCATTGATTGGGTGGTTGTTCTCCTTAATTTCATCCATCCATCCATCCATTTTCCAATCTGCTTAGTCTCACCGGGGTCATGGGCATGCTGGAGCATACCACAGCTGTCATCGGGCAGAACTAATTGCCAGCTAATTGCAGAGCACACATAGACGAACACTAAGTCACACCCAGGGACAATTTAGAGTCTTCTATGAACCTGTCTTCCATGTTTTTAGAATGAGGGAGGAAACCGGACTACCCGGAGAAAACCCACGTAGGCACAGGGAGAGGAGGAAGGCCGCAGCCGGAATCGAACATTGCACCGCTCTAAATTGTCCCTACGTGTGAGCGTGAGCGCGGATGGTTGTTCGTCTCTGTGTGGTTTGCGATTGGCTGGCGACCAGTTCAGGGTGCATCCCGCCGGCTGCCAAAAGACGGCCGGGATAGGCCCCAACACCCCCTGCGACAATTGTGAGGATAAAGCGGATCGGAAAATGGATGGATGAATGTTTTTGTATCATGAAAGCCTATAAACAGGCCTTTGTAGTCCAGGTGTCTTATTTCCACATGTTTCTCCTTTTGTGTTCATGTCTCTCATCTTTCTCTCCATCAGAACACTGACAACAACAACCGGTTGTCCATTCCAACAGCCCCTTTGGGACCATCTTGAAACAAAACTGTCAGAATTGCTGGACACATGTCACAGGTATTGTTTCTTTGCTTGTTATTCTCAGAGAACACAATTTTCCAGTGACATAAAAACTTTATCTTCTGAACAGAGTTGAGGAGGGTAGCAAAAAATTGTACTTGAGTACCGTTCCTTTTGAATAATAGGGCTCGAGTAAAAGTAAAAAGCATCCTACTAAATAATTACTGGACTAAGAGTAAATAAGTATTAAATGAAAAAAAAATACTCAAATACTTCGTAACCATTGAGTAATTTTGGATGTTCATTTTTTTTTCACCAGCACAAACAAACAAAAGCAATAAATAGATATGCAAATTCAAACATTGTCTGACAACAACGAACATAAACAAGAAATAAGATAATATAAGATAAGAAAACTTTTATTAGTCTCGCAATGGAGAAATTCCCAATTCACAGCAGCAAAGTTATGAAAGGAAGAAGTAACAACAAAATATTACAACAAAATATAGGAGCTGCTGGAAAGGCAGCCACTCTCGCGGTGCCATTTTGAAGTCAAAATAACAAAAATAACACAACACAACACATAGGACACACACAGTCGTGCAATCTTCACCACTTTTCTGCATATAACAAAATAAATGCAAACATATTTTAAAATTCTTTTTGCATTCGTCATCGGAGGGTCGTCAAAGAAAGAGAACGCCTGCTTTCTGTGGCATTTTCTTAAGTCGGTGTATTCCTTCGGCTGATGATTTTCATGCAGCACTGTACTTTGATGTTTCTCACAGGCATGGTGGGATGGTTCATCTTTGACCCCCCCACCCCCAAAAAAGACTTTTTAATATCAAAATACAGTATCTCATCTAATATGGAGGTATTCGAGGTCATGCAAACGTAAAAATAAGACATCCAGTTTGTGCGATGCTGTAAAGGGTTGTACGGTGCCAACGTGATCAATTGATCCCAGTTAATAAATGAAATTGATTCATGCGATTCATTCATTAACTCTGATTATAATTACTCGGCTTGCGAAACCATACGCTGTCTTGTGATGTCTCTTCTCGACTGTTCAGTCCGCACTCAAGACAATTGTGAGGCCTCAAAGTCTCGACTTCATTCCATTGTTTTAAAAAAAATGGGCCGCATTTTCAGAGACGAGATTTGAATATTCATTTTTTGTGTATGAAACCGTTACGTTTCATACACTTACAATGCAAACGTTGGCTTAACTCTTCAGGTGCCAGAGTTGTTGCCCGAGTAAAGCATTCGGTTTTGATGATGTGATCGCAAAAGGTTGTGGCTTGAAAATGATCAGCGATAAAGGCGGTATAAAACTCTCATGATGGATTGTTTGAGTGTCATTTTTTTTATGTCCAGGTTGAGCAGGAGATCTTACTTGTACAAAGGAAGATGTCTGACCTCGAGTCAGTACTGCAGCAGAAGGACATCGAGTTGAAAGCCTCAGAGACTCAAAGGACTATCCTCGAACAGGACCTCGCCACCTACATTACAGAATGCAGCGTATGTAGACACAGCGGCACTGACACCAACTGCACGGGCATAGAGTAATTTTGTTTCGTACAGTGAGTGCGGGCCTTTGAGAAACGCTCTTTATCTTATGTATTTATGTCTTACATTCTCGATTTTGCTTTCAGAGTCTGAAGCGTAGTCTGGAACAAGCTCGTATGGAGGTCACGCGGGAGGATGACAAAGCGTTACAGCTCCTCCACGACATCCGGGAGCAGAGTAACAAGCTTCAGGAGATTAAAGAACAGGTAAGATGGAAGTGCACTATCCGGTCATGTTGTCAACATTTATGTGATGGTGGGTTTGAGATACATTAAGGTCCAGAAGCTTTTGGAGATTTGAAATCAAGCTGAGAAGAAGTGACTAAATTGGAGACTATTCAAACTCAGATTTCGCAACATTTTTACAGTCGTTTTATGTCGATGGACTACATTTTCAAAAATGTGTCAATGCCTGCCTGAAGTCTGGAGCTCATGGAGACCAAATTCTGAATTCGATCTGCAAGCACATTGAATTGCTGCCGATTTGTGTTTCTTGCGGCTCGGACTTCAAAAAGTGGAAAAACAGGCTCTGTTTGCTCAACTGACTGTAGCACTTTTTCCAAGTTGTGTCACATATTGCATCAATTATTTACGCTTGGCCAATTTGAGTGTGCCGATCCGATCAAACATCACTGTCCGTTATCGGCGTCACGTATGTATGCAGGGTTTATATATCTCTTGACCAGTGAGAGCAGAAGTTTAGTTCTCACACTGACACTGTAGGAGGATAAAGAAATCCCTACTATTTCAAAATGTATTTATTTTCGAAAAAGCAGCCCTTTTTTTCCTTTCCAACTCCAGCGCTGGTTACCGAGCACTGAATCATTGTGCAATGGTTGCTATGGTGACGAGAGCCCTATACCTACGAGTGAAGAGAGCGCTGATGCAGTGGGCAGGCTGATCGTGATGAGATGCTGGGTCTTAGTTCAGACTCTTTCAGAAACAGAATTTTCAACCAACCTCTTCATCCAGATATCAGACGAGCTATTCCGATTTGAGTGACGGTGTGCCTGGCGTTTGATCTGTTCTGATGTACATCTACCGCTATGTGTGCCGCCAAAGCGTCGGGATCATTTGCAACATTTGTTCTGCTATTGAGACATTTACCCAAAGTCTTGGCATGCGTCCAAATGACAATTTTTTTTAGAATGTGTTGATATATTTTAAATTGTTGCTGATATCCTGTATATTGTGTCTGACCGGCATTGAATAAGAATCACTTATAGGTCAAGCGTCATGTCATTTTCTGATGTAAAAATGGAATGGTTTTGCTTAACGGAGAAAGAGGTTAACGTTGGGACGCGTGGGAGTGACTCCAAGTGCTAAAACTGTTCTTGGATCCGGGGGTTAAATACTTCCTTGTCCTCTGGTGTCGGTAATCCGCACGATACCGCTGTGTACGCAGGTGGAGTTGCTCCGCCTTTGCCAAAGAAGGAACAAATGGTGGGAAGAAGTTTTCTTGCCGCTACGACGAGGCGTTCAAGGCATACAGTAACTGATCAAACCCACACCTGCATCTGACTGTGTTTTGCGATTCCAGGTCGATAAAGTGGTGATGATCTAAATGCTATGACTCAAATCATATGTTATGCTAGTCGAAAACTGCGTGAGGCATCTCTGCAGGAGGTTAGGGCCTTTGAAGCTGTTTGGAGGTTATATGATTTCCTCGCTACCGTTTTTTTTTTTTTTTTTTTTTGTGTTAAGATATGTTTGATGGATTAATACTAGAGGGAATTTATTTCGGCTGCTCATTTGGAGGGAGAATGCCAATCTTAGCCTTTCCCCCGAGAGTGTCAGATTTCGAGCAACAAAAAAGGACTGCTTCTTGCTAATTTCTGGGTTTTCTTCAACAACGTGGGACTAAAAGTGTGCTCTTAATTATTTTGTGGGTGGTGATAAGTGTCACATCCGCAGTAAAACTGTGACCCAACAAGATGGGATATTCCATCAAACCTTCTTGACACAAACCATAATTTGCGTCTTCAAATATATGAGTCAAGTTCTCTGTTCATAAAAGTGCTACCTTGCTCCGCGTACACATTGGGGGGGGGGGGGGGGGGGGCTCTTAGACCGCCATTTACACCAGCTAAATTCAGCTTTTCATCTTGAATAGCATTTATCTCCCACGCACGCCAGCGTTTGGCATTTTCATGCAGAAGCCGTGCAGTATTGGATCAACAGATAGTAAACGGTGATAATTGATTCAAATTTTAAAAAAAAACTGTATTCACTCAAGCCATGAATCTCTGTGACATGTGCAAAACCCACCGTGGTTTCATTCCGCGCATATTTAGCAGGTCCGTAACGTGTGAGTCGTGTTGTTTGCTATGACTGTCATTGTGTGTATGAGCAAGTGCGGTTGATCAAATGCCATTGCTTAAGATGCATGCCCACAGGAAACAAGTAGGAGCAGTGTGATGACAGGAAGGGACAATAGTATTTAAATATGACATCAAGTAGCGCGAACATCAAGCCGGTGTCATGTTCTCGGGTTCAGATTCAGATCGTATGAATGGCTACCGATAGGACCTTTAAGGGGGAACGTTATCATTGAACCTAGGCATAATATTTATTACCTTCCTAAAATTGAATCCCCTCCCCAACGCTTCAAACAATTTTATCTGCGGCCCTGGCCAGCTTTACTCGCCCTGTTCCATACTGAGCCTCTGAGTCAGGAGATGTTACTCTTTATTAGACGGATGAATGTACAGACTTGCCATGTAACCCGATAAGGCGGATGCTCTTCTTGTAATTAGAGCAAGGCTGTAACCAATCACTTTTTGACAGACAGGTAAATGAAGTGACGATGGCACTTCCTACTTACTCCCAACATTGCTTCCTACCAAATTGTCTGACAGAAACAGCCTTGAAGTCAAGGGTTTCTACTGTCTTTTCATCCGATGCAGTTTGAACGGAGTCAACAGCATCACTTATGTATGCATCTGCTCACATGAATGATGCAGTAGTGTCGAACAAGAACTTTTTTTTTTTTTTTTTTTTCCCCCAGCGGGATTCAGGTCAAGAAACACCGGGACAAACAGTGAGCCTTTTTCCACTTCCGTTTCATGTAGTAGTTACACAAGTGTAATTATATTAATTTCTTGATATTTTATAAGCAACCTGATTGGAGTACTAACACTCTACTGAATTTAATCACCTTGTATTTTGAACACCCTGCCCCCCTTTTCCATCCCTCCATCCATGAACCGCTTGATCCTCACTCGGGTCGCGGGGCATGCTGGAAGCCTATCCCAGCCGTCTTCTGGCAATAGGCGTGGGACACCCTGAACCGGTTGCCAGCCAATCGCAGGGCACACAGAGACGAACAACCATCCGCGCTCACCTTCACACCAATTTGGAGTGGTCAATTCACCTATGATGCATGTTTTTGGAATGTGGGAGGCAACTGGAGTGCCCGGAGAAAATCCACGCGGGCACGACGAGAACATGCAAACTCAGGGAGGCCGGAGCTGGAATGGAACCCGGTACCATTGCACTGTGAGGTTGACGTGCTAACCACCTGACGACCGGGCTGCCCCCTTTTCCATACATCTTTCAATATTTGTTGGGAGAATGATTTGGTTTCTTCACAGGAATATCATGCCCAGTTGGAGGAGATGCGAGTTTCCATCCGACAACTGGAGGAGGATCTGTCAGCTGCTCGTCGTCGCAGCGACCTGTATGAGGCGGAGTTGAAAGAGTCTCGGCAGAACAGTGAGGAATTGAAGAGGAAGGCTGGAGACTATCAGCATCGATTGCAGAAGGTGTTTCATTTTCCGATCGGGCCTTTTTTATCATGCCCATAGATTTGGGAACAGAATGCTATGACAACTGTCATAGCATTCTCTCTTTTTTTTTCTCCAAGCATTATTTGAAGGGAAGCTCACTGACACTTCTATATTTATTTGTTCACAGGCCAAAGAGCAAGGAAAAGCGGAAGCAGATGAGCTCATCAACAAGCTGGAAAAGGTATTTTATTGAGTCTATTCACAATAGTGGACTCTTTCGACTAGTTTCAGAAGACAGTCAAATAATCGACATATTTTTTAACTGTGATTTTGGTTTTAGACCAATTCAGAGCAGCAGGCAAAGCTCCATGATCTTCAAGAGAAGCTCGCCAAGGTAGAAAAATACATCGGGCAGTTCATATTTTGAACCATTTGTTAATCCACCTGTTTTGATCCTTGTACTGACCTGCAACTTCTAGCTCCCCACATCTTTGTTTGTTTGGGCTCTATTTTTGTACCCACTGCAACTCTGGTGCGAGGCGCAATGTAAGTCTGCAAGGAGGTGGGCTGTAGACTACTTTTTTGGGGGCTGTTTTTGCAGACTTGTGCAAGATGATGCAAGGTGGCAAAAATGTTTTTTTTTTTTTAAAAAACAGCTTGATTTGGGGCAAGCCAAAGCGCTTCCTCTCATTCCCTTTAAGCGCCACGTACGAGAGGTGCTCTGATAGATGTTGACATGGCGGAAGAAGCCACAGTTTTTCTTGAGTCCTGCAGCAGTTTGAGGCGCATAAAGTACATTTATTTTAAAAAATGGAAGTCTTTGTGAAGTGTGAAGTGGGCACTTTGGAAACCAGCTTCCACCTGGTTTGTCGTTGTCTGTGCGTGACCCCACCAAGTTTCATCCACTGAAATGTCACACCTGTGCAAAATAATGTAGTTGAGCAGACTGAATCTCAGTGGGCAATGCCAGGGATTGATGAAATAATTTGAACTGCAGCGGTTTGTGGCTAACAAACACTCCAAACAGAGTTGTGATGTGCAGGAAAACAAAACATAATCATTCTGGGACTAAATGCAACTCTTTTAAGGCTAAGGTGGCGATATGTTTGAAAGAAAATCCAAATCATCAATGCCTTTCCAGATGATTAGATCTCAAAATGGACACAGCACAGTACATGCAAATGTCTGACGTACTGAGCAAAGAAATGGAACTTACCATCAACCACCAGCAACTGTAACTGACCAAAACAGGCATTGTGAAATCCTTATTGCTCTACCTCAGCGCTTTATCTGCTCAGATCGGTGTTTTCCAATATAATATCCTAAAAAATATCAAGTGCCAATGAAAATAGTAAGCGACAACATGTAATGTAAAATTCTCATCCTTGTCCCTCAACGTCCCCCCCCTCCTCCCCCCCGCTGAGGTTGCTATTTTGTTAAATGCGAGCATAACAACTGTCAGCATGTTAGCATGCGCATTTGGCCTATTCACTTTCACAATAGTAAATGACCACAGATCACAATCAAATCCTTATCAACTTTTCTTTGTGTTCTCTCCTGTCGTTTTTGTTGGTGTTGTGTTAGCATGGTAAATGGTAACATTTTAACAATTGTTCAAATTTGGACCAACAAATTTTTGGTTGACGCCAAAGTAGTAGTTCCACTGGGCAAGCACAATTCATCATCCATTCTTCACAAATATTAGCAGGCCCTTTCAAAATGTCCCTGGAATTTTTTTGGGAGTGATTAGGTGAAACATGATAATGTTGTTTTGGATAAAAGAACTGTAATTACCATTCAGAACCAAAATTAATTGACATTGAACATCAATTCCTAGGCATTAAAATCCAGTTCTGAAGCTACAGACCATCTTCAAAGTATGAAGATGGCCAAAGAGCGCATGGAACGAGATCTAGAGAGGCTACAGAACAAGGAGGACTCCAATGACAGTCTGCGAAGACGTCTTCGTGAGACTGAGGTACAGAAACAACAAAAAAAAAGAAAAAAAAGAACCTATAGTATAGCTTCCCCTGTGAGTGTTGACTTCAGCAGGTTTTCTTGTTTTTTTTTTCCCATACCATATTATTTTGCAGTACTGAATAAAAAACACCAGAACTGGCTTGTTTATCTGTTAAGCACTACAGCATCACTCCCCTCCAAAATATTTGAACTCTAAGGCCAATTCTTTATTTTAACCGTAAAGTGCAAACATTTGGGTCTTAAATGTGAATATGAGACAAGAGATTCCATTTGGCAAACGCAAATCAGTGCATCAGATACAAGTCAAGTTAATGGCCAAAAGGCATGAAAAAAAAGAAAGAAAACGGCACGATGTGGTAAATTAAGCTCAACTAAACTTTGCTTTTTATTAGGACTTGGTTCTGCGCGTGCTGCGGATGTGTTGATTGTTGGGTCTGGCAATGTGTGAATTTTGTTTCTTGAACTATGAGCGAGCATGGCATTGGGAAAAAAATACTTCTTAGTTCTGGAGAGTACAATGAGCAAAAGTGTGTGCTCCTTTTTGTGTGTGTTTAATCAGCTCACAATAGCTCTGCTCATTTTATCGCTTATATTTGCGTGCTCGCGGGTTTCCAGTTTCACGCTACACTCGTGCAGCAACTGAAGAAATTTGTTACTATAACTACAGTACTTACTTTTTTTTGAACGTGCCCAACACTGCCAAACAACAAAGGGGTTAACCAGGGGAGGGAGGGGGACATTTTCGACTGACCAGGTCAATTTTACATGATGAGGAGGAGTCCACACGCCAAAAAACGGAAAGAGGCTGTCGTGAAATCCTTGAAAAACATCCACAAAACAAAAACTGCGAAACTTTGACGCTGGCAGTTTGTCACAGGTTGAACACATTTGTTGTTTATCCAATTCAAATGTGTTATCCAAATGGAAGTACAGCACCTGGAAATAACTGAAATGTTGATCCCTTGTCTCATATTCATCATTATTGGATGGCAAGCCCGAAATCTTTTTGGGTTTCCGGTAGAATAAATTACTTGGTCTCACTGTTCCAACACTTCTCCAGAGGAGTGTAGGCTTGCTGTTCCATAGAGGTTGCAAATGAAATGCCGTGGCTTGTACTCAATATCAAGCAATCCAGTTACAATTTTCTGATAATATTGTTTAAACTTTACTCTTAGAGCAGGTTCATAGGGTGATATTGTACACTGAAGTCAAGTCAAGTCAGCTTTTATTGTCAAATAAATGAAGAAGGCATCCATATTGCCTGAACCATCATGCCCAATACATGAAATGATGTTTGCACTTGTGTGGGCGGGTACAGGATGGTCGAAAGACACTGGAGAACCAGGTGAAAAGGCTTGAGATTGTTGAACGCCGCGAGACCAAAATGAAGGATGACATCCAGAGCAAGGGCCAGCAAATTCAGCAGATGGCAGATAAAATTCTGGTAACCCATCTTTCATCTCGAAAATAATCAGAGGAGCTGTGAGATTGTTTTTGTTACACTTGTTGAGAAAAGGTTCAAGTTTGCATGGCATCCTTTCAGAAAGGGAATGTGACGAGTTGTTTGTCTATACCAGGGGTGGGCAAACTTTTTGGCTCGGGGGCCGCATTGACTTTTAAAATTTGACAGAAGGGCCAGGTCAGCACGAGCTATGGTACATTTAAAAAAAAACTGCATTTGTTGACAGTCCATATCAAACATCAACAGAACAAAAGCATGAAAGTACGGTATTATCCTTTTTTTAAATGACAAAAGTGTTGTTGATGACCTATTTTAGCCTGTGCATCGCTCCAGATGGGTTGTGATCAGACCAGTAGAAGTAGAGCGATACAGAGGTACTAGGTGGTCGAAAAGATTGCCCCGCCCCCCCCCCCCCCCGTGTTCTGCAACTTCAAGTCAATGCGCCACCTGGCGGTGAAATGCCTGTCATTACAAGTCCAATTGAAATGAATGCAATCATTCACATCGAACCTTAATTGTGGACCAACCTTCGGCGGGCCGGATTAAAAAGACCAAGGGGCCGGATTCGGCCCGTGGGCCGTAGTTTGCCCACCGCTGGTCTATACGGTATGTGCCCTTTGATTGATAAGCTCCACCTGACCTGTGGTGCTAAAGAGTATAAGCGCATCGAGATATAAGATGTGAATGTTGTCAGGACAATACAATATGAGTTAGCCATTACCGGTGTTTTGCGATGATGTGCACTGTCTAATCCAGTGGTTCTTAACCTGGGTTGCGTGAATCGGTTTCAGGGGTTCGACTTAAGCCATGCAGGTTAAGACACACCCGACTTAACATGTCAATTAGTTATGACATGCCCGCTCATGAAGGGTTCGGTGAATGTGCATATGAACTCGTTGGGTTCGGTACCTCCAACAAGGTTAAGAACCACTGGTCTAATACAAAGTGCATTACTTTTGTGTAGGAGCTTGAGGAAAATCTGCGAGATTCCCAAGCCACGGCACAGAGGATGGAAACACATCTCAAACAGAAGGAGAAGCTCTATGAAGATAAGATTAAGGTTAAATAAACTAATATATACTCACTGTGCAATGAAAACAACAATAATAATAGAATGCATGCCTAATGTTCACAAGTGTTGCTTTTGTCACCCGAGCTGTTGGTGTACATCTTCTCACCATCCTTTGTCCCGTTAAGTGATATACCGTACTGGTTTTGTGGGTTGCCCGGCAGGTGTTGGAGTCTCAAATGAAGGCGGACATGGCTGATAAAGAAATGCTGGAGTCCAGTCAGAGCAAATATGAGGAGGAGGTTCGCGAGAAGTGCAGCGTCATCAGTGAACAGAAGGCGGTAAGAGCTGACCAGCTTGGAAGTGACACTATTTCGGCCATATTTTCACATTTATCAAACTGACATAGATTTCTTGTTTAGATGATCCGGGTTTCTTCATTTTAGAGGCACAAAACATCCCAGTACTTAGCTCTGCACTATAAATCTTTGCCTCCCCGTTATTATTTCAAGTTCTACTGGTAATCATTTTCATCTAGACCATAAATGCAATGGAGTCTAAGATGAACAGCCTGGAGCAGAGAATTGCTGAGCTGTCGGAGGCCAACAAACTAGCAGCCAACAGCAGCATTTACACCCAGAAAAATATGTAAGTAGTGATTGCGGCCCATTTCCCTCGTCTATGTATGCTGTTTTTAGCATTTTATTTCTAGATTGTGTGCACCTTTTACTGAGCATTTTACACCTTTGGATGTGTTGTCATGGCAGGAAAGCCCAGGAAGAGATGATCTCAGAGCTCCGCCAGCAGAAGTTCTACTTGGAGTCTCAGGCTGGGAAGTTGGAAGCACAGAATGCCAAACTTGAGGAGCATCTAGAAAAAACAAGCCACCAAGAGCATACGCACAAGAGTCGGGTTTTGGAGCTGGAAAACAGACTCAGAGAGGTTCACATTGACATTCTGTATCATCGGCTTTTACTGTATATTTTGCAGTGGATAAGCTCGAATCTTAGTGACTGGGAAGATTTGCCACAGTTTGAAGAATGAATGAGTGAAAATTTTGTATATTGTGGCCATAGCTAGCTAACTAGATAGATAGCTAGATAGAGCTTTTGTGTACACTAAAAATGTTGGGTTGTTTTTGTTGGCAATAAATTAGTATTATTTTTACCAACAGCTACACTATCAACCCGTTTCTTGGTTGCTTTAACACATCAGTATGGGTCATTTTTATCTCTGGTTGGTGTTAACGTGCTGACTCAAATCCTCAACCTCATGTGCTGGGTTAAAATAACCCAGCATTGGCTTTATCCCATTTGAACCGAACACTGGGAGCAGTTTCAAGAGGAAGACACTCGGCACATGGCAGGCTGCAAAAAAAAAGTTCTTTTTCCGTCACCAGTGCTTTTACCGTCACATTACTAATGTTTAATGTCTTACTAGAATCTTGAGAATAGTTCTAAAGTCACAGTAATTATTAAAGGTGATCCAGCGAATGCCATTTCAATAAAACATCATGCTCCTCCCTGAATGCGGATTCTCCCTCCATCTGTATTCTTATAGATTGGACTGGAGCACGAGGAGCAGAAGCTGGAGATCAAGCGGCAGGTGACAGAGGTGACCCTGTCATTGCAGGAGCGCGAAGCCCAGATCACCAACCTCCAGGCGGCTCGCCGCGCTTTGGAGAGCCAGCTGCAACATGCCAAGACTGAGCTCGAAGAGACCACTGCAGAGGCTGAGGAGGAGATCACTGTGCTCAGAGTGAGACGTGAATGGCGAAGGAGGACATTTTTTGATGCCATGTTACTCATTGTCTGAAATGTGACTGTCTCGCTTGTCGAATCTGTCAGGCACACAGAGATGAGATACAACGGAAGTATGATGCTTTGAGGGACAGCTGTGCGGTAAGCGGCGCAATATGTTTTAGTCTTTGCATGAATATACTGGCTGTCATCTACTCATCAAGGTTACTGACTTATTGTTGTGTATGTTTATGTGTATATAGTACTACAGTACAGTGGATATAAAAAGGACCAGACAGTCCTATTCGGATGCATTTCCAAAGCTTTATCCCGCGTTAATGGGATCTATCACCTGGATAATGCAATTAAAGCAAACAAACAAAAAAGAAATATTTTAGAGGGCAAGTAAAAATAAATAAGTGATAGAATGTGGTTGTACAAATGCGCACACCCTCTTACAACTGAAGATGTGTCTGTGCTCAGAATGAATCAATCACATTTAAACCTATGTTGAAGCGGAGTCCGTACATGCCTGCCACCATTTAAAGTGCCTAGTAGATGAACCCCAAATCAAGTTCGGCTGCTTCGGCACCAGATGGAGATCCACAATGGCTCTGGTGCACCTCCACTGTATTTGATAGTCCAACAGCCTCCGGACAGAAGCTGTTCCTCAGCTTGGTGTTCCTGCTCCGGATGCTGCGTAGCCTCCAAATCTAATGAAAGAAACAACAAATCAGAAACTTTCTTTCTATTCTTACTGTTAATGTCTGTATTCTCGCAGCTTCCACAGCCAATTTTTAGTAGTACGCAATCGGCACTGTTGAGGCTGTGTGGCAGGGCAAAGTACTTGAATGACAGACATGTGGAGACTCTGCAGATCATCACCGCGTCCACTGTTGACTTTTGCACCAAGACTCAAGTATTCAGATTCTGCTGTCAGTCTGCTGCCTGAGGGGAAAAGATTTTCTGAGTTGAAGCGCAACAACTCATTTATGCGCATAAAAGATTTGCTCCTTATGCCCTTCCCCCAACCCTGAAATCTACGCACGGTTCATGTTCTCCTGAGAGCTGACAATGGAGGGGGTGTTCACATGCCCCCTCATCACACTCAAGAGCAAGCGTAGCGAGTATGCGTGATTAGAGTAGAAAGACATGATTAGCCCATGAAGTGATGATGGCTATCAGGCGATGATATTTCTAACTTAAAGCCCAAAGACAGCTTAGAAGTGGTCCCTCTGCGTGTTTTTTGTGTCACTAACTTTCCACAGGTGATCACCGACCTGGAGGAACAGCTGACCTCACTGACTCAGGAGAATGCTGAGCTGAACCGCCAGAACTTCTACCTGTCTAAGCAGCTGGATGACGCATCTGACGAGCGAGAGGACCGCCTGCAGCTCAGCCAGGATGTGGACCAGCTACGTCGAGAGGTGGCCGACCGTGAGATGCATCTTAACAACCAAAAACAGGTGAGCTGCTGGCTGTCTTGTATTGCTAGCTGGCTTCTCTGTCGCGGTAATCCCTTTGCGCTTTGCCGTGCAATTATAGAATACATTTTGACTGCTGTGCACACATTACATATTTGAGCATAAAGGCGTTCAGTCGTTTTCATTTGAATTGTAAGTTTTAGCAAAATGCCACCGTTCCACTTTACAAGGCAGGTCACAATTCATTTTAGTTGTCGCGTTACAGCTAAGATCGATAAACCCTCATCTGGCTTTTGTTTTCACTTGTGAAGAAGTTCGATGACAAATTCAATAAAGGATGCCAATGGGAGCCTTTTTTGTGTTCTGCCTTTTGGAAGGTTGCTGTTCATTTCAATCAGACACATTTTGAAAGGTGCGTTTAGTTTTTTGATCATTGAACTGCAAACTCCATCCTTTGCGTACTTTTGTCCCTGTGGTTGGCACCTCGATGAAGGGTGCCTGAAAGTGGTATGGTTTGTATTGTGGAACAGTAAAAAAAAAAAAGCAAACAAACAAAAAAAATACCGAGTGTGAGAAATGAGCAGCACAACTGAATCATTTTGTTTCAACCATGTAGATTTTGCCAAAATGTTAATCTTCTTCAACGACTTAATGTTCGGCGTTCATCGGTGGGTTGGAAAATTGAAGCAAATAGGGAAAAGGACATACTGGCAATTTTACATTTGTTCAATTGCGTTTAGGTCAGGATTATTGCGAGGCCGGTCTATTCTTTGTTTGCGACAAATTCTTGAGATAGTCTCTGATGCTGTAAAGACCACCCTGTTGGTGTGAGAGTTGTCATCTGGGAGGACGGACTGGAATTTGGTCTTCGACTGTGTAGATAAAGCCAATGTCGTAGGAAGCAGTCGTGCATTTTTTTTTACAGTCACTTCCATGAATAGAAAAGATACTTTTATAGTATTGCACTGATGTAACAAACTACGACTGAAACCAAATGAGCACACGCATCACCATAGAGCTCTGGATGTTGATGACCCGCATCCCACAATGCATTGCGCTAATTGTAAACAATTCCATTTTGGCAGGGTAAAAACAAAACGTGCATGTCATTTGAGGAAAAAGCCACATTTTGACAATGGTGGACAGCTGTTGTGCACCAAAATGTCACAACAAGAGTGGAAAAAAGAAGGGATGAGCATTCTACAGGTCATAGAGCTAGCGTTCCGGTCCTCCGGTCGGCAAGCGCTGCTTGCTGCCCCATCCGGTGCGCTAGATCTCAGCTATTGATCACAAGAATACACCATTTGTAGTTCTCCCCATCTGCCATGTCAAATAGTTGTAAAAAACATTCCTGGAACTTGATAGGGAGCTTTCCAACCTGTATATATCTCATTTTGTCCTATTCGTGTTCAATTCAAGTGAGATGTTGATGAAATGTTGACTGATACACTCTAATTTTATCACTGCTCTCAATCATAAATCCTTCGCCTGGCACTGCTGCTACCCTGCGTAAACAAATGCACGTGGGAATGAGGTCACGTGATGTTCGGAGCTTTTTCTCCACGTCAGGATTGGCTGAAAATTGTTGTCGTGTATTGTATGGGTGTGGGATTTGTCTGTGGATGCCGCAATATGATTGACTGGTGAATAAACAAATGGCAGAATGATGTGGAATGTAATGCCTTCCGATAGGCCCATTGGCATGAAGGTAGGCGCCATAGAGCGGGAGTCTTCGTGAAGTGGTTTCACGGCGAAGTAATTGACAGAAAAGTCAACAAGTGGCAAAATAACATGAAACTATTAAGACTTCTGAAAAGCCTTCTCTTGGCTCACACTATAGTTATGGACATGGATGGATTTTGATATGGTGGACCCCAAGGCTACAGCCTAGGCAAGCCCGTTGGTAAAGGCGGACCTGACCACTGCCTGTAGAATCTCATCTTAATATAAAGAATTATTTGAAAAATATTTATATATTTTTTCCCCCAGTGAGGAAGATGCGACCTCAGGTGCTTCACACCATCACTCTACAATTAGGGCACCTGGTGGGCCCTCCTAGGCCAATCGAACCCCCTCCCCTCCCAATTCCCCAAGAAAATGTCATTAGTAACAAGAAAATAATCTGTTTGGTATCTCAGAAGGCAAATTTGAGAAATTTCACAGGGGCGCAATGCAAACAAGTGCTCATTTGGGCTGCTTATCGCCCTAACGCATGCTCCTTACACGTGAGACACATTTTAACTGGACGGTATACCCTTTCTTGTTGACAGTGAAATACAGAACACCAATTGTCAAACTTTTAGTTTTGTTTGTGTTCACGTACGAATGCGCTTCTGTTATTTTGCTATACACACCTCCTGGGATTTAATTGAAAGCAGTTTTAGTGAGATTTCACACCATTTTTTCAAGCATCCCACCCACATCCTCTAGTGCAAAATACAATAATTGCATAAACAGTTTCATAGCTCGCTGTCAAGCAACATTTTAGTCTGCTGGGTTTGAACATTCTGCACCAAATTCCACCCTGTTCTCCAAAACAAAATGTGTGGATGTATTTATATCAGCCAGCGATAGTTTTTCAGTTCAGTCTGCTTTTTCTTCCCACCTCCCACTCATAGCCAGTCAGACGCTGGGTTTTCACTAACATGCATTATGTGATATCCTGCACAACCTGTGACAGGAGACCAAGACATCTCTCCCAGCTCTGACACTGCAAAGTGTAAATCTGGCAGCAGAATCTCTCTGAATAATTCTGTATTCTAATGTGTAATATTCTGGTTGGAGCCGAGCGGCAAGAGAGCGGGGAGGCCGCGCGATGTGTGCACTGCTCCAGTGGGAGGATGCGTGTGGGCGTCCAGTAGCGCTCTCGGTCCTGCCGGTTGTGTAACCAGCATTGGAAGGAATAGACGAGGGATGCGGTGGTGCGTGGGAGGGCGGAATGTGTCATCCTCATCACTCCCAGGTCGTGTCAGCTGTGGAAGCGTTGGACTTCAGAGAGCTGTGGCGATGCTGCAAGACCAGCACGGGCTATATTTATCTCCCAACATTTAAGATTGGCTCTTTGTGTAGGCCGTGAGATGCAAAAAAGAAAAATGTCCTGTGTCAAAATGTGTAATTTAAGACACCCCGCAGCTATTTCAGAACAATGTTTATCACGGCAGTTTGGTTCCTACGTGTTCAAGGACTTGAGGCATTTGTATTTGTTGAGCATTTATTTTAGGTCTGGTGCCCGGTTATTTAAAAAAAAACAAAAAAACTTTAATATGGAAAAATACCTCCAACATTCTGTTGAATAATCTTGAAAAATGATCATGTGGATGCAACTGCATACATAATTTTGATGTTATCACGGCAGGAATCGGGATCAGCATGGCAACAGCTGGACTTGATTCCTTCAGCTGGAGAACTTTCCTATCTCCTTGTCTCTGTTTAGTTTGTTTCCCCCAGCAGCCTCTGCTTTTCATCTTATAAAACCAACTGATATTTGCAAGGGTTTATAATTCAGTTTGATGCTTTGTATGCTGCTCGAGACAAACTTATTCTGAGATGCGTATGGGTAAATCCTTCACTCATCTGTATCAGCAGTTTTTAAAATATTGTTTACGGCTTGAGTGGCATCGGTCCCAGTTGTGACATCTAATCCTCCCTAAAAGTCTTAATGCCCACTGAAGATGTCATCGGCGAACTCCTTTGATACCCTTTTCACTGACTGAGAAGTGCCCAAACAGTTATTTCCCCCAACTCGAGAAGGCATGCACTGATTGAGGGAGGAAGAAGTCATGACATGTTGGGGCAAAAAGTCAGCTTCACTGTGTGACAGGCTTCACCTCACAATTCCCTTTTGTAGTTGGTTCGAACGGCCTGGTGGTCGGGTGGTTAGCGCGTCAACCTCACAATGCAGCGGTACCGGGTTCGATTCCAGCTCCGGCCTCCCTGTGTGGAGTTTGCATGTTCTCCCCGGGCCTGCGTGGGTTTTCTGCGGGTACTCCGGTTTCTTCCCACATTCCAAAAACATGCATGGCAGGCTGATTGAACACTCCAAAACTGTCCCGAGGTGTGAGTGTGAGCGCGGATAGTTGTTCGTCTCTGTGTGCCCTGCGATTGGCTGGCAACCGGTTCAGGGTGTCCCCAGCCTACTGCCTGAAGACAGCTGGGATAGGCCCCACGACGCTGATAATGCAACCTTTTTTTGCGGCCATTTGCTTCTGTGTTACGTACTTTGTAGTCCATCCATCCATCCATCTATTTTCCGAACCGCTTGATCCTCACTAGGGTCGCGGGGGGTGCTGGAGCCTATCCCAGCCATCTCTGGGCAGTAGGCGGGGGACACCCTGAATCAGTTGCCAGCCAATCGCAGGGCACACAGAGACGAACAACCATCCACACCCACGCTCACACCTAGGGACAATTTAGAGCGTCCAATCAGCCTGACATGCATGTTTTTGGAATGTGGGAGGAAACCGGAGCACCCGGAGAAAACCCACGCAGGCCCGGGGAGAACATGCAAACTCCACACAGGGAGGCCGGAGCTGGAATCGAGCCCGGTACCTCTGCACTGTGAAGCCGACGTGCTAACCACTGGACTACCGGGCCGCCCTACTTTGTAGTCTTTTCACTTATTTATTTCCTATGGTAAGTTTGGCACTTTTTATATCACAATTTTTCAAGTGACTTGAAACTTTAGTTTGCACACAAGATGGGGTAACACAGTGCAGTTTAAGTATGTGCGGCTTTTAGGTGAAAAAAACTTTAGAGTACTATATTTATTTTGTGGGTACGTCCCACCGGTACGCGCAGCAGACCCGCATTGTACGGTAATGCCTTTCTGAAAGTGTCAATCAAAATTCAGCACTACCCTTGCGAAGAAATAAATCAAAGTACATGCATCATCTACCCTCACCCTTCACTTTTATTCAGAATCTCGAAACACTGAAGACCACGTGCACGATGTTGGAGGAGCAAGTCCTGGAACTCGAGACATTAAATGATGAACTGCTGGAGAAGGAGAGACAGTGGGATGCCTGGAGGGCAACGCTAGAAGAGGAGAAGAACCAGGCTGAGAGGCGGACGAGGGAGGTGCAAAGAATGCTGGACACTGAAAAACAGAACAGGTTAATAGAAAACACGCTGGCTTTAATTGACACAATGCACTCAAGGTTTAATGATATTCTCTGGCCATTTTGAACACTGTTTTCCTTTCAAACGCAGAGAAGTGGTAAGCATATGAAAACCTGTTCAGTGGATCAATTCTTTTCGAAATAGGTTTATGTAATCACAATACCTGTTACATATTCAGAAAGAATAATAAGTGACCGTCTCTACATCGGTAGGTTGCGTTTGCTATTATTGTCGTTGCTTGCCTCCACCTACACTCACTGGATGCAAAAGGCTTACTCTCTCAAAGGATCATCTCTTGGTCTTCTGCATCCAAACAGTATGCGCAGTATGTATAAAAATGTGGGCTCGTCAAGGCAAGGGGAATTTGCTACACAAATTAAAACACCCTGACACAAGAAAGAGATGTGACAATGTTCATGTGATTTGTGTGGCTGAGCTGTAACATTGATTGGTAACTTCTTTTGGAATATACCGCAG
Source organism: Hippocampus guttulatus (assembly GCF_054856545.1). NCBI lineage: Eukaryota > Metazoa > Chordata > Actinopteri > Syngnathiformes > Syngnathidae > Hippocampus > Hippocampus guttulatus. The sequence goes on from NC_141265.1 coordinate 3,308,269, forward strand.
TTGAGCTATAAAAGCATTTCTCAAACACAAAGAAAAACAAAAGTTTTTGTTCCGTCCTTCAGACTACGCGCTGAGCAGCGTAGCACTGAGTCTCGTCAGGCTGCGGAACAGGCCGTTAAGGAGCACAAAGCTGAGATGGTGGCACTGCAGCAGATTCTCAAAGACCAGAAACTCAAAGCCGAGAGCCTTGCGGACACCGTGAGTGTTTTTTGCCCTGAAGCACAAGTATTGAATAGCCTCCGTGGTTTGCGTATGTTGCAATGGCCGCATCCTGTTTTCTGTCGTTTAGTTGAACGATTTGGAGAAGAAGCATGCCATGCTGGAGATGAATGCGCGTAGTTTGCAGCAAAAACTGGAGAGTGAGAGAGATCTGAAACAGCGGCTGTTGGATGAGGTCCATTCAGTGTTTTCACACATTATCACGGATCCTTGATGACATCATTACACAATCACCATAACATATGGCAAAATAGCCACAAAATTCACTTGGAAGTCTGTAGCGTCCTTGGGCTAAATGCTAAAGTATGTTAAAGGTATTGGAATCTGATCACGTACCATCTCATCTGTTGTCCTTTTGTAGCAAGAGAAGCTTCAGCAGCAGATGGATGCTCAGAAGGAACATATCTTTCGTCTGACGCAGGGCCTGCAAGATGCCCTGGACCAGACTAACCTGCTGAAAACCGAAAGAACTGACCTGGAATATCAGCTGGAGAACATCCAGGTGCTGCTACATGTACACACTCTTACTGTACCGGAAACTACATCTGCGTGTCGATAGTACATAAATCCTATGCTACATTAAAGTGCATATCTTCCTCGGCTAAGGTTGTGGTCACCATTCGGTGAATTAGACTGAGAATTGTTCATAAGAGGGGCACCGGATCCAGCATTTTGAGTTGTTTGTCTTTCTTTCAATGTCTCTTGCATCCAATACAGATGTATGATTCTTTTGCAAAATGGATGTGTATACATTTGGCCTTTGGGATCCAAGACATTCAGAGGGGACTTACCAAACTGAATCCACCTCTTAATAAAGTGATCCCTCACTTATCGCGGTTAATGGGGACCGAGATCTCCCGGGAAAGAGGAAAATTCCGCGAAGAAGGTAGTGAGGGATCACTGTACCACCAATTTCAGGTCGCAATTATAGAAACCATCAATACGAAACAAACCAAATGGCAACTACTGCATGAACATCAGGCGCAGTGCAGAATCAGTATTTGGCCAAATAAACTGACAAAAATGTCGAAAATGTCAATTGAATACATTTCACATCTCTCTCAATGTTAAATGGCATAATGTGTTCAGATTGAGGATGAATTGGAAATCTGATTGCTTAAACGAACAGTGATGGCGCCAATACAGTTGGTTATCTGCAAGCACGACTAATTCCGAAGAGGAGATTCACATGGCAGCTGAAATCTTAAACAACAGCATGAGTGGTAGGAAAACGTTGAATTTTTGCCGCTTCCTGTACTCTGGTTGGAATTTTACAGTGTTCAGTTTCGTAATAAGTCACAAATTATTTTGTGATGTGTACTAGCATTGCTATCGGAACGAAAAAGGCAAACCAGACAGTACGGACAACCAAAGTCGTCACCCCACTCTTTCTTCACATGATCACGGTTTTTATGATCATTACCGGTATTGTTGTCATCGGGTGCTGTGACTACAGCACGGGTCATTGCATTATGATATGGTTTCTATTGCGTTGTTTTACTTGAACATAAAAAGCATGTTCGGTGTCACACACATACATTCCATCACTGGGCTGTGCCCACATTTTGCATTATTTCTCTGTATGAAGCCAAGTATTTGAGGAGAAATTCACGGCAGTAGTGATGTTCATTTAGCTCCACCTGCAGGCTGTGTACTCCCATGAGAAGGTGAAAATGGAGGGGACTATCACCCAGCAGACCAAGCTCATCGACTTTCTCCAAGCCCAGGCCCATGGTGGCTCGAAGAAGAAAAAGGTCAGATGAGATTTCAGTCACTTAAATGATGTCTACAAATGTTCATTTTTATGTTGCGAGAAGACTCTTCGAAACATCATTTTATGTGTAGGGGTGTCAAATTTGTTTTCACCGTGTTCCACGTTGTTGTTACGTTGCCTCCGGATGGCATGTGACCCAAATTCAGAGGTACCTCTGTAAAGTCTTACATCTGGGGGGCTACTTAGTTATTGCAACTTTATATTCTTGGAACAAAGAAAAATTAGAAAAGGTTTACGTGAACCTGGTTTCCTACCTTTTATAATATACAAACCCAATTCCAATGAAGTTGGGATGTTGTGTCGAACAAATAAAATGTCATCTGCGCTCCATAATATCATCAAAAGCTTCAGAGAAATCACTACTTGTAAGGCGCAAGGCTGAAAACTATGCCGGTGACCTTCGATCCCTCAGGCGGCACTGCATCAAAAACCAACATCCGTATGTAAAGGATATCACCACATGGGCCCACTTCAGAAAGCTAACGTCACCAACTACAGTTTGGCACTACATCGCCCGTTAAGTGTAACTTAAAACTCTTCTGTGCAAACTCAAAGCCATTTCTCAACAAAAAAGCTTCTTTGGGCCCAATGATGGACTGATGCAAAGTGGAAAAGTGTTCTGTGGTCTGACAAGTTGCAAGTCCCTCTCCTTGGAACGACCTCCCACTGAAGGTTAGGCAAGCCCCCTTCTTTAAAACTCATCTTAAAACTCATTTTTATTCTTTGGCTTTTGACTCAGCATGAGACTTGATTTTTAGTTTTGTTGTTTTTGTGCTTTTTACTGTCTTTGTTATTCATTTCTTGTATGATTGTTGTTGTATGAATTCTTTTTTGCTCCATGTACACCACTTTGGATACAACGGTGGTTGTTTTACAATGCTCTATAAATGCAGTTGAAATGTGGACATTTCAAATTGTTTTGGAACTTGTGGACGTCGTGTCCTCCAGGCCAAAGAAGAAAAGAACCATCCGGACTGTTATGGATGCAAAGTTCAAACGCCAGCGTCTGAGGCCGTGTTCGTGCCAATGACATCGGCAACTTAGACATTCGGGAGGTCACCATTAATGCTGAAAGGAACAGACAGGTTTCATAGGAAACATACGCTGCCATTCAAGTAACTCCTTTAAATGGATACCGTTGCTTATTTCAGCAAGACAATGCCAAACCACATTCTGTTTTGTTAAAACAGCATTGCTTTTTCGGGTATGAGACTGATCTGCCTGCAGTCCAGACCTGTCGCCCATTGAGAATTATGCAGCAGATAATACCCCGGACTGTTGGAACAGCTGATGCTGTACATCAAGCAAGAATGGGAAATAATTCCACCTATAAAGCTTCAACAATTACTCTCCCCAGTTGTTTATTGCATGTTTTGAAAAGAAAAGGTGATGTAACACTGTGGTAAACATGACCCGGTCCAGGCTTTTTTGGAATGTGCCGCAGCCATAAAATTCTATGCTTATGATTATTTGCTAATAACAATAACGTTTATCAGTTTGAACATTAAATATCTTGTCTTTGTAGTGTCTTGGTTGAACATGATTTTCATATCATTGCATTTATTTTTGTTTAGCACAATGCCAAATCTCATTGGAATTGGGTTTGTATCTGAAGATTATACTTGGTGTATAAAACATCCTTGAAATCAAAATCCTATCAATCCTATCTGGGCGGATTCTGAAAGAAAGTCACATATTGTAATGCGAAGTTGTGACTCTTTCTACATGCCAACTATGAGTGCAGATAATGCAAGGTAAAGAAATGTGCAGCCACAGGCATGAAACAAATGCACGATATTTTGTCGGTTCTACTTCAATTGCATAGACAGGAAATGTCTTTTGCTTTTGTTTTTCATTGTTCCACCTGATCTTTTCGGTCTGATTTTGTATGCAAAAGAACATATTTTAAATGACTATGCGGAGAGCTGGAAATTACTTCATTATAAAAGTGAAATCCGGAGGCAACAATGGATGATTAAGTCATGCATAAGTGGTCATTAAAACTCCCACTAACTTCTCTGCACAGCAACAACAACGTATACTAAGAATCAAAGCGTGGACAAAACCTGCTCTCTGTTCCCATTTTACTTACGCTTTTGCTGTGTTTACCCTTCCAGGGTCTTTTTGGGCGTCGGCGCGAGGACCTGTTGGCTGCCATGGCTGCTCAGGCACAGGCCCAGGGACAAAGTCAGGGTCAGGTCTCCCCTGTGTCCTCCATCCAGCCCGTTCCCCTGCAGTACAGTGATATGAAGGTAGCCCTGGACAAAGAGCGAACTCGCTGCTCTGAGCTTGAGGATGCACTTCAGAAAATGAGAGCCGAACTGCGATCTCTCAGAGAAGAAGGTAGGAACGGTTCATCATCTCTAGTTTCGGAAGAGCACAAAAAGTCCATTAGATGTTGAGGTCATTTCTTTTTGTGCCACACCATTGCCGTAGCAACTAAAACATGATTATTTTCATGCTCATCAGAGCAAAGAGGCGAGCCAACACGCAAATAATAGCAGCCAGATACTTTTCGGCTCCAGGATGAGCAATGTTATGAACAAGAAGTGATTTCCATCCCAGCGCTGCAATACAAGGATCATAGCGGCTCCGCAAACCCAGCGGCGGCACGACAACAGATGATGATGTCCGCCATGGTGAAGTCTCCCGATCACCAACAAGTCCCACCAAGCCTGGTACCATCCAACTCGGGTCGCAGGAAGGAGGTTGCAACGCCTGAGGGTGAGTCAGAAGATGATGACATCTTTGTTCAAAAAGCCAGTATGGGAGTACGACGCCATATTCAAAATATCCCGGCCCTTTCCTGCACACAAATATAATCCGACACAAAAAATGCTCTCTTATGATCCTTTCTCTTTCACACACCTTGCAGAAAGGAGGAGGGTCACATTTGAAAGTAAGTTTCCCCAAACTCATGACTCCTGCAGTTTGGTCTCTTCTCCCTTGTCTCCCTTTGCCTCACCCATCCCTCAAGAGGCCAGATTTTTCAAAGTTGTGCACGCCTACAATGTGGCACGTCCCAGCAGGCCAAAAGTACATTTGCAGTTTTGCAGTGCACAGCTTTCGAAATCTGCCGCATTGTTATCTTGGTTGCTGAAGCTTAGCCAGTCTGATTTGCGGAACTCCACAGTGTTTATCCACCCATTACAATCCCACTTGTGCTTCGCGTCATACTCGTACGAATAAGCCTGTTGATAAACACTGAAAGGCACAAAACTTTGTGTCACATAAGGAATCCCAATCTAAAGGTATTATTCAGTCACCTCATTGGGCAAATTACTGGATAAGAAGTCAAAGTTGCATCGATTAAGATGGCTGCCTTGAGAAGTGGCTGCCTTAATGTTGCAGACACAAAGACACAAACGGACTTTCAGGTAAAGCAAAAAAAAAAGTGAAGCTGCAGTGAAATATATCTTTTTGTCATAATGTTTTGAGTGATTTGACTCTCATATGCTGACCAAGGTATGCAAACTTCGAGTAAAATCTTCCTATTGACTGCATAATGCCTTTAAATGCACCAGCCAGTCGTCACAAGCACAGGGATGAATTTAGCCATTTAGACTTCAGTTTCAGTTTTCAGCTGCTCTTGTCCTCAACATCATTTGAAACCACTTTTTTTTTTAAACCGATTTCATAGTTGGTATGGCATGATGTATCGAGGGTTTGATAGAACAAGATATGTCTGACATGAAGGGACCTGCTCTCTGACGGTACGGCCCTTATTGTATTCAGAATATAGCCGGCGAATGAAAGACAGTCAGAGGGAAAGAGAGAGGGAGAGGGCGCACCACCACACCGCTCACCGCTTCACAGTGGGACTCAACATGCGCGCCGCCAAGTGTACCGTTTGCCTGGATACAGTGCACTTCGGTCGACAAGCCGCTACCTGTCTCGGTGAGTTCCAGTTATGCAACAGATAGTTTTCTTTCACGGGACGAGTATTTGTCCGCCAGGTTGGCGGGTGAGATCGGGATGGTCCTCTATTCTATTCTCTTCGATAAACACTCGATAAGCACAAAACAAAATGTGTCGATCTCCAAACATGGCGGTGCGTAACATCATAACAAAACTATGTTCTTAAAACCACTGTGTCAAAAGCAACCAAAATGGTGCGAAATAGCTAACCCAGCTCTTCGTCCAAAAGGAACCGTCGTCCCCGGTGCTGGGCTATTTATACCCAGTACGTTGGGTTGAGGATTTGACCCAGCACCAAGGTTATTGTAGTTAACAAAAACTAATGACATAACTAAAAGTAAAATTGGAAAAAAAACTTTTTTTTAAGAATGAACATATATATATATATTTTTTTTGTGAAATCTAACTGAAACTACATCTTACATCTATAAAATGAACTAGATCTATAATTTTTTACAAAAATGCCCTTCGTTTTTGTCTTTTTCACTTAACATCATATAGTACTTGAGCTTTTGGGATTCATTTTAAATATCTATCTATATATATTTATATATAGGAAGGTCAATTCAATCCTTTCAGAATGTTACTTTATTAATATTTAGTGAAATTTTCTTTTTGTTTTTTTTAATCTTGGACTCACCAAATACTCAATTTATCGAAAAAACTAAAACTAATTCTAAAATTATTAAAAACTTAAAGCATTTTACAAACCTTCTCTAAAAAAACATGTTTGAAAAAATAACAGAATTTAAAAAAAAACAAAAGTAAAAACTAACGAGTGAAAAGTCCCAAATTGTTGGAACACTGCTCAGCAAATTGAGTCAAGATTTTGATCCAACAAGCGATAAAAACTACCCTTACCGCTGGCGGGGGTGCACAGGAAAGTCACTCACACAATGTTTGGCAAAGTTTTTACACTGGGATAGGCTCGGCGACCCTTGTGAGGATAAGCCGATCAGAAAATGGATGGATGGATGGATACCACTCCTGAAACAAACCACCTAGTGGTATTTTCCCTGGGTGCCATTCACCATTCACCCTGACCAGGATCTGAACCCCAACTCCCATGTCCAAAGTCTGCAGTATAACCCCCAGAGCCATCCAGGCGCCATGTTTAATTCAACTTCACGACACAACAGTCAGAGAAGGTGAGCGGCTTCAGCTCTTCAGCCTGCCCAAATCCAAACTTCAATCCTGTCTTCTGAGTCAAACAAATTATGAACCCAATCTGTTCAAAATCCACAGCTACACAGCATTTTGGAGTATGACTGGCCCAGTACTTTTTTGTTCATATGATCGTATAAACTACCGTATTGGCCCGAATATAAGACGGTGTTTTTTTGCATTGAAATAAGACTGAAAAAGTGGGGGTCGTCTTATATTCGGGGTCTAGACATTATACCCATTCACGACGCTAGATGGCGCCAGATATCATTGAAGCGAATGCTGAGCTTGACTCCCGAGGCCAAAGTGAACCCCTGTCACGAAGAATAAAAATTCAAATAGCGGTAGCGCGAAGAAGAAAAATAAAAATAGTGGTAAGAAAGAAAAGAGAAGAAAAAGTCTTACGCCATAATGCAATGCTTTTTTAGAATGGTATATTTACCTTATAATGGTCCTTATAATTATTTCTGAGTCACTTTAATTGATACCTACACAAAAACAAAAAAAAAAATACAGTATATTCAAGACAATGTGGCACATATTATAAAATAATATAGGTTTTATATCACTATTTCAAAAATGCTCATTTGTGTTGAGGAGCCACAACTTTGTATGCCATTGCTGTTCTTGTGATATTTTCCCTCCCTCAGAATGTCACGCTCTGTGCCATCCAAAATGCTCCCCGTGCCTTCCAGCGACGTGCGGCATGTCGAGCGATTGCTCTCTGCATCTTTCCGAGGGCTCGTGTCGGGAGAAGGGCAACTCTTCGGGCCAGCAGCTCAAAGACGCCAGCGGGCACATGCACCTGGAAGGATGGATGAAGCAGCCCAGGTCAACTCACTCACTCACTCACTCACTGATGTGCGGGATCGGATCAGGGTCAACGATGAATCCTGTGTGTGATTTATACAGACGGAGGTTGGTGTAAGGGTGCTGAATAAAAACGGACGGTGGAACAAATACAACTCATTGAAATGCTTCCGTTTGAAAACAAACATTTTTTGGGGGGAAAGTGTCGGTCTTAAAAAAGATGTTGTTTGACAAATGCCAGCTATCCGATACATGTGTGAGGAAGGTGTCAATGGAAAAACCGGTGGCCTGTTTCAACATTGTGCTACTGCTTTTGCAGAAATGGAAAGCGAGGCCAAGGCTGGGAGAGGAAATACGTGGTCCTTGATGGGACGAAAGTGTCCATCTTCGAGAGCGAACCCAGAGAAGGTTACTTGAGTGTTCACCTGAACACCACTTAGCTTTTGAAAGCTGAAGGCTTTTTTTCACCGTGCCTGAATGTGGCACCTTTTGTTTTAACTCAGATTCAACGAAGCCACTGGAGGAGTTCGACTTGTGCATGTCTGATGGAGAGGTCGAAGTTCACGGAGCGGTCGGGGCCACTGAGCTCCCCAACACCGCTAAATCAGGTGTTACGTAATTCTTCATATAAATAACACCAAACACATTTACATAAGGAACGTGGTTGTAACAGGTTGAGATTTTTCATACTCCTTTTTATTTTTGCGTTGTTTTTTTGAAATTCCGTTAGTTTTCATAGCAAGTTTGTTCGTTTTTATTTATTTTTTGACTAGTTTTAGTGTTAGTTGGAGCATTTGTTGAGTGCAAGATGAAAAAACTATCGTGTAATCAAGTAAACCAGAATTCTCAATCAACGGACTTTCCTTCTACAGATGCACAGCAATACCAAAATAAATACATTTAAAACAAACCCTAAATACTTCTATGATATTGAAAAGAGGTCAATAAAGGACATTCTTGCTATAATTGTAGTTACAGTTTTATATCTAATGTGTGGATGTATCTAATCCCGATACAAACCAAAAGTTGTAAAAATATCACGGTTAAGGGTAAAGTATGAGCCTTAATGGAGACTTCTTTCTTCTTACTTTTTTTTCTTTTCTGATTGATATAAAAATGATTTATTAGATATAAACACATAACGGGGTAGGACTAGATACGTTTTTTACTTCTTCCTACTCCCTTGAACATAATAACTGTGTTGAATGAAGACTGATTTCTTTCTTTTTACTATTTTATCTACCTTATTTTCTGTCAAATTATTACTGTATATGTTTTATGTTCAATAAACAAACAAACAAAAAAAATATCCGTAAGCTCTCGTCTCAGTTAGTTTTGAACTATTTTTATTTCGTTCAAGGTAAATATTTTTTCCCAACTTTAATTTTAGTTACTCTGTTAGTTTTTGTCAACTATATTATCCTCGATAACAAGTCAAGTATTCATTAATTTAACTCATCGATTGTTGTCCTTCAGATGTTCCATATGTCCTGAAGCTGGAGGCTCGTTGTCACACCCCTTGCTGGCCTGGACAGTCCGTTTACTTTATGGCTCCCAGTTTCCCAGACAAGCAGCGCTGGGTGGCAGTCATGGAATCTGTCATCGCCGGGGGGCGAATCTCTCGGGAGAAGGCCGAGGCGGACGCAGTGAGTATCTCGGCACTCGGCTGACTTGTCATAGTGGTCTCTTTTCTGGATGTAATCGCTACTATCGGGGTTATTCGGGAGAGTGAACTGACTCTCGTTTTTAACCTGTTGTCTTTTTGGATGAACTCATGGTTCACTTTTCTCTGTCGTTAATTGTCATCTTCTTTTCCGTCTCTCTCCCTCATTCTTTTTTTTCCCCCTTGCTTTATCTTTCCCAACCCCGTTTGTTGCGTTTCCATCCCGCCTCATTATATGGGCATGTTTTATTGATTTGTTGGATTTTACCCATTTCATTGAGTATCGTTGCGCACATAGGCTGCTGTGTCCAAAAGACAAATGGTTCTATCTCCTCTGGTCCAGGTAAAAAAGTGCAAACACAAGACTTCCTGACATTCACACCTGGCTAACCCACCTCCACTCCCACCCAAGCCGCCACCTGCCCCACTGAGATGCCCCCCCCTCATGTTCACTTGTTCTATCACCGCAGCACGCATTTCTTGTGAAAACCACATCATTATGATCCAACCGGAAGAAAAAAAAAATTGCTCCGATGTTGAGAACTTCCCCGAATTTCACTCCTGTTGCATGTTTTTGGTAATATTTTGTTTAGGTTGACTTCTTGGTTTTCTGAGTGGCATGCATACACAATGATTAAAATGCATCACTTTATAGATGAAGGCATCGCAGCATCATCATTAAAATTAGCGTGATGTTGCTCAGTAAATGTACTTAAGATCCTCACTATGCGGCCCATTGATTGGATGAGATATACTCCATTTCCTTTTTTAGATGTTTATTGCAACATGCCTCAACACTCCGTCGAACTAAAAGTTCAGAAATATAAAACAACATATTAAATTTAGGACAAAGATAGCTTTGCGCCAAAACTAATCACGATAGACAATGCGAAATATTACTAACCTCGTTGGCCTGCTTTTTCAACCAACGGCAGTCTTCTGCCAGAGATAATTCTGATAGTAAAAAAGGTGATGCTTCATCCATCCATCCATTTTCCGAACCGCTTGATCCTCACCAGGGTCGCGGGGGGGGGGGGGGGGTGCTGGAGCCTATCCCAGCCGTCTTCGGGCAGCAGGCGGGGGACACCCTGAATCAGTTGCCAGCCAATCGCAGGGCACACAGAGACGAACAACCATCCGCGCCCACACTCACACCTCGGGACAATTCAGAGCATCCAATCAGCCTGCCATGCACGTGTTTTGGAATGTGGGAGGAAACCGGAGCACCCGGAGAAAACCCACGCAGGCCCGGGGAGAACATGCAAACTCCACACAGGGAGGCCGGAGCTGGAATCGAACCCGGTACCTCTGCACTGTGAAGCCGACGTGCTAACCACTGGACTACCGGGCCGCCCGTGATGCTTCAACATACTCATTATATTAACTTTGTATATTCACTCGGCTTTGTCAAAACAAGGAGGAATGATGAGACAAAGCCTACACGGCAAATGCCGCAACGATAAGCACTTCTCAGTTTCACGTAAAGCAGACTGAGATTCTTTAACACGCGATTTCTGGCATAATACTCTTAAAATAAAGGTATACTATTTCAAAACAAAGATGGCAGCAATGACATGTTGGTTTTTCATTGTAAGATGCAGCGATCTGAGCTCTTGTACACTTTTGGCTGTACAGTCTTTGCAAATCTGTTAAACACAACTTCCCACAATGGCAAAGAAAGTTCTGAATGTTGTAATGTACGTACATTATTTGCTTGACTGCTGGTTTTATATCAGACAGACCTCTGGGCATAATTAAGATACTTTACCTTGACACGAGGGGGGGGGGGGGGGCAATGGACAACGGTAGCATTTTTCTCTCTTTAAAGGCAGTTTTGATATAACTTTGAAATGACATCCTGTCAGACTGCACAGGGCTGTTATAGCCAGCCATTAAATGTACAGTAAAAAGTCCATGTTGAAGAATGCAAACTTTCAAATCGACACCGATTCAAACTGCATGTGACTGCCGACCTGTCCTCACTTGCACACACCTATGCAGGTGTTGCGTTTGTTCCGTTTGCAGCTGCCTCCCTGAGAGCGACTGACCCAGTTGACCGTCAATGTCTTCTTGATTTTAGAAGCTCCTTGGGAACTCTCTCCTAAAGCTGGAAGGAGACGACAGGCTTGATATCAACTGCACTCTTCCACTTACAGACCAGGTACCGTAATTGTCTCACATGTCGACTATATGGTCACATGTTGTGTATTAAAACCCTATGCGCTTGACCGTGCCCGCAGATAGTCATGGTGGGCTCGGAGGAAGGTCTGTATGCCCTCAACGTGATCAAGAACTCGCTGACCCACATTCCAGGCCTGGGCTCGGTCTTTCAGATCCACATCATCAAGGAGATGGAGAAACTGCTGATGATCGTTGGTGAGAACTGAGCCTCTGATCACAGCTGGATGGACGAGTGAGTGCCACGCGCTCAACACCGCGATGTGTGCTGCAGGGGACGAGAGGGCCTTGTGCCTGGTGGAGATCAAGAGAGTAAAACAGTCATTGAGCCAGTGCCACCTGCCCAGCCAGTCCGAGCTGGCTCCGTACATCTTTGAGACGGTGAAAGGATGCCATCTGTTTGCTGCCGGCAGAGTACGTCTTCGTTCGAGTCGTGAGCGCATACACTGGAAAAATGTGACCGGAGACAGTTGAGGACGTGCGTGTGTTTGCGTTGTCTTCACAGATAGACAATGGCTCCTGCATATGTGCCGCAATGCCGAACAAGATCACCATTCTACGTTACAATGACAATCTCAGCAAATATTGCATTCGCAAGGTGAAATGTGATCCCTGGCTTCCGTATCCACACTGCACTCTGCATTCATATCATTTTAATGAACTTATCCTAAACAATTACTATTATTCATCGTGTTCCACCGCACCAATGAAATTGTGCGCAAAACGATTTTCTCCATAATTAGAAAAAAATTGAAATTAGATGTGTGTCTAATTGGGCTCTAGGTTCACACCGACTATCAGTTATCCAAAAGCCCGCTTCAGAGAGCAGATGTTGAGACTCTCTGCCATGAGGTCGGCTATGACCACTCCCACAGCAGAGCAACCCTCGCTCTCACAGATCCACTGGCCTCCGATTGTCTGTCTTGAAATGACCTTAACCACCTTTAGACAGATAAGGCCCGTGTGGCCGCGAATTTACGTCATGAAAACGGAGCCTTTCATGATCATTTGGATCTAATTGTTTGATAGCTATCTCAAAGCAAGTCAAATCAGGTTACAATATGTTTTGTGCCAATCTATTATTTTATTCCGCTGAACCCAGAAGATAGTTCTACATCTGAGTGAAACTTCATCACCTCAACTTAGTCTAGTCTTAGCCCTCAACTGTAACATTTCACTTGTGGATTTCACACCGGAAATATTTTGGAGCAGATCTGCGATATCGCTCTGACGCTCTCATGGTGCAACTGTATAATTCTGGAATTTAAACAACAACAACAATCTTCATTTCATAGGAAATTGAAACTCTGGAGCCTTGCAGCTGCATCCACCTGACGAGCTACAGCATCATCCTCGGCACCAACAAGTTCTACGAGATCGAGATGAAGCAATTTGTACTTGAAGGTGTGCTCATCGGCAATTCCTTTTTCACCCGCTCGTGTTTACTATACATTGGAATTGATGAATTGGAAAAACTTCTCATGCAGGGCTCACCGACCTTTTTGAAACTGACAACTACTACTTGAGTTCCGATTAAAGCAGAGGGCTACCAGTTTGATACGCGCTTGGAGGAAATCTGCTCAAATGACCTTTATGTGTTGGAATGAAAAGAAATTAGGATATTCAGACCGCTATGTCTTGCTTAAATTTCAGTCTTTGTCTCTCTTTTGAAATTTGGGCTTTCTGCTCAAGCAGTTGGGGGTTGGGCTTCCAATTCTGTTTCTTTGGGAGCACCGTAGATGGCGGAGGAAACAAAGTTTTGTGGTTAATGGCCTTTTCTGTCAAAATAGGTATTAAAACAGATCTGTTTTTTGGCCACTCCGCCGTCATCAAGGAAACCAGCCAATCGAAACTGGAAGGGGCTGAGCCAAAATCCCAACAGTGACAACGCCGTGCTGCTCATGTTTAATGACGTCAAATGCGATCTTGTGGTTTTCCTGCGATTGATTTGTGATGTTGTCTTGGTTTTGTTCAAAATAATCACAAGCCCAAGATCAATTCAATTTGAATTATTCTGCATGCGTGAGTCAAACAACATTTGAAATGTCGCCATCTTTTTTAAGACGCGTCATGTGTTTGGTGTGCCGCAGAGTTCCTGGACAAGAACGACATGTCGCTGGCCTCGGCAGTGTTTGCTGCCTCATCCCATAGCTTCCCCATCGCCATCATGCAGGTGGCCAGCAGCATGCAGAAGGAGGAGTACCTGCTGTGCTTTCATGGTAAGCGCGCGCAGACATGAGGGAAGAAAAAACGTACACTGAATCCTTTCTTTTGTTTGTTTGAAAGTGTGGGACAGTGAGCCTTGATCGCCCCTCTTGCCACAAATGAATGATAACTCACACACTGCTCAAAAATAAATAAATAAAATAAAATAAAATCCACAGAGTCAGGAAAATTGAATAAGCGATCTCTGCACATTTGAACCACTGTCATTGTAATTATCACCCAAACAGCCTCCAACTTTAATCTCACTAGCAACAACTCCACCCTGTTCCTCTCCTCTCACTGTCGCAACCTCTGTGTCCTTTTTGATAATAATCTCTCTTTCGACCGACACATCACCCAAATCACCAAAACGGCTTTCTTCCACCTCAAAAACATTTCTCAACTCCGCCCGTCACTTTCTTTCAATGTCGCTCAAACCCTCATCCACACCGTCATCACCCACCTTAACTATTGCAATGGCATCCTCTCCGGTACAACAAAAGTGCTTTCAAAATTAAATGTATTATGATTATTATTATTATTATTATTAAAAGTGAGCGCAATAGTACACTTTTCACTGAAGTACTGCTAGAAACTCACACACACACACACGCACACACACTTCACCGACATTTATCTGCCAATCCATTGAACTGTAAAATCACAGTCAGCAGGAGCACGCTCGTGGGTGGCTGCAGCTGTGTTCGCTTCTAAAATACCAAAAAGTTTCCATGTAAAGTTTAAAATGGCTTAGCTGAAGCAGAATGCACCTCTGCATTGTGCCAAAGGGGAAAATTCAATCCAAGTAGCTAGCACACTCCTACTATTGTCCATACTCGTTGGCGTAAGGCCTCTTCGGAAAGTCAAATCTACTAATCTTAATGCCACCTTGCCTTCACCTCTACACACACACACACACACACACACACACACACACACACACTGTATAATCAACGCAGTCATCTCTATGAAACCCCCATCAACAAACACAGAAGATACCAACAGGGCGTGTTTCTGTCAGTCGTCAGCAAAACGGGCGTCATCAGTGACGGATTAACTGATCTTCCTTAAGTATTGATGGAATGCCCACCTCTGGTACTGGCATCATAATTGCATGATTTTTAAATGGCATTGGACGGGACCCTGTTCATGACTTCATTGGCCATGCAAATGAAACTCTCGAGTGGACATTCATTCTTGCATGTCTCCGTCTTGCAGAGTTTGGCGTGTTTGTGGACACGTATGGACGAAAGAGCCGCACTGAGGACATTAAGTGGAGTCGACTGCCTTTGTCCTTTGGTGAATACGCTTTATGAAGCCACATCATTTTTATTGTTATTATGCATGAAGTCAATCCAATCCCTTGGATTGCTTGTGTTTTGTGATGCAGCCTACAGAGAGCCCTACCTATTTGTCACCTACTTCAACTCTCTGGACGTCATCGAGGTTCAGGGTCACGCTGCTTTGGGGTGAGTGTCACCGGCCACCGTATCACATTTATGAAATGACCCGAAAGTTCGTGATGGACTTTTGTGTTATCAGTCCTTCAGTGCTGGCCCACCTGGACATCCCCAGCCCTCGCTATCTGGGCCCAGCCATCTCCTCAGGAGCCATATATTTGGCTTCGTCCTACCAGAACAAGCTGCGGGTCATCTGCTGTAAGGGGAGTCTTATCCGAGAGTCGGGAGAGCTGCAGAGGACCGGATCCAGCAGAGGGTCAGCTGCTCCTCACTTGTCGAAAAACATTTTACATCACATGTGTGAGTGTGTGACACAGTTTCGCCAAATCATCCTGAGAATCAAGAATCGCCTGTTTTACAAACTCTTATTTTGTCTTGCTGAAGTTCGACCGATTTAGCAGGAGGGCCTGTCTTGTGCAACTAAGCCAGACCGCCTACCACCCCACGCCCGCCAACGTATTCCTGTGCCAATGGCGCTATGGGTTTTGTTTCCATGACAACGAGTAACTGATTGCTGCACTTGAAGCTTTGAATTTAAAAAAGCGACTAAGCAATCGAGCATTTGTCGCTTATCGGAAGCGAATGCCATGAATCAGGATTATTCTGTTCTCAAACTCAATGCAGCTTTTCTTACCATTTCAACCGCAAAAAAAAAAAACCCCACCACTAATTTAACCACAATTGGACTCTGGCCATTGCCTGTGTGCTATCTGTTGCTCATTTACACGAATTGCAAGTGTTGTCTTGCAAAATTCAACTGCTTTGTCATCGGCTCCGACTTGGAGGAGGGGGACACCAGGGGGGGACCTGGTCACTTTGAGACAAGTCACACCAAAGTAACTTTCAGTTTCTTTAAAAAAAATATATATATATATATGCACTTATGTTATGTGGAAAGTGCATTTCAGTAGTACACATTATTAAGCACCTGATGGCTAAAGCGACAAATGCATACCTGTCAACTTTTCGGAGCGCCAACCTGTATAAATTACCAAAAAAATCCTTATAAAGAGCAAAAAATCCTTATAACGTACCAAAGCATTTTATATGTCAAAATAACGGCAACCCCCCCCCCCCCCCCCCCCACGAAATTTTCAATGATATTTATTGTAGATCTCCATAATACAATGTCTGGTTAATGTCCAATCATCATTCTACTTAGTGGCATTACTGTGTTCAGAGTTGTATTCCTGCGTTACTTTTTTCACCAACTCCAAATGCTGACCCATCGGCTCGAAGTTACAGCATCCATTCATATTTACTTTGGAAATGAAAGCATTCGCGTAGACTAGCACCATTCTGGGCAAAAGCAAACGGAACTACCTGTTAGGGGGGGAAAAAAACGTAAATTGCCAGAATCCGTATGATTTGTGCGATACGGCCATATAGTAAGATTCACCACAAAATCCGTATGAACTATGGCTAAACCGTATGAGTTGACAGGTATGCAAATGAGACATTCCACTGATATCGGGCTGTCCAGATGTCAGGCGAAACGTCTTCTAACACAGCCACAACAATCCACTTTTGATCGATTTCATGTCCTGATAATGGAATGGCCTGCATGACTGAGAGTATACACAGGCACTGGTCTGCATTGCACAAAGTGGATCCCCAAAAAAAAATTAATAAATAAAAAACGAATAAATTAATAAATAAAAAACCCGGATAACTTAAAAGTTGTTGTACACAACCCGATGACCCTTGGCCTTTGCCACGCGTCTCCAGGAGTCCCAGCAAGCGAGGCCCTCCCACCTACTCGGAGCACATCACCAAGCGCTTGACGTCAGGCCCCGGCAGTCACGACGGCCTGCATCGAGAGCCGAGCACCCCTCACCGCTATCGAGAGGGACGCACTGAGTTCCGGCGCGACAAGTCTCCGGCCCGCCCCTTGGACAGGGAGAAGTCACCCGGCAGGGTGCTGGACAGCCGCAGGGAGAGATCTCCCGGACGATTCGGGGACAACAACCGGCTCATTGCCGGGTCGGTGCGCACGCAGCTGGCTCCTGTTAACAAGGTACGTTTCCTTTGTCACTTCTATTATTGTCTGACCAACATGCATGTTCTTATTGCACGATAAGGGACATCTGACAAATATTCCATAATCAAAACACGAATACAAAAACGAAACAAAAATGAAACATTTTCAAAACTGCCCAAAAAACAAATGAAAACTAACAGAATAGTCATGATGGTGTAGTGCTACACTCGCCTGATCCGCATATAAAATGTGGGTGTGAATGGTTCATCATAATATGTGCCCCGCGACTGACCGCTGACCAGTTCAGGGTCTAGTCCGCCTTCCGTCCAAAGTCCACTGACATAGGCTCCAGCACAAGTGACGCCCCTGTTCAGGATAAGGGTGTTGAAAATGGATGGAAGAACTGTCACACCAACAGTCAAAATGAAATGAAAAATTATGGAACATTCGTAATTACTATTGGCCTAATTAAAACACAAAGACACTGAAGCATACGTAGCCTCTCATATAAAAACATTCCTAGACATTGGATGGGACTTTTATCCATTTTTAGCCATGATTTGGATCAATCACTATCAGAGTCATTCCTAAACTAAAAAGTGTCAGTGGCCTAATTTGAAATCTGACAACTTGTCTGTGAAAACAGAAAGTCTTGCAAAAAGATTTGGGCATTAGAGGTCAAATAAATTTGACTTACCGAAGTTAATGCGCATTCATTTTTTTTTTAGACAATGTAGTATGGCGTTTTTAGCCGAAAAAAACGACCATGTATAGTAAGGTGTTTTTCGCCCGAAAAAAACGACATAGTATAGTACGGCGTTTTTAGCCGAAAAAAAACGACCATGTGGCGTTTTCAGCCGAAAAAAAACGACCAAGTATAGTAAGGCGTTTTTAGCCCGAAAAAAACGACATAGTATAGTATGGCGTTTTTAGCCGAAAAAAAACGACATAGTATAGTATGGCGTTTTTAGCCGAAAAAAACGACCATGTATAGTAAGCCGTTTTTAGCACGAAAAAAACGACATAGTATAGTAAGGCGTTTTTCGCCCGAAAAAAACGACATAGTATGGTAAGGCGTTTTTAGCCCGAAAAAAAACGACCATGTATAGTAAGGCATTTTTAGCCGAAAAAAAAACACATAGTATAATATGGCGTTTTTAGCCGAAAAAAACGAAATAGTAGTAAGGTGTTTTTAGCCCGAAAAAAACGACATAGTATAGTATGGTGTTTTTAGGCCCAAATAACCCTCTAAAGTGCAATCCAAATACGCCTATAGTGCAGGACAAGTCACAGTCACTTGTAGAGTAGAGGTGTACATGCCTGCGTTTGGTCCAGGCAACTCCGGTTCAAACCCTGCATCGGTAATGTGTGAAAATACAACATTTAGTTACTTTTCTGGAAACCCTGTAAAGTGCATGTCAAATACGCCTAGAATGCAGGACAAGTCACAGTCACTTGTCGTGTAGCGGTATACATGCATGCGTTTGGTCCAGGCAAACCCAGTTCAAACCCTGCATCAGTAATGTGTGAAAATCCAACACTTAGTTACCTTTTCCTGGAAACCATCTAAAGTGCATGTCAAATACGCCTATAGTGCAGGACAAGTCAAAGTCATTTGTAGTGTAGAGGTATACATGCTGGCGTCTGGTCCAGGCAACTCTGGTTCAAACCGCGCTCAGTTCTGTGTGAAAATACACTTAGTTATGTTTTCCTGGGTTCGATGACAGAAACACTCCACATGGTCTTTTTTCGGCAAAAAACGCCTTACTATACTATGCCGTTTTTTTTCGGGCTAAAAATGGCTTACTATACATGGTCGTTTTTTTCGGCTAAAAACGCCATACTATACTATGTCGTTTTTTTTGGGCTAAAATCGCCTTTCTATACACGGTCCTTTTTTTGGGCTCGAAACGCCTTACTATACATGTTCGTTTTTTTCGGGCTAAAAACGCCTTTCTATACACGGTCCTTTTTTTGGGCTCGAAACGCCTTACTATACATGTTCGTTTTTTTCGGCTAAAAACGCCTTACTATACATGGTCGTTTTTTTTCGGGATAAAAACGCCTTATTATACATGGTCGTTTTTTTCGGGCTAAAAACGCCATACTATAACTATGTCGTTTATTTTCGGGCTAAAAATGCCATACTATACTATGTCATTTTTTTCGGGCTAAAAACCCCTGACTATACTTTGTCGTTTTTTTCGGGATAAAAACGCCTGACTATACACTGTCGTTTTTTTTTACAATGTATAGAAAGGCGTTTTTGGCCGAAAAAAACAACCATGTATAGGAAGGCGTTTTGGGCTAAAAAAAAACGACCATGTATAGTAAGGTGTTTTCAGCCGAAAAAAAGCCCCGAATAACCCTCGAAAGTGCAATCCAAATACGGCTATGGTGCAGGACAAGTCACAGTCACTGGTAGTGTAGAGGTATACATCCCTGTGTTCTGTCCAGGCAAAACCCCGCTCAGTTATGTGTGAAAATAAAACACCGAGTTACTTTTTCCTCAAAAACCCTCGAAAGTGCATGTCAAATACGCCTATAGTGCAGGACAAGTCAAAGTCATTTGTAGTGTAGAGGTATACATGCTGGCGTCTGGTCCAGGCAACTCTGGTTCAAACCGTGCTCAGTTCTGTGTGAAAATACAACACTTAGTTACCTTTTCCTGGGTTCGATGACAGAAACACTCCACCTGGTCTTTTTTCGGGCTAAAAATGGCTTACTGTACAGGGTCGTTTTTTTCGGCTAAAAACGCCTTTCTATACACGGTCCTTTTTTTGGGCTCGAAACGCCTTACTATACATGGTCGTTTTTTTCGGGCTAAAATCGCCTTTCTATACACGGTCCTTTTTTTGGGCTCGAAACGCCTTACTATACATGGTCGTTTTTTTCGGGCTAAAAACGCCTTTCTATACACGGTCCTTTTTTTGGGCTCGAAACGCCTTACTATACATGTTCGTTTTTTTCGGCTAAAAACGCCTTACTATACATGTTCGTTTTTTCCGGGCTAAAACGCCTTATTATACATGGTCGTTTTTTTCGGGCTAAAAATGCCATACTATCGTCGTTTTTTTTTTACAATGTATAGAAAGGCGTTTTTTGCCGAAAAAAACAACCATGTATAGGAAGGCGTTTTGGGCTAAAAAAAACCGACTATGTATAGTAAGGTGTTTTCAGCCGAAAAAAAACGACCATGTATAGTCAGGCGTTTTGGAATAAAAAAAATGACCATGTATAGTAAGGCATTTTAGGCCAAAAAAAAACCCGACCATGTATAGTAAGGTGTTTTTAGCCCGAAAAAAACGACCATGTATAGTAAGGCGTTTTTAGCCGAAAAAAACGACCATGTATAGTAAGGCGTTTTTAGCCCAAAAAAAGGACTGTGCATAGAAAGGCGTTTTTCGCCCGAAAAAAACGACATAGTACAGGAAGGCGTTTTTAGCCCGAAAAAAACGACCATGTATAGTAAGGCGTTTTTAGCCTGAAAAAAACGACATAGTATAGTAAGGCGTTTTTAGCCGAAAACCCCCCGACATAGTATAGTAAGGCGTTTTTCGCCCGAAAAAAAAACGACCATGTATAGTAAGGCGTTTTTAGCCGAAAAAAATGACCATGTTTCGTAAGGCGTTTTACGCCCGAAAAAAACGACCATGTATAGTAAGCCGTTTTTAGCCCGAAAAAACCGACCATGTATAGGAAGGCATTTTTAGCCCGAAAAAAACGACCATGTATAGGAAGGCATTTTTAGCCCGAAAAACGAACAGGTAAAGTAAGGCGTTTTTCGCCCAAAAAAACGACATAGTATAGTAAGGCGTTTTACGCCCGAAAAAAACGACATCGTATAGTAAGGCGTTTTACGCCCGAAAAAAACGACATAGCATATTAAGGGGTTTTTAGCCCGAAAAAAACGACCATGTACAGTAAGGCGTTTTTAGCCCGAAAAAAACGACATAGTATACTCAACCATTATCCCTAATTTTGCTGACATGGAAACCCAAGCCCAGTCATGTCCACTCAAGTAGAGTACAAGCACACTGCCCCTCCCTTTTTTCCTTTGCCTGTCATTTGTCTTTGCAGGTATGGGATCAGTCGTCCGTGTGAAAGGTCACCAGCGCTCCTTTTGGACAGTCCAGTGACTCACACTTGACTGACAGGCGGCCATATTGCCTGTAACACAGTCACACATCATCTTTTGACAATACAAACCCGAGATGTGCTTTTTGGAGGCGGGGAAGTGTATTCCACAGTTGAATCGGTGGCAGGGAAAACGCGTGGAGCATC
This sequence comes from Hippocampus guttulatus, assembly GCF_054856545.1. Classification (NCBI taxonomy): domain Eukaryota; kingdom Metazoa; phylum Chordata; class Actinopteri; order Syngnathiformes; family Syngnathidae; genus Hippocampus; species Hippocampus guttulatus. Next base: position 3,329,925 of record NC_141265.1, read on the forward strand.
TATTTTATAATGGATCGTTGGCGTAATTGTAAATAGTGTTAGGAGTTTTTATAAAAGGGAAAAGTTGGCCAGTACAGCCATGTCTATTTTTTTGGTAAAATGAGAATTTCTATAGATAGTTGCAGGGAGCCTCACGCCATCAATATCCGTTTCTTGTATTTATGGTCATGAGGGAGAGGTCAAGGCAATTTGCACACGAATCAACTGGATTTGAAGAGGATGTAAAAACTTTTTTTGGTTTGGTTTTCCACGGCAAACGTGAGGTTCTCTTTTGTGACTGTATCTCCTTTGCTATCCACTCGTTGCATATAGAAGTGCTTCATTGAATACAATGTTGTCTTGTGTTGTTTCCAAAGCTCAGAGTGCTGCCTCAACTTGCTCTTGTTGGTCCACAGCATCCCGTCCGTGTGTGCTGCGACATGTCGTGGATGTCAATGGTGTTGTTTCTTTAGTGCCTGTGTGACCACCTCATCAGTAAGCATGACATGCACTATTTACAGCAGCTTGATTCGTTCTCCTGCTTGTTATTTTCTGTCAAACCTGCGTTCAATAATTAGAGGATGTTAACGCTAACAAAGGATTTTCCTGATTTTTAGATATCTGCACAAGACATCATTAAAACATGATTGAAGCCCGCTTTCTCCCTGGCATCTTTTCAGAGCAGGTCTCTCTCTCTCCCTCTCACACACACACACACACAAAACACAGCTGGTTCGTCTAGTTTATTTCTCCTTAAATTCTACAACAATGAAACGCTCATGGAGGGGGGAAAAAAATCCGATGAACAAGGAGCACTTGTAATTACATGAAATGGCTCTATGTACAGCTACAAACTCGCCTGACAAACAGCTTCAAAGTGCTTTTCCAACAGGAGGGAAACAGGTGAGGGGGAAAACCCAACAGAAGCACAAGTGATCCCCTTGTGAGATCTGAAATAGAACGGCTTGGCACCCATCTCTACCGGGAAAAAAAAAAAAAGATGCACAATCACGCACACACCCACTAATGCTTGTTACATTCTCATGTACACGCACACACAATTGCTCTCACAAATGATTGCTGGGCTGTTGCAGAGACCCCTGAAACGGGGCTTGTGAAAAATACAAGACGAAAAAGTTGCCGAGCGAGTTACCGCCACGACAAATGTATCGGCCATCCTGTCAGGCTTGAGTACCGACAACAGCCTTGTTTTGGTCCCGGGTGTGGCACTGGCTTGCGGATGTCGGGCAAACCGGTGCCCCCTCACATCATTGTCATTGATGCTTCGTGAGACGTCTGCTGTGCGTGTGTCACATGAGATCTTACACCACTCGGTTATAATAATGAGCTGTGGCCAACAGCACGACTTAAATGACGGATGAGTACACCGGTCAACTCCCATTAAACCCGCACGGCTCTACCTCTAATGCAGTGGACAATCGTGAAGAGGAAGGGGATTGTCACAGCCATTAAGGGGCATGATTAACTCGGCGGCGGCTGTGTTGACCCAAAAAAAAAAAACAAGACTTGTTTTTTCAGTGATAGTCCTTCGTTTTGTTCATCTGGAATATAAGTGAAAGACTCCATATGAGAATCTATCCAGCCATTTGCGTCATAATAACAAAGGTCATAATTGAGCAACAAGGCGCACGTGACAAAGGGAGCCCTGAAAGCCAAAATCTCAAAGCAACTATAAACAAGTGTGCGTCATGAGTGTCTAGTAAGTAGAGGTAGTGTTTGTAAGTGAATGGAGAGAGAGTGTGTGTGTGTGTGTGGAGGGGCTTTGCGTTTGAATTGATGTTGCTTGTTTTGGACCTCTGTTCTGTGTGTGCATGCGTGCGTGCATAGACTCGTCACTCCACCACCACAAGCACGTCGACACTGATTATCACGTGGCAGCTGAATTGTCAGAATCCAAAACACTCTTTAAACGAAATAAATAAAATCACCTCATTTTAAAAAAAAGGAGAACCCCCCCCCCCCCCCCCCCAAATCAAATACTACAGCATCCAAACAGGACACCCTGCGCTTCTATCATACATATAAAGGTACATTTCTGTAATTGCCAAAAGAAAAGCAAAAGAAAAACAAAAACAAAAACGTTTTTTGGTGACTAATTCAGTGAGAAACTATTCTGAGTTTCTAAACCTTTGTACTTAAATGCTATAGCTGTATCTGAATATATTATTGTATTCTTCTATTTCTTTTTTTTTTACAAAATAATGACCATGTGCACGAGGAGGTCATTGAATGACTTGACAGGCAGCGAGGACCACTCTGTGAGCGCCGAGTCAAAAGTAGGAAAATCAAAATGCTGTCTTCGGCTTGTCCGTTCAGAGGTGCGCGCCCGGTGCCTCAAATAACGGAGTGGGACAGACCGCTGTGATCGCACAAGATCCTTCATCTTCTTCAATCGGTGCTTATTTGACGGGGAGGAAATGACTTCAGTGGTACTTTTGTTAATTGAGTCCGCTGCCGATAACGAGGCCAGTTAAGGCCGAGTGGATGATCGTCTTTCATTGAAGTTGTATTCAAAGGCAGTCCAAATCATGAATGATCCACTCAACATGTCCTGTCCGCGAGTCTCGATTCCAAATCGACGACAGGACATTTTGACTTGATTTCCAGAGCTCTGACTGTGAACGGTGTGCCAATCAATTGTTCCTATTCATCATTTTGAAGATTCGTACACAATTCACACCACATTCTTCTCTTGAGCACCCAGCAGCAACCAAAAACAAGTCCAAGCGGGGCTCAGAGAAGACGGGAATTGTGCAAAAGCAGCGTGGATGGGTGGGGGGGGGGGCAATGATTGAAGTGGATTGAAGCCCCTCGACTGAAGAACATGCGGCGGGACTCCCGTTTCCTCCCGGTCCGAGGCACCAGGAAGTCCATTCTCGCTCCTCGGGTGCGCGGCCACTGAGCTCGCCGACGCCGCCGTGTGGCCGACGAGGGACTTGCTCCAACACGCCCCCTCTTTGCAAAGCTAAGCGCGTCGAGCAACCGTGCCACCGCAAGGACACGTTCCGGTCCACTTCTGCAGCACATACACACACATACACGCACACAGTCTACGGGACATTCTGTTGTGGTGGTGGTGCCCTCCTTTACGCCAACATCCGCCTCCTCCCCGAGGCTCAGTTGGAGCTGGCTGCGATGGGTTTGTCCAGAGGCGACGAGCTGAGCCGGAGGCTGCCATAACAGTTCTTGCACACACGGCTGGGCTCGAACAACTGCTGGCTCGGCACCGGGATTTTCTGGTCGCAGCAGCTGGCGCAGAACACATTACCGCAGTTCCTGTGGCGGGGGGGGGACAACAACGGTCAGCGCTGGATTCTCAACATACACACACGTTGTGCACCTTCCACATCAGTGGCAACAGGTTAAGGTTAATGGACATTCCGTCATTTAACGGAAGAGGGTTTTTATCGCTTTTCCTGTAAGCATACACGGCTTGCATAGATAGTTTAGCAGAGATAGATTGCTAATAAACAGCACAGCGTTTTCACACAAATACAATTGGATCATTTCCTACAGAACCGCTGATGATCTGTGACTCTGGTTCACTCTGGAATTTTGTGAGCTTCATGACTGGAGGCTTCTCAAACATTCTGTCGGCACATCGAATAAGGCCCGTCTCATGTAATACTAAAATATCGCTCTTATATATCAAGTTCCGTAGCATTACAACTGCAATGATAAACACACACTTAAATTGTGGCCGACGATGCCATGTTTGAATTAATGTTGGGTCCATCGGCCACTTCAAAATTAAACTGTGCCTCAAAACATCTCAGAGGTCTTAATTGGACAACGAATCACAGCAGAACTCAATTTATTACTTCCTGATAGTAATAAATGAATATAGGATTAATAAATCACAAAAGAAACACCAGAGCTGTGAGCAGGCATAAAGGGCCCTCATAGATCTGGCAAGGTTGGGGTACTGGCACATTGGGATTTTCACACACTGGAATTGGAATTTTGGAAAATGAAGTACATCATCAGATTAAAAGCTCAATTGATCAAATTTGACCTCTATAAAGTGCCAAAATATGAAAGGAAATTAAAATTGCCAACATCGGGTTGAGGTTGGAATCGGTCTCCAAAGACTTTCTGTAGGTCTTGGGCTGTTACATTTGCCTCCAACTATCGGAAGATCTTGGTGAAATGTTCAACCAGGGCTGTTTGGCTAAAAATATGCAGAAGGCGCAATTAAGTCATTTTTTTAAACTGCAAAATAAACGCATAAAATAGTGATTCATTGGCCGAGCGTGATGTGTAGTTTTATATGTCACCGCAAATGTTAAGACCGTCAAAATCCGTTTCATTTTTCGAGCAAACAGCGTATCGCCACAACATCGGTGTTGGATGAAATAAACAGTATATATTTTTAGATGAAGCAGCCAGAGTTTCAAAGCAAATGGACAAAATTTGGAGGAGTTTTTTTTTTTTTTTTTAAATGTAACCCCTATAAAATGGTGAACTGCCAGTCAGGTTAAACATATGGCTACAAGAGACCGTTTGTAGGTCTTTGGGCTGTTACGTATGCCTCTAACTTGTTAAAACATACAACCGATGCTTGTTCATAAAACTTTGTCAGGGGCACTACTGAGCCATATATAGCAATTTTTCTGCCTCGAGTACATGCACGCTGTCCGGAAGAAGTAGTCCAGCTAACAATGGTTCATGATATGTATGACGGTAACACGCCACCAACGCGATAAGAAGGACAACATAAAAACCCCCAAATTACTTTACCCAGTAATATATGGACATCGAGCCTTGGTAAGCTTTTGTTTTGAAGCCGTTTGCAGCAGAGTGACACTTCGTAGCTTCTGACTTCACATGTCATTCAGACTGTTTCGGTTGTCACTAACTTACTACTGATGTCAACGAAATATGCTTGCTATTAATTCATTCAGTACCAGCCAATTCTAGACCAAAAAAAGACGTTTAAGAACGTCTTTGGGAGTGAATGAGGTTAAATAACTTTCTATCACTAATAAAGGGCGCTTAAAAAAAATAAAATTAAAAAACGACTTCATGACGCTGACAATGTATTGTATGGCGCCTGTTGTCAGTGTTCAATAGAGCCGTTGGTTTATTTCTCAAAGGCATTTTTAATAGATGTAAATGACTCTGGAAAAAAATGGCCATCACTGAAGAAATGACACTTTGCTTTCGGTTCACGTACAAAAATTTACTGTGCCCTCAATGTAGCTAACACAGTGTCTAAACTGCTGTGCTGTCCCATGAAAAGAAGAAAATTACACAAAATCGCCCCACCATATTATACATGGATTCATAGAGAAAAAATAATAATTTAAAGAATAAATCAAATAGTTTAACGTTTACATGTACCAAGATGTAACTAAAAGGCGTACTTTCACTGCAACATTATATTTAATGTGTTATGCTACGAATCTCCTGTATGTATTATAAAGTACCTTGTTTCAAAAGGAAATATGCTTGCATATGCACCGTGGGCGAAATTAGTCAAGCCAGCAGCAGCAACAATTGTTCATGCCATCCATGATGGAATACGCAGCCAACATCCAAATAAAATCTTTTCAACTAAACTACATGAATGCCTCATGGCTGATTTGACTGCTTTTTCGAGTCGCTGTAGTTGCAGCATTTCACAAACTGTTGCCACCAACATCAACAGCACGTCGCCCTGAGATAAAGTTCAATCGCTAAATAAAGACACTAAAAAGACAACCGTAGTTCCCGTGCTATAAGGCCCCCCTAAAAGCATTCCATTTTCTCAAAAGCCGACAGTGCGCCTTATAATCCGATGCACCTTATATATCATAGGTGTCAAACTCAGGTCCTGGAGGGCCGCTGTCCTGCATGTTTTCCAAGTCTCCCTGTTGCAACACACCTGATTCAAATGAACAGGTTCAATGTCAGGCTTCCGCAGAGCTTGCTGATGATCTGAATCAGTTGTGTTGCAACAGGGAGACTTGCAAAACATTCAGGACAGCGGCCCTCCGGGACCTGAGTTTGACACTTATGTTATATATGATATGGTTTAGTATTCTGATTTCTTGGATGTCGTATTTTAAATGTTCTGTAAAGCACTTTGTTACAGCTGCAGCGGTTGTGAAAGCTCTATATAAATAAAGCAGTGTTGTATTGTATTTCCTTAAGTATAGCTCCATCTAGTGGATGCATAACGCAACTGCAGCCAGTATTGTAGCTTCTATTCTATGCGCCTTATAAAGCGGTGGGCCCTATATATGAAAACAGCTTTAAAATAGGCCATTCATCAAAGGTGTGTTTTATACTCCGAAGCGCACCATCGTGTGGAAAATACGGTACTTCATTACATTGACATTGTATAACAGCACCAGTTGGCAGCATTTAGTGATGCTAAGTGAGCAAGATGGCGAGAGCTCGCGGATTATTTTTCAAAAGCACTTTTGAACGCATATACAGGTATGACTGCACAATTTGATGCTGACAGCGTGACAGTTGCCGTTCCTACTGATCACAAAAGTTGTCCAAGATCTCATTTCCTATAAATGTTTCTACAGATGAAAATAGTGTGCTGCTAAGCACAGTTGACATTTAGTTTTAAAAAGTTCATTATCTAAACATGAAAAGCACTTGGCCAGACATAGATTTTTGGAAAACCTGATTTCCAAAGGCTTTGCAAGACCTTAATTACAGGTGTGGGAAATGCGCATAGTTTTTAACCTGGATTTAAAAGCAATTACACTTTAGTGGCATGTTTTGAATCATTACCCAATCATATTATTCATTCGAGTATCACTGGTCAACAAATATTTTGGTGCCAAGAAACTGTCAAAGGTTGTAGGGTATTTTGGTGTCGCTGAATCCGCAAACGGGCTTGTTCCAAATTGGCTCTCGTATTTGAGATCTTCAATCATATATTTAACAAAAGTGTTAAAAATTACATACATTTTGACACTGGTATCCTCTTTATGTTACAACTTTGGAGCTGTATCTGTCTAACAATGTCCATATTTTATTATTTCTTTCTTTCTTTTTTAATGCGATCTCATGACAGACGGCAATATGCAAATCACGTTTCAGGTGAAAATCAAGCAAACTGTCATCAAATTTGTCAATGTTGGTAGCAAACAAGCTTGTTTGACTTTTATTGGAGAATAAACGAAGAGCATTTTTGATATCCTGAAATCAATCTCACTGTCCAAAATATCAATCTCACTAAAATTACAGCCAATTAAAAAAAATAAAATGGATGCCATTTTCTGCTTCAGAAGCCCAGTATTACTTGGAAATCAAAATATCATTCGCACTCAAAAAACAACAAAAAAATGTTGGGCAACATAATAAAGGATGCTAGCAAACTAGAGACCCATATTATACACAAGTACAGAGGGGGGAAAACCCAACTGCTTTTTAAGGGTGATTTTTTTTTTGGGGGGGGGGTATTAGACAGGGGTACGTGTTATACACGAGATTTTACAGTCGACTTTGAGCTGACATAACTGCATCAAGCCTGAAGGGTCCTCTTCACTGTTAAGCGGGTGAACCTCAGTGGTGATCCTGATGCTTCACCTCCACACGCCAGGCTAGCGGATGCCATTCAATACTCACTGAGTGATATTTTGTCTCCTATACACTGGAAGCCGATAAAACACATGGCGGCAAATTGGAAAAGTTTTGACATGCTGAGGTCCCGATGGAAGACCAGGCTCACGCTGGGGCTCTTGACCGTTCCGCTTGGCGCGACTTAACACCTATTTTGCTCTCCTGATTATTGCACCCCAATGCAGGGGTTAGTAAGGTTAGAGCACAGCACCACTGCTGGCTGACTGGCAGGTTGGAGCAGCATGCCGCCAGGGTGTCTGCAATGACGGTGGTGGAGGGACAGTGGCAGCCCACGGCCAATCACAGCTCATGGATAGCAAAACTGCTCACACTCACAGCCAATGAATAAAAATGTCCCCGCAGCAATCACACTCAAATCGGTTTCTCTTGGGAACTGCACACAAGGACAGAATAAAAGGGCAAACGGATGCAGTGAGGGGTGGAAGGAGAAGGGTGAGGGACTGATTGGGACTACAGTGAACCCCCGTTCATCTTTCGCATCGCCATTGTATCTGTGATTTTTAAGTGACCATTTTTTTAAAAGGGGTTTTTATCGTACTCTCGGGGCGTCATGACGGTTGACTGGTTAGCACGTCCACCTCATAGTGCACGGGGTCCAGGATTTGATTCCGGACTCCGACCTTCCTGTGTGGAGTTTGCATGTTTGCAGGACGTCACCTTGTTTTCATATCTGAGTAATAAAATGCTTTTCAAACACGAAAAAAAGAACGACTTGAAAGACGTCACATTTGTTTGATATTTGTGTGACAGGGTTGAAAGTTGAAGAGCAAGTTATTTCCAAAACATCTCCTTACATATATGAGGCACTTTGAAAAGTATTTTACTGATTTGACTGTTCTGTCCTGGTTCGCACGCCGGCCTCATAGTGCAGAGGTGCAGGGTTCGATTCCGGCTCTGGCCTCCGCCTTCCGTCAGAAGACAGCTGGGATAGGCTCCAGCACGCCTGCGAGCTTCGTGAGGATCAGCGGCTCAGACAATGGATGGATGAATGGATTTTATAGTACTCGATACAAATCAGCAAAGTCTGACTTTAGCCTCCAGTATAGTACTACGTAGTGGGTAGCACTGAACTCGAGTGGATGTCGATGCAGCGCAAGTAGGAGAAGAGACGAGGAGCAGAAAAGGACCCTAACAAAGCAGCTGTCTTTCCCACAGAGCAAAGCAAAGAGAAGACATGTGAATAATGTTGCACTGTATGGTTTGGTTTAACATTTCAGTGTTTAAGCATGCAATGGTTTAATCTTTTGTTGTGAAACTGCTGCATGTGTGTTCAAGTAGCATTTTTTGGAGGAATTGTGATTAATGTACCATGATAGCGAGAGTCATTTCTGTTAACCATTAATGCAAAAAGATTTCCCACAGTAATATGTTCTGTGTCACTTTTAACATTGCATTCTGATTAATATTAAGCCGTTTTTATTATTCTGCCATTTTGCCATACCCAGACAACAGATGAGCCGCGATGTTAAGTGACGTGATGACTAAAGGAATAATTTTGAAACGTTTGTTTTTATAAATTTGTTTCAATACATTTAAATGAGTTGAAGGCCTGTGAGCGGGGTAAAACTTGATTTGGCTGTGGGTGAGTGTGGAATGTATTCTCCGCGATAAATGGGGGTTCACTGTAGAAGGGAAGGTGTGCGATGCCAGGCTAGGGTGGAGTGAGGTGGGGAGGGGAGGGGGGGGGGGGGGCAGAGGAGCCGGATCTCACCAGACCTCCTGGACAGGCTCCCTGCCACTGTAGAGGAGAAAGGTAGACAATAGAGAAAAGCTGCCTGAACAGGGAGGACAACAATGACACACTACAAGTACAACGTGCCTCATGGATCAACCGCCTGCCACAGACTTTCAAAGACAACATGGAAAGGTTTGGCACATCAAATGATTTTGAATCGGTGTCAAGACATTGTGTCCAGCACAGTGTGCCAAGATTCCAAATGTTCACGATGGTAAAATGCAGGGGAGGACACTATCGCAATGAAACTGATGCTCACCTTGAAAAGAACCATGTGACAACAAGTACTAATTCGTAGTAAAACAGCAAGTACAAAAAAACAAACAAAAACCTGTTATTTCTAAGGTCACTTAGCATTTTCAAAGAAAGCTTATCACTAGTCAAATGTGAGCACATTAAACCTACACTTGTAATGCTAAGGATTGACTTGATGAAGCAATTTTTGATAATTTCATCGTGTTGGTCATGTAGACTTGATTTCGCTACATGGGTTTAACCATGGGGCCACTTTTTTATTTTATTTTTAATTTATTTAATTTAAATGCAAAGAACAATAACAACATCCCACATCTGTCTAAATAAAGAAACTCTCCCACAAAAACGTCTTATTTATTCCAAGTTTAGTCATTTGTATTTGAGGAGCTTTAAATACATTTCTAATGCCATTTAATCCAATGTAAATCATAAATAGCTGGCGTCGGGCTGAAACCTCCTGACACAATTTAACGAAATGTAATACTTTTTCCAAAGTCTATACTATTGGTCAGTCCACACATAAGGGTTAGGCTGGCTGATAATTTATTGTCAATATGGATCGCAATAGACACATGAAGAATATAAAATGACTGATTAATTTGTTTAAACTCCGACCCCGGCATTGTGCATGCTGTAGGCAGGGACTACAGTGTGGCATTGGATTTGTGCCACAGTTAAAAGCATCTGCAGAGTTTGAGCACAAAAGCATGTTTTGAGTGCAGCCGAGTCCCACGGCCGCTCAACTTCCGACTGCAGACACGAATCAGAAGAAGCTGACCCAACGAAGAAGTGGCACTTTATGCGCGTGCATGAGACCTACACATACAGTATGGCATAACTTTGTAAAAATAAATTACCAGTCAATTCAGTAACTCTTGCAATAAGGTTACACTTCACGCACTATCTCGAGTAAATTCCTCCGGTGGGATAAACAGTGCAAAAGTAAAAGAGTTCCCCGTCTTTTAGCCAGCTCCACCCACCCCTCAGCATTGCACTCAAGTCAAAATTAGGCAAGTCAAACAAGAATGGCCTCATGGTCCCTTCCTGGCACCACTGGCAATTATGAGCCCGCTTTAGAGGTTACACTAAGTAGTCCTAAAACGGGTGGCCAACTGTAATACGTGCAGAAAATATTACTGCGGTTAGCGACACTTACTTTTCATGAACACTGCATAAAGGTTAAATTAATGAAACTATCAATGCTACTGCTTTAGGGTAGCGTCTTCCATAAATAAGCATTTCTGGTGCCCTGCTGGAGGAGCAACTTTGCATATTAGACTAACATTAAAAAAAAAAAAAGTACATTCCTTGAAAATGAAATTCACTACCAGATATTTTCAACGGAATTTTCCATTGTAGTAGTTTTGCTTTATTATTGCTTGGTTCTTCTCTGTGTTTACCTGCAGTGATGCTTCCTGGTGGCGAGCCAGAACCTGCTCTCACAGCCGTAACACTGGGCAGCCAAATGATCAGGGTACCAGCGGGTAACCTGAAAAGAAGCACACCAAATTTTCTTTCCATTGACAAAAATAGAGCTGAATGAATTTAGCTACACTGACCGCACACCAACGCGACTGAACTAGACAGGACTGAAAAACTGCACAAATTACAGTTGACAGTCAAAGGTTATGGTAGCATTTTGGGACACAGCATGCCAGGCAGCACTGAGCTCCACTGAGAGAGATGCTCCGTAATTAACAGCAGGAAGAGGCAGAGAAAGTTTCCCAGTAAGTTAAGTCTCCCAGGAAGTGATGAAGATATTTTAACAGAGCAGCGATAACAGTGGGTTCTGACAAGTGTTTAATTTTTGGGTGCGGTAGAAGCAGAAGATGGCCAGCTTTTCCTTGTGGTCTGGCGGATGTTGCTGCACCTGTGTCCACCCTTACCCGGATAGACAGATGGTGCCTTTTTATAAAATGAAAGGATAAATTGATCTTGAATTCTCTCACGGCTGCTCGATTCCCATGGTCCTCCGCATCACTGATAGCTTGCAGTTTAAAGTGTGTTTCTTCATAGGTGCCATTTTTGGGATGTTGTTTTGCACAATGCATGTACTATATATAAACACCTACTGGGGGCATGCTTATAGCGTCCGCTTTCACGCCCACTCTTCCCACTTTAACGTCCGCATTGCTGTCTTCAGTTACGTCTGCCGTTCCTCTGTACCAGCAATGCGTCAGCACAACATCATCTAAGTCGCACAAGAGTGTTCATTGATTTTGGAACTCAGTGCAATCACAAGTCGACCGCATTATTTGCCGCTCCGTCCATTTTGGAGAAAATTTCAGACCTATGTGTCATATGGTTGTGAAAATACGGTACTTTTTTGACACTCACTCTGCCAACTTCCACCCCCCCCCCCTTTTTTTTTTCAAACTACTCCTGTGCCATGCCAAATGTCATTTTTAATATATGCCACGGGCCACTGAAAAATGGATGAGGGGCCACAAATGGCCCCCGGGCCGTAGTTTAAACAAAGTGTGGTGGAACAAAAAGGCCGTCTAACTAAGCTGTAGTAATAGTAATTGGGTTTTTTTCAGAGGATGAAGAACATATGCCAGTGAGTATTGCTGAATGCTCCTTCTGTGTATGTTGCTACAGTGTGTGTTCAAATATCAGCGATATGTTTGCACGTTTCGTGAGTCTATCTTCGGCATTGACCAAAAAATGTTCCCATTACGCTAGATGATTAAGACAGTTATGTGGTTTGGTTTAATACACAACATGTAATTGCATTGACCAGCTGCAAGAAAGTTTAGTATTTGTCTTTCTTGGTCAAATCTTTCACAATCGGTTTGTTCAGTTCGTTAACATCATCTAATACTTAAAACTAACAATTTCGACGGCTTGTATTTCCACAAACTTACTGCAACTGGGAATCAGAAATGGCAAGAACCTTTTTGGAGAGCTATGCAAGCGTAAGGTTTATTTTCATTTCCTACAATTTACGTTAAACAAAGTCTCTCAGATATTGACAGTGAGAAAGTGAGAATAATTGCGAAGATAGACTTAAAAAAATGTTTTAATGAGTTTGCGGATTAATATGTTTAAAATGCGCAGGAAGGGTATTCCTATTAATAATTTATTTTTTCGGTGGTCTCCCTATCCTGTGTCGCAAATTTTCACACGACAGTCTGGAATGGATCCACAGCGATAAACAGAGGTTAACTGTAGTGGAAAAACCATCCACACTGTGTGACGCGACTGAGTAGTTCAGTCATGTCGCTCGGTGGGCAGCTGGTTTCAGGAATAGAACCCAAACATTTGATTTAAAGTCAGGAAAAAGTGAAGAGTAAGAACAGACTTGATGAGTTGTGCTAGTCCAAAAACAAACGCGGTGAGACCCACCTCAGTGTCCTGCTTGTCCACCTGCTCCCAGCTGGCTTCGGAGAACAGCTCTGTGCTGCAGCGTGACAGACAGTTGGGGTCCATGTTGTATTCCGAGTCTGTTATCAAGGTCTGTGAGAAAGAGACTTCAGTCTTTTTAACGAGTCAGGTACCGCTTGATGGTCCAATCACTAGCTTCTTACCACATCATCTCCCCCGTTTCCGTTGACCCGATAGGAGCTGGCGTGCTGCTGATTTTCCAGGCGACTCCACAGTTCCTGTACCTGCTTCTTCAGCGTCTCCACTTCGATCTGGTGCCCAGCTTCAATCTGCCTAAGTCTTTGCTGGATGACATCTGTGTGCAGCATCAGCCCGTCGTCATCCAGGTGGCTGCGCGACGGCTGCTCTGGGCTGAGAGCGGGCCGGCCCAGTTGGGCGTGGCACCAACGTTGTTGCGAGCAGCTGCCTCTGTGGTGAAGAATTTGGGAGTTGCAACTTGCCAAGGACACCTGACGGCTCAGCAGGGTCCGCTCGCCATTAGCTTTGACCCAGTGAGGTCCTCCGCAAGGTTCCCCGTCAGAACTGTCACTGTTACAAAGTCCGTCGCGTGTGAGGTCAGCACTTGCATACTGAAAGGCACTGACAGAGGGTCGCTTGCTGCCCCCGTTGAAAGTTCTGATAAAGCCGTGTTCGTCGGTCTCCAGCACTTTGTCCTTCCTGGAGTGAGGCGGGGGGCCCTTGCCATTGCTGCAGGCCTGACGGCTCTGACAGACAGGAGGCTGCGCGGGGAGTTCAAACCTGCCGCAGACCTCCTCTGTTAAAGTCTCTGTGGAGCTTTCCATCAGTGAGGCCCTCTTCTCTGCCTGTTCCCCTGACTCTGACAAACCTCTGTCAGGGTCTCTAGGAGGGCAATTTTCCTCATCGCCTTTAGTTTCCTCAGGTGACTGGTGAGCAAAGCCGTTCATCAGAGTTCTTTGAGCTGCGGGTGGCTTTGGCTCGCCTGAACTTGAGTCAAGGTATTCATGAGCATGTTCCAGCTGTACAGAACAATTCTCCAGAGCCTGCTTTGTCATCAGATGTTCGAGTGTTTGGGCTTCTTCATCGCTCAGGTGCTGCACCTCTTCTGCTGTCGGTGCAGGAAGAGCAGAAGAATCAGGATTCTCTTCAGCCTCTGCACAACCATTTTCCAAATAGTGACCATTAGCCAGCACTTCATGCATCTCATTCTTGTTGACAGAGTGATCACCATCAACATCATTATCATGATCAAGAGCATCAGTTCTTGAGCCTGTCTCCTCCTCCACAACAGCTGCGTTAATGACGTGGGTGACAGCAGCACTTCCAACTCTCTGAGCATCTGCTTCCATGTCCTCCTTAGTAGCTTCTTGAAGAATGTTCTCCATCTGGCCCGCGGCCACACCCACCGCTACAGACAGTTCTGCCTCCTCAGCTTCCTCTTGAGTTGTTGCAGAGTACATGAAGGCTGCCTCAGCCAACTCAGAGTATGACTGCTGGGGATCCGGGCTGGCATCCAGCTCAGAGTCTACTGTGTTTGCGTAAAGGCCTAATCCATTACACTGCACATCATGATCCTGGTCTCCACCTTCATCTGGCCCGACTGCCATGTTGAGGTCCAGAGAGCGCCGGTGGTCCTGCCACTTCTCATTGAGGCTTGGGTCGCTGGAGCGGCGGTTAGGAGCCAGTGAACTTCCCAGCTCACAAGCACTTGGCAAATTATCGAAGGAGCGTGTCTTCGTACATCTAAAAGGGAAACATGCAAAGAAAATACTTTTAGAACACAACTGCACATGAACATTCCTGATGAAACTTGTTTTAATCCACATTAAAGTTCGTACACCGTGAAACCCATTACTATCAGAAGCTAGCAACAAAAAAAAATATCATAAAAGACAAAACAACTCAAAATGATTGAAAATGCAAAGTAAAAATCCAAGCTTTAAAGTTCTTGGGGTCTGTCCACTAACTCTGACATCTCAAGATAAAATATATTGTATTTTCACAACCATAAGACCCACATAGAAGTCTTACATTTTCTCCAAAATGGATGGGGCGCCTAATAACGCGGGTCACCTTGTGTATGCACAAAGTTCCAAAATCTGTGAATGCTGTTGTGTGACTTCGATGAGGGGACTGACTGATGTTGTGCCGACATGTTGCTTATTCGGAGCAAAGGCGGACGTAACTGGCGACAGCATGCGGATGTTTAAGTGGGAAGGGTGGGCGCTAAAGGCATGCCCCCACTAAGAGTATATGTCAAGTCAAGTAAAGTCAAGTCAACAGTATTTATAGAGCACTTTCAAACAGCCATCGCTGCATACAAAGTATGGTACATGCATTGTGCAAAACATCTCAAAAATGGCACCTATGAAGATTGTAGTCGTTGAAAAGTCCAAGTCTCCAGTGGCGCTTTATACTAGTAATGTATATTCATAAAAATGTTCAAGTGTGAACGAATATTTGGTTAAGAAACAAGTTAATAAGAATAAGAATAAGAAAACCTTTATATATTAGTCTCGCAACGGAGAAATTCCCGATTCACAGCAGCAAAGTTATAGTATGACAATCGGAATAAATCCCTGTTGCTTTTTCCTGATGGCACCACAGCTGTCAAAAGACATGAAATAATCACGCAGTGTGTGACTGTGAAGGCCTCACGAGAGCAAAATGGGCAAAGAAGAGGTGTCGGCTTCGGGAGCCCTCGACTGGAGTTTGTCTTACATGAGATAGGAAGTGGGGGGGGGTTCTGTTCCCAGCGTGCCAGGCTCACCTGCCCAGAGGTGCCTCCTCGGAGTTGCTGCCAGGCAAAGGATATGGCGCACAGGAATCTTCAGAAGGGGTCGTAGGGGAGGAGCTGGGCAGGTAGACTGCGGTCCATAACATCAGATTGCGCACATGACACACTGGGTGGAGAACCTGCAAAAAACCAATGGGGGTAGAAATGGAAATAATCGTTACGAAATGCTCGGTCATCTGGGATGGACTCTGAGTCAAGCCACGTTGAGAGGAGCCATATGAGCTGGCTCAGGCATCTTGTTACGATGCCTCCTGGATGGTTCTCGGGTGAGGTGCTTCGGGCCTGTCCCGCTAGGAGGACGCCAGTAGACTGGCTAGCTTGGGATCGCTTTGGTTTTCTCCCAGAAGATCTAGACAAAGTGACTGGGGAGAGGGAAGTCTAGGAATTCTGCGCTCAAACTGCAGCCCCCGTGACCCGACCCCAGGGAAGCGCAAGAAAAT
The DNA here is from genome assembly GCF_054856545.1 of Hippocampus guttulatus. Lineage (NCBI taxonomy): Eukaryota > Metazoa > Chordata > Actinopteri > Syngnathiformes > Syngnathidae > Hippocampus > Hippocampus guttulatus. The sequence goes on from NC_141265.1 coordinate 3,346,084, forward strand.
AGATGGATAATATATCTGTAGTTGCTTCTGTAGTTAATGCACGGGAGAGGGGGGGAATGCTGGTAACATGACAAATAAAGCACAATATAGTAGGGGTGAAAAACTACATACTAGTTTTGGAAAAATATCACTGACATTTGCTTTTTCTTCAAGCGCATTAAAAATAAAAAATAAAAAGACTAAAATCAAAAATCAGATTTTTGTGGGGGGAAAAAAAAGGCCAACCCGAGTTCAAGTTTATGGACTATTTGAGATAACACTGTTATGTTAGGAGTGCGCCACGTAGTGTACGTACAGTCTCGGAGTGTGAGGAGTATAGCATGTTCCTCAGTGTGCGGTTGGCAGGTCTCAGCAGGGACCACACTGAGCATGTCCTCTCTTGAACATGTCGGTCTTCCCTCTCTTTGCCGCTGTTACCCAGGAAAGTGCCAAAGAGACAGGAGTATGCATGTTGCACCAGCTTCACCTGCACACACACACACACAATTTTATCTATAAATATGTTGAGACTTGCGACCACACATCAGGAATGACAAGAGCGGGGGCCACAGAAGTGCTAAATAAATATCTAAATATATTAGGTGTTAAGATCTTTCTGACTTTTATTATTTTAATCCATCAACCAAAATTTATGAATGACTTCACTGAATCTCCACAACACTCAACCAGCTATTTGTGGAATATGACTGGAATAATTCGGTTTGACATACGCACCAAGAAGGCCTCGTTAAACTCAAAGGAGCATGGAAATTGCCTCTGCAGCTGGTGAACACAGTCCAGCCATTGCAGGAAGACAGGACAGCGCTCATTAACATCCTCTGAGTTTTCACCATGGCCACATCGGTCAGCAAACTTGTGGCCGAAGTCCAACCAGTCCATCTCAACCAAAACTTGGAAGCCCTACACAAAGATATGCACAGATCATATATAATGGAACTTTCTACACACACTTTGCTTGAGATGAATGAGTTTAGTCTTAACAGAATATGATAGTGGAAAAAAAATGGAGGCCTCTCTATAGTGAGAATGGCATTTCCAGTTGTACCTCTATGGTGCGGTAGTATGGGTCAAGCAGCAGCTTGGACAGTGCAACAATTTGAGGTGTCCGGTCCCAGCCGTCAGAGCAATGCACCAGAACAGGCCTTTGGTCCCTGTCCACTGCATTGACCACCAGCAGGGCTGCCTTTAGCAGCAGGGACAGGTGTTGCAACCACTTCGTGCTCTCCAGTGCAGATAGCCAGCTGCAGGCAAACAGACAAGAGCAAAGACATCAGAGGACACATTATCTTTGCAGAGTTTCTCCACTTTTATTTTTAAGATCAACAAACACATGTACTGTACATATTAAGACAACGATAACCCAACCAAAGCAGCACTCTCTGTTCATTATGTGCGTAAAGGCAGGAGGACCACGTCTATTTATTTCAGGCATTGTCCATGCGGTCGTGGCTCCGAGCCGACAAGCAGAATGTCCGCTACATTTCCTCCTTGTCCAAAGTGTATTTTGTGGCCTCAAAAGACCAAGCGGCATTGCATCTTTTCCATCGAAAGTGGAGTCTCACTCTGTAGCTTTTTTCCCCCCGTCGCAATATGGCTTTATTCTTTCTGGACCAACTCTAGTATAGATGCAATCGATTGGGCGTAGATGTGTGTGTGCAGGAAGCTTTGTGCAGTCTAATCCAACATTTACACAGGTTACAGTTGTCTAGTGATATGTTTAATGCAAAGGACAACGCGTGCGCGCGCGCACACACACACAGACACACGCCATGATGAGCAACAGCCATGATGGACCCTAACATGATGAACGGAACAGAAAAATAACCTAACTAAAATTACCTTAGTGGGAGACCTGATACAAGAAAGCAGGGATGCACTTTTGTAGCATATAAGGTTGTTTTTTTTAAATAAAATGCATTGCTTTTATGTAATTATTTGAACCTGAAATTATTTTCATAAATATGCTATATCTCTGTCCAATTCAAATCCTCACTGGAGTAATGTATGACTGATTCTGAGAAGGCAGAAGATTTGGAGACAAAATTGAAGCAGAGCTGAGATATGCAGATGAAGTTGGGTTTCGAGGTTTTACGCCATAGGGTGACAAAAATGTGACAAGGACAACCGTACTTTGTTGGATCCGGCATCTGTGTGCAGAGGAAACGTAGAGACTGGAAACTCTTGCGTATGGAGTGGATGTTGGCCATGCCCATGAACACCACCTCACAGTTGGGATAGTATTCTTTAACACGGGGCATATAAAAATGTCAATTTTAGGAAAGCAAAAATTTGAAATCAAGATGCAAAATGAGATACTAAATCCACAGTTCACGGAAAAAAGACAAGGCCTACCAGGACATTCACAGCCTCCTCCCTTTGCCCTGTTGGCAACAGCGGCTGCGTAGGACCTGGCATCTAGAATCAGCAATTTGTGTGGCTGGATGGCCATTGTCTCCACTTCTGAGCTGTTGGTCATTGAGGACTCTGATACAGTCATAAACACATCAATGTTACATCTCAGGATAATTCAGGATATATTAAACACAGGGGGGGGGGGGGGCTGTATGAATGAGAACTAAATGAATGGTTAATACAATTTAATAACTCCAAACTAGCCGAGCTAAAATCCTCTGGTCGTTGATAAAAACACGTTGCTTGATTTCCATAACACATTTTCAGCAGAAGTGCACAGCACGTTCTTAAGAAGGTGAAATATTTATTTTATGATTGACGAAATTACTACACTATATATACAGTGGTTTAAAGACAATCCTTTTAGATGTTCAAAAATTAAATTAATTGACAAATAATCAAGTCTCAAATTAAATCAACTATTTTGATGATTAATTGTTTAACTTAAAATTGTTGAGATCCTCGGAATGTCAACTTCCCAGTTGGAAATATTCAGATTCTCTAGTCCTCCATGAAAGCAGACTTAACAAAATCAATGCAAAGGGCATTTTATCATGTTTTGTTTGTGCAGAATCCAGGCATTCAACCTCAGGTATGTTTTTATGTTTTTTACCAGGACACTTTCTAGTCCCACGACACAAGACCAAAAATAGATTCGCTTTCAAGCTCACATATACACTATGGCAGCACAGAATGAAGGCGGAGTGAGCGAGGTCGCGTTAGCTGTAATGACTTTCTATTTATCATACGTTATCATACATTATTGAAATTTTTTGAATTAGTAGAAATCAAAAGAATTTGAAGCCGTCGGCTATTATTACGCTGCTTTTTACAGATGTTTACGAATTCTGCTGTGAAATCATTTCACAACAGGTATCAAGTCAAATTTTGGGTATTGCGACAACAGGGAGGTGGACATACTTTAATAAACCAATTTGTCTCCTTAATGTAACATTGTCAATGTCCCAAATCAGTCTCTAAGGCTTTGAAATGCATTTGAGCCTGCTGATTCAGGTCCAGACAAGTTGGATTGCGCAAACTTGCCTACCACAAACTCATTTACCTCAAAGGTCGGGGAATCCGTGTTGCGTCAGATGAAAGTCAGTGTGTGTGTGTGTTTTGCCTCCTGTCTCGATAGCAGCAAAAACTTGTCACAGGCAGACTGAGTGAGTCCTCACCAAAGTCAGTATCAGGCAATTCGGAGCCGTTGACATAGGTTCCATTGGGGAGGTGTTTGTGAGAACTGCTGTCCACTGCACAGGCCTTGGCAATGGATTGAACTAAGTGCTCATCATCTGCATTTCGCCAGCCCCACCAGCTGACCTCTGGCTGGCCGCAACGGGCGATCACAGCTCCTGTGCTCAGGTGCCTGAACGTATGAATAAAGGAATATGAACAAGCAAGAAGCTAAAACACAAATTGATCAACGCTCTATTACTGTACAGTGAAACTCCTCTACAACGAAATCATGTTTTTTCCCACGAAGGGGGGCTTTTCACTGTAGCAAATTTGGTCTCAGACGTAAACACAAACACACACAAAAAACGTATGTGTACTTTTTATTTTTATTCCAATAGTGCATAAGTATCAGCATACACTTATTTGACACTTCATATAGCCAGAGTAGAAAGGAAAAAAAGGGCAAGAAATTGCGAAATTTACGATAAGCATTTACTTTCACTTACATCAATTTCTTGCATAATGTCTTTTATTTTTCTTCCTCCATCTTTCATTTTTATTATCTTCATCCTGTCTTCAAGCGTTAAAGTTTTTCTTAACTCCTTGGTATACAAAGGTCCGTTTTGTCGCCATTTTAGCAATGCAACTTTCATGCTGCATCTGAAACAAATACTTCCTGTACTACTGCGCATGTGTAAACCAGTGTGGTGGTTGTTGTTGCCGTTTCCGAACGAAGCAGTAGCTGTGGCATACTGAGGTTGGATTAGACTTTTGCAGAAGGCTTGTTTTCGTTTTAGTGAATCTCGTTGCGAGGCAAGAGCAGAGAAAAAGATTTCATATAATGGAACTGGGGGACTTTTCGTTGTAGGGGGAGCAGAAAAGCGGGAATGGCTTTCATGCATGAAATTTTTTTCACACTAGGGGGTATTTCCCCCCCATGTAGGTTTCGTCGAAGAGGAGTTTCACTATAATATAATTATTAGTACACCGAGGTAAAATATAGTCCCCAGTAATTGCACAACTCTCGACCAAGTGATCTACACTTCTTGGTGGTGGTGGTGAAAGTTGTCTACATGAATACTGACCTCAGCCTTTGAGACTGCACATAGTCAATAAGCACAGTACACAGAAGAGGAAGCTAGAGTGTGAAGTTTGACATTTAAAGAGGACCAAAACCAACTGACCTATATACCACTGCAGGAAACCTCTTCCAGGAACGAAATGCTGCCACATTTTCCAGTTCCTTGTCAGTGATCCAGGCTGGAACAAGAAGCTGCTGGGGATAGCTGGGACAAAGCCTGGCAACACCAATGGGGCACACAGAAAGGTGGTAAAGTCATAGCATAAAAGAGGGCGTCAGACCTGACTAAATGTATTCGTGAAAGCTCAACAAAAAGCTCGGTTGACAGACATCTAATCCTGGGCTGAGCCTTTTTGTGCCCTGTGTGCAGCACCAGTGGAGAACAAAACAACCACCACAAAATGTCTCTCGCACGCTGATCTGCGCTGTACGCCAATGAAAGCAAAGGCTAGAATCAGTAAGGCATGCTTATCAATGGAGCAGAACGGTATGTGTAAAGCAAGCTGCCTTCACCTAAATTTGCTGTTGATATCAGATATCCTCCAGGCATTCTGAGTGTCAAAGCCCATCCTCTCCACCTCATTCTTGAACCAGGAGGTCACATGTTCACCTTCAGAGCAGAAAAATCCGATATGGCCAGAGTGCTTAGACGAGTGCTGTTATTGGAGTGCTTCAGTTTCAAATCTGGGCTACCTGGTCTGCAAAGCTCTCCGTGCTGCTCCTTCTCTCCGGCGTACACATCCATGCACCAGGCGTGAAAGGCGAACGAGAAGAGATCCTCCAAGCGAGAGGGGGGGCGCACTACTGCATTGAGACGCTTCAGCCATTCCTGACATTGCTCGAAAGTGGAGAACTGACACCTGAGAATTCAAACACAGTAAAAGCAAACTTTTCAGTTGGTTTCTTTATGATAACTGCACAACAGAAGTGTTTGCTGCTCTGGTGATCTTCAGAATAACTACACAGACGACTAGCCTTTGATGTTGATAACGCCAAAAAGATGCTACCTATTTTGCCAAATTTGGGGCTCTATTCCTGTGAGAAGGAAGTGGTGCTGTTCACACTGGCTTTGGGTCACGTATGGGTGTGTCGCCTCTTGCCTTACCTAACAACTTTACAGTCCTTACAGGTGACATGCAGCTGGAACATATCACGACACTCCACACACTCAATGAGCTGCAGAGGCACCTGCAAAAACACAAGCAGTCAGAAAGTGTACATAGAGAAACGCCTACAACTCATTCATCATCATTGGCCAAGCTCATGACATAAAACGACCTTCATGCAAACAATGAGCTGCAAAGTACAGTAATGCACCCACTTGTAATCGAAAAACGAATAGATTAGTCGTCACTTAGCATTATCATGAATATTTCACATTTTTCCCCAAAGCTCTGTTAATACACAATCTATTTAAGTATGGAGGCAATCAAATAAAGCACCTGAACAAGACTGTGTCTTGATTTCCATTTTAGCCTCGAGCAATCCAGAATTAGAATACAGTAATACACAATTGTTGGACTGGCTGTAGCGCATGCTTTGAATACTTTATGGAAATACCTAGCCTACTTTGAAATAAGCTTTGCTAGATTACTAGGACGACTTTTCAGCCACATAACAGGCTCAGGCTGCTGTTTGCATGCAGTCTGGATTCATGCATGATCGACGGCCAGTCATCAGTCGGCCAAGTTTCTGTAGCTACACTATGATGACAGGCTTTCCATCTGATGGAGGCTTTGTTGATGTAAATGCATTGTTCGAGACTTGCATGGTTAGTGTTCCCACACATCAACCGTCTCATTTAATTTAGCTCTTAGACTTAAACATGGTCAATAAGAAAGTCTTATAGGCGGACACCATATTTCATAAAACCACCCCACACCGTGCATTTCGGTTTGATACTTACTGACACCTCACAACAACAACTCTGACCCAGGACAAGACAGAAAAAGAATAATGTAAGCAGTGCTCGATTGATTTGTTTCGGCACTATTCACCATCTAGAAAGGGCTGTTTTGGCATTAGAGGCATTCAGCATCTATTATTCTTTGACAATCATTTCCTCCAATTTCAGGACATCTCTTTCCCTCTCACTCTCTCAATGTACATTTTATTGTACAGTGAACGGCCACACATCTGTGGTTCAACATTCGCAAAGACAATTGGGATAGTTACTGTACATGCCGATATTCAATGAATCTTATCCATCTTGATGAAGAGTTCAGGAATAGCTGCACATGGTTTACACTGCCCAATCGAAGAAAATGACTGAGTCCACACTCTATATGTCACAAAGTGAGGAGCCACCAATATACCGCTCACCGTCAGAGCAGTCATCTGTGAAACTTTCATTTTTGCAACGGAGTTGTGGAGAAGTGACTCCTTTCTCGAGGTGTCAAAAGTTGATAACTAAACGGTTAACAATTTAATCAACAACTACTGTAATAAGTGAATTGTTTAGAGATATTGTTCAACTCAGAATTGTCCAAATCCTCAGAAGTCATCCTCTCAAAAGTAATTGTTCTGTGATTTTGTCGTCTTTGAAGAGCACAGACTCATTATCATTTGTTTAATGAAAATAAGATGTGTAAACATCTACTTTTAGTTGGGAAAACAATGAATGGAATCAGTTTCAAACAGATTGAGGAGTACAATATTATTCCCTCAGGTGTGATGTTAGTTAAGTGTTGTTAAGTTTTATATTTAAGAGATACCAAATAAATAACAATACTGTAATTGCTTAACAGTACTGTAGTTGAAAAAAACATGTTCTGTAACACTCCTTAAAGGAAAATAACAGATTACTCGATGGAAAAATCTTCAGAATAATCGATTGTAAAAATATTCCGCAGTGACAGCCCTACTCCTTTCACACATTGGGTCCCATTCACTTGAATGAGAGGTCTCTAACCACCAGAGCGGAGCATCACCACTTCCCTGGTCCGACAGTAGTGGCTTGTGGCGGCTTCAAGCTGCTGCCAACTGGCTTCAGACGCAGAGTGAAGATGACGAGTCGCTGACTCGGAGGAGCAGCCAAGTGAATGAGAGAGAGCCCTCCATTCAGAAGGAAAGAGCGCTGGCGGCGAGCCTTGCGTGCCGCCAGCGCTCGCGAAATCACTATCGCGCTAGTGCAGGGGTCCCCAACCGCCGGTCCGTGGCCCGGTGGGGCATTTGGTGCCGGGCCGCACAGAAAGAATAAATAACTTACATTCCTTCCGTTTTATTCATTTCGGAATCTGAAAGATGTTTTATTTTGAAAAATTGCCGGATTCTCTGTTATATCAGTCAACAGTATGGCACTCGTGACCTAGGTAAATTCGCACTTCTCGGTCACGTGATAGGTTACCACATAAAAAAAAAAACAACCGTCTTTGAAAAGTTTTTTCGGGAAGGGGAAAAATATATTTCATATAAATGCATTTAGGCGGCCCGGTAGACTAGTGGTTAGCACATCGACTTCACAGTGCAGAGGTACTGGGTTCAATTCCAGCTCCGGCCTCCCTGTGTGGAGTTTGCATGTTCTCCCCGGGCCTGCGTGGGTTTTCTCCGGGTGCTCCAGTTTCCTCCCACGTTCCAAAAACATGCATGGCAGGCTGATTGAACACACTAAAATTGTCCCTAGGTGTGAGTGTGAGCGCGCATGGTTGTTCGTCTCTGTGTGCCCTGCGATTGGCTGGCAACCGGTTCAGGGTGACCACCGCCTACTGCCCGAAGACGGCTGGGATGGGCTCCAGCACCCCCCGCGACCCTAGTGAGGATTAAGCGGTTCGGAAGATGGATGGATAAATGCATTTATCTCACAGTGTTGGGAAGTCGATAATTATTATAATATTATTGTAGCAGTAGCAAGACTGTGAAGGTGGGTTACACCCTCAAGTGTGTGTTAAATAACCATGTCACTACATTTGAGTGCTGATGTTACAACACTTCAACAGAACCTTGAGTAATTCAGCATTTAGTTTTTATGATGCCTTCTGCTGACTTTAATTGGGAACTAGTTTTCATGATATACAGAGGGAGAAATGAAACTTGAAAAACGGGTCATTGCATAACTTTCCTGTCGTGACAAGTTGGCGGGAAGGCAGAAGGGTTATCTGAATGTAGCACGTTTGCTTATCTTCTATTTAGACTTGCTGAATACTACAACAAGCACTGATGATATTTATGAAATGTGCATGCTGCCAGCGAAGTGAACTGAAAACGTTTGCCATTCGAGTTGCAGAAACATGAAAGCGGTTTAAAATGTCAAAATACACCTTTGTAGTGGCACAAGAGGATGTATGTACAAAGTGAATTGGCAACAAAGTGAGCTTCCTTTGGAACTGCTGAAATGCTGAAATGAGAGCAAGGGAGGGGATGACTGTTACACATCCCCTCTGGCACAACTTTACAGGGTTCATTAAAAGGGTGGACCTTTTAATGACTTTTGTGGACCAATTTAGCAATTTTTTAAGGACTTTTTCTCCATTCAGCGGGGGATTCACGGTGGATTTAATGCCCGCTCAGCAATGCACGGGCTGAACAGAAAGCCACATATCACTGAGCTGGTGTTCAAATCATTGCTGCCAAAGGAAGGGCACATCTTTATTTTTAGGGGCAATCACTTAACCCTTTGACATACTGTATGTCAAATTTTCACTTTGCTACCTGTATCATAGGTAGGAAAATGAACAAAAACCTTTTTAATTAATTCTCAAATAAAACACACAAAGAAAGATTTTAATTGAGAAAATATAAAACGAATAAACACAACTCTAAGAACAGAGCTAATGTTCATATGGGTCACCTGGACAGGATTTAGAAAAATCAGGTTTCACTAACAGTAGTACTGATTGCCCATTTTAGCAGTATCCAGTATACCTGAACAGCTAAAATACATGTCAGAAGTCGAAATCCTAAATGGTCCAACCGACAGTGACTTAGTTTTCTCCTCAATCTCTTTTGCAAGTTCTTGGCGATCAATTTTCTTCTGTTTTGCTGTGTGCCTCAATGCATTTGACTTGACCAGGAGGCTATGGCAAGTAACTCTCATGGAGATGCCCTTCTTGCACACTCGGCAGTAGGCAGATTTATAATCGCCAGCAATTTTTCCAACACAAACATGGAACTCCAGCTTCTCCAGCCACGCCACATGAAAATAGCATTGTCCCGGAATATTTGTAGCGACGCTACTCGAGCGAAGCGCGCCTCAGCAGTCGAAAGTCCGCTGCTCTCTGCTGTGCTGTGTGTGCGTCTGCGCCAACATGTACGCACGCGCACGTCTTTTGATTTCAACCAAGCAACCGACGTCACAAATCAAATACGCTTTGATCTACGACAACAAAAAGCTAGCCTAGCCGAAACAACAGTTAAGCTTAGCTGACGCACACACAGCAGAGAGCAGCGGACTATCGACTGCTGAGGCGCGCTTCGCTCGAGTGGCGTCGCTACATATTTGTCTGTCACTTGTTGAGATCGATAAATTCGATGACTAGATTTTTCCAGAAAATACGGTAATTGTTTGCCGAGCCGGCAACCAAACCATCCAGGATGGCATCAATCTATTGTTGTTTCCCGGAATGACCCGAAGTGATCACGTGATCATCGTCGGAACTAATCGGAGACGGCGAAAAAGCAAAGCGGGTACCAGGTCCTGCATGTTCCGACAAAACTATGAATTGGAAGGGTGGGGAAAATGACATACACAAATTAAATGAACACCGTTGAAAATTATGGACAATTAAGAACATAACTTTACAACTTTTTTTATTGATTTTTATGAACTTTATGGACCCGTACGAACCCTGCTTTCGCCATGTAAACCGCTGGTGCAGAGAATATACAGTAATCCCTCGCCACTTCATGCTTCACGTTTTGCGGGTTCAATGCTTCAGGGGTTTCTCCAAAATACTATATTCATAAGATAAGAAAACCTTTAGTTGTCTCTCAATGGAGAAATTCCCATTATCATAAATAAATAAGTAAATATAAAATCAAAAAAACGTTTTTTTTAAGTACAGCCATATTGCGGAAAGATACGTTGTTTCATGTTGATGCGTGAGGGAGGTTTCCATGCATGCCGAACATAGAGCTGACATGACTCAGAAGCTTTGTACATGCCTATACTTTACTGTACTGACTGACCACATGCCACGGGCACTCAAACAAGGCACGTGATTGGTTCCCGGCACGACATAAATGAGAGTGCAAGAGGATTTATCCTGTGTGTTGATTGGCTGCGCATCATCGCAGCCCCACCCAGCACTTTCCTTGTTGCGTCTCGTCACGCTGTTGACAGTCTTTGCATACTGTGTCTTAGTGTTGTGTTTGCGATAACTTTTTTGTTGAAGCGATAATTTTACAGCGGAGGAGGTATTATGCAGTGTGTAGGCACATACTGTACATGCACTTGAATGGCAAGTGAAAGGGGTGAGAAGTGTCCGTGAGTTATTTAGGATATAAGTAAATCCATTAGTAATTAGTCGATTAAAGTTGTTATGGCTGAAATTATTATTGATTTGACAAATAACTGCAGTTTCACTACATTGTGCATTTTGGGTAGAACGCGTGGGATTGACTTTTTTTCAAAGGTTGATTTATCATTATTTGTTACCACACAGGGTCTGAAGATGTTCTGATTCTTTTGCAGAATACACACAAATTCCAGTACGAACGTTTGGCGCACAAATTGGTGCGTATGCACGGTTAGTGAATGAGGTCCAACATCCCCACAATGCCTCTATCCATTCACAAAACACAAGTACGGCAGTACTCTATTTGGACACTTCCAAATGTAAACCCAGGTGTGCTACATGTTTGCTCATCAACTATCCACCTATCTTATCAACTCCATGACTTTTCGAAAGGTACTTACGTTGACAACAGACCGTTTGAACTTGATGTGTAGACGGTAGTTGGACATTGCAATGATGGCATCCTCTGCCCTCCCCACATACTCCGTGAACTCCCCATGCAGCTCAGGAAAGGGCACCTAACAAGAGCATGAGATTCAACATTTTAAAGACGTGCGCACAGCATATAAATCATTAGATTGGCTTTATAACTTTGCCACACTTGTGTTAAAAAATGTGCTAAAAATTATTTTCAATCATCTAAGGTTCATGCAAGTGGAATTTTGTTTTACTATCAGGGGTATTCTGGTAATTTACAAAAACCATAAAATGTCTTCAACATTCCGGTCTAAAAGTCTTGGAAAAATGACGCCAATCCTTTATTTTCAGACTATAAATCACACTTTTTTCCCCAGTTTGGCTGGTCCTGCGACATACAGTACATATATATTAAAATTAGAGTTCAGACTGGCAACAAAAATCCCCGTTTGCTAATCATGATGAAAGGCTGCAAACGAGCCCCACTTGGCTTCGAAGCTGCCTCTTCTAACTATTTAGCAAGTAGAAAGCAACGCTCTACAGGCTTTAAGTCTTCAGATTGACCTGGGGTGCCTTTACCTGCATGTTTTCTTCCTCCAGGACAGGGGATTTCTTTGGGAAAATTTGACTGGCCTGGATACACTCCGAGCTCTTCTGCCCCTCCTCCTCCTGCACACAAAAAGACCCGTTACCCTTACTGAACTCACATCAGCGTAACAGCCACAAACTTCTTTCAGATATTTATTGGGTTTTGATATGGCTTTTGAAAGGCTTGCCAGAGAACACTTGGCAGACAAAATGATAAATACATTCACAGCTGCTCCACACACTGTTGGGGGTCACAAGACTTACTAACGACTACTTTGGACAGAGCTGTAATTTGGAAGGGTAAGGGAACCATTATTCCACCACTTTCTTTGGCCTTGAGTTTTGAAGATGCAGCTAAATGTGACTGACTATTTTGTTATCCAATACTTGCAAAGTGTCTTGACCTTGGCACTGAAACATAAAGTCATTCCAAAGTTGTATTTATCCTGTTTGGAGTGTCAGCTGCAACTCACCTAACTTGCAAACCACTTCAGCTGATTTACAAAAAAAAGACTTCAATTAAAAATACAGATAAGCATAATATAAATACTGCGCACAGGGAAAAAACAAGCGTGGCTCGTGACGAAAATGTGTTTGACACCCCTGATCTAAGGAATGCTTCCTCAATGGTGTGTAAACGTAAATTGAATGTTCCATCTGGTGCACTTTTTCAAAGTAGCTGCCTGTTGATGTACAGATACAGAGGAGAAGCCTGTCCATTCTCAAGGACAAAAAGATGTGAGTGGGTGGGGGGTGTCCTCCTGCTAGCATCATCTATGCAGCCTCGTTGAGTCACAATATTGTGTAGACAAAGATGACAGTAGTCAAAAAGGCAGACAAATAATGGACAGTGTTTCTGCCTCAGCATAAAATGTTGATCACTAATCCACACTACTGGACACTTCAAAGTTCTCAAAGACACTCCGCACTATTTGCACAATTGCCAATGCACCGTTGGTCACCTTACATTGCTTAACAACTGTCTGTACTTCTGTGTTCTGTCCGAAAAGTTCATTTTGTTTTTGTAGTTTCTTGCTGTAAGGCTGTAATACAACACTGTCTAAAACAACCAGAGACCGATTCCTTGTGTGTGTTTTGTGTGGTTGGCCAATTAAGAGGATTCTGATTCTGAACAGGATAACAAACTGAAAATAAATAAATAGGAGGTTGCCCTGCTTTGACAACAGCCTGAGGCAACCTTTGACTCATTAGTAGCTGACGTAACGGTCTGCTTCCTGATAAACGGCTGATAAGTATTTGAAATCAATATAGAGTTTCCAATTCTACAGACTGCATGCCGGATCTACCACAAAGCAGTGAAGAGAAGGAAGAGTACCATGGTGCGGGTCACCCAACTGGGAGGAAGCCTGACCTGGAGGAGCCTGTGTGAAGCAAACACATTACAGCAAACGCATTACATCATGAAGCAATATGGAAGAAACAATAAGAAATCAGACAGTATCGTAGGACAAGCTCTTCGCGGAGGTTTTGTATTCCTTCATTGGATCATGTTTTGATGCAGGTCAACAGGGCAAAGGAAGAGTGTAAAGTGACTTAACATGGGATAATCGTGCATCGGACATTATCGTGATTGTGAATGGTTGTCTTTATTGCCACGTTCACATTGCAGGGTGTGAGAACCAACTAAGATGGCTGGGTATTTTTTTTATTTTTATTTTTTTAAATTCTGATCTTTTTATGTCCTCGTTCACATTGTGAAAACAAATGCAACTTAGTATGTGAACAGAATGTGTTTGTGACATTGCAAAAAAAAAAAATGAACTGAGCAGTTCAGACAGCCATGTAACAACACAGGCCAAAAAAAATCTGATTTGGTTCGCATTCGCCTGCAGTCATCTTACAACCCGTACCACACTGAGCAGCGAAGGTTTGTGAGTGCTTGCAAGGTTTGTGAGTGCTTGCGCACAGTCCAAATATTATATATATTTTTTGGTCAGGGTTCGTTCAAGGTCACCAGGCGTTGACCAACAGTTTAAATTGGCGCAAACAGTTTTTCTTGCCATCAAATGTTCCTTGAAACAAGACATAGTGCTTGCAGCCATTAGAACTGTTGGTTACTTCGAACGAACCCTGACGAAAAACCCTTTGCCGCTCCGTGGGATACAGGCTAAGGTCAGCCTTGTGATTGACAGGTGATCCGCCCAGGTTGTATCCCCCCTCTCAAGCAAAAAAAAAGTAAGGTGGGAAAAGCTCCAGCTCAAGATAAGTATTTGACAATATTTGTTTTTAATCAAACAAGGAATGTGGTTTTAACTTAGAAACGGATTTACTTTTTTGTTAATTAAACATATCGTAAACTTGCTAACTTAATAAATTAGCAGAGGCACAAATAAATGTAATCGACTCACCAACAAGAGTCTTCCACTGTGAGGCGACTGGCTTACACTTTGGAAAGACTGAAGACTTGAAATACTATGGTGTGGTCTTTTTAACTTTGAAAATGAAATGACAATGGCCTGCATATAAATCTTTGATAATGTTCAATGTGGTATGATGCAACAAAGTCACTGCATTTATTAATAACAATTGCTTGTCTTCATCCACCTTTATTGTGGTGCCGATGATTCAAATTCATGTTTACTTTTTAATTTCTGCATGTATTTCTAGAGATAGTGTCTCGACCAATTGATTGCTTAAGTAGTGCAGTCCACTCGTTTACATATCACTGTTTTATGCGACATGAAAAGATGAAGGGATAAAGCACACATTTGTTTACATTGTTGTTGTGATATGACTTAGGGCATGCCACACTTTTGGTTGAATTTTGTGAAGTTGTCATAATAAATCTTTGAAAGGCTGCTAGTCAAAGTGTTAGCAAGTTAACAACTCTGACTGAGGTACATCAACTGTCTTTCATCTTAATTTGAGGTTCAGTTACCATTCTTTTGGCATAAGCCTAACCTATAAAACCGGATTTTTCAGACAATAAGGCGCACTTAAAATCCCTTTGTTTTCTTAAAAATCGATAGTGTGCCTTATGTATGTCTGGATGTTGGCTTTTCAGTTTGTCGTCTTTAATTCTAATTCCCTCCTCTTAAGGTTGCATTCTCATCTGCATTTAATCACTAGCAGGTGTCTATGTTTTCGTCATCGTGGAATGACAACTAGTTCCTCCACAAAATGCCTTCATTCACAATGTGTGTGTGCATTAGTCAAGTCAAGTCAATATTAAGGGTTACTAGCTGGCAACCAGTTCAGGGTGTCCCCGGCCCACTGCCCGAAGATGGCTGGGATAGGCTCCAGCACGCCCCGCGGCCCTTGTGAGGATGAGTGGATCAGAAAATGAATGGATAGATGGATGGATGGATGGATGGATGGATGGATGGATGGATGGATGGATGGATTAGTGTTATCAGCCGAACAGAGCATTGTAAACTATACAAACCATGATATTTTGCGTTGCTAAACCAATAGGAGCACCTCACAATAAAACAATCGACCAACCGCATTTCTTTGTCACTGCTGTTATGTCTTATAATGAGGTGCGTCCAATATATGAAAAAAAATTACAAAATAGGCCAATCATTGAAGGTGCGCCTCATAATCCAGTGCACCTTTTAGTGTGGAAAATACGGTATTCCAGATACAATGCTTCACAAAGACAATGTGTCTAGGCGGGGTACAACCTTTGGACTGTATATCCAATTGCAATCGCAATATTAAGGAGGAAAAATAGCAATTCGGTTATTTTTCTAAATCGTTTCGCAAAACTGGCGATGGCTTGAAAAACGGTATAAAATGATGTAATATTGTTTGGTCTTACCACAAACAATCAGTGATGGAGAATGAGTAGTCCAAATGATCCTGTTCAGAAGTTCACAATTAAGACATGGAAATCTATGGAAATAAGGGCAAACAAATTGAATTAGGACAAAACTCTTAACTAACTTATTTCTGTTCCTAATTAAGCAGATTTTTAATGTTCCTTGTAAATATCAATGCATTTCTGTTCAGTGACACACATGAGGAAAAAGCGCTACGCAAACCCAGTCATTACATCTTAAATACTGGATGGCATCAATTTCATTTTTGAAGTCTCACTTTAACAGCAAGCTAAAAAATTTCTGATGATGTTCATCACTTGCAATATTTTCAAGTGAGCCTTACAAATAGTTAGGGAATGAGACTGAAATGTGATCTGGACAGGTCAGTGACAGCAGATCTGGCTATTGACAAAACGAAAGGAGGGGCAGGAGACACGAGGCCGTGTGGTGCGAGGTGGCCAACGCACGCCGGTCAGTGCTGCTGGCGCAACCTGATAAAGCCTATCTGTCGGTCCCAACACACAAGACTTTGTTTACTGCATGGGCTCATGATCCGTGGCCGTGGCTCAGTTCAGAGTCACACAGCTAAGCCCCTTAGAGCCTTAACGGCGCTTCTGTCCCGTGACATGCCACCGTGCATCACAGGCTGCAACACAAGCCCACAAACAAGCCAAACATACGAACTGGTTGTTGGCAAACTTCAGGGAGAACTGTTGATCGAGGCGACTGAGTGCAGTTTACACTGCAACGTTGACGGCTCGACTTTGCGAGTCCAATGGCGGCATTAAATCATGAAAAATAGCTACAGTTCACCAAAGAGTCATATTGCAAGTCGACAAAACAATTATATTTAGAAAACAAGCTCAGTGCACTGTGGCGTTACATTACCATTACACTGGAAAAGAAAACTATTTGCAGGCAAAACAGGGGGGCATCGCTGTGTTTGACTGTCTTTACAGGTTGTGCTAACAGTTCAGTCCGAACAAATACCTGTACATTGGGCAACAACTGCAATACTACCATTGTTGTATATCTGCACACTCGTTGGCCGATGTTTACGTTCATTCAGTGTTCGAAGAGTGACCGTCGCAGAGAATAAGTCCGTAAAATTGCTCATGCTAATGAGCTAACGCTAACGCCCATCTGGCTACACGGATTTTAACAAGACAACCGCAAAGCGAACTTAAGGAACAACATTATGCCACATTGGCCAGCGTTTTTCTTGCTTACTTACACGCGGCTGCGGCCAGCCAGTGGGCTGCTCAGCCCCCAAGAGCCAACGCAGCTCTGTGCAACTGTTGTTGTTGTTGTGAGATGGAGGGCGGACCCCTAAGCGAAGGCCTCCGTCAAAACACAACACCGAATGACTACAAGCCGGCACACTCACCAGTCAAACGAGCGAGGAGACGCTTCAATGCCACAGAATCATCCGAAACCCGTGCAGTTGACGAGCAGAAAACGAAACCGCGGCGAATCAACGTAAGTCATGTCCGAGCCAAGGCTAGCTTGACTGTGCCCCTTTCCAGCACGGAGCCAACGTCGCCATTATCGCAAATTCTCCAAGCCCAACTTTACGTGTTTATGACGTCATCACGCCAAAGCAATGGCAATGGGCGGGGTTGGGGCGGCTCTCGCACCATGCGGTGCAATCATGTCAACACGGACACTATTCTGCCCAAGTTTCTAAAGACATTTCTGATTGACGGTGTCAGAGAGCTCTCGGTTATGTTTTCTATTGCGCTGCAGTTTGCAGTGGTGTAGATGCACTGCACTGGGATGTCAACTGCAACATATTTGGTTGACGCAAAAAGTTGCGGCATTCAATAATATTTTAGATTTTAAATTTGGTAACTACTGTAATTGAATTTCGTATAAGAATAGCCTGGGGCAGAAACAAACGAAGCATCGGCTTTGGGCCGAGCGGTCTCTAGGGGGCCACCAAGAGCTACAAAAGAGGAAGAACACCACAACGTGAAAAAGTAGGGGAAACTGTAATTGTTTAGTTAGTATGTTTTTAAATAAACCCTTTGTACGTTTTGCCATAGATTTAATTTAAATTTACATGGGTTTTTGAACTACTCTTGCATTGTTTCAGTTGCCCCGGTTCAGTTCATGATTTGCTTAACATTTTAATGCTTATTTTCATACTCTGTTTTTGAGTATATTTTCCAAATAAGTGATTTTACATAATGTCGCACTTTATTGTTTTAGCTGTTGCAGTTTTTAAGGCTCGGCATAAGTATCCCACTTAGTGCTTTATCACCTGGAATGATATATCGTCTACTCTTATGTTTCAATTTTTATTATTCTTATTATTATTCTTGCTTATTGCAACTACAAAAGTGGAAATTCAACAATGAATGACTAATAATCAGTATTATTGGCAGAAATCCAGAGCCCCGAAATCAACTTTTGCTCAGAACCATATGGCATCTTGGGCCAGCTCTGGATCTCAGTAAGCTGCAATAAAGTTGTTGTCGATTCCTATCCAACACACAGCGTGAAAGATGCTGTGTGATGGTACGAAAATGACAGCAGAGTGATAAAAATGACCTAAAGCCACTTAAACAGGGCCAGTGAGTTTACAGACCATGTGTTATGAGATAATAAAGCTGTTCCGATTTCACTGAAGATGGGCATCCAGTTGTTTTATTAACAGAAATAAAAACACGACACAGCAATGTCTTAAAACAATTATGTATTGAATGATGGCTTACAACTTCATTTGCGAGAAGGTACGTCATCCACTCTTCAACATTGAATAGCATGGTGTGAGTTCTTCTTGATTCATGGTTGACTCGCAAGGAATATTGCAACAAACCTTCAACGTTGTCATTATCATCCCCATATGCACAGCTGGGTGAAATTGGTCCTGAAAAATGTAATAGTTATGTATTCTTTTTATTGACTATTGTCAGTTAAACAAAACAAAACATCACGACTAAGTATTGTTTTCCACAAAGCTTTGCTTTTGTAAATCCCATGGTTAAAAGCCAAAAGGCTCTGTAATCACACCTTATTACAATGCATTACTCCTCCGAGGATAATGCTTGGGGTATGTATAAGATATGTCACCAAAACAAAAAACAAAAAAAAAACAACAATTTAAATATTTATATGACAGCAATGTTCACAGGGTAGCTAATGGCTTGTTGTCAGAGTGGATTCATGATGAAATTGTGAGCCAAATGTATCAGCTGCACCATGCATGGATTTCACTACAGTAAAAAGACTGATAAAATGTCGCTGTGCAAGACCATCACAAAAACACAGTCTACCCGTCGTTATGAGATCTAAATGAAAGGTTTGCATGCAAAACAATGAGATTTTTATGAGAATAACAGCAACGTTAAATATATTTTTTCTGCCACTTGTCCATGTTTCATCACAAAAGTCCCTCAAAGAGTAATTGTACATGATTTTCTGCACAAAATGATGGTACGAAGGCCAGAAAAGCATGTTGGTGGCTCAACCCCCCTACCCCCCAGCAAAGTCACTGTTTTCAAAAACTCAAGCCATTCGCTTCGCACTGGTCGTTTCAATCTATGATCTTTGACAGGGGTGTACAGAATTTAATTGCAACAACTGCTTCCTGAGAAAGTTGCCATTCCCACATTCTTACAACTTCAACAGGTCAGATTATATCAGTTATTCCCTATAAGACATACTGTATTTGTTTGTCATAATCATTGCCATAGAGGAGAAAAACTGTTTTGAGGACAGACTACCCTGAGAGAATGTCTTAAAACGCGGGTGAGCTTGTTCAACCAGCACTGGCATGGAGGGGTTTGGTTTATTAAATCTGTACTCTATTGAATTAGAATCAGCACACTTTGTTTGTAGAATTGAAGAGGTTATTCAGAGTAATTGTGTAATATATTTCTCTACATAATAGAATCCAAGTCTTCTGCCCTATGAAGACATGTGCAAGTGTTTACTACCAACTTCAACAATACAGTCGAGGCAAAGACTTGTTGACACTAAGGATAATGTTGATATTTGACATTTTTCTTGAGTCCTCACAATTATTAAAATCTAAGTGCTGTAAGTGGTTCATACACTAGGTAATGAATATCTAATTACGGTTCAGAGTATAAAATAGAAGCAAAATACAGAAAAGAAGATTTTGCAAGCATGACAAAAAAATATGACACACAAAACACAACTGGTCGAATATAACGTACGGGGGTAAGTGTAACCGTGTGCATCCCAGAATAAAATGTACTCATCGTTTTTTTTTTTCACCCCAGATTAATGAGGTCATTCTGAAATGATCATGCTCTCTGTAGTGCCATAACATGCGTTAATCACAATGTCGATGCTTTCGAGGTTGAGGTGTTTCATCAAGTATACATTATTATTCTAGCTACAGTACAATATCCATTTTGAGAAAGTGCACTCAGTCAGGTGTTGGCTGTGAGGAGGATTGATCAAAGAAAATAAGCTCCTTTCATTGAAAATCACCAAAACAAAACTCGATACTCGTTTGCATGTCAAATGCACAAATGTCAAATGAGTTGTTTTGCTCCATTTATTCCGATAAGCGTGGATCATGTTCATGTGCGACATGTGTCAGAAAACGTTCCTAGACTGGTGTCAAAAATGATATTTCATATGCAAACGACAAGTTCCCCCTCGCAGTCGAACACATTTGACCAGACTTCACTGCCACATTTTCTTGCACTTCTGTAAATCTTCTTTAATCTTAATGGTCATCCACATTTTCAAAATGGCTCCCTTGGATAGCTTCTTTTAAATTTGGAAAAGAGAGGGGGACAGGAGGGGCGTAATCCCAGGATGGCCGAGTACGGACGGGCATTGCAGCGACGGTTTCTCTTAGCTGGGAACTGCCAGATGTGAGGACATTGTGAGCAGCTACAAATCTCGCCTCTTCTCGTACGTTGAATGAGGCAAACGC
The DNA here is from genome assembly GCF_054856545.1 of Hippocampus guttulatus. Classification (NCBI taxonomy): domain Eukaryota; kingdom Metazoa; phylum Chordata; class Actinopteri; order Syngnathiformes; family Syngnathidae; genus Hippocampus; species Hippocampus guttulatus. Next base: position 3,366,916 of record NC_141265.1, read on the forward strand.
CATAGGATATCGTTGTCGACGTGATGGTTAATCTGGCCCACAATGAAGGAAAAAACGTTTGTTTGTTTTTTTGAGAGGGGGGGTGTAAAATGATATCTTTTGTGACACCAGTCCTGGAAGTTTTTTAAACCACCAAGTATAAGAATTGAACACATGGTCCTCGCATGATGTGCATTTAGATAATCTGAGGTCAACTTTGTCTCATGTGTCTTGGTCTGTAAATCTGTGAAACAAAGAGGGAACTGTGAAAGAAGAAACGGTATAAACTGTGCTTGGGTTTAGTTTATGACTCTCATATCAAACTGGCTACCCAAAGCACAAGGGTCCTCAACAATAAATCTGCACAAAAAGGGGGGGAAATGTTGTCTCGTTATATTTGTCTCTTCCTTTGCTGTTGTTGTTTTTTGTGTGTGAGATTTTCAGCATTTTTTTTCTCTCGTTTCACTCAAGTATAAGCACAGGAGACTAACTACAAAGGATAATGGGGTCAAGTGAGTACCATGCTACATTAGGTTTCGAGAAGGCTATTGCAGACGATTCTACAACATGTACAACCACATTTTATACGTGTGTTACAAAGAGTTGAAAACATATCACCAAGGAATTAATTACAAGATGTTGAATATTTAGAGTCTTAAGGGACTATTTCTTAGTCGGTAAAAGGATCACATGTGAGTTGACTTATCAGTCCAGTCTTAAAGACAAAATCTGAAAAATTGCTATTCAAAAAGTAGCAAATTTGGTCAAATGTCTCTTTTCAAATAGTTATAGTGCTTTTTCATGGCTTTAAGACAGGGGTCTTTTTAATCTCACCCAGTGGCAATCTACAGGATTTCAGTGTACATCTTTATGACACCATAGCTGCAAAAGTCTCCATGTCCAAGTAGGTAAAAGGACAGCTTGCTGCCATACATAGCTCAAAGTGGTACGCATTTAAAAAAAAAAAAAAAGGAGGAGGAAGAAAAAACACATTTATAAACATTTGTCCCCAACCTTTAAGTTATTGTGGGGAACTGAGCAAATGTTTGCTCTGTGTTGCCATCTTCAACAAGTTTTCACTTTGGAAGAAGAGGCCTATCAGGAGCTGGGCTCCATTCCAAGTCTTCAGGAAGCTCTTATTTGCTATACTGCAGCACACTGAAAAGCTCAACAGCACAACAAACAAGTTAGCGGAGACTTAAAACTCCCATTCCAGTGTTTCTTCTCGATTGGCTGCTCTCTCCAACCTGTGGATGATATTATTGAGATTTGCCATTTTCTCATTACGTCTCTGAGTGTTTCTGTTGAGCTTGGGGTTTTGGAAAGAAGGGGGCGCGTTCGGGTCCAGGCTGTGATTGGTGCTTGTTGAGGGCGGGTTCGGCGGTGACGGGGATATTGGAGCCGAGGAAGAGGGCACAGGAGAGACTGACATCATGATACCTGGGGAGGATGCAGCGGAGGGGGAGTTGAGGGAGACCTCCAAGCTGCTGCGGCAGGCTTCTGACGAGGCCTTGAAGCTGACCGGGTCAATGGGCGACTTTCCAGAGTCTTCCCCCTCATGCCTGGACTGATTCACTCTCTGGGGGGCATCTATAGAGGTGGTGCTAGTGTACACGGGAGCCTGATTGCTCATCCCCTCTTCCTGCCCCACAGTCTGGCCAGCCATAAGGGACTCATCGTGTTCACTTTTATATTGTGGGAATTGCGCTGCAGTGGAAAAACACGAAGCGCTCGTTTGTCTCATCGAGCCCTCTTCCGCCACCTTCCCCATGTTCTCTCCCTCCACTGCCTCCTGTTTGACGTAAGGTAGCGCAGCGTTGCTGAGAGGAAGGCTGTTGTGGTTTTGTCCTGAGGGCTGCTGCAGCCTCCTCTCCTCTCCGTCAGAGTGGGGGCTCTTTGTTAGCGAAGGCGAGTAGTTCTGGTGCTCAGTATCAGTGTCGTTGTCTGGCAGACCCTCCATCAGCACCTCACGTCTCATCCTGGACCTGAACAACACATTACTGTTAGACTTGAACAATATGATGCTTATGGTCATTTAAAGTGTACATTTTCTTCTGGATCCAAAAAGAAAATCCAACAGACACAGTCCAAAAGCATCCAAATCCATATTTTTTTGTTCTACTTTCCTATGTATAGCTGTGTATAGTTATGGCAAGTACCGTATTGGCTCGAATATAAGACGGCCATGATTATAAGACGACCCCCTCTTTTTCAAGACTCAAGTTTGAAAAAATTACTTTTTGAACACCGAATTAATTTTTATACAGAAAATAATTACAGTACATCTGAAACAAATGATTATAACAATATATTTGAGAGAAAAAGCATGTTATTTTGCCTAATTCAAATCTTAATATCTGAACATTTAAATATGTAAACTATAGTGCAGTCCCATTCGTAAATGAATGGCTTCTGGTTTTCGAAATGTAAATTACATCATAACTTCTCCTCAGCTGCCGGTTAACCTGGCCCACCTTCGACCCACTTTTCTCCAGATTATCACTACGTTTCTCCATTTTCTGTTATCTCTTCTATTATTTTCTTCTCTTTTCTTTCTTACCGCTATTTTTTTTTCTTCTTCGTGCTACCGCGATTTTTATTGTTATTCTTCGTGACAGGGGTTCGCTTTGGCCTGGGGAGTCAAGTTCAGCATTCGCTTCAATGGTATCTGGCGCCATCTAGCGTCGCGAATGGTTATAATGTCTAGACCCCGAATATAAGACGACCCACACTTTTTCAGTCTTATTTCAATGCAAAAAACACCGTCTTATATTCGGGCCAATACGGTACATGAAAACAGTAACGGTCATCAGTAAGCGTTGAATCAAGACTGGCCTGTAGTTGTGAAACCAGTTGATAACAGTGTTGGTTTTGAGGTGGAGCTGGGCAGCTAGCATCTCAATGGTATTCTGAGAGGGGTACGGTTCCAAGAGGTAGACCTTCCTCAGGGCTTCTTTCTCCTCTGCTCCCAACACTACTCGAGGCTTCTTCACCTGACCGTAGGAACACAGGTCCAATGAAGCTAAAGCTGGACTCACACACTCGGAGCGAGTACTGGGCGAGTCACTGTCTGAGCCCGTGCTCAGTAGCCCGTAACGCCTCTTCAAGTAAGCTGCAATGTAAACATGTAAAATCAGAGAGAGAAAATGAGCCATATTACTCGGTATGCTGGAAAATAATGCAAAATATCAAGTAGTTGACCTTTCTTCTCCATCTTCTTCATCGCCCTCAATTTTTCCACATTGTGAGGATCATTGAGCCACAACTGCATGCGCACAAATGGCTCCCTGCCTTTGAGGCTAAGTTTGTGCCAGGGTTTTGGCCGGGACAACAGATCTGACACGGAGCCTTGAGTCAGACCCAAAATTGTCTCCCCAAAGAGACGCTGGCCTGTAGAGAAAATGCATATTTGATGACTGCAGTACTTACCGTATTGGCCCGAATACAAGACGGCGCTGATTATAAGACGGCCCCCTCTTTTTCAAGACTCAAGTTTGAAAAAAGACTTTCTGAACACCAAATTAATTTTTATACAGAAAATAATTATATTATAATAACAATATATTTGAGAGAAAAAGCATGTTATTTTTCCTCATTCAAATCTTAATATCTGAACATTTATATATGTAAACTAAAGTGCAATCACATTCGTAAATGAATGACTTCTGGTTTTTGAAATGTCAATTACATCATAACTTCTCCTCAGCTGTCGGTTAACCTGGCCAATCTTCGACCCACTTTTCTCCAGAATGTCACTACGTTTCTCCATTTTCTGTTATCTCTTCTATTATTTTCTTTTCTTTTCTTTCTTACCGCTATTTTTTATTTTTCTTCTTCGTGCTACCGCTATTTTTATTTTTATTCTTCGTGACAGGGGCTCACTTTGGCCTGTGGAGTCAAGTTCAGCATTCGCGTCAATATCTGGCGCCATCTAGCGTCGTGAATGGGTATAATGTCTAGACCCCGAATATAAGACGACCCCCACCTTTTCAGTCTTATTTCAATGCAAAAAACACCGTCTTATATTCGGGCCAATACGATACTACTTTGTATGCGATGGCTACGAACATTTAAATAACAGACTCACCTAGGTTATTGTCTGTTAACACCTCTTTTACTTTTTTTGTGATGGCATAGGTGTCCAGCTCAGACGACATGGCTACCAGCTCCTGGATGCCAAGTGGGTTAGCAGGGTGATGTAGAGCGATGAGGTTGGTAGTTGACTTCCCTCCCTCTGGCTGTGGAGGCAGCCCCAGGACCAGACTCTCAGGCTGCTGGTTCTCCTTACTGCTCTCCAGGGAGAGGCTCACTGGTTCAACCAATGGACTCGGTTGATCCTCCGTTGGACTCAGCGGTGGGGACGGCGAAGACTTTGTGGTGACTGGGCTTTTATCTGAGGGTGACAGCAGATTTTAAAATAACCCTTATTTAGAGATGCCAAATGTTCCAGTTTGTTCGTATTATGGTTTCAGCCAGTTGCCATGTGTTCGGGCAACTCAAAAATGTTCCAGAGAGGTACGAGCAAGAAGGTATCACAAGCTACACGTTCTTCTCTCCAAAATGTATTCATCACCACCCCCATGGTGGCGAATAAGACTCATTTCTGACAAGAACCGTGATAATGAAGAGAGGAACGAGTACCGGTTCAGGAGAGGATCACAAAACCATGCTAAACCACAGAGTTATCATTAAATATTATAATATAGTCTTAAAAATAAAGGAATAAGAGCTTGGCGCTATAGTACACTTTTCACTGAAAGACTGCTAGAAACATACACACACACACACACACACACACACACACACACACACACACGCACACACACACACACATAGATGAGGTCCGAAAAACGGAAATGAATCAATATGTTATTGCATGTCCACCAAGAGGAGATGCCTCTAATCATTAGATTACTACTACTACTACTACTTTTTGCATTAAAGTCTAAGGCACAAAGTATATTCATAAATAGTATATCAAAGAGTTATAATATCAGCAATTTTAATCATCCATTCCCAGGCCTGTATTTTTGATGTCTTTTAAGAATCTCGCCATTCAATCCCATTTATGCATTTTTATGGCTTATGTTTTGTCATGTTTGAGTTAAAGGAGAGCCTGAAAACGGCCGGCTTTCAATGAGTTAATTGTTTGAATTTGACTTTTGAAATCCACACAAAAAAAATCCTCAAAATTATAGATCTTATTTTATTCATTTAAATAAAATCTATCTTTGCTAAAGACCATACACTCCCAAAAACTGTTTTTGTCCCAGTAAACATAAAGCATTATTTCAAAGTAAATTTGGTTGGCTGGTGACCCGTTCAGTATACCCTGTCTCATGCCCAAAGTCATCTTGAATAGGCTCCAACACAACTGCGAACCTAGCGAGGATAAGCGGTACAAATAATTGATCAATGGATGTACTTGAAAGCGACAAAACCAAATGTTTATTTGACCAAATTAATTGAATAAAATGCACTTTAAAGGAAATATTGCAATTTGAATCTTGCAAGAAAATATGATAAAAATATAAAGAAAATATCAGTGTTGTTCAGAGACTTTCTGACGGCTCGTGTTTGTTTTGGTAAAACACAAATATTCCGAACAAAATGAAAATGTTCCTCACAAAAAAATGTTCCTTAGAGATGATGATAGGGGCATTTTTCAGTTCAGACTCACCATGACCGTGGTGCGGAGCTTGGTTGAGGGTTTGGCCTAGTTGGTCAAGTAACCAGAGCTGCATGCGGATGAAGGGTTCCCTGCCTTTCTGAGTCAGCTTGCTCCAGGGTTTGGGCCGTGACAGCATGTCGCTCACGCTCCCCTGAGAAAGCCCAAGCACCTGCGCAACATACAATCATTTGATATATGACTCCACACTGCATGAAACACAAAATGGTGCAAATAGTGCAACACGGATTATACTGAAGGGTTGGTTTGAAATGATGCCATTCCAAAAAATAGCCACTAGAGGGAAGCACACGACCACGAATCTGGAAGAAGTCCATTCTAATTAGGCTATGAAACTTGGCAGCATCCCAGTAGGCAGGTAGGAAGCAAAGATTTAAAATGAGAGCAACATTAAAGGTCTTCAGAAAAGCCAAGAAGGGTTGAAGCAAGATTTTCTGAAGACAGTATTGTCCGCCCTAATTTATTTTGCCACATTTTCAATCTACAATTGAAAAACATTTCATTAGTGTTGAGGATGTGCGTCTTTATTTCAAGGAAAGGATTTGAAAAAAATAAAAGCATGCAGAAAAATAAAATTCTCATCTTAAATTTGGTAAATTCTTGTGGAGAGCCACTGACCCTCGAGGCGCAAATCATGCAGGAGCGTATTAGGCGAGCATTAGATTCATTCAGGAAAGGAAATCCACATACTGTTTGAAAGGCAATTGGTTAGACGCAGACTTAACCTATCCACTTTTGGTGTAGAAGCAGGACTGTTTACTAATCAGCATAGCACATTGTTTACTAATCATCACTGGGGAAAAGACATTTTCCATTGACAAGGGTTCAAGAAAATTGTATTTTCAATTTAAAGAGGTGATGTGAATGGCCAGGTAGCACGTGGTCGACTGGTTGAGCACATCGGCCTCACAGTGCAGAGATGCGGGGTTCGATCTCGGCTCCGGCCTTCCTATGTGGAGTTTGCATGTTCTCCTTGCGTGGGGTTTCCCCAGGTACTCCGGTTTCCTCCCACATTGCAAAGACATGTGTGGCAGTTCCATAGAGCACTCGAAGGTGTCCCGAGATGTGATTGTGAGCGTGGGCGGTTGTTTGTCTACCCCGCCTACTGCCCGAAGACAGCTGGGAGAGGCTCCAGCATGCCCGCGAGCCTCGTGAGGATGAGCGGATTATAAAATGGATAGATGGATGTGAAGGGCCACAAAGTGGGGGGTTTTTTTCCCCCTGAGAACATCTTGCAAGGCACCACTTTGCATCTTGTATGACAACACAAAATGATGTCATACTATGTAGCAAATTATTTAAAAGCTCAGAACAATTGCAAGTGCTTAATGGTTAAAATAACACTTAAGTTAAACCTCTCCAAGTGAACAAATTAGTGAGCCAGTGAACAATCAAGCAGATTAAATGTGTTGGAACAGGATGGAGTCCAGCGTTTTGGGGTTTCTTGAAAATGGGAGGGATTCACGTCAACTGACCTTTTCACCAAAGATCCTCTGACAGATGCCATTCTTTGCCAGCTTCTCCTTCACTTGCCTGGTCAACTCAATGGTATCCACCTCTCGGTACATGTACAACTCATACTGCTCTGGAGTCAGTGGTGGCACCGTGGGCTTCAAAGCTCGGGGAATGTACGCCGGATAGTAAGAAAGGCGGCCGGGACTAGGCCCCGGGGACTCGCCGCTGACCGAGGTGTCTGACTCCACCTTCACATCCATGGGTCGGCCCAGCCCGAGCTCTTCTTCAGCAGCAGAGGCCTCTTCGCTGAGACACTCACCGTTCTCCAGGCGTGGCCAGGGCCGCGTCAATACAGAGGGACCGGAAGAGGAGGAAGACACGGAGGGGGAAATGGAATTAAAGGGCTGGCAGCTTCCGACACCGAGCCCCATCGTCCCCCGCTCCTGAGACCAGTGCTGGTCGAAGTAAGTGCCGACCTCTCCGATCTCGGATTTTACTTTGCGGATGATATTCTGAACGAAAGCAGCTGGAGACAGAACGCTGAGGGGTGTCTGGGGGCTGCTGATGGAATTGGCCATGCAAACAGTAACACAGCCTCCCTCCTCTTGTTTAATGGAGATGGGCAAAGGTAGACCCCTGGATTGCTCATGGGGCCCCAGATGCTCCACTTGGGCTCCTGTGCCAACTGTCGAGGCTCTTCCACAGCCTTCCATATCTATCAAGACCTGTTGCTGGGACTCCATCTCCCTTCTGGCCTGTTGTAGGATGTTCTTAATGGTTTCATCAGAGCTGTTGCCTGCCCCATTACTGCTTCTGCCCAAGGAGGTGTTCACAGGTGTCTTGCAGTCCCCTAAAGAAGAGAGACAATCATTTAGACAATCATATATAACTTAATCACTACACCGCCATTAAAATGGACGAAATAGTAAATATAAAACATGACTAGTGCGTATTCGCTCCAGACTCACCTCCCCGCTGGGACTGGATCTCCTTCTTGGCCTGCTCCAGGATATTCCTGATGGCGTCGTCTGACCCAGTTTCTGGAGTTCGGATGCGTGGAGTGATGCTCCCTGCCACAGAGGGTAGAAAGACAGGCAGCAGAACGGAGGGTGTGAGTGGGATGGTTGATCAGAGCACAGTTTCAAGGCTTTACTTTTGACTGCTAGATCAATGACTGCCTTTGAGTGTCTGGTGTCTGAGGTTGCTGTATACGGAAGCTCAACTTTCAAACGCTATGAATCTAGGGAGAAAACAAAGTTGAAAAGCAAGACTACAAACATGGCACAGGAAGGCGAGACAAAGTCATGGATGAGGTCCAAGTTCCGTACACGCGGCTAAAAAATAAGCCACCCATTGATGACAGGAGTACATTTTGGGTGGAAAGACAGTAGCTAGTGACACTAGTGGTTACGGAATACAATGGCGGAAATCCATTGTGCAGGGGGAACAGTTGAAATGGATGCCTCAATAAGTGGCACTCATTGAGGCTCTCCCAGGTAAGCAGTAATAAAAGGTAATGACAATTAGAAAGAAAAAAGTGACAATGCGTAGAAAGAGCTTATAGTGGTTATATATCGCCGCTTAGCCAAGAATTTTGGGGGGTGAAACAAACAAACAAAAACAATGCAATCATAATAAGCCTCATCCATGGATCCATTTTCTGATCCGCTTATCCTGACAAGGTTCATGAGGCATGCTGGAGCCTCTCGCAGCTGTCTTCGGGCAGTAGGCGAGGGACACCCTGAACTGGTTGTCAGACAATCGCAAGGCACACATAGACAAAAAAAAAACATCCGCACTCAGACCCACAACAAGTGGCAATTTAGAGTGTTCGATTCGATTCCTAAAAAATGTGGGCGGAAACCGGAGTAACCGGAGAAAACCCACGCAGGCACGGGGAGAACATGCAAACACCACGCAGAAAGGCCGCAGCCGGAATAGAACACTGCACCTCTGCAATGTGAGGCTGACGCCCTAACCAGCCGAGCACCGCTATATAAGCTTCAACAGTCACTTATTGGCATATTTTTGTCCGTCACAGGCCGGCCTGGTCCCGATCCCTTTGAATAGTGGCGATGTACTGTACCTCGACTAGTGTATTTCAAACGAGAAATTTTACTCGTCTTGCTGGGGCTTTCCCCTTCATCTCTGTACCCTTTTGCGGTTATTGTTCTCGTACTAGGTATGACTGTAAATGCTGCTTGCTTCTGCGTGTCTTCTCAGCAACTGTCTTGACATCAGTTCAGGATGCACCTCACTTTTCATTAGAAGTCAGGGGTAGCCAAGGCGGTGCACACCGACACCCGGTCGCCTGTAGGGAACCATTGAGTTGCCTATTGGAGACTTTCATACAATGCATTTTTAAGTGTCGCACCTCAAAGAGCTGACCAGTGAGGAGTATAATGACATTGGGCAGTGAGTCCGAACCGACATTACAGTAAATTGAGCCAAGGCACCCAGTTTATGAGCAGGAAAATCTCATGGCACACCACCTAACAAAAGCTTCACAAAAGATATGAATATTGAAATAATCACGATCTTGTCTGAATTTACACACAACCATCCTGACTCTGAAATCTGTTTAATTGAACAAAAATCTCATAGGAAGCCGAGACTTATTCTGTCGTATGAATGGCAAGAGTTGGATACACGTGTTTACTGTACCTTCTGCCATCTGATGAAAGAGCATTTAACTACAGGTATACTGCATATCACAGTACATCATTGGCATATAAAAAAAATGAACAAAGATACATTGTAAAGAATTTTTGGTCCACATTAAGTGAAATTGGATACTTTCCCACAGCACACAGTGAGTGCCCAACTATTTTCCTGTGACCGCACTCTGATAATGAATGTGAGGCGTGTCATTAATACTCGAGAGCAATATGCACTCTTATACAAACCTAATTCCAGTGAAGTTGTGTTAAACAGAAATAAAAACAAAATACAATGATTTGCAAATCATGTCCCACCTATATTTAATTGAATACATTACAAAGAGAAGATATATATATATATAATGTTCAAACTGATCAACTTTATTGCTTTTAGCATATGACCATTAACTTACAATTTTATGGCTGCAACATGCTCATCAAACACCCGTTTGGAACATCTCACAGGTAAATAGGCAAAATGGGAACAGGTGGGTGCCACGATTGGGTATAAAAGGAGCTTCCCTGAATTGCCCAGTCATTGACAAGCGAAGATGGGGCGAGGTTCACCTCTTTGTAAACAACTGCATGAGAAAATAACAGTTTTAGGACAATGTTACTCAACCGACAGTTGCAAGAAATTTAGGGATTCCATCATCCAAGGTCCATAGTATCTTCAAAAGGTTGAGAGAATCTGGGGAAATCACTGCATGTAAGTGGCAAGGCCAAAAACCAACATCGAATGCCCATGACCTTCAACCCCTCAGGCTTCACAGCATCAAAAACCAACATCGATGTGTAAAGGATATCACCACATGGGTTCTGAACACTTCAGAAAAACAATGTCAGTAAATACTGCTTATCTAAGATGGACTGACGCAGACTGGAAATATGTTCTGTGGTCTGATGAGACCACATTTTCAAATTGTTTTTGGAAATTGTGGACGTCTGGTCATCCGAGCCAAAGAAGAAAAAAAAAAAACACCCCGACTCGTACGACCGCAAAGTTGAAAATGCAGCATCTGTGATGGTATGGGGCTGTGTTAGTGCCAATGGCATGGGTAACTTACACATCTGTGAAGGCACCATTATGCTGAATGGTTTTGGAGAAACATAGGCTGCCATCCAAGCAACTTCTTTTTAAAGACACTCCTGCTTATTTCAGCAGGACAATGTCAAACCAATACTCGGTATGTTACAACAGCGTGCAGTGGACTGCCTGCAGTCCAGACCCGTCGGCCATTGAAAATGTGTGCTGCGTTATGAAGCGCAAAATATGACAATGGAGACCCCAGACTCCTGAACAGCTGAAGCTGTACATCAAGCAAGAATGGGAAAGAATTCCACCTACAAAGCTTCAACAATTCGTGTCCTCATTTCCCAAACGTTTATTGGATGTTCTTAAAAGAAAAGGTGATGTAACACAGTGGTAAACATAACCTTGTCCCAGCCTATTTGGAAGATGGTGCAGTCATAAAATTCCAAGTTGCTGATTATTATACGCAAAAAAACAATAAGGATTATCAGTTCAAACATTAAATATCTTGTCTTTGTAGTGTATTCAATAAAATATAGGCTGAGCACGAATTGCAAATCATTGAATTCTGTTTTTATTGATGTTTAACACAATGTCCCAATTGTTGAGACTGACCATGTCGTTTTCATGATGCAAATTTGAATCATTCAGGATGGTTACGTTAATCACGGAGCGTATGCCCTCACTGTCACAGGGGTTGATCACACCCGCTTTGGTCTACGGCAGACTCACGGTATTCGCGGTGGATAGGATTCGGGCCGACCCGCGAATAGCGAAAATCCATGTGCAACTGACACCCATTGAAATGCTTTGGGAGAGAAAACATCCACCTATTCTTAAAAAAACAAAACAACAACAACAACAAACGTAGATAGTCTATGGTTTTTGCCCCTGAATGATGTGTTTCTGCTCATTGCGTCCTGTCTTCCACTCACCTCTTTGACGGACTTGGATGGTCCGAAGTGCCAGGATGTTCTGCTCATCAGAGAGAAACTGCTTCATTTTAATAAAAGGCTCTTTGCCTTTCACAGTCAACTTCCTCCAGGGTTTGGGCCTGGCAAGGATCTCACTGACTGAGCCTTGGGAGAGGCCAAGCACATAGTGGCCAAAGACACGCTGGCCAATGTTGTGCTTCAGCAGCTGCTCTTTCACCTGGAATGCGATCTCTGCTGTGTCGACTTGGTCATCGTCCCCTGCAGTCGAGCCACCACTTTCAGAGTGGTCACTGGGCAAGCCTGTGTCGCTGCTAGCGGACCCTTGAGCGGTTGACATGAGGGCGACCTTGGCTGCGTAGAGTGCAGTGGGAAAAGCCATATGGCCCTCCTTTTTAAAATGTGGGGAGAGAAGATGCTTGTGCAGGAGGTGATCCCCTGATAGTCGGTCACCAGAACACGGTGACACAGAGAAGGGACGAGGGAGATCATGGCTGTTGGACGAGCCATCCAGTGTGGGAGGACCAGGGCTCGGAGAAGCCTGACTACCATCTACTTGAGAGAATGATGAGTTGGAGCCGGGTGGCCTGCCTGTCTCGCGGCCTCCATCCTCTGACCGATCATCATCTACAAATAGACATTGACGTGTTCGGCTTTTTATTGTATACACGTTATTCAGTAGTATGTACACATCTCATCACAATCTAACAAAAAACTGCTACAAATATAGGTTATAACGTTTTTGAAAAAACAGACTAGACCCGCAAGAAATGATATAATTATGTATATTTATGTGATAGCAATAACTCACGAGGCCATTTCGTACTAACAAGTTTTTAGCTCAGAAGAAGTCATTTTACATTTTACAGCGAGAGAGAACTTCCACATTGTTAACCGTAGACATCAGTCAAACCTAATAATATTTATTGGGTTTGACTTATTGAATTCTATACCTGAGTGAATTCGAACGGAGTATAAGGATCTTAATTATATTTTAATATTTATAATTCCCTAGTTGTTGTAGTTATGATCTTTGGGTATCGACAAGTTGTAACAAAAAAAAAAAGTGTTTGTGTGAAAATCCCCACACTGATAGAATAAATTAAGCATTAAAAAAAGGAATACATATTGCATCAGTTCAGATGTATGTTAAAACCTGATTTGAATATTTTTGTCTTTCTAGATTTCTTTCATTTCGCATGGGACAAATGCGTAGTCTAACTGGGTTGGCCGGTGGTCAATTCTCATTTGCAGCTAGCTCAGAAAATCTGTATCATTTCAATGGAAAAATAAGGCACCTTTACCAGTGCTGTGCAATAGTCTGGCCTTTTCCATCAGGTATTTGTGAGACGGGAGAAATGCCTCTTTATCCAGTAAAAGTGCCTCTGTGGCCTTTGTAGAATCCTATACACGCACACACACAAAGACATTGGGGAAAATTTTGATTAAATCACTCACAGTAGTTGCTGACGTTGATTTTAAAAATAACACGAGGAGGGAGACAAAAACTCTTTGGTAAAGTGGAGTGGAACATGGAAAGGAGAACATACCTGGGATGAGCTGCCATTTGCAGAGGCCAGCTTCATTACCTTTAAGATACTATAGGCAGAGACATACAGTAGTCACAAAAAATGTATATGGTTTATTTTCATTCCAATAGGCAATGATATACGTTTGCTCCACAACAAACTGTCACCTGAGTTCGGTTTTAATCTCCTCATAATCCATTTGGGATTTCAGTTTAGTTTCTAATCTCTGAAATGAAAAAAAAGGAGAAAATGTTTTTCTTATATCAAATGTATATAATCAGCGGGGCAATCATTTGACACTCACTTCAATAGCTTCTGTCTTGTAGGCCAACTGTCGTTCTAGCTCCATGATTCGATTTGCTGAGGTCTCTTGAACCTCCTGAAGTGTGAACTGAAGCCGCTGAATATTTTCAAGAAGACGGATAATTTCACGGTCTTTCGCAAGCAGGGTGGCCTCCAGTTTGGAGAGCAATGCTTCGCCCCTCTTGTTGTTCTCCTACCAATTTAAAGTGACATGGGGGGTCAGGGGGGGGGGGGGGGAGGGGTGGATATGCAAGATTGAGACGAACAATCTCTCCACAGCAGACCGTTGGAAATCATGGAAATATTTGCCCAGTTTCAAGTGGAGCTGGACTAGGTTCCACATCAACTTTTAATTTTGAGTTTATGGCAAACACTGTTTATACATACCGTATTTTCCACACTGAAAGGCGCACTGGATTATGAGGCACACCTTCAATGAATGGCCTATTTTGTAACTTTTTTCATGTATTGGACGCACGGCATTATAAGACGCAATCTACAATGCAGTCCATATACAATTTTGATCAAATTAGATTTTTCATTTGTTGGATTATGAAAAATTACAGGGAGTAACCATTCAATTCCATTCAGAGGTCATTCCTTACTGTCAACGTGAAGTGCAAATCCAGATTTAGAGGGTGACTCTGAGCAGAAGTCAAGCCAGTGAAAAAAACATATGAAGAGTTTGAAGGCAGCCTGCTCATGGAGTAGTTCAGTTGTTTTTTTTGGGGGGGGGCAGGGGTGGGGGTTTGGGTGCAACTGGTATGGGATCTATCCCCATTCACAAGTGCTTTGTGATTGATGGGTAATTTGGCCAGGTTGTCGTCCGCCTTTTGCTCGAAATAATTTTGGGTTCTCCTTCCTACTGCAAACCTGAGCAGCAAAAATGAAAACTCAAATACAGAAACAGATTCCAGAAAATGGATGGACGGATGTTCAGTTCTCTTAAGTGGTTTATTTATAGTGAAGAAAAATATTGCGCATTGTCAGAAACTTGAAAAGAAAGTCAGATGAACAACACAGAATTCTTACCTTACTCATGCCATCTACTCGTTGACAGCTCCCTGCAGAGGCATTTGGCCCACTGACTAGCTGCTCCTTTAGCCGCTGCACTTCCTTCTGGGCCATTTCTGCTCTCTGTGAAAACATTTGGCTTGGTTACAATTGTCAGGCATCTGGATAAGAATAATAATATATGATAAAAACACAAAAAGAGAGGAGCCAGCTGCTAGAATTACTGCCAAGTACAGTGCAGCGTCGACATTGGTTTATTCTGCTAACGCAGCTGTTGAGTAAGCTGACTTTATTTCCACAAAGTGTTAACCTCCTTTGTCACGCCTTTCTAATTATTGATTCTTTTTATGAATACAATGAGTAAAAACATGTTACAGAAGCTCAGACTTCAGAAGAATGGAGGCGTCACCAGGAAACCGAGGCAAAGAAATACAGTATCTAAGAACCCTGGTGTTCAGAGCTCTGGCATCAATCGAGCTCTGCGGTCTCCTCTGCTGAGTGCAGCCATGCTGCTTGCAGAGCGCCCACCGACGGGGGCTCAGGATTACACCCTCTAATCACACACTCAGGGGAAGAGGGGGGAGATAAAGCGGGGGGTGGGGGGGGTGGCGGGGACAGGACAGAGGCTGTCTTAATGAAAGCCAGGGCATGATTACAGGAGTGATTACCCTAACAAAGGAATATCTCAATCAGGGAAGAGAAACACTCACCTGGTTTTCCTTCTCAAGCTTGGCCATGATGATGCCGACTTCTTCTACCCTGGAAAGACAAAAACAAGCACACGCACAAGCGTGCAGTTAGGAATAATATCAATAAAGCAAAACACTCAAATCTGATGCTACGCAAATTGTTAAATGTGGAACGAATGACATTTGAGCGATGCAAACTAAGCACTTGATTCAGGTGAACAAATCGTATCAGCGGTTAGGTTTTTTTCATAGGTTTTTGAAGCCTACGTTGAAGTTACTTGTCTGAATGAAAAAAGTGTTGCCGAGGAAAAGACACTTTTTAAAGCAACAGACGTCTATCCCATTATCTTTTTAACGTGACCAAATTCCACAGTTTTATTACAGCATCAAACGAACCGATGAACGGATGATTTTTTTAAGTGATTATGGAGATTTTAATTGCATCATGTTACATATAACAAAATGTACCCTCCAACTTGTCTCCATACATCTGATAATTAGTCTAATTTAAGCAGAATCGCAGCAGGGTTATTCATGAGGTTTGTTTGAAGTTCAACGGTTTCTTTTGCAACATGGAACCTAATTTTTAAAAGGTAGGTGAGGGTGGATTAATATCAAGGATCCTGTGAAGAAATTAAGTATGCATACACGTTTCATGTTTTACACGTGATGGTCCTGCTAGCCAAAGGTAGAATTGCTCAAATATTTCTTTGAATTGACCTAAAATGTCTTCGTTAGCCATAACAGTACATTTGCTCGATTGAAAGTTAGCAATTAAAACTTTGACTTTAGGCTTTAACGATGTATGATAGCCTGAAAAGCAAAATAAATGAAAAGGACTCAGGTTAGAAAAAGACAACAAACCAAAATTGTATGGTGGAATTAGAAGGATCCCACAAAAATTTTGGGGGCATTAACAATCAGGGTAGGGCGAGGGGGGCAACCCTGGTTGGAGAAGGTAATGGTTTTGTCTGGGTCCAAGAATAAGACTAGGAAAGACAGCATCGTGCTGACAGCACAAACAGGTGTCATCAGCTTCACATCTGATGAACTTGTGCGGTGAAGAAAATGTTTCGTATTGATTCCCTGCTCCATTACTCAAGTCAGAGCGGACAAATAGTACCGTACTTTGTTTCTGCAATGTATGTGCATTGCGGAAACAGGCAATGAGAGTAATGGTGGCAAGGCCAGAGTTTAGAGGCTTTTGGTCATGCCGGGGAAACTGCTGCTGTGGGTCAGTGGAGCTGCTGTCGTCTGAAAGGAATGTGAACCGGGGTAACAGCCGCACTATGACCACGTACATAAAATACTACTGACTACCTGCTGCACACCGTACTGAAAAAGCAGCCGGTCCAACAAAATAGATGGTCTTGAAACACCACGACAAATGTGCCATGGATTAAGCCTCGGAGAAAATCCATTAGCAGGGGCTGACTGTGCTCTGGAGCACAACCTGAACAAAAGAGTGTTTACTTTGAATGTCTATCGACGTCTTTCATACAGTCTCAGATGCTTTTCAGGCACGCAGGGTAGACGTAGCGTTCAAAAACCAGGACATTGTAGCGGTTTTCTGAAGCAATCTTTAAATGGAGCAATTCTTCTTGAGGGCTGTCAAGACCCAACTGCCAGTGAAGGCAAACGCAGAGCTCTCTCATCGACCTGCCTTAATGGCTGAGTCATTCTTTTGCATTGCTGTTACAATGGCATTCCTCAGCTTTACACATGACATGAATTTATGTAGGCAAAATAAAGGCAAACCGTTTCAGCACTAAAATTGCTTCAATAACCTACGAGGGACCCAGAAATGGCAGTTTGTCAGCCCCGTGTTAAAAGGTTGTGCAGGATGAAAGGAGGTTCCGGATGTAGGAGATTAAATCAGAAACAGGTTCTTACTTGTTCGTCATCTCTTGGTTATATTTACACCGCAGGTCGAGCAGCTCAGTCTGTGAAGTATCCAACGCTATTCAGAGACAAACAGTGGCAGGGCATGTTAATCTAAAGTGTTAACACATGAATATGTGAGCTAACGCGAGCAATGTTATGTTTGAGTTGAAGGGAAAAAAAAACGCTATCACCAGGAGAAGCAGTGAATTACAGTGCACCCTTGCATGTTGGTGTTTTGACATTTATGAATTTGTCTCGTCACAGATTTATTTTTTTTAAAAGCTAAACTCCATTCGTCGCGGAAAAGCGTATCAATGATTTTCTGTAACATGGTAAAAAAAAAAACATATACAGGTATATATACACACACACACACACACACATATATATATATATATATATATACAGTACATACTATATACACACACATATATACATATATGTACATATGTATGTATGCATATATACATATATGTATATATGTGTATATATATGTACAGTATATATATGTGTGTATGTGTGTGTATATATATATATATATATAAATATATATATATATACACAGTATATACCTTTTTTTTTTTTTACAAACCCAATTCCAATTAATTTGGGACGTTAACAGAATAAAGTGATTTGCAAATCATGTTCAAGCTTTATTTAATTGAATGCACTACAAAGACAAGAGGTTTAATGTTCAAACTACTAACCTGAATTGCTTTTAGCAAATAATTATTAGCTTCGAATTTTATGCCTGCCAAGTGTTTCCAAAAAGTTGGGAGAGTGTCGTGCTTACCACTGTGCTACATCACCTTTCTTTTTAACATTAAATGAACGTTTGTAGGTGGAATTCTTTTGTATTCTTGCTTGATGTACAGCTTTAGCTTTTCAACAGTCCGGGGCCTCTGCTGGTGTGTTTTACGCTTCATCATGCGCCACACATTTTAAAATAAATTCAACGTTATCTTTTATCAAAGGATTGGAAAAGGAGTGGCTATGTGTAAGTGTACTTCATGTTGTGGCTGGTAAGTGTGCAAACGTAATTACTTTCGATTTAAAGGACTAGTTTTAATTAGCAGTTGTAATTAAAGTTACAGCATATGTGTAGATGTCAGTTTTTGAAGTACTCACATGAATGCAGAACCTTGATTTTCTCCTCTGCCTCTGACAGTTTGTCAGCCAAACTAACGCCAGCATTCTCCTCCTCCCTGAGAGAAGAAGCTGTGTCAGTTGTACACATTTTCACTTTAGCTACACAACGTTATGCCTTGACATGTAAAATGTTCATCTCGGCGTCGCTCCGCCGCAGTGCGGGCTACATTGACAAATGGAAGTTTAAGTGCTGTTCAAGCATTTTAAGAGAACCTTCAAAGAACCATTTCAGGCCATTTCTTTCTGATTTGATTTAACATGTGATTTCTCTAGCAAAATGGGATCTCATCCTCACTGGGAACACTAACAAGTCCCATCTAAGCTTTCCTTAGAATTATGAGCATAAATCAGAAATGCCAGAACAGTCAACCGCTGCCGGGTGGCATATCACCATTTGTGAGTGGGCTAGATGATTTTATCTTCTGTACAACATAATCAAAACTACTCTCTGACAAAAGCACTTCTTTGCGCCTATGACATATTTTCGTGCTTTCTATATAATGCTCTAAGATGCTGTCCATACACCCTGCTCCTTTTAAGGTTTCTGGTTATCAATCCATCCATTCATCCATCCGTTGCTGGTCTTGGTCCCTAATACTTATCTGTTGACTGTATTGTAAACAACAACTACCATACCATCCCGGTGAGTTGGAGCCTATCTAAGCAGACTTAGCGCAAGAAGTGGGATAGGATATAACTTGAACTGGTGGTCAATGAATCCCAGGGCACAGACAGATAAACAACCATTCCCACACACATTTTAAACCGATGCACTCTTTGGAGTTTTTAATTGAGATCACACATGCATGCTTTGGGAAATACCACGGTACCCAGAGAAAACCCCTCACAAACACGTTCCACTGGTATGCCAGAGCGAAGATGTGAACCCGGAAATTCAAAACTCAGTGGCAGGTGGTGAGTTTGGGACCTGGGTCTTCAGTGGATATTGAGCGATCTTATCCACCTTTCAATAACGCCATAATGTCACAATATGTACCCGCTGCCCTCCAAAGAAATACTATACCGCTATGGCTAAATTCACACTGCAGAGCCTGTTACTAAACTGTTCCTAAAAACACCTTTGACAATGGTCTGTATAGTCTCCCTTCCAAGCAATCTCACTTGCATGCATTCATTCATTGGAAAGAGGCCAATGTGTGGCATTGAAGAGCAGTGCACGTACCAGAAGCAAAAAAAAAAAGTTTCATTTATCTTCCAATACATCACCACAAGAACTCCAAACCTCTCCAATACAATATCCATCCATCCGGTCTTCGGGCAGTAGGCGGGGGACACCCTGAACCGGTTGCCAGCCAATCGCAGGGCACACAGTGCTGAACAACCATCCACGCTCACACTCACACCTAGTGAAAAATTGGAACGCATGTTTTTGTAATATGGGAGGAAACCGGAGTACCCGGAGAAAACCCACAAAGGTATGGGGTGAACATGCACACTCCACAGAGTAAGGCCGGAGCTGGATTCGAACCCTATACCTCTGCACTGTGAGGTCGACACGCTAACCACTCGACTACCGGGCCGCCCTACAGTACAGTGATTAGTATGATGAAATCAATTGTTATAAATATGAAAACTCAAATAATTAACATCGTCCTCACCAGAGATGCTAATGCAGAAGCTCCTACCTATCTGTGTAGGATAACTGGTCCACTAATACATTACTGCTCTGTCCCCCACAAAAAATAAAAAAATAAAAAACAAGCCACTCT
The DNA here is from genome assembly GCF_054856545.1 of Hippocampus guttulatus. Classification (NCBI taxonomy): domain Eukaryota; kingdom Metazoa; phylum Chordata; class Actinopteri; order Syngnathiformes; family Syngnathidae; genus Hippocampus; species Hippocampus guttulatus. Next base: position 3,386,962 of record NC_141265.1, read on the forward strand.
GCAAAGCAGTGTTGGTTGAAATAGCCTCATAAAGTCCAGTTTTTCTTGAAATGTACGCTTTGAAAGTGAATTTTCAATCATAGTGCAATAACATCCCCCATCGTAAATCAAGCTTTGGCCACCCATCTAATAGCTGAACCAATCAGAGGACGGATAAACTCTCTTGTCACGAGGCCTGCGGGATGGCTTTTTGGTGGTGAATTTACAATCTGATTGGCTATCACAAGAGGCCTTGAAGGTTCTGACGGAATGCCACTGTCAAACTGTATGGCAGACGTGCTAACCACAAGGCAAGGACAAGATGTATTTATATCGCGCATTTCATACACAAGGTAACTCAATGTGCTCAGTATCTATCTAAGAACATTGTGCTGCACACAACCACTAACACCGAAATTAAAACCCAAGGAAAAGAAAACATACAGTTCTATCATGGTCCCGCTCTGAGTGTGATTAAACAGCATTAGGTTCGGCGCAATGCGAGAAAAAAAAAAAGTGCCAAAGCAAGGTATTGAATATTTGTTCAGCCAACCTCTTGAGCCACACTTGAGCTTTGTACGGTATTCCTGAACACATTTAAGAACGCACTTCAAAGTCCGTAGTATGGAGTAAGTTAAGATGGGCTTGCAACACTGGATTGCCCTTGACAATCCAAGAAGCAAAAATAATTTGGAGGGCTACCCTTCAAGAAGTTTTACATGACAGTTTTATGTTTCTCAAAGATGCGCGATCATTAGTAGCCCCTACCTCCGTGCCTCAGTTTGGTCCTGGTAGATCTCCTGTGGCGAGCCTGGGGCTGCAGGAGCCGGGGTGCTATTGGGGGTCATATCATGGACTGGAGTGGTCGACTCGAGGGAGTCTCCAATCTTCGCTGCAAAACCGTTGTCTGTGGGCTCTATCAAGAGAATGTGAGAAAATTATGAATTCACGACAGAAATAAAGGTACTTCAAATGCAGCTTTCACAGGCAGATGTATAGGAGTAACCAAAGATGTAACCAGACCCTTTTTAGCAGCATATAAAGGCCCTGAATTAGTAAAGGTTTGTGTGTACAAAAACGGGCAATGGTTAAACTTGATTGCTCACACAAGCAGATGCGGACGTTGATTTGCTAACTGGGTGCGCAGAGGATTGCATCTGCCAAACAGGCACAATTGCCGCACAGTTGATTTTGCCCTCTCTGGGAGGATTATTTGCACATCGATGAATTGAAAATAGATTTTATTTCAAATGCAATGTAATTCCTCATCCCTGAGACACATTGCGGTGAGTGATTTTGCATCTTCAAATACTGTGAAATTTTACACTTTTTGAAATGGCAAAAACATAAATGATCACAACCTCTTCTCTTTCCAGCAATGTAATTTTGGAGCTTGTGGAGGATCTACGGCAGGGGTGCCCATTACATTGATGGCGATCGACCGGTAGGTCGTGGACTGGTCCCAAGTCGATCGCGAGGGGCGTAGAGGAGAAAAAAAACAAACAACCATTTGTGTGTCTTTGTGCATGTTAGTAATATATCTTTTTGTGTTAAAGTACTGTACACTGCACCCTAATCATCCTATCAGTCTCATTTTCACAAAAAGTATAAAAAAATAAAATAAACGAAGCAGGTAAATATTAACCTACGGTGGCGTGTGACCCGCATCAGCGGAAGTTGTCAGCGCTCAGCAGTCTGCAATTGCAGCTTGTGATCGGAGCTGTTGCGCGATATCTTTTATTGTTATCATTATTCTCATTTCAGAGTTTGTTTTGTACAATTCACCAAGGGGACGGACAAAGAATGGGAATCTAGAGGGCCGAGGGAAGCACTTTAAAACGGTACGTGTGAGCTACGATAGTTAACAGGCTGCAAAAGTGCGTCGCATGCCTCCGTGTCAGGCTGTTGCTCATCATGGCGTGCGTGTGTATGTGCGTTCGCGTACGCAGTAGTGGGTCGATCGGAAGAGGTTGGTTGATCGAAAAGTCGATCTTCGGTCCAAAAACTTTGGGCACCCCTGATCTAAGGGATGACTTGGAACCAGTCACAAGAAGGAGTCATGCCACATCACCTACTCGATGGCAAAACTCTCTTCAACTTTGCATTTCCTTGCATCTAGGTCATTTCTGTAAACAGTGAAGAATGGGGATCGCTTCTCCCAAAGCAGTTTGTCAGGTGTGCTGTTCTGCTCTTACTGGATTGGATTGGATAAACGTTATTGTCAAATGTACTTTATGTGAAACATACAGCACAGATTGGAATTTCTCTTATGCAGGATGTGACAAGATACATCCAGTTCACACACTCAGGGATAGTTAATAAAAATCATCATCATTTCCAAAGGTAAAAAGTTTTCCCATCAATATTCTCATTATTAGTTTCATTCAAAAATATTTGACTCACCTTTGGCGGCAACTAATTTTTAAAAGATGTAACTGACCTGATTTTTATTTCTGAAAAAATAGGGGCAGAGAAGATGAATCCTGACCGCGCATGCATTTGTCTGACCTGTCTTCTCGAGGCACTCCAAGTTTTTCTTCCAGTGCCCGCTGATCTCCCTCACTAGGGCCCCACTGTCAGGGGCCAAAGTTTGAAGCTGCTGCAGCCTCTCCTCCAGTGTGTGTGAGGCCTCCAGGACAGGAGCTGGATCTGTGAAAACGCACACAAACAAAGATGTAAGGAAAGAATTACAACAAAGCACATGATACTTACACTCACTGACTCAAACAATAAAAGCATTAGACAGTCCTACACATTATTTTTCATGAGTTCCAACAAAGGTGGACTATGCTAATGAGATTTTCCAAAAAGCAGGCAACTCTGACTTTCACACTAGAGTGCCTTTGAAAAATGGACAAACTGGACATAACGCGAAAAGCTGACTTCCAAACCGTCACTTCGTAATGAATATTTTCATATTCTCATAAATGATCAGGGGGGAAAAAAACAGATTGTTTTAAAAGGGTGACAATCTTAAATGCCAAATATACACACCAAAACAAAGTGTTGAAAAAGACTGCTCCTGAAAAGGGTGTAAAAAGAGAAAGGAGGAAAAAAAAAACCAGGATTCTTTAGCACAACAGAGGAGCTATTTTGCAATGCATGCGCGGCAGCACTGGGCCCATGGGGCCAACTAGGAGCCTGTTTCTCAGCTAACAAGTCTCCTCTGTATCATTTGATCATTTAAATTATTATGCCAGGAATTCTCAGGAGGCAGCTCGGCACTCCACATCACAGGGCTGTTTTTAATCTTTGCCTTCCCTTTCTTCCCCTCCCGAAAAGTTCAACAGCTCAGAGAGAGTGAGCTGCTCTTGTTGTGTACCTGCCTGCTCAACACCAAAGGAGGTGACTTCTAGTGCCAAAGCACAAAGAAGGAAGCTCAGGGGAGCTCCTTGACAAGGAGGGGGAGGGGGGCGAAATGCGGAGCAACGCTCACTCACACGCATACACACACACTTGCGCGCATGCCTTTAAAAACTCCAAAAGAGGAAAATCGCTTCTTTGCTCTACACAAACTTTTTTTCTCGCAGCTTTCATCCGCGCATCTCACACTTGTGTGTCTAGTGTGGGCCCGGACTGTCGTGACATTTCATGAGCTATGAAGCCAAACTTTGCCATCAACTCCCAGCAAAAATAAACACTAATCACAGACCCCAAACTTCTGCGGCATGCAATTTGTTGAAATCCTGGCTGCGCATTGCGGGGCGTCCAATCCGCTTTTTCGTCAGACAAACATTTTGCACCATTTAATTGATTGCGCTATTTTTCCCAGGACCATTTACAGTCAAACATTGTCTGCTTTCATTGTTGCACCAACTGTGGAGATGTTGCATCAGTCACAAGGGACATCACTATTAAGGGAAAAGCTCTTCTCAGACAAACAGGAAGCACTGCTTTGCCATCGACCCGCTGTCACAGAAATCACTTTATCTGCCTCTTTCTCATTTCGTTTTTCAACTTTTAGTGATCAAAGGACAGAGATCATACTTGCACATGGATAAATCAGGATTATCAATCATTGGCAAGGGAGTAAGGAAAGTCAAATCGAAAGCCACGGGAAATAACTGAAGTCGGTATACAAAAGTAACCTTGCGGTTGAAGTCGAGATGTGGGGATCCTCTCAAAGGGCTGCGAGATTTACACTTACTGAGGGAGAGTCCAGAAAGTCAGTGAGCAAGTTTGCACAACGCATCTCCTAATTGGAGGTATTTATGGGCAACAATCTGACGCTGATGGTAAAAAAACAAAAAACAAAAAACAAACTTGACCTTAAAACAAGCTCACAGCTTGCATTTCCATTAATGAACACTACCAAGGCTTTTTAAGTACAGGATACTCTATCAGGGTCTCACCCTTAAAAACACAGCGTTGTCAAACAGTTCTTTTTTTTTTTTTTTTCCTTTCCAACCCTTATCCAAGGATAATTGCATTCCTGATTTGAGGTCATAATTACTGACACAAAAACAAAACATCTGGTGAAAAGCACACATTTGGAGCATTTCCTTTTATGGATTTCATGACCCACATCAACATTCTGAGGACGACGTAATTCACGGGACTGCCAATGTATGTTTGCATGTTGTCGTTGTTTCGTCGAGCTTGACAAGATGAGGCTCAAAAGACCGGCTTTTTTTTTTTTTCAAACCAGCGATATTTTTACCACAAATGTGCAAATACTTTGGAAACATACTCGACCGATCCATCCCATTTCATATTACTCTTGACATTTCTCTGTAGTACAGTCCAAGGTACACATCCAAATCTAATATACCGGTACTTATATTCTAAGGAAACGTTTAAGTCATGTATTATTTTAACGTTTGCAGCATTTCATAATGTTTACAAGTGTTTCTTGCATTCGCCTTTTTTGCTGCTATAAACTAAATTTTCCTTCAGCTAAAAAAAATTGTATGTAATTGTTTTTGGCAATAAAGAGAATTGCCGTGCAGTTAGAAAACACCTGGAGTGACTGTCTTTTGAATTCAAAGACCAAGTCAGAAATCTTGGGGTGCTATTCGACTCAGGCTTGACGTTCAGCAGTCATCTGAAATCAATCACTAAAACAGCCTCTTAGCAGCTGAAAAACATACCACTGCTGTCCTGTGTAAAACGCGTGTCGATTTTTGTCATTTATAAAAACAATTACAATAGTGGGATGTCCGAAATGCATCCCATTAACGTAAATATTTCAAAAATTACAAAAATGGACATACGTGTTCATCTGACAGCGACGATATTCAGACTGAAGTATTACATGCTCTGAGCAGACCAGGCGAAACTTATCCTTGCTTTTTATTTGCAGTAGACTTGCAGTAGAATGGTTTTCTTATTGGACTGCCTCAAACGAGCATCAAACAGCTGCAGCTCATTCAAAACGTTGCTGCTCGGGTTCTGACCAGAACAAAGAGATCAGAACATATTGCTCCAGTCCTAAAGGCTTTACACTGCCTAAAAATCAGCTGCAGAATAGATTTAAAAATTACGCTAGAGGTTTATAAACCATGAAATGGTTTGGGTCCTAAATGCATGAAATAAATGCTGATTGAATATAAGCCCAGTAGAGCGCTGAGAGCTGTCGACTTCAATTAGTGGAGTCCAGAGTTCCAAAGAAACATGGTGAAGCTGCATTTAGCAGTTATGCTGCACACAAATGGGATAAGCTGCCAACAGAAGTGAAGTCAGCCCCGAGTGTAAATGCTTTTGAATCCAGGTTATAAAAACGCACCCCATACCTTTAATTAAGGTCTTTGAAACGTTTTTTTTCTTTTTAGCTATTTTAGGACCCTACACTTTTTTCTTTACTTTTAAATGTTTTGGAAGTTTTCTGTTAAAGTGTTCAAATGTTGTCAGTCTACGTTCTAGTAATTTTTGTGTGCTACTACTACTAGTGGAAAGTCCTCCTCAGACTTCTGGGACAAATATATTTTTACACGCAAACTGTACATCAGGGATGGACAAGTTCGAGGACGTGGCCAGGGCTATAAATGTTTTATCCATATCCCATCGGGCCCAGGTATTTTTTATGAAACACAAAATCATTTGTTAAAAGTTCATAATTATTGATTTGATTCATTTCATTGACCTAAGTGACTCATACTTTGACCCTTTCATTCATAATAATAATTCATGGATTTGAAAAATGTCAAAATAAGAGATACTTTTTGAAAATGGATACATGACACCAATTTCAACATTTCATTCACTGAGTGAGGCGGTGGAGACCGGCTTGCATGCCAATTTCAGAAACTACATAGACAAGAAAATGCAGACATTGACCTTTTCAGGAGGAAAAATAAGAGAAAATATTTCCGGCCTACAATGTATTTTCATCTTGACAAACTTACATTGAGGATTTCCAACTGTCACTATGGCTCAGTGTACAATTTATGAATGTGAATTATTGCAAAAACGGTTAAAGCAAATGCGTGCCTGGACATGTTTTTTTTTTTAGATCTCTGTAGAGCTTCAAGCCTATGTCGGTACTCACTCTTTTAATTATGCTTTTGCACAATTGCAGCTGCATTGATACTGAGTTTCATCATTTTAGCTGTGCAGTAATGAGGCTGCCATGGTCTAGTCGCTGCTACCCCGTGGTCACTGACTTGCTGTTTCTGGGCGATTGCATTCCAAAGTAAAAGGCCTTACAAGTATCAGGAAGCAGAAGCCAAAATCTGTCAGAAGAAGGAGAGTTCAGTAGTCTGTGTGTGGCACGGAAGAGAAAAGTGCACAGGTAGACTATGTGTCTGGGTGGAAATGGTTAACCGATGGGTGGAAGGGCGAAGGTCTTGCGCTGCAAGACAAGCAGGTGTGTCGGCTGGTCCGTCCGTCTTTGCCACGTCAGCGATACACTATCATTAGGTGGCGTGGGCGCAGTAGGGTGCACCATTATGTCTCACTGGGCCGCGTGTAATTACGCTCTGACATAATTAACCCAGCAAGCCCATTAGCCAAGCAGTGGCTGGCTGAAGAGAGGGGGGGGGGGGACTATAATTATTTGTTGTGCACATGTTAATGAGGCCAGCTGTGTTCCCATCATACAACACGAACAAATTAATTTACAAGGCTGAGCTCAAGGGGTTTTTTTTCTGTTCATTCAAAACAGTGTTGTTGTTGTTTTGTTTTTTTTCTCTCGAAGTGGACTTCAAGGTCCACGAACATGTTCTGCTGCTGCAACAAACAGTAAGGGTGCTGTAATAGTGCCGTCAAGGACCAAAACTAGGCTGACACAATTTTGGAGCTCGAGTTTCACCTTCACAAATGGAAATTGATGTTAAGCATTTAGTTTAATTGCCCCCTTCCTCCCGCTATGATTTCTTTGGATTGCAAACACGACCGCATCATGTTCAAAACGACGACTTTTCTTTCCGAGCTGCATTGGAAGCTGACATGCATGGCGTGGAATTAGTTGAAAATAACTTGATGTGCAAATTAAAGAGATGAGCTGTACATGTGACTAACACGTGGCTAGCAACACCTTTTGGGCATGAAGGAGAGATGTCGTCTTTTTCCTCAGAGTATAGAGAGAGGGGATTACATCAATCGAGAGAGATTGTAAATGTACCAACAAACACTAAACTTGAGAGACAACCACAAACTATGCTGCTCATTGTTATTTATGTGGCATGCGCTGAAGTCACAAGGAATTAGAATTGCCTCATTCTTTTGTCTTCACCTTTTGTAATTGGACGTGCACACAAACCTGCATTCCTCCACACACACTTGTTCTCCCTTTCTGGTCCCTCTGGGGTGTCCTACTCCACAGGGATCAGTTGGAGAGGCCCAGCTCTTTTATGAACATAATGCATTATTAAGCACCTCAAACATCTCCTGGGCCTTTGTTTATTACTGCTCTTATTAATCACTTGGGCATAATCACGTCCCACCCATGGAGCTTTCATTCCCCATCAGCTTTTATATGCCCTTATTTTCCAACAGACTGCCACAAACATTTACAGCGTTCCTCCTCCTCCAGCCCTCTTACCCTGACTGTAGGTACTCAGCTGCACAATTACAATAAAGCCAGCTTGCTGTGCCTCGCAGGCCTCTCTGCGTGTGCCTGTTTATGCGTTGGTGGGGGTTGAAGAAGGACAACCATTCTTAATGCATTTGAATGGCTTTGAACTACTGAGGTCAGTGCTTTCTGATTTGATCATTTCATAGCTGGAGGGAGCGTTCACTGTGGCTATGTAAGAGATTTACAGGCCTCGTCTAACGGAAAACGACACGAAACGCAACACAATGTAACAGAACTGACCCCTGGCATTAGCGAACGAAGCGGCTGCTTCGGGTTTCCCGGCCCCGAGAGGCCTCCAGAAAGTGTGAGGATTTAAAAAAACACACACACACATTTAAAAGAAACTTGGCAGGAGGGGGCAGCCCCAAATCAAATTCTACACAGGGTCCCCACAAAGGCTCTGAACAAAATTCTGCCCTGCAGTCCCAACCTTCACCACTAGCGAGCACTGTTGCCATAACATTTTCAACTTGTTTGTTTGTTTGTTTGTTTGTTTATTGAACATAAAACATATATACAGTAATAATTTGACAGAAAATAAGGTAGATAAAAAAAGTAAAAAGAAAGAAATCAATCTTCATTCAACACAGTTATTATGTTCAAGGGAGTAGGAAGAAGTAAAAAACGTATCTAGTCCTACCCCGTTATGTGTTTATATCTAATAAATCATTTTTATATCAATCAGAAAAGAAAAAAGTAAGAAGAAAGAAGTCTCCATTAAGGCTCATACTTTACCCTAAACCGTGATATTTTTTCAACTTTTGGTTTGTATCGGGATTACATACTTCCACACCCTGACACTCTTGTGTCAATTTTCTCTTGTATTCATAATGGATATTTATATACCTTTCTCTATTTATCAACTTAGTTCTGTTTTATCATTATATTTAATGTTTTGAATTTATCATTTTAACTCTGATTGATGTAGGTTGTTTGTACTATTTTTTTGAATTTGTTTTTGAACTCAGCAAGCGATTTACTCATTTTCAGGTCCGTTTCGAGATTATTCCACAGATTAACACCTTTGATAGATACACTTCTTTGCTTGATGTTTGTTCTTGTTTTGAGTTTTTTGAATAAGTTGGTACCTCTTAAATCATAGCTGCTTTCTCGAATTTCGAAAAACTTCTGAATGTTTTGGCAGAGCAGGTTATTGTGTGCTTTGTACATTAATTGGGCGATTTTAAAGTCAACCAGGTCATAAAATTTCATCGTATTTAATTTGATAAATAGTGGATTTGTGGGTTCCGTATATTTTGATCTATTAATAATTCGAATTGCTTTTTTTTGTAGGTTGAGAATAGGGAGTGTGTTTGTTTTGCAGGCATTTCCCCATATTTCCACACAGTAGGTCATATATGGTAATAATAATGAAGTGTATAATGTGTACAAAGATCTCTTATTTAGCGCTTCCTTGGTTTTGTAGAGGATCCCTACGGTTTTGGCTATTTTTCTTTTTACGTTATCGATATGTGGCTTCCAACATAGTTTTGAGTCTATTACTAATCCGAGAAACTTGGTTTCATACGCTCTTTCTATCTCAATTGAGTTTACCATAATTTTAGCTTGGTGTTTGATTGGTCTTGTGCCAAAAACAATTAACTTCGATTTTTTTCAGGTTAAGTGACAATTTATTTCTGTCGAATCAGTTTTTTAACTTGTTTAATTAGTTTTCTACGGTTGTCAGGAGCTGTTTCAGATTTATTCCAGAACAGTAGAAAGTTGTATCATCAGCAAATAGGACACATTTAAATTGTTTTGAGACCTTGCAGATATCATGTATATATAAGATGAATGGTTTTGGACCAAGCACTGACCCCTGAGGAACTCCGTGAGTGACTTCGTTTGCACCCACACATCACATACACGCTCATTTACACACGCTTTGCACACTTCGTGGGGTGTATTAGGAACGCAATCTTCACAAAGTCTGATGAGCTCCCGCTCAGATGAAAGTAGCTCTGTTCTAAAAGAGAGAGGGAGTGGGCTGGACCCTGAGGGAAGTATGTGTGTGTGTGTGTGTGTGTTTGTGCGAGCGTGCGGTGATAGGGGGCGAGGAAGAGCAAACACCTGGAGCATCAGTCTCTGGGCTACGCCCCTGGCGACAAGGCCTCGCCGATCAACAAACGCTGACGTTCAAACAACTCGCACACATTCCAGGAGGGAAGAGAAGAATGAGACAGCAAGATGGAGAGGTAGAAAAAGACGTGGGAAAAGTTCGGGGCATCTCTGGGAAACTGATGAACTCCGGCAGAAGCTGCCACAATTTTTGCGGCGCTGGGTGATCACAACGTGTTTATCAGGGCTGATCAAAACAGTGCGGAGGTGATATAAACATTGTTGGGGAAACAGTGTTAACAGGCCCCTTTCAAGCCTAAGACGGGGTTCGTACGCACAGCATGAGAAGATGTCACAGGCAAATCAAAATATAGCACACTAATGAAACACTCAAGCGGATTGACATCTCAGCTTTGGGGCCTCATAAAAGGGAGGAGCGGAGAGAACAAAAACACCTTCAAGAACGTCCTTCGAGAAGTTTTCATTTCAAGAGGAGTTGCATTTTCTGCTACATTGGGGGTGCGATTGAACTGCAGCATTGTTTCTAAAGCATATCGTCAAAAGAACGGGATCGGGAACCAAAGAGAGCTGCCTGGTGGATAACTGATATGGAACCAGATTTTATTGATAGCCACATACAACGGGTCACATATCGAAGGGATGTTTTCCCTCCATCTCCATGTTGTTCATTGACTGTGGCCTGCTCTGATTGGACCGAAGGCGCACGGATGAGCACACGGGAAGGCACACTCGAGGAGAGACACAGTCAAATGAAACAATATGAAAGGAAATAAAACACCCAGCAATGAATAGGAATAACTACATTAAGATTAACGAGCATGTCGGGTAAAGAATGATTACATCTGTCAAAGAATCAGAAATACACGAGCTGTACAGCGGGAGGGGAACAGAGGGGGATCGCTTTGTTGTTTTTGGGAGGCGGGGAGAAATGAAGTGGGGCCATAGCCACATGACTGCCCTGCAGTAAACCTGGAGCCATCCATTCTCAAGTAGGATGGGAGTTGTGACCTTGGATACCTGCAGCAAGATGCACAGTGACAAACGGCCGCGGAATAATGGAGGTGACACCACATGCTGCAAAAAACAGGAAGGGCTCCCCGCAGAAAGCCATCGCAAAACTTGTGCCGTTTGAGACACGCGTTGCTGTTTGTGTTCGTCGTGCTGGATCAGGGCAACTGCTAATTTGGGGGAAATAGGACTTGAAATACTGTGGTTGACGGGCAATCAGTCCATGCCAAATTCAACTGGGCAAGGCTTCAACCGTTCCCATGTGCCTGAATGGGGTGAGCGAGATTGAGCATGTACACAGAGTTGAAATCAAGAAATAACACTCAGTCATCTTCTACAAGTGATGACCGTTGCCTAAACTGTCTTGTAGATCAATATGATCGTTTACTCAAAGAATTCGTGCAATGTGTGTAACATGAGAGACAAAAGGTTTGGAATTGGACTGACAATTAACTGAGAGTAATTTCCATGCAGTACACCTGGGTACCTCCTAAAATCAAGGTTGGACTCACAGTCCGCCCTGTGTACTGAACCAGTGGGCTGGACTCATGTGCGAGCAGCGCCTCTGATTCAACCTTTTTGCTGGAGGCACAGTCGTCCAGAAATTTTAGTGGTGCAACGAGAACAGTTAGGGGCGCACACTTTCAGTCGAGTTGCAAAGTAAATATTCATACCACCCTTTTTCACTATATTACAGATAAACTGGCTGAAGTGCGGAGCAGAAGCTGTGTCAGCAACAACAAAAAAATATTCAAGGACAGCAAATATGAAGAAAAAAAAATCTGCAAATTTTTTGGTTGCACTGGCCTGTAGATGAAAAATGTACTTGCACTGTTACCAAATCTTCGGAGCAAAATGCTCCCATTTAGAGGCTGCTGGGAGCCCTTTTATAAATGGTGCTCGCTGCCAGAAATATTCGATTCCAGATTACAACAACAATTGACCTGCCACTAAGCGTTATGTCCAGCTCCGGTCCTTGAAGGTATGCAGTCCTGCATATTTCAGATGATTCCTTCCTCCACCAGAGCTGATTCAAATGATCAGCTCATCAGCAATCTCTGCAGAAGCCTGATGATAATGATCATAATCAGGTGTGTTCGAGGAGTGAAACATCCAAAGCATGCAGGATAGCAGCCCTCGAGGACCGGATTCGATACTGTACGTTAATGGTTGATTTGTTCTTTCGCTTCAGTTTTCTGTATTCGGTGATTCTCAAAGTGTGGTATGAAGTCCAGTCCATCCATCCATTTTCTAATCCGCTTATCCTCACGAGGGTCGCGGGTGTGCTTGAGCCTATTTCAGCTGCATTCTGGCACTCCTGGTTGCCAGCCAATTGTAGGGCACACATCGACGAATAAACATTTGCACTCACACTCACACCTAGGGACCATTTAGAGTGTTCCGGCAACCTGCCACACACGTTTTTGGAATGTGTGAGGAAACCGGAGTACCCGGAGAAAACTGCAGGCACGGGGAGAACATGCAAACTCCACACAGGAAAGCCGGAGATGGAATCACGGCACCTCTCCACTGTGAGGCGGACGTGTTAAGCAGTTATCCACCTTGCCACTCATGGCATGAAATGTGGGTTTAAATGTTCAAACTGTGCAATGCTACAGTGGATTAAACACTTTTTTTAAATCAATACATTTGTACTGAAGTACCGTTTTTAAATGTCCTATATTTAAGTCCAGTGTTAACATTTAACAGGCGCATGTTTAAGTGGATTAGAATATTCTGATCTTTTTTATGACTTCTTTCTTTTTTTGTTTCTTTTTTAATTTTATGTTAATGCTTTAGATGGGACAATGGACCTTGAAAACATCAAGCATACTTACATAGTTGACGTGTAAAAGTGCGGGATTTAGCACAGGGTTAATTTCCATCCGTCACCCCCGAAACACAAATACACACAATAAAAACACACACAATAAATACAATCGTTAAAATGAATAAATCATTTTAAAAACATGATTAGTATTTAGTCATTAAAACATCGACATAAATTTTGATGAACACTTACGGCTTAAGGCTATTTACGACACTATGTTATTTTAATGTTGGTCACGATGGGGGTACTTTGTTTAAAAATGGACACATACACACATATTTGAGTACCATATTTTTCAGACTATAAGTCACACTTTTTTTCATAGTTTGGCTGCTCCTACGCCTTATACTTGGATGCAACTTGTATATACGGTAACTGTATTATAATTAGAGCTCAGACAGGAAACCAAAATCCCCTTGCCCTAATTGTGTTGACTTTCTGTGCGTGACCATCACATTCTTTCCACCAGTCGTAATGCCCCAAAAGTATGTGCCAACTGCCAAAGGACAGTCAAAGAAGAATGGAAGTAGAAGAAGAAGAAATGGAGAAAGAAATGGAAGTAGAAGAAGAACTAAAAGATGAAGAAGAATTGTAGTCATGGCAGATGTTGTTTCCCGGAACTCTGCTGCCATCGCTGGCAGGTGGTATCTGTCACAACAGCATTTACTATTTACAGACCAACTAGAATTCTACTTTTGCGGGATTCTAGTTCAGGTAAGTCATTTTAAACTAAAAAGAAAAAACTTTCCATTTTCAGCGAAAGTTTTGTTCAACCGGAAAATTGCTTGTTGCCATCATTATTTGGAAATTCACACTGACACCACGCTGAGACTGTGAGAATTTGAGGCGCCAGAGCGCGTTCCCCAGACTATGTTATAAAGCAATTAGCAGCTCGTGCTTGGACTGTTTCCTTTCCATGTGCTGCCTGATGCGCTCGGCTCTGGCACTCCTTTTTCGGGACAATATGAATAACTGAAGGGCAATGTTCTGAGTTTCCAAACAGTCGGAGCAAAGCAGTGCATACTAGGAGTATATTTAAGAATGCATCCACGATTAAGGAGCGGGTATTTGGGGGGGAAAGTCCGAGCTCCACTCTGTCTCGGTTTTTGCAAAATAAATGTCCCCCAAAAATGTGACTTGTACTCTGAAGCGACTTATATGTTTGTTTGTTTTCTTTCTTAATGGTGCATTTTTTGTTTTGACTGGTATGAATGATACTCCAGAACAACGGGCCAAAAAATGGAGTAACTGGTTCATACAATGACTGTAATTGTTTCGTAATGTTCCACTTTTGACTTTTTCTGATGGTACCACTAGTCTCAAATTAACCTAGTTTACTAGCTTTTACTCGGTTACTTCGCAAAATATGCTCCTGTGTTAAATTCTGGGGCTTTAGACCAAATGACCCCCCCCCCCACACACACACACACCCTCACCCACAATGTTAAGGAAATGGCTTGTAAATGAATTGGTGTGACAATTTCAAGTGGAGCGAGAGAGAGAGAGAGAATATTAAATAGGAGACTTCAAGGCATAAGGAGACCTTTCAAGGCAAAAGGAGACCTTTAAAAGTCAGCTGCTGCTTTTGCTATTTCTCTGTCGCAGACTTTTATCTTGCGTTCATTGAATAAGTGAACAGCTTTCTCTACTCCTGCCACAAGTGTTTCTCTGATCTGGAATGAGATTGGGCCATGTTTTGCCGCAGTATCCTGCAACACAGCAACCGTGTACACATGGATGGGCATTGAAATTGAGAACAGCAGAAACAACAACAACGCCAAAAAGTTTTTGCTCTTCTCTAACCCCTGGCCCCTCTCTTGCTTTTCCCCAATTGGCCTCATCAGGCCCGCGTTCCACATGAGGCCAGACTTCAGTGGGGATTTTAATTGGCCTTCTACAATCGACGGGCAAACTCCTCGAGGATGAATTCGCTCCTCAGCCATGTTAAGCAGTCTCGAGGACCTAGGCTGGGTTTTGAAGTGGCCTCACGCAGAGTTCTGGAAACCACTCAGATCACGGACTTCTAAAAAATGGATAGGCCTTTATGCAGCTCATATCAATGCGCAAGCTTACCACAGCATATCAGTGGGAAGAGCAATATTTTTGGATTTGTTGATCGCTTCATATACATGAGGTGATGTTTCTCTGCCAGTCACCAGAATGGACAGCTCGCCACATTCAGGATAATTGCTGGGGAATTAATTGATCTTGATAGAAGAAAAGATACGTATTTGTGGAAGTAGATGTTTTCAGTGTGGGACGATTGTTTCTGCTGCTATTGTTGGGAAAGATAAACATCTACAGTCTGATTGGGAGACTCACCCGGGGCCTCAATAAGCTGTTTGTAGATTCCGAGGAATGCAGACTCAGCCTCCTTACTCCGTTTGTTCAGAGCGACCACCTGCGGGGACACAAAAATGCCATTGAGGTAAGTTTTGGTGCATATTACATGTATATTTGCGGCGCTTGATAAACAAGCATGTGATGACTTTGAATACTTTCACTAAGAGAAGTTTCTGTCAATCAAACATTCATCTTATTATACAGTGTGACAAACTTCAGCGCCCCAAACGTTAAGCGACTCAAAAATGCGATTGAAATGATCTGCAAAAACGTACCACTAAAGTTGCTTTGAACTTCAGAAATGGAATATACATCATGCATTAGGCAAGTATGTTTGCAGCATGTTTCAACATGGTGGACGAAGGCGTGGTCTATGTGCAGCATATAAGACTTATTTAATAATTTGAGCTTTTATTTAGGAGCATAAATAGGTCATAAGGTAAGGTCATAAGGTCAGTGGTTTCCAACCTGTGGAACCAAAGCACGTATTGTGTATGAAAAACCTCATGGTAAAACCACCACACAAATATAATCAAAAGTATGCATCCTGATATAATGATTTTGTCTCAGTTTAGTCACAAATGTACTCAGGTCTGAAATCTGAGCTTGCATTTTCAGGGTAACAGACAGGTTCGTTGTACATACCTATGCCACTGACATAGATAGAAAAAAAACTACAATAAAAATAATAATGTAAATAATACAATAATAATAACAATACGGTGGTCCAGTGGTTAGTGTGTCAGCCTCACAGTTGGGAGAGGGTTTGGTTCCAGCTCCTCTAAATTGTCCCTAGGTGTGAGTGTGAGCGCGGAAGGTTGTTCGTCTACGTGTGTCCTGCGGTTGGCTTGCAACCAGTTCAGGGTGTCCCCCGCCTATTGCTCGAAGACTGCTTCGATAGGCTCCAGCAGCCCGGCAACCCTGGTGGAGATAAGCTGATCAGAAAATGGATGGATGGATGGATGGATGGAAAATAACAATAGTAATTAAAAATAGTGCTGTGAATACACTTAACTATCCAGCCATCCATGTGCCTGTGTGTATATACCTGTGTATATATATATACATATATATATATATATATACACACACAGTATATACATACATATCCACAACAAAATGCAGGTTTCAAATTCCGGCTTTTAATTTGAAGGGAGAAGAAAAATCCAAAGCCATCATGGCCATGTGTGATTGCCCCCTGAACCTAATAATTGGCTGGGCCATCCTCAGCAGCAACAACCGAAATCAAGCACTTTCTAGAGCTAGCAATTAGTCTTCCTGGCAGAATTACTTTAATTTAGCAACATTAGAGGGCTATCAAGAAGGAACTTCTTTTTAAAGGTTATGCCACTGCATTTAAATCTGATTCAAGACTGGACTTCAACTAGGCCACTCCAAAACCTTCTTTTCTTTTTTTTAAACTGTTCAGAAGTTGACTCCCTGGTGAGTTTTAGATTGTTGTTGTGATGCAGGACTCAAATGCACGTCAACTTGAGGCCACAAACTAATGGCCAAATATTCTCCTTCAGAATTTTCTGGTAAAGAGCAAAAGAGCAGAATTCACGGTTCAGTCACCATCACCCTCACCTCACCACCACCATATTTGATTTCTGGTACGATGTTCTTTTTCTGAAATGCTGTGCTGCATTGACACCAGATGTGACAAGAAACATACCTTTGAAAAAAATATATATAGAAGACGAGTGACACAGTAACAAATAAACAGCTTGAGGAATGCATGATGTGTGTCTTATTAGGAGAACCATGTGTCACGCACACACGCATGCACGAGACGATTAAAGGCACATGGATGAATTCAGATTCTAAAAACTATTTATTCCCGCGAGGCAATAAAAGGTGCAGTGTGAAGACACAACAATGCAATGCAAAAAAGTATTTTCCACACATCTTATTCTACGTTTTATTTGTGTTTAGAAAGTGTGTTTCAGTAAGTTTAAATATGTTAATTCCATAACTTCCATTAGATTTTTTTTAAATCAACTACTAATCATCAGAAGCTATGTCATTATCCTCAGCAATTTTTTCTGCCAAGACATACTCAACTCAACTCAACTCAACTGTATTTATAGAGCACTTTCAAACAGCCATCGCTGCAAACAAATTGCTGTACATGGAGCAACTAACATATATACAAAAATAAAGCAATAAACCAGTAACAAAGATGGCGCCTTGCAAGGTGATATTTGGCCTGGTTATTGTCATCCAATGCCTGCACAAGACTGCTCGCGAGTGACGGTGGCCATCATCAGCGGCAGCACCTGCAAACCTCAGCTCAGTGGGCGACGCAAACCAATTAACGATTCATTAGGAGGCACAAAAAAAGTGAATAAGTCCGCCACCGGGCTCTCTGGAAAGAGCACCTGCTCGAGCGAATAAGTGAGTTACATTTAGTCTAGCTCCTGCTGAGACCTCTGAACTGTTTACTCAGTCAAAAGAAGAGCAGAAGGTGCTTCTCAATACCTTCAATTCATATTGCAATCGATTTCGTAGCTGTAATTTCTTACTGTTGATTATGGACCTTTCACATCTCACTGATATGACAACAATTGAAAAATATTTTCACAATGGCTGAAGACGGTGGTGCTAATGGTGTATTAGGATTGTTTAGTGGGGTCATAAATAAGGTGTGTGGGGAAAAAAAAACCTGGGCACGTGGAGCCTTTGATTTACTGGAAATGGCTGCCGTTTTCCCTGGGGAGGCATAGCAACAACATCATGTTTAAAGAAATATCATAATCTCAGATCAAGCAACCCCCTCCTCCTCCCCATCAATGTCACGATGAGCAGCTCAGAGGAGTTCATGGAAAATGTAAAAGGCTGGCGCCCAATCAATACAGATGCAATGGTATGTAGCTCTCAGCCAACTCCCTGCAACATTGTGTTGTTGTTACACATAGGGTTGTTTCCCTCTGCTTTACGTCCATTTAAATCCCCCAATCCCTTCTCGAAAAAGGTGTCACTGTGGCAGATTGCTCCACAAATGCTCTAAATTTGAGGCGTTTTGTGTCAAAAAAATGTACAGTACATTTCCTCAAACAAAAAATGAGCACATAATTAGCAGACTGCAACTTCAATTCAGTCACACATCCACGACATCATACTGTCCATTAGAAAGCAAACCTGAGTGTGAATCAATTTGTTGTGCAAATTCGACGGGCAATAACTGGGAAGGAGAAGCAACAAGCTCGACAAACGTTTTGACGATAATGATGATTTTGTTGTTTTCCTCAAACCATCCCTCTCTTCCTTCTGGCTGGTAGCTGTCTAGGTTTGCATTTTTTGGAGGAGTTATCTGCAGCCCACAGAAGGTGCTCAGATACACTCAATTTTGCATGGACAAAGAAGAGGAGCACGACTGGAGCCCCACAGATTGACCTGGAGACGAACTAAATGCAGCTTCACAATGTTTGTTATGAACTCTGGGCTCCATTAATTGACCCAAGTCTGTAGATTTCAGAGTCCTGTTGGGTTTATTTTAAATCAATATGTATTTAATGTATTCAGAACCCAAACCATTTAGTGATTTATAGACCAGTAGCAGAATTTTTAAATTATTCTCGAGCTGATTAGTTTTTTACGTTCTGGTATCTTGTTTCTGGTCAGAACCCGAGCTGAAATGTGCTATTTCAACAAATGTTCCTGACCTGGCTTTGCTATGGTTTGTGTCATGACCATCCTGACACAGATATTCATAAGCAAATTTAAAAAAAAATACCTAAGACGATGTGAAGGCAAGGACAAGGCTCCAGAGATTAGCCCAGCAATCACACCATAGTACCTGGGTGTTCTTCTCAACAATAAACTAGACTGGTCCACCAACACAGACACTCTGATCAGGAAGAGCTCTTCCTGCTAAGAAAACGGAGGTATTTTGGAGTTCAGGGGTCACTCCTTACGACCTTCCAGGACTCTGTGGTGGCGTCAGCCATTCATTGTGGCATAGTCTGCTGGTCAGGCAGCATCTCGGCCCGGGACAGAGAGAGACTGGACCGACTGGTCAGGAGGGCCAGCTCTGTCCTGGGATGCTCTCTGGACACTCTGGAGGAGGTGGGCAACAGGAGGATGCTAGCCAAGCTAAAAGCTATGATGGACAGACCCTCGCATGCCCTCCAGGCCACCCTGACAGCACTGGGCAGCTCCTTCAGCCGGAGACTGATACACCCGCGCTGCAAGAAGGAGAGGTACCGCCGCTCGTTCCTGCCAACTGCTGTCAGGCTATTGAATAGACGGACCTAAAAACCTGCACTCACCCATTTCTAATATGGAATACATTTAATATTCATATTTTATCATTTATATACTTCTTGTTCTTCTACTTCTTCCTTTCATAATTTTGCTGCAGTAAATTGGGAATGTCTCCATTGTGAGACAAATAAAAGTTTTCTTATCTTGTCTTATCTTATCTTATTATATGGGGTTGATCAGGGAGTCACAGTCATCTCCATGATAATCCCTGCCAAGTACGTGGGACTTGCTAGAACAGAAGTCTCACGCTGGTAGATAGAAGAACATATGGTTGTTGTAAAGAGATCTACGGCTCGAGGACCTCCGATTTTGGCTAAAAACAATACAGATCTGGCACAAGTTGGGTCTCAGAGCACATTCCGTGCTTTTCACGCGTTTTGTGATAAAGGAAACGGCCACCAAGGGAATGGGCTTGGCCACTATTTGAGTTTACAAGCAGGAGTGAAGCCTGGGGTAGAGCAGCAAGAGAGAGAGCCAAAGCAAACCTGTTAGCACTCCCCCATAACTCTTCACAGCCCTAGCAAGTGGGCAGTGTTGCAGCCCCTGGGACAAGGCTGCTGGGAAATACTTAGTATGAACCATTGGGAATACCACCCTCAAATGAGTCTCCATGCGTTAATCTCTCTCTCTATGTGCATGTCTGTGAACAAAGTACAATAGCACGTCTTGAAATGATCAAGAGGAAGGATGAGAATGATCTCACATTTACAGGGAGCTTTATGAATGGCTGTATTCTCAAAGAAGATCCTCTAAAAAGTGCAAGCCATTATCCATCCATTATCCACTTGGATATGTTTTTGGGACGTGTGAAGAAACTGGAGTATGCAGAGAAACCCCACGCAAGCACGGGGAGAATATGCAAACTCCACACAGGAAGACCGGAGCCAAATTTGAACCCATGAGCTCTGCACTGTGAGGTGGACGTGCTAACCAGTCGACCACCGTGCTGCCCACAAGCAATTATGCAGTCATCAATTAAAAGTTATCGCAATTGATGATTCTGCAAATGTCACTTTAAGTCATCCTCCTCTGCCTTCCAGTTTTTGACACCATAGTGACTTGCTTGTATGAGGCAGGGTTGTGATGTTGCACGTGATTATTGTGTGGCAATGACTGGAGTGTTGTCAACCACTAACCACTTCCATATTGTGTTTGCGAATGCACATATGTAGGTTTGGCTCATTTTAAGCCACGGTGAAAAGATTAGGCTTTTAAGCTTCAATTGATGAAAATATGTGTGTGTGTGTGGGTGTGTGGGTGTGTGTTGTTGGGGTGGGGTTGTGTTTACACACACACTTGTGCAGTGTGCACACCGACATATTGTACATCTCAAGGTGAATGTCGTCTGTGTTGCGGATGGTATGGGGACCGCAATTGTGGAGTTCCACATTCCCAGAGGTCTCTAAATTACCTGTCATCTTGGCCATGATGCAAAGGTCATTTCACAATCATAGGGAGTCCATCCTAGTGTGGAGCTTGCAGAGTGCCAGCCCAGCCCACAAGATGACAGCATGTCACAACAGCCCCCGTCACACTGCATGCTTATTAGACAAAAACTGTGTGAAGTCCACTACTACCCTTGTCAAAACACCTTAGCGAGAGAATGAAATGGATATTTGCTCTTGCGTGTTAATGTCAGAGTCACAAAAGGAGCTTTAGCATGCAGAACCAAAAATAAAATTTGAGTTTTGACTGAAATGGCTTCTTGCTGTCAAAAATGTATCAAGCATTTTTGTTTGGGGTCAAGCGAAAGATAGGACAAGCTTCTTTGTCTGGAGACCAACTTTTAGGGTGTTCACTGTAGTTTGGGATAGTGTTTTGGCCGAGTTTAGAACTGATTAAGAAAATACATAACCCACTCCAGTCCATTTTTGGTTAAAATTACACAAACTCAAAAAGAAGCATGAATGTCACCAAGCACAATAATACAGCATTCTCATGGAACGATTATTTTCAAATATCATGATAAACTGGCTCCGATTTTCAGACTTAACCCTAGCCCCTATAGGGGTAGACCCCGAACTACACAGTCAGATAAAAGATAATTGTATTTTATCCATACAATTATTTTGGCATTTACACACTTACAGATACATGTTTCTCACTGTGATACTGCAACCAAAGGCAACTGCAAAAAGAAAAAGGAAAAAAAAATTCTAGTACTCATAGATCTAATGTCTAAAATCTCCTTGACGAGAAGGAAATACATCAGCATTTCAAAGTACGGCGCTGCACAACCGGCTGTCGCCACTGGCTTTTATTTGTTTGATTGTTGCGTTATCGTGGAGTGACTGTGACGTGGGTCAGTGGTAAATGCTTCAGCAATATACGGTCGTCTAGATGGTGAGAGACCCATGTGTCCCACTGCACGCACACACTTGAACCTGGAAGGATGCACACCCACGCAATCCACAGACAGCGTTCGAGGGGAGATTTAATCATGGTGACATGCATCTCGGAGCAGCAGTGGCAACATGGCGCTGGCTATGCCCATCTCTGAGTGCAAAGCGAGATGAGCAGTCAGCACACTGACACACATCTCGTCACCGCGTCAATTCAGATCAGCAATGCCTGTCAATCAAAGCCCCGCTCTCACAAATGGCTGATGCCACTTCCACTCAGTCACAGGAGAGCCGGCCCATCAAACAAATGGCAACGCTGGCCACACCATTATTCCTTATTGTGGAGTCATACCAATTCCAATACAATGCAAACACGCGGTGTCATGATACCATGGCTGAATCTAGTTTACTTGTAACCTCCTTAGTCCTCGTGTCTCACTCCTCCGTTTACATATAAATTCCTCTCACCAAACATCCCACTGGAGAGTTGAGAAGAACAACAGTGGAGTGAGGAGGGACAAATGTTTAAATGACACATCCGCTCTTGATGTCGCCTTTTCATGGAGACGGCAACCAAAGATGACATCATGGTCATTGACACGACTTATATGAATGGTCTCTGTGGCTGAATTTTTACGATCGCAACCACTTGATGCTTCAAGTAGAAATCGATTCAATTTAAATCTGATCAACACTGTCTGTTACTCTTCACAACTCTGCATGTGCAGAGCTGATCATGAGTAGGCTTCCCCATCCTCTCACCAGCTGCGCCAAAACCCCTCGCACATAGCACAACTGCGAAGACTTGATTGTAAAGACACTGTATAGATATTAATATGTTGCTTATGTATGAAATGCAAAAACAGTCAAATCAATCAAAACGGTTTCGTGTTTTCATAATGTGGCCATAAAAAATGGTCAAAACTACATCCTAATACAGTACAGTGAAACTCCTCTACAACGAAACCTACATGAGCGAAAATACCCCCTAGTGTGGAAAAAAATCTTCATGCATTAACACCATTCCCACTTTCCTGCCCCTCATACAATGAAAAAAAAAACGTGTTGCGATATACGAAATCTTTTTCTCTGCTTTTGCCTCACGACGAGATTCACTACAACGAAGTCTAATCCAACAGCGACCTCTACTGCTTCATTCGGAAACGGCAACAGCAACCACCACACTGGTTTACACATGCGCAGTAGTCCAGGAAGTATTTGTTATTGTTAGTTTCAGACGCAGCAAGAACGTTGCATTGCTAAAATGGCAACAAAACGGACCTTTGGATGTCAAACAGCTAAGAGAAGAAGAGCTCTGACGCTGGAAGCGAGGGTAAAAGTGATCAAAATGAAAGACGGAGGAAACAAAATAAAAGACATTATCCAAGAAATTGATGTAAGTGAAAGTGAATGCTGATCGTAAATTTCGCAATTTCTTTCCCTTTTTTTCTTTCTACACTGACTATATGAAGTGTCAAATAAGTGTATGCTCATACTTATGCACTATTGGAATAAAAATAAAGAGTACACATACGTTTGTGTGTGTGTGTTTACATCTGCGATTAAATTTGCTACAGTGAAAACCCCCCTGTTGTGAAAAATTTCTTGCTGCAAACATGATTTTGTTGTAGAGGAGTTTCACTGTAATTACAGATATTTGTTACATAAGGGACCGTAAGCAAGTGTAATTCAGGAATGTGTGAGAAAAAAAAAGTACTGGCCAAAAAAAATACATAATCCGCAAAATAAGCATTGTGAAATAAAATTAATCAAGGAATGAAAAGAACTGTTTAATTATGATTCAGCTGGTTTACAGTATTATGAAAATCTGATATGAAAAGTATATTTTTGCATTGAAACTTTCTTCCTCTATATTGATGAAAACACAACTGATCACGTTCAACCTGAGTTGTACTGCATTGTTATCTCCCTCAAGCAAGAGAGGTTTCCAGGTACACCTTTCGAATTTAGAGGCTGCAGAAATGCTGTGATACTCTTGTAATAAAAACTCAAAATGCACCAAAGTCACCGCAAAGTCAACAGTGGCGACGAGACAAATGGAGGGAATAAAACAAATCTTTTCTGAATGTCTTTGGAGTTGAAAAAAGACAAAAAGTTGTCATTTTATTTGAGTGCAGACTTACAAGTGTTTGACGCAGCAAATGACCTACACCTGGAGGAAAAGGCGTCTTTCATACGTATCTCGCTTGGCAAGATGCAAAGGAATGGGGGTGGGCTGAAACTGAGATAAAGGCGCAAACTGATGAGCTGAAAGAGAGTCGAGCGCAACGTATAGTAATGAGAACACCTGCACTCCGTTTCATCTCTGGGAGAAGCATTAAACAGGGAAATCTCGGCAAGGGCTAATTATAAAAAATAAAGTGTCCCCGTTACCTCGGCACCGTAGACCGTGAACAAACCTCCCGACAGATGGGGTGTCACGGGTAACTGTGCCAGAGTGAGTCAAAGCCCACTGCAGTGGTCGGACCCTGGCAAGCACAGATCCATATCTCACCCACAGACACGTGTTGACACTGCTTCTCCAGATCTTCCTCGTACCAGTCAAGGTGAGGCGGCGTGACATGAGCGAGGAGGAAAAGGGGGCTTTGCAATGATGGATAACTCTCTCCATCCTCTTTTTTTCCTTGCGCTCGCTCTTATAAGCCTGGTGACTTTCCAGTGAGGCAATTATCATTGTGAATGCATAATAGCCTAATTAATTACAGGTGTCAGTGCTGCCTTTGTTTCAGCGAGGAGGAACATCATTCCAAAGATGCATGCGCCAAAGAGAACAGCACCACCGACATATTGTCGAATGTAGTACGCTCAGACAAGCCAGGTTCTGTATCACACATCACACACCAGAAGTTCTCCGGTGACAGTAGCATCAACAATGGCGAACTTTCTTTTACGCGGCCTCACCGTCAAACACGGCATATCATTTGTCTTGTCAGATTTGCCGATTTTCATTCATTGTGGAGCAGGAGCGGCGGAAACAATTGCCAAGGAGAAGGAAAGAAAAAAAAATGGAGACACTATTACATTGCATGAAGAGTGTCTGCATGTACTGTTCAGTGTGTCTGTGTCTTTCAGTTTGACGGGGGTGGGGGGAGTGGGGCTCATGGCGGTAGGTTGATTATCCCTCCACGCCTCCAGGCAGTGGGGGCTTGTTGTAGAGTACACTGAGTCTAATAAGAGCGGGCGCCACGGTCGTACGCAGCTCTGCCTGCTCCAACTGTGAGGAGAGTTTTACATAATTAATGACTGTTGATGTTTTCCAGGTAGTCGCCCGGCAAATTCACTCCGGAGTGGGCTGCCACTGTCACGGGCTCCACAGAGAATGAGCGACACAGGAACAGACATATTACGTTTCAAACATGAGTAAGGCAATTTTGTGCAGTGTCCTCAGACATTACCGAGATGAGGCTACAGGGCCAATGATTTAACTTGCGTTAGAAAAAAAAAGGTTTAGAAAGAGCTTTTCAGTGTCTGGGAGTCTACAGAGACTTCGCGCTTGATGTGATTTAAAACAGCTTCTTTAATGCTTCTTTTATGATTCTGTATGTTGTTAGAGACACAAAGAGCGAAGCGTTGTGTCTTTTCAAGATAACAGCTAACGCCTCCTGATGATCCCTCATGTCTGCATAAATCAAAATGTCGATCTTAATGTGTGAGCTTGGTGGTCTGGGTTTGGATGTTCCAGACGGCTGATCGTCTCGCTCGGCTTTGGGGCCTGGCATATTGCTGGGAGGCAGTCCATATTTATACTGGAGCGTGTTAAATTAAACATTTAAACACAGCACCAAGGGAAGGCTATTTTTTACTGCTCTTAGCCCACTACTCATTATTAATTTGCAATAACCTTTAAGGCTTTTTGATGTCATGCATATTTTACAGAAATATATCACGCCCAGGCAGGCTGGATGTCATTGACAGGTCAGAGTGCGAGCGAAATGGGATCTCATCCGATTTTATGAGACCAGGTGGGCAAGATGGATCATCACTTCAATGTGTGTATTCACTTCAATCCACGTGATTTTTGAAGCAAAGTAAATTTTGTCTTTTATCTGTGACTTGAAGGTTCCCAGTTGACGTGCACAACCCTGAAACGCGAACACTCGCGCTTCCTTTGCGATCGGTATACTTCATATTTTGAATGAGCAGAATGAGCTGATGTCTGTTCAGTGAAAATAAGTTCTTTTAAAAAGTGTTTCGTTTTACCATCCGTCCATCCAATTTCTATAGTCCTCATTAGGGACACGGGTGAGCCGGAGCCAATCTCAATGGCGCAGGTCACTCTGAACCGGTAGTCATCCAATCACGGGGCACATATCGACAATTATTTACTTGCATTCCCACCTTCTGGCAATTTAGAGTCATCAAATAACCTAGCATGCTTGTTATCATGTATGCATGTTTTAGGAATTTGGCAGAAAGCCAAGCACAGAGCGCTCATGCAAACTCCACACAGGAAGGCCTAAGCAAAGATTTGAACGCGACGTCTCAGAACATTGAGGCAGATGCGCTAACCAGATTGTGCTCACTGTTTTGTTTTAGATGGGCTAGAGTCGTGGTTCTCAACTTGAGTTCGATCGAACCACAAGGGTTCGATGGAGCCTCTGCCATGGAGGTTAAGAAACACAGGACTCAACATGTCAATTAGTTATGACAGCCCGCTTGGCCACCACCGGCTGTAGATGATCACATTACAGTATTTGTCCAAGCGGTCAGACGAATATTTACAACATGGATTCACATGCATCGCGGGAAGTGATGGGACTCAGTATCCTATCTGCATGATTTGTCATGCCAGGTTGAGCAACTCAAAACTGAAGGAACATTTCTTGAATCATATTTTAGTTTTTCACAAAAGAAGGGTTCGGTGAATGTACATATGAACTGGTTGGGTTCGGTACCTTTAACCATGTTAAGAACCACTGGGCTAGAGTAAAGGAGTACATTTGAGTTCAGTGGGAGGGAATCGAGGGACATGGGGACACCCGATACTCAGTCTCCTTATTCCTCTCTGAGAGTGCTGGCCAAGTCCCATCTTGATATGCAGTCTGCTGGGAGGCCTTCTGTGGCTGCTGGATGGCGGCCTAAAGCTCACGTCCACTGGTGCCAACACGCCACTAAGGCTGTAAAACAAATGAGCTCTGTTTGGTTAATGGACAAAGATTGACCTCCGCTGCCAGGCATTCGCTGGCATGATTGTAATGACCAGCCTTCATGGTAACGATACAAAGTGACAGATGTGAAGGGCCATTTCAATTTGACTTATGGGTGAATGCATTTTGCTGAGGCGATACAATACAAGGTTGTACAATTTGGAATTGGAATTGGGCCACCATTTTAGGGGAGTTTGAATGCCATCATGCGTCGCGTTACGTAAGACAAACAAGACTTTATTGTAGCTCGGGAGACTTCAGTTCATCAAACACTTGGTCTTTTTTCCCTAGTTCGGCCATCCAGTACAATGAGTACTGTATAGACTCACACACATATATAAATCTACAACAACGTTGCAACTTGTTTGTGCAGTCACAATTGAGACAGTGCGGTGAGAGGTGCGCACAGCTTCCAATAGGCCGTTACTATCAATGTCTGCAAACAGAAAGCCAGCATAGTAGGAATCAAGAGGATTAGTACTGGCTCTTTTCTTAACCTTGTAACCATGGACACACCATTGTAACTTCTATTTTGTTTGATGATTTTTGTTTTTGTTGTTTTCAAAGCTTGTCACTATTCCATCTTGAAATGAATAAAATTGCGCTCCGCAGTGTAATCTGTGCGCCTTCTTGCGGAACCACAGAAAGTGTACAATATTTCCTGTTCAGAAGCTGAAATGTGGAG
Organism: Hippocampus guttulatus; assembly: GCF_054856545.1. Lineage (NCBI taxonomy): Eukaryota > Metazoa > Chordata > Actinopteri > Syngnathiformes > Syngnathidae > Hippocampus > Hippocampus guttulatus. The sequence continues at coordinate 3,414,677 of NC_141265.1, forward strand.
CATTTGGAAATTTTTGAATCCAAAAAGGTATTTGAATGATTAATAGATGATCAAAAATAATGATGGATTAATTTGATCATCGATACAATGTAAAAATGCAATGCCGTTTTTTAATTTATTTTTTTTAATGCAATGCTGCCACCATCGTGAAGAACACCTTTTGGAGCTCTAAATCAATACAACGCAGCTTTAGAAACAACTTTTCAGCCAGCTTCATAAATAGGATCTGACTTTATCTATTGGCTGCTGATGGTTATGTAACCCACCATATGCATAGAGTGTAGGACAATTCCATGAGGGTTATAAATAAAGAAATCTGACGCACTGCTGCAGCCACTGTGGTTTGGGCAATGTCTCACATGGGATGTCACGGTTCTGCAGTGCTAGCCACTGTGCTATTTAAGGCTCTGCCTCGTTAGAACATCCGCTGAAGAAAGTTGAAAAAATAATTAACAAACGACTTCATTTAGACAGCAAAGGAGAATGTTCATCCAGCTACATGGCATTACAGCTCCAAACCCATTAGCAATTTTAAGGTGAAGCGCACACACGCCAAAAGTGTGTCGAGGTTGGACAACACGCTACTGCACATACAAGTGTGGATGCGTGTATGAGAGAAGAGGCCAGAAAAAGCACACATTAATGCATGACTGCCTTGGCTGACCGAAGGGATTGTGTGATTTTGCGTGCATGCTGGCAGAGGCCCTCGAACACCACAGTCGCTGGCTGATTTAGTTTGGGAATAGCGGCCTGTCCTTCAGGTGAATGGGCAGAGATGGGTCTCAATATTAGATGTAATAAAACAAGCCCATCGTTGGATCTCATTGCACCTTCAGCTGTCCTTCATATGTCACCCAGTGGGAGACACATGCTCATCAAAACTGTATATATAAACACACACAGAGAGAGAGAGAGAGAGAGAGAGAGAGAGAGAGAGAGAGAGAGAGAGAGAGAGAGAGAGAGAGAGAGAGGGAGGGAGAGAGAGAGAGAGATAGATAGCCTTTGATTGTTTATTACCCATTATTGATGAATATGTAACAGATAATCAGAAAAGTGAAGGTTTGGTTTTTATGAAGTTTGAAGGCAAAATGTCCTCCAATTCTGAAATGACCCATAGGTGGTGCTAACCTGAGATGTCACAATGACAATAATCACCCATTGATAGACTCAAAGTAACAAGATGCAATGTTGTGACCCCCTCCTGGTCCTGTTTGGCTGCAGTTGACATTTGCCCCTTTTCCGCAAACTGTTAGCATTCAAACCAGATGACTCGAGCCCTTTAGCTTGCAAGCACCGCCACCCCTCTCCACACTGGGCCCTTTAGATTAAGAGCCACAGCCCTCCTGCCAAATCCAGCGAGACCCAATTACAGGGACTTCAGCGAGCACAGATGTAAAGTAACTGCTTTAATTGAGGATGTGTTTAACACTCTCCTCAGGCCACCATGGCCACTTTATGGCTCTGAAAAAAATAAAAAAACAGCACAGCAGTGGCACTCATAACACACACGTTTCTGACTAAAGCAAAGCATACTCTGATCAGTGGGTTTGGATCTTAAAAGTGTACGGTGTGATTTAGGACATCATATGTCCAGTGTAAAATCAGAATTAAAAACAAGCGGATGTCTTAGAAATGTCCAAGTAAAACTTCTGTGATGAGTATGTAAGTGGAGGGGTTTTTTTTGGGGGGGGGGGGGGGGGGGGTTGGCTCTTGCAGCATCTAGTTATGGTCGAGAATTAGAATTGCACTTAATCCTATATTAGAAGAGACCCAAACTGTCAGGTCAAATTATATTTTAAGAATCGGGCCTAAAGAAGGCGCACGTGACATTTGAAGCTGTTATCTTCTCAAGTATGAATGCTCCCTAGGTAGGTTGGCCTTCTTCATGCTGTTTTTATTGCAATTCCCAGTTTCTTTATTATTCAGGATGTAAGATTCGACAAGCATCATCTCCAAAGAGCTTCGACTCACAGAGGGGCAACAGCAAAATCTGACAAATATATTACAGTATGCAAGACCTACCTTCACGGCTTAATAAACACAATTTGAAAGAAGAACAAAAGTTCAGAGACTTAGCCAGTAGCAGGTATAAGTTTTTCCCTTGCATTATTTAAGATCGGCTCCATCATTTTATCAATTCATCGATCACCCACAAGAAAGAAGAAAATGAAAAAATAATGAGGCCGATGAATGCGGTGCAAAAACACAGATGTGTGCAATTAAATTATCTATCCTGCAGAGAGGAGAAAAATAGCAGAGTGTTTTCTCAAACAAAAAGAGAAAGTGAGCAGTTAATTTCACTCGCTGCATATTTTTAATTACCAGATCAATCATAACTACATACTCCAGCTCAGCAGAAACAAAAAAAAAATTGCAAGTCTCAATGAAAGACAATAGATTTGCTTTAAAGTCGCTCTATTCAAGTCAAAATTAAAAATGTGGGTAATTTTATGAGGGCTTTCTTCCAAAAGTTTGGAGATTTAATTTGTTATGTTGAGATTTCACTTATAATGAAAACTTGATTGCAGAGATCCAAGTGAAATCCAGACATTCTGAGGTTGCGGCTCTGTGAATGTGTATGTGTGTGTGGAGGGGGGGGGGGGTCACCACAGATGAACAGAGGGATTTACATCCCTTTATGAGGAGTTACACATCCCCTGACGTAAACTGACATGCGTAGGGCTAAGTGTCCATGTCCGCTTCAGTGGCAAAGCAAATCTCAACACATCAGCTTTCCTCATGTTCTACTTTGAAATCAGACAACGGCGCTGAAAAAATGGCGGATCCGTCCGTTCTCCTGTTTTGTCTTTTCCTCCTCGGATGAGCTTCTCCTGTTTTTAAGAGCGTTAATGTTTATTTCTTCTGGCTTGTCAGCGCCAAACACGGAGCCACCCATGTCACACATTTTTAGTGGGTAATTTGACTGCACTCTTGCCAACAGGGGGAGAGCGGGGAACGGTGCAAGTGACTTGTGCCTTTACCCGGATGGCGGCTCTCTCGTGGCTCGCAGCGAGTATTCGACCGCGATAGGCGGAGGTGAGCTCCGTCTATAGAGTGCCGCTGTGTTTCGTTCCTGTCCGACGTCTGCGGGTGTTTGGTGAGAGGTCAGAAGGGGGGAAACGTGATTGCATGTCTCTTCAGGTGAGAGGGGTTTAGGGAAGCAGATGTAAAACAAGTCAGAGAGCCAATCGGAGCGGGGCAGCCGGCGCGATGCATGCGTCCATCCTCAAACATGGCTAACATTTGCACAGCAGCGGCAGTCGGGCGTGACGTCTCCAGGCTCTCGGGTTTGTGCTGTCAGGACGGTAGAAATTAAACCTGGCACTGCGGAGCAGAATGTGCTGAAACGCATCAATTCCACATGGCTTGAGAGCCAAATGTCTATTTATAACACCTGCCCTTCTTTACCTGGTGTGCATCCACATGGCTCTAAACAGGCGTCCATAATGATGAACACACCAAACCGGGACGCTTTGAGATGGCATCACACACACACACACACACACACACACACACACACACACACACACACACACACACACCATCAGATCACAGCTCTGCAGAGCGGGATAAGACAATACTGGCAAAGCTGATGTAAAGGTTGCGAAATCTTCGCACAACCCCCACCTCCAGCCGAATGACAACAATCAGTCACCACAGGTGCTGAAATAATAAACTATGACTTTTCACAGCTAAAAAAAAAGAAATCAGTGGCATCAGTCTGTCAGATGGATTATACAAAACGTTGGCTTCACCTGCTTTTCACAACACTTGCAGCAGTGCTGCAGTGGCTGGCAATGAAGCCACTAAATTTCGGGGTTCTTCTATATCTGTAGCATGCTAAAAAATAATTTGAGGGTTTTCCTCAAAAGTGTTATAAATAAATAAATAAATAAATGGATTTAAAATGTATGCTTCAATTTTAAAGTGAAATAAGAAATACTGTTTACGCTACCACTGCGAAACAGGAAGGAAAGGAACGTGTCAACTTTGTCAACTCAAGACTTTTTTCTCCCTGCGCTCGTGTGATTTTGCTCCCCCATTCCAGAAACATGCATGTTAGGTTAACTGAAGACTCCAAATCACCCATAGGTGTGAATGTGACCAGGAATGGTTGTCTCACTGTCGTGTGGCTGGCTGGCAACCAGTCCAGGCTGTACATTGCACCTCCCCCAAAGTCGGCTGGGAAAACCTCTACCTCACTCGCTACTCTAATGAAGACAAGTAAGGTCGAAAACAGATGCATGGACATTCTGTCACAAGAATTAACCACGATAGTGATGGGTTATTGGTTAAATCTTTTGATGATAACTACTGCATGCGTACGTGTCTGTGTGGCTTCTCAGCCATTAACTCTTTGCAAGTGCGTGTGCATTTGTTTCAACAAAATCTCTTGAATAGATAAGAAGCGTTAAGTTTGGGGGCAAGTAGCTTTCAGTACAAGTTAATAACAGATGAAGACATCCACCCTCTGGAGAAGATGTAAATGGCTCAAGGAAGGTATTACCTAAAGTCCAATTACCCTCCTCTGCTCGCCCCCCCCCTTCTCTCTTCCTCTCCATAGTCCTTTCTATGAAGAGGGCGCTAGTGATAAAGCTGGAGCAGAGAGACGATGGTTTACATGGCCCAGGAGCCCATTATGTTGGCAACAATAGGCTGGAGGCCAGGACGTGCTTTGATTACGTAATGAGCTGAAGAACCTGCAAGTGGCTCGCTGCTCATTGAGGATGAGACAGTCGGTCAAGACACAAGCATTCGCTATACCTGGTCAGCTAAGTATGAAGCCTACCAATCTTAGCCTGGGGGGGGGGGGGGGGGGGGGGGGGGGGATAGGAGGGGTGGTATAAATGTCCCTTATCGGGATATGATATGACATGGATAAAAACATAAGAGGAGCATTAACTCACCGATCTGGTTTAGTGGTGCAAAAATGTGGCATTAAAAAGCTGGCAAATTCAGTGAAACGGCTGCTTTGAAATGGATTCTGATGCTCACTCATCCCGACCCCACCTTCCCAAGTTAGCCATCCACTTGAGCAATCTGTAGCTAATAACCACAATATTTAGCCCATAATGAAGATCTGTCTTCATTGAGCTGGAAAAGCTGGTGCATCGCCAAGCATTTTACCTAACGGCGCAGTCCCTCATCTATGAAAGTGCCATAGAGCCCCTCAGACAATTAGGCACGGAAAAGCTTTATGACCGTTGGACTCACTCGGTGAGCGCCGCTCTCACCGCCAGCATCGCCAGGAGCGCTGGCTTGTGCAGAAAGGTAATTACGGAGACGCTCATAATGACAGAGGAAGCTTGCGTCATAACACCCACAGCCTTTTATCATAGCACTGTAATTAATTATCATTCCTCTACACTTGGATTCATTTCACTGTTCATAACGTATTCATACATTCAAGAGAAATGATCATTTCCTTCAGGAATTAATCAAAAAGAAGGAAGGACCAACACCATTTGATCATTCATGGAGCACCATGAATGATCAAAGATGGTGTTTGTCTGCCTCAGCGCACCACACGATGGGGCAGGCTCAGGGCAATGCAATACAGTTCTCTGAAACACTTTCCGACATCAAGACTCAGGTCAGGTCAATAATGTGCACTCTCCATAACAGGAATCATCCATCATCCATCCATTTTCTACCTTGCCCATCCTGGTCCGGGTCATGGCAAAGCTGCCGCCTTTTCCAGGTGTGCACCCGCAACTAATCATCAGGCCATTGCGTCCCTGATGCACAAGGCAAGTTTACAGAGCCATGTATTCACACGGCAATGGCATTTTGGTCTTTGACAATGCAAACGTTTGAAAACAGGTCTCAAACTGTAAGTTTTGGAAAATGACAGCATGACTATTTCCATGTGCGAGGGGCCGTGGCTCACAACATACATACAAGGCTCGGATGTCACAAACGGCGCACAATAAACTGCAAGGTGCGCAGAATACAGTGGTACCTTGTCTTGTGAGCTTGTTTTAGACCGTGAAAAAGCTAGTCATTCAATTCACTCGTATATCAAAAATCTATTGAAATGAATTGAAAAGCCATTCATCTGTTTCAGGTTCCCAAAACCACCAGCACAATTGAAGAAATATGAAACCAGTTTATTTGTCTACATTATCTTGGATTAAATTTGTTTGTATTTTACGCAGTGTTATATTAAGCAGTATAATTAAGTAGAGTCCATCACTGACTGACGTTTGTTTTGCTGTCAACGGGAAACTTTAAGAAAAAGAAAAAAAAAAAGAAAGCCCTCCTGGAAATGGGTTTTCGATTATGTTATTGTAAACATTACCAACCGGATGAAGTACCGACGGACCTCTAAGTTGCCACTGACGGACAACTGACAACGGACAACACGCCGCACGCGTCTCACATTTTTGTTTGTGAGACTGAATGCAAGATTGCTTCCATTTGTATCTGAAAACGCTTTGTGCTTCCTGTACAGTAGGTGGCGGTATGCACCAAAGAACTGCAATATGCCAATGAACCAAGAACAAGAAGAAGAAGGAGAAAAAGATGGGATACATGCGATGTGTCCATTCATATTCAGGTCGCATTCCAAAAAATCCGATTTGTGTCACATTTTAAAATGACACAGGTCAGATGTGAATAAAATGGGCGGCATTTTTCACAGCCCTGCTTTGTTTAGCGGAGATGTCGGCGCTGTTGGACATTCTGCATTGGTGCAGCTGGATGGATGGCTGATGGAGCTGAGGATGACGAGAGAAGAGCGTCGGCATGGAGCGCAGATGCGAATATATACCTGTGAGTCGGCGCTTGGAATTGAAGCGGAGCCAATGTCTTTTTTTTTTTGTCATTGGACGCTACAGCATCTTGTTTACTTTCAAACTTTGCTTGTACCAGACGTGTACACATTTTGAGCATAACCAATGTGATCCGCTGGTGAAAGGACACTTTGAGTCTCTCCTCTTTCATCCAGAACTGCTTCAACCAGCAACGGGTATACAGGAATAGTGATTACGATTGTACGACTGTCTGCGTCTTATGTGTTGTGTTATATTACCGTATTTTATTTTATGCTAAGTGTTCTGTAAAGCACTTTGTTACAGCTGCAGCTGTTGTGCTATATAAATAAAGATGTTTTGTATTGTATTGTATTGCATTTGACCTCAACGGTTTTTAGACACAAGTGATAAACACACAGTTGTTACACACATTCATAATTCTTGTTGGGGGAGAGATGGCCTTTCTCTTCCTCCGCGTGTTCGTTAATTTCGGATGGTGAAGATGTTGGCTATCCAAATACAGTCTGGAGACGATGAACAGTACCTTCGAAGGTTTTATCTGCAGAATATTCCTGGCACCCATGGTTTACAGACAATGGCTGCGGATCACGAGTGTGAAGGTACAAGGGATTCACAACATATTTATATCATCAGAAGAGCGGTACCGAAACTTATGGTGTGGCATTGGAACTTTCCTTTCCCCATAAATCGATTCTTTGCTTGTATCACCTGGTGCATTCCGATGGTCTGTGCATCTCTACAAGGTGTCCAGTAAGAAGTATATGAATATTAGCTGATGATTGCTTCAAGGACGCAAAGTTTCGCTGGGAAAGTTATACAGCATGACTAAATATGGGCAGAAGACACACTTCATTCTTCATCAATTAGAATGATCAAACCTATGGTAAACAATCGCTAGACTCAATATGATTAGGATGTCTGCTGACCAGTGTGTTTTTCCACACCGTTGTCTGACAAAGTCTAACAGCACGAAAATGTCTGAAACAAAGTTTGGCTTAGCTATTTTTCCTTTTTCCAACCACAACCTTAACTTGGACATAGAAGTCACTTAGAAAAGTTGTTAAGTGGCTCTTGTGGAACACAAACAACAACAAAACACGGGAAAACGTTGTTCCCCTCCCACCACCAGTCAATCCCGGGGGAAGAAATGGCACAGTTAGACTCATCAACAGGTGTCCACCAACCCCCCACCACTGGTCGCAGTTTTAATTGGGCTTTGAGGTTTTTTTTTTTTTTAATGGTTACTCAGCTCCAGTGTACCTCGCTGGTAGATAATGAGGGCCAATAATGATTCCTGAGTTTGAGGGGTTAATGGTATGTAACCAATAGATCTGCTAATTACATGTTACAAACTATTTTTCCGACTCTCCATCTGCACAACCCTCACAGTGAGCTCAAAATTACTCCGCATAGATTATCACTATAAAGCAAGTTTCCGTAATGACGGGTTCATATACTGTACATATTTCTTAGCGTGCCAAACGCCATCAACGGGAACCGGGGGAAAATGAAACACTTGTTAATGTGGAGGTGATATTCACATTGTTGGCCTCCCAGAAAGAAACACGTAAAATAATCGAAATCAACATATGAGAAATGTGTGATTGTTCTGTTTCTACTCCTAACAGAGGCGTTTTCTGAGGAGCGTTTACACTCAAAAGTGAGAGCGAGGTGTAAATTGCATTGAGAAGCCAACACGTTTTTGGTGAGTCTCGGGTGAGAAAGTTCTTTGTGCGTTCAGACAGAAAATTGTCAACATCAAGGCGTCCAGCAGGCTCAACTCTCCCGCCATCAGTTATTTGGGGAATACAGTAATCACGCAGCCGTCAAATGCATGCAGAATACGAGAGAGACAAGCACCATGTACTCTTCTTCTCCGTAAATTTTTATTAAACTTACCTTAATTATAAAACCCTGTTCATTATAAATCCAAAAACGCCGGCCTCTGAGGGCCCTGTGGATTAATAAGGACAGCGGTGTATTTTAAGCCGTAAACTCAGCTCCTCACTGTCCTTAATCTCCTTCCTACTTCACAAGGCCAAATTAACACCTCTCCTCAGCTCTGACGGGACCTCATTAGCCAACTTCCAGGGAAAGAAAGAACAGCAGAACGAAAAGAAGAGAAAAAGGAGGGAAGCGACCAATGACAGTCACCAGCTCTGGGATTAACCCTTTCTCCTCCTCCACAGAACTCCGCAGAAAAACTAGGTCGGGTTTCTAATCAGTCGCCTGGTTAGCGATAATTAGACGGCGAGATTGGACGAGAGCAGAGAGAGAAAGTGGGTGGGGAACACTCAAATGAATAAGAAAAGAGAGAAACCTGTCATGTCGCAAACACTTCAAAGGGGCTGACTTTTCCTTTAGAAGTGGCATGATGAGGGTCCAAGTACCACGAGGCGTTCCTCTGGGCCTCCCAAACTGGGATGCATTGAAGGCTGGAGGGTGTAGAAGCCGGGACCCAGTTCTAGATTCGTTTTCGCAAACACTCCAGGACTTTTATGTCCTGCACCACCTGTATGGTGCAGCTGCGGGGGAGCATCAGCCTGTCCCAAAGCACAGAGCCAAACAAGCCATCCAGCTCCACCCTGTCGACGCACTCTGCCCCTGCAGCAGCAGGTCGAGGTCCCTGGGCTCATGCTGAGGTCGCAGACTACCGCTGGGTAAAGTTCACAAGCTTCTGCAAGCTGTTTGACATTCCCCACTACGGTCAAAGTGTATCAGACAACACGAGAGGATTCTATTATTATGGTAGCGGAGAAGCTTATGACACCTCACAATCAAAATAACAGCTGAAGCTGTCTCTGTCAACAAGCAGAATAGAAGACAGTGCAAGTTAAACGGGAGGTAGAATAAATAAAATAAAATAAATAAAAAGGTGAGGGCGTGCGGGAGAATCGTGGCTTATTATCAGTCTATTTTATCTACTATGGAACACCACTAGGCTCCCAGTTGTCAGACATCAGTGGTGCTTAAATTAATCCTATGGGTTCCCGTTTGCACAATAAAGATATGCAGGGCAGCTTCTGATATTTGTGCAACTTTACAATTGGGGTAATTGAATTAGCGCACAAATCAGCCACCATTGCGGCATACTGTATTGAACGTGGTAGCTGTTGCCGGGGAACCTGGCTGCTCGGACAGAACCAATTATAAAGAATTCAAAAGAAGCTGCCAATAATCACTTCCAAGAGAGTTGAACGATCCACGCAGAATGCTGTCATGTTTACCGTTGATGCGGGGGTTCAGGTTAGCAACCAGCAGGGGTTTGCAGGGTAGAGCAACACTGGAAACATATTTGTGGTATCATTTCCATAAGTGTCTGCTTTGCGGACCATAACGCAGCACGCAAATGTGATTTATGACCTTGGTTTAATGGTTGGAGCAGAGACACGGTAGGTATCAGATGACTTTTTCAATATGGCACCGTGAGACAGGGGGCACAGTGAATGCACCATCACAACAGGAAATGAGGGCTTGTCTCGGGAAGAAAATATGAGAAGCAAGATATCTGATCATCTAATGGCAGATAGATGCTACTTCACTTTGACAGAAAAGGCATCAGTCAATAAGCACCCAATGAGCAGGAACATGAAAAGTATGGCATGGATTTTTCCATCCTATCTATTAAATCATTCCATCTAGAGAGAAGCACAGTGGTCTCGGCGCTGACGGCATTCAGTGGAGATTTTCCAGAAAAAAAAAAAAAAAACGTGCATTTTTTTTGAAAAATCTTTACAACTGTTTTGTGAAATGGTTTGTCTCACCTGGGCTTGGAAACTCTTGAGAACTGGTGCCACCATCTCCCGGACCTCCTATGGGCAGAGATAAATGGAAGACTTTGCATCATAGTTTCTTGGTTGTTCTCTATATTTGCCCTCACGACATCACGCGTGGTGTGTGTCTTTGTGGCTAAACCTGCAGGGTTTCTGCAGACATGTTTCAAAAGTGGGGCTTTCCAGTAGCTTGCGTTAAAAGCTCAGGATCCAGACTGGGTGAGCTCCCACAACCCCAGGTAAGGGGATTGGGCTGCCAGCGATGACAGCATGATCCTGTCCTAAACGGCAGTATTTTACTGATGAGATTACAGCGCTACACTGCGTATTTCGGCTGGGAAAAGGGCACGCTGCCAAGTGGAGTCACAGCATACGGCTGCAAGATCCATTTATTAAAAATAAGGAATACTTCCTTTTGATTTCAGCCTGGATTTCACAGGACGATCAGAGAATTTTTTTTTTTCAATCTTGACAGTGTTATCTCGGGAGATGCTTTCTGGTATCATTATTAAAGTCAAATTTATCACATCTTATTGCCATAATACACTACAAAATAAAAGTGAGTGTTGAATGTGACCTTCCGCAGCTTTCATTGTGCTTATGCATAAAACAAATGTGGCTCACATGTACATAAAACGCACACACACACACACACACTTCCTTTGTTTGTATAAATGTCAGTACCGCCTGGTAGAAGTCATGATTGTAGCCCTGGTGTAGGAGGGCAATATAGGAATTGGCTTGACCATCAGGGCTTACACGTATCCCCTAGGTGCCAATCTATATTGTACTAATGCAGTTTTTACAAAAGAAAAACTCTCTGGACAAAAGTGTCTGAGTTGCACTGACATCTAATTTTGTGCATTTGTGTGTGTGTGATTGTGTGTATCTCACCTCAGGTACATTTCTCCTGAACTCCCTGTTCAGTTCTAGCAGATGCTTATGAGAATGTTCACTCTCCTCTTGTCGCCCCGCCAGCTCAGATGCTACAGAGTTGAGCTCCCTCTGCAAACAGACAAAAGAACAGCGCCGAGGTGAGCGGAACAAAGTGGAAAGAGAAGACAATTCAACCTGTCAAGCCTCGTCCAATAAAGAGTGTGCATAAATCTGCAATGCAATATCAAAAGAGAGTGAACATTACGATTGTAACAATGATCATATAGCACTACGAATACTTACAGGCAGCCCTTGACCATAAATAATTAACCGAAATAAATCCAATGCACAAGGCCTTTTAGATAATCAGTATTTGAAACAATCAATATACTTGAAACCACTACAGAGCAAAAGCCAGAGAGGGGCTCGGCGGAAAAGAGGGGTTGGGTGGCGGTGGTGTCGTGTTTGTTGGTGTGTGTGCGTGTGTGTCAGGGGCGTAGTCACGTGTAAAAACCCAATAACCTGACAAATACCCTTATCAAGAAATAAATCTTCCTCTTCAATTGAAGGACTGTTTCAAAGCCCAACCAAGCCCTACTTTACACAGTCCACCAATATGCTACCGCAACGCAAATACCAATACAAAATGCTTAATTATAAGTCAGATCTATTTTCATCTCTTACCCACCAATCTTTATATTGGTTGGGAACAGATTTTCAATAGCCGGTAGCCACTCCCTTTTGCTTTGCCAACTTCGCCTTTAGCTACGACTGCCCTTGCAATAGATATTTCATTATTGTCTCTGCACATCGCTTGTGTACATGTCAGTGTTATAGGAAATGAGCGCTCCACCCAGGCTACATGTCTGATCCACTATTTGGAGCTGTCTGTGCAGCAGGCTCCTTCATCAGAACCTTGCATTCATCCTGGACTCGGCTGCCCCACACGCCATGCGCAAATCCAATATTATCGATCAGTCATCCAATTCCAGGCTCTTTCAGCAAAGTACAAAAAAAAAAAGGCGAATCTAAAGTCTACTCCCCTATACTGAGTATCGACTAAACAGACAGCTGTATGTTCACCTTCATTTTTAACTGTGATTCATTAGAACTGATGATGAACTTTTCTTGTTACTACTGGGGTGCAATTGGAAAGTGGAGTAAGGGATTCTATTAACTTTAAATTTATATATGAAGCCAGGATAATAAATTGACTGTATTTTAATTAATAAATCCGCAGTCTTACTTAAAGGCAATTTAATAAATCATCACACAAGGAAAAAGAGAAGAAAAGGACTGGATGAGACTTGAACCTCAGCAGCCTCGTGGGATAGGAGCAGACTATCGGTCAGCGCTGTTAATTGAAGGGCTACTGGTTCAAGTCCCTGGACTGACAAGTCACTGAGCAACTTGGAGGACTTCAATATCACACGACTGCTTTTAACTTAAGTTGTCACAACTTGTCAAGCGAGTTTTTTGAGGCCTCGAGCGACTGCTGCGTACAATGCCATTTTGTGGATTTTTCTTTTATTTTTTTGCATTTCGTATGAAAAAGGACCACTGTTGTGCATGATGTCACACGTGACTTTACAAGAGCAAATTTCAGGGAGAAGAAGTAGGAAGCCAAGAAGAAGACAAAAGACAGCATATAGGCAACGAAGATCGCAAGCGCCTTAAAGTGAACTGTGCGTGACATCGGAGGCTCGAATGGACATGCTTCAAATGCATGATTTTGGCCATTCCTGAAAAATTGAATCGTAGCTAAAGCAAAAGTGACCAAGGCCATAAAGTATAAGAGAACAAGATTTTTATAAGTTTCTGGTAAGTTACTACAGCCAAACTGGGATGAGCTTGCCTGAAGATTAGCGAGTCTTTCAGAAAGTAGCCAACCCTCTCTGGATTCCACTGGACCCAGACCAACTAATCTTGCCAAATGTAAATTTCTCGGGAAGTGACTGAGTGGATTTTATAAGCACTTTAGATAGAACAGTGAGATGATTTCAGTCCGCCAGTGCTTTAGCGGCCTCATAAGAATATTAGTGGCTTCGCCATTTGATAGATAATGATGATTAGTTACACTTTATGGTCAAAAAGTGCAATGACGATACTATGGCTGTTTGGCAAGCTGCCTGTAGTTTTTGTAGATCTTTGGAAAGTAAAGGAGCCGGTATAACAACCCATCAAATAAAACTTCTGAGTTTTTGTAAAGAGGTAAGAAGCAGAACTGTTGCTCACTCTACTTTCTGTTGAAGAGAGCAGTCTAGGTCAGGAATGGCAGAGGAGATATCCAACAATAGATAGTACAGCGATTAGATGATATTCTGCATATTGCCATATACTGTTTTAATTAAGATAATCCTTGATTATGATATTTCTTTGTTGGTCCCAATAGAGGGGATTATAAAAATGATGGTCCTTGTGACGATAAGAAGTTCAGATAATGGATGGATGATTAAAAAAAATCATAAATACTGTGTCACGTTCAAATTTGCTGCCACCCGGAGACAGCATTCCCCCGATCCCACTGAGGACAAGCGATTTGGGAAGATGAATGAATGAATGATAAAGGGGCAAATTAATTTGATAATTTCTTTAGCAGTCAGACTCTGTGCAACAAAATGACTCCTTTAGTATCAATCTGCCCAGTACATTTCATTCATTGTCCAGGATTATTGGCATTTACAAGTAACAATGATTAACGGCACTCTTTCGAATGTTGTGGCCCATCACAAAAACACTCCAAAGTGAACGGCAAGTATCAGAAAAGCCAAACCTTGAAAACATCTTTTAACATGTTTTCATAGGCCGTTTAGATGTGCTGCATTGGCAGCACAGGTGTTCCTGTAAATATGTTGGGACATTATTAATACCTGATGGTGAGAAATAACTCTAATGTAAAAATAACAATAACAACATAAATAATAATAATAATAACTTTCAAGTGACCAAAGGCACTTAAACATGATGTTAATATTGATTGTAAATATTTGGTCCCTCGACTCTCACCCCTGATCGTGATTTCTTACATTCTTTGAGAAATTGCAGAATTTGTCACTAGCCTGTGTTAAGCAATAATGGGTTACAATCGAACAAAATAGTTTGAAAAGACACGCGCGTGCTTCCAATTGTCTTTCAGGATGAAAAATGAATTCGACGGGCCATAAAATTATGAGTTTCTCTTTAATCATTTGACAGGTTTTAAAAAGGGCATGAGGGACCGAATTTTGAGTGTGTGGCAGTCGGGTCAATACAGAGATCCTGTCATTAAGCCTGTGCCAGTCAAACATCCAGCCATAATTGATGAATGTCCCCCTGGGAGAGGAGAAGCTGTCATCAGGGCTGAAGGGACAGCAAAGAGGGAATTTTGGCATGGATTCAGTACTTGTGTCCTCGAGTCAATCGGTGAGAGATCGCTCAGCGACTTCTGACTATGAAACAAAGACCAGGAAGCTTGAAGCTTATTGGCTTTAGTCAGATAGACCTGTTGCTCACTGGAAGGACGGAAACGGGCTTGAAGAGCAATGTGTCGTAAATTGAACCGTCAGTCATGTGTCCTTTGCCTTCGAATGGAAGGGAAGCATGTTTCTCGCAGACACTATTGTTGTTGTTGTTGTTTATTGAACATAAAACATATACAGTAATAATTTGACAGAAAATAAGGTAGATAAAATAGTAAAAAGAAAGAAATCAGTCTTCATAGGCCATATGTAAAAAGGTTAGGTTGTTACATATTACATATAGGTTGTTGAAACATATGTTTCAAAGAAGTCTTCATGTCTTCAAAATTGAATTTTTGAAGACATGTTTTTCAAGGTTTTGATTATGCTTCAATCAATTTCACACTGTTCAACAAGGTGATAGCGAGAAAAACAAAGAATATTTCCTATAAGGTCAAACTCATTGTTGTTGGCTTGTTGTTGTTTTTTCTTGGTGATCACTTGTTTTTTTTTTCTATTTAAAAAAATGACCTTTATTTAATACTGAAATGTTATGATAGTACCAATTATTAAATTACTTTGCCGCAGGAATCCGCAATTCCACGATCATGGAATTTGTCACGGATTTCAAAGCTTTCCAAGGACTTAAAAGAAGTCCGTATTGGAAGGTGGCTCGATACTGTTGATAGTCGCTCTCATTTTTCACAGCTTATGCATTGTTTTTCCCGGCTCCTTGTGACCAGGGATTTTGTTTGTACTTTGTCAGTGCGCTTTTCTACAAAGAAATATTTTTGTTGTTCCATTTTGTTTGAGCCTGCTTTTTTGGGATCCAAAAACATTATTCGATTTGGTTCAGAACTTAACAAAGGATTTCTTCTCCCACAGCTTTTGGTCTCACATATATACTTTGGCAGCACATTATCACCCTGGGTTGCGTTTCGTAGATCCGATCAGTGACGTCATTGATAGATCGTGCAAATTATGAGATTAGGGCTGATGCATGAAATGCAAAAAACGTCAATCGATTTCGATCAGATCGGTCTAAAGTCTAATGTTGGGGCACTTCCTATATGAAAGATCAGGCTCGAAGGATTATGACGTCAGAAAATCAAGTCAAGTGTAAGAGGTTTCACCCGGTATGATGGATATAGGTTTTGTCTCAGGTAATGATCTAATTGGAAAACAGGCAGAGGGGATAGTGCATTTTTCTGCAAGTGGAAGAGTTTTAGGCAAACTACGTGATTCACTAATGAATTGCGTAGAGGGGGGTTGACATTGATTCATTAAAGTAGGTTCGCCTTGATTACATCTGTAGTCGTAAGCTTTTTGGGAGCATCTCACAGAGACAAAGCATAGTGGAAAATGTTGACAAGTGAGGAAAAAAAAAATTCCACCAAGGTACTGCGCTGAGGTGGGCTAAGTTAAAATCACTATTGTACGCATGGCTTGGACAGCACAAATTAAAGACAGAAAAAGGAGAGGAGGGGGAGAAGAGAAAACGCAGATGGGGTATTATTTTTCTTTTTGTATCCCATCTAATTGCAATCATAGGCAGATGTTGGAAAGTGTGACAGCATCAGCAGAATTGCTGCTGAGAGCACAGAATCTTTGTCTAAAAATAATCAGACATTCTGTGTGCTGCTGTTTGTTATAATGGTAATCGATGCTGGAGGCTTTGAATTCCATCAATTTATAGATCCACTCTGTTCTGCCTGGTGACTGTACTGCTTCACAACCCCCACCGCACCGAGACCGAACGCACAAACACACGCACACAACTGCATGGAAGGTCTCGCACAAAATAGCGGCTCGGCCCGCTGTCTCCGCACGTGCACAGACGTGTGCTGGCATCCGCACGTTCAGCTGAGGAGAGCGGGGACCAGTTTGCGATTGAGATAAATGTACTTTCCTTTCATATGAGCCTTATCGCCACCCCATCCTCTGTCAGAGACAAGATTGTCCATAGCCGCCCAAGATTAGCCGTGCATCTCAGACGCCAATTTTAGAAGCGGGACTGATCAATAAATCAAATTGCCACAATCAATGGGCCCAATCATTGCAGTCTAGCCTGGCCGCAACATTATCACAGGCAAATGCACCACCCCGCCACCCCACCAAAGGCATTGGGATAGCGGGCGGGAGGGGGACAGAGTTTTGGGTTGCTGTCGGGGCTTTGTGAAAAAGTCCATACATTTGTGGCTGTATGACAGAGACATAATTAACTCTTATCAGTCCTTTAGATGCACACCCATTTTGAAAAATTGGTCAACTGTGTGACTGTGTGTGTGTAGGAGTGTGTTCAGAGAGGAGGAGCCACTGACCTCCATGACCTGGTGCTCACAACACGAGCTGAGCATGCGGCTTCCGATAGGGAAGGACTGGGGCGCTGCTATCACCTGGCATCTCCCTCCATCTGTTAAGCCCAGACTGCTCTTCCTCCAATTTCAATCTCTGCCAATTTGGCTCGAGCTGCTCCAATTCACACGACCATCGCATGAGCACACATCGCAACTCTTGCATTAACACTCCTTTTCTGCTCTTGAGCAGGGACACCAACGTAAATCCATAGATCTCCAGACAGAATTAAAAGACTCAGGGGAGGGGTTCCAAGCTCCCATCATGCAACACACTACACCTACTGTAGGTCAAAGCACTCTTGACCTAGCTTCTATTTCCAGCGCCAATAAAACGTTGTCATTAACAAGCAATGACTTTGAGGTGTTTCACAAGCTTTGACATTTGCATGAACAATAGGCATGTGGCATTTGTTCTCTCACGCGTGCACCCTGTACCCTGATGACATGATAAGCTGTCCACTGTAGTAACCGCTGTCCCTGAAAGAGTTAAGAGTCTTCCACCGCCAGTCATCAATTTATTTGGAGCGGAGCGTGTCAGCCGTGCGTCGGGTGGTCAGACGGCGTGGCGTGGCATGATGGACGTGTACGCGGTCTCTCCTTTTTGAATCCATTTTTTTGTTTGTTTTCTTGCCAAATGATCCCAGTGTTAGTCAAATTTGTCCAAATTTTCAATCAAAAATTTCTAACACACAAAGAAAATTCATTGTCCTTATTTTTTCGGCTAAAGTTTACGAACATGCTTTCTCGCAAGATGCTGACCATACACAAGTTTGCAAGACGATTATTGCCAACGCACACTCTTTCACAAATTGCCCACTGTGTGGCAGAAACACTGACTCACACGCAGGTGGTGGAGACTTACCTCCCCAACATTTGTTTATCTTTCATTATGACACCGCTGGAAAATCAGGGCCGGTATATCTGACAAATCATCCGAAACAATTAGTCCCCTCTATGTCAGACTGTCTTCAAACAGCATGCTATAAATTTTCCAAGGAGAGAAATGTGTATGAGCGTTCTGATCATCAGCAAAAGGTGTGACCGGTGTTGTCAGCCGTGATTCGTCATACACTGCTTCATTGAAGAGAGTTTTTGGCAACCGAGGCAGCAGAGGACAGCCTACTTGTCAACACATCTCTCGTTTAAATTCCCAAAAAATGCCTCCTTGATTCACATGCATATGATCATTTCTTACAACTCACCAATACGGGATGCGGTAAAAACACCATTAATAATTGTGTAGTCTAATCTTCCCCTTTTTAAGAGGAGGCAAATGACAGAATCCTCTGCCTGTTCCGAATCTAATGAATACTGTAGCTCCTTCCAAATGTCCTTCATCAAGAAATTGTGTGCCTGCGATCCAATACTGACACGAATACTGTATTCCGAATGAAGGGGCCCAGTCGACCAACTTAGTTATCTTCATTAGGGCAGAGCATTGTTCTTGCTCCTTTTGCGAGTCTGTGGTTACAGTGAGCATGGCTGTTGTCATTGTGCGGCACATTCTCTCTTATTAGTAACACATTCTTAGGATACCAGCCATCTCGTTACCTCTGCATCCCGCATCCTCGACGCATAATTTTCCCACTAGATCAGAGGTGGGCAAACTACGGCCCGCGGGCCGAATCCGGCCCGTTGGTCTTTTTAATCCGGCCCGCCGAAGGTTGGCCCACAATTAAGGTTCAATGTGAATGATTGCATTCATTTCAATTGAACTTCTAATGACAGGCATTTCACCGCCAGGTGGCGCATTGACTTGAAGTTGCAGAACACGGGGGGGGGGGGGGGGGGGATCTTTTCGACCACCTAGGACCTCTGTATCGCTCTACTTCTACTGGTCTGATCACAACCCATCTGCAGCAATGCACAGGCTAAAATAGGTCATCAACAACACTTTTGTCATTTAAAAAAAGGATATTAATACAGTACTTTCATGCTTTTGTTCTTTTGATGTTTGATATGGACTGTCAACAAATGCAGTTTTTTTTTTAATGTACCATAGCTCGAGCTGACCTGGCCCTTCTGTAAAATTTTAAAAGTCAATGCGGCCCCCGAGCCAAAAAGTTTGCCCACCCCTGCACTAGATGCACAGTTCCAAATAATGTGTGTTTTTGGGACGCAAGGAAATTTCTTAGTAAAAAACAAAAAGCAAAAACGACAACAACAAAGAAACTACGGTAAATCTTTTTTTTTTTCCAGCAACGAACGCAGTTTGAATCGCCGCCATTGTTGTTTTGATTTCCCGTTAAGTAATCTCACGTGACGAGATTTCCATTCTCGCGAAATGAGATCGGCGAGATCGGCCTTCGCTTCATGGAAAGCAGACGATTGCCAGGTTGTGTAACGTTAAAACAAGTGTTCCGAAGAAGTGTTGCGAAAGTTTATTGCGGAGATATGAATTCAAAGACTGAACCATGGGATGAAATAAGAAACCTATTTCTCAGCAAATATTGTATGCCTGAATTATTTCAATTTTTGCAGCATTTGTTTATAAGAAATAAACCTATTATCAATGTATATTGTTGTTGTTTGTGTTATTATCATATGCGATTGAATAGGTAGACCATTTCAGAATTTGAAATTTGGGACTCTCTCAATGCATAATGGAACTCATACTTTTCTGATCAGCGAGTCCCTGGGACTCGCAGGGCTCAAACTGTAGAATTATCACTGGGATACATTAGCAGACTAGACATCTGGGAAGACACGCTTAACTCGGTTGGAGACATGAAGTTGTGAAAGGCCGACAGGAAACACAAACTGAAGGATACACAGTAAAACTGGCAGCTTGAGAGGGCAGTCGAAAAGAAAGTATGCTGATGTTGCTCAACTTGAACAATTAAATGAAAGACACGTTTTTTTTTTTCCATTTTCCTTTCAAAGAGGGGCACAGTAAATTGTTGATGGTTTCTTTTTAAAACTCCACCAATCAGGTCAGTTGAGAAGAGAGGCAGGAGGCTCTGTCAATGCACTTGCCACTGCGATGGCCCACTTTCACCAGAAACGGTGAGCTGGAGCAATGCAGCACACAGCTAACCTGCAATTGTTTATTCTTTCTTAAGAAATGTCAATCTGTTCACTCTCAGGTGTGCTGCTCTTCCTCTTGTTTTTGTTGTTTTCTCCCCGGTACTCTTCTCGGTTTTCCCCTGTCGATTGCAGCGAGATCAAAGCTCCACTGCTGGAAGAATCTGAATATTTCAGGTATGGAGAGGCGGCCACGTTTCGTACCACCTGTGTAGCGCCGAGAGAGGTCCCTCCTCTCACTCAGACTCAGTTATAGGGCCCTTGGGGCCCGGCGACATAAAACCGAGGCCACCTGGCTGAGAGAGAGAGAGAGAGCGAGAGAGGGAATGCTACTTTACCTGGCTTCTCTCTGAGGTGCTTTCATTTTACAGCATTTGAACCAAAAATAAAAATGAATCTAAATAGAGCGGTGAGAGTGGGAATAAAACTAGTGATGACAACAAGCAGCTTGGCGCTTTGAGTCCTGTCACAAAGGCTCCAAGATCTGTACCAGTGCAGCGGAATGGGAGCAGACACTTAAAAGGGCAGTTTATACATGAATCATTTTGGAATGTGCCCTGTTCTGTGGCATCGGGTAGCGTTGTAAATTCAAAAAGGGAGTCTGGTCAAGGGAATATGTTACAATATTCTACACAGCGTGCAGTAAAGGTTTGCAAAAATAATGGCTAACCAGGCCAGGACTCTTCCCGCGGATGTAAACAAAGGCCGATTTGTGTGATGCGCTATCCTTGACGGGCCAAGTACCTTGGCGGATGTGCAAATGCACCGTGTTTATGTGTACATTTAAAAGACAAGGAGAGAGGATGCATAAACACGTGTGATGGAGGGAGGGGGTGTCTTTGTTACTGAGGCACGTTCCACACTACCGATTCGTAGCTTTGTCTCTCAAAAGGGCCGTTAAGTCTTTACAGCAAATTCCTTACATTCATCTGTGTCAGGGCACACGGCGCACATTAGGCGTTTACACAAGAGGAAACAAAATCTATTTGATGCTACACTGCCCGCGCATTCACAACCCTCCTCCTCGTGCTGGAGCTTCTGTGTTTAACTTTCATTTCATATTCTGAACAGGCAGGCGGACAGGCGAGCGGGTGGAGAGATTGGACTCCATCCATCCATCCATCCATTTTCCGAACCGCTTGATCCTCACTAGGGTCGCGGGGGGTGCTGGAGCCTATCCCAGCCATCTCCGGGCAGTAGGCAGGGGACACCCTGAATCAGTTGCCAGCCAATCGCAGGGCACACAGAGACGAACAACCATCCACGCCCACACTCACACCTAGGGACAATTTAGAGCGTCCAGTCAGCCTGACATGCATGTTTTTGGAATGTGGGAGGAAACCGGAGCCCCCGGAGAAAACCCACGCAGGCCCGGGGAGAACATGCAAACTCCACACAGGGAGGCCGGAGCTGGAATCGAACCCGGTACCTCTGCACTGTGAAGCCAACGTGCTAACCACTGGACTACCGGGCCGCCCGATTGGACTCCATCTTACTGTAAATCAGCATTTAAACACCCGCCTAAATGTAATCTGGGAAGAGTCAACAAGCAGCTCAAGACCTTTGTTTTGATTCACTCTGGAATATGCCATTGATTTTTGTTATTCCACCTACTGATCTATGCAAACGACAGACCAGAAAAGTCACACTTCATCTTTTTGTCCCCGACTGCTGCTGCACCCCATCTTTTACTCTCAGCGGTGCTTATGAGAACAAGTGGAGGTTAATCCGGAGCAGGTCATTGCCAGTCGGCTCATTGGTAATGTCAGCGGGGACACGCAGGCATTTCTTAATACCACACTAAACCAACAAGGGTGACGGCACCAAGATGAATGACTGACGAGGAGGTGTCCTTCCCCCCACCTCTCACCACAATCACACACCTAGCCCGCTGCGGAAAACCGTATCAATCAATCGATTTATCGCCATAAATCAAGGCGGGCTTTGATTGTATCAGCAAGTCGTGCGATCAATCAATTAGTCGAGACCGAGCAGCCCAATTTGCCTGGAGAAAGACGGATGCTCCCACACATCATTCATTTGGTTGTCCGTTTACCCATCAAGCAGGGCTGCTGTTGAGTCTCAGGCCCAGCAAGCATCCGTTCATCGATTTCTACAGATTAAACTTGCAAAGGAATCAAAGCACACTTAACTGACTGGGAATAATTCTGCCTTCGTCATTTGGAGAGAGGTTTATTCTGTGCTTTCCTTTGATAGCGCTTGCTCATACCAAAACAAGCACAGCACATCCATTTGTATCCAAGATACTACTCTGACTGAACAAGGACGATGAGAGAGAAGCACAGGCAACACTTGGAAAGAGAAGCATCCAGTCAGAGAAACACGGAGTCACACGGAACAAATCACAGATTATTAGGAGCCACCCCCCACAGCCAGACTTTCATGACGAGACAAGGGAGACTAAGCTAGGAAAACGCTGGGTGAACACATTGTGAAAAGCATACGCGTGATGGCATATTTGTTTCATATTCCGTCCCAACTGTGAATTCCAATCCACGGTGTGACACCGGCTTCCTCGGTCCAATGCCTCCCATCTGTAACTCTGGTGTCAGCATGTCTCTCAGGACAAGCTTGGAAACTACGGGGACAACAAAAACCGTCAGGAACAAGTAGAGCACAACAGAAAGCGCTGCCGGAATGCTTTTTTTACCCCAGCAGCAGGTTGAAGTGTGGCAGACTGCATTGCAGCCATGCAGTGGAATGAACATGGCGGGCTTCCTGGGGAAAACATCTCCGTTTGCATCCGAGGCGTGTTTGCTTGAAAGGCCCTGCACCCATAAGTACTCTTCACACCGCCATTGGAAAAATGTGAAAAGATGGCAAAAGTCTATTCAACAAAGGTTGAGCTTTCCAGCAAATGTGCCATGACCCCAAAAAACAGAATCAGTGGAATTAATGATCCATTCGTTTTCTATTCAGGTGGAAGGCAGACTACACCTTGGACTGGTGACCTGTCAGTCACAGAGCGCAGATGGACACAGATAACCATTTGAACAAGAACAGAACATTATTATGTCAATAGCGAACTAAGATTGGCTATTGCAGTTGTCAAGTTTTCCACCTAATCAATAAATCACACAGACAACAAATCTGATTTGCAATACTGTACTTTAAAGTTGGATTTCAATTTAAAAGCAGGCCATGAGCTCATTGCAGACAGTGAAATGCATGTTGTTTTCCCAGATATGCAAAGCGACGACATACAAGCTCAAGTATAGCAGCGTGCTCTCGGGTAAGCAAGGAAATTCTCTCCCATCAAACTTCATCCAAGCAAGCAAAGGAAATTCAGAGAAGAGCAGAGAAGGGACTCAACTACATTCAAGACACACACAATTATACTATAGAGGGGATCCATTATTCATCTCAGAAACATTTTTCATTTAAGAGTGGGCTGAGTATCAGCAATGATGAATGCATCGCAGGGAATGCAATTTGTATGTAAAATAACAGAAGATTACAGACTATTTTCTTTTAAGAATAATTGGAGTTTGTTGCCATTGTAGTACAAAATACAATCCTACCAATGGGAATAAGACCCGTGCCTCCTAAAATCACTTAGCCCATAGCTATGTGACTTGCAAGGTTTTATGAAAGGTCAAAATGAGAAGCTCAAGTGATGAATGAGCCAACCAAAACAGATTTTCATTCGCGCTCTCTCGTAAGGCTGAGCGATTATGAAAAAAGTAAGAATCTGGATTATTTTGTTTGATATGAAAATCACGATTCATAAAAATGAGTATTCGGTGAATTGGAAAGTTAGCATTTATTCAACTACGAAAAACTACTCACGCCTCACTTTTTCCGCATTTTTGCACACATTCAAATCCTGAATAAGCACATCCCTTATTTCTTTATTGTATTCATGTTGTTTCGTTGTTTTGCTTTTATTTTACCAAGTACTGGCACTTACTGAGCTAACCTGGAACTTCGAGTATCATATTTTGTGCCATATCATGTGGAAATATGTGTTGATTCGACAATAACATTTCCAGGAATCTTTGAAAATGCAACTTTAAGTATAAGTTGAACGAATTAAAAAAGAAGCAGAGAATAAATTAGTAACAAATTAAGATCACAATGCAATTAAAACAACAAAAGAAGAAATACCCATTGTTGCTGTTGTGTATGGATTGGACCTTTTGGGGCAGTGTGGTGCCGTGCATGCAAGGAGTACACACTTATAATGAGCTAAGAAGAGTAGAAGAAGAAAGTAATTGAGCTCTATAAATAAAACTCGTTTTTCACAAATTAGGGAGACATTTGTTGTTTACATGTCAATGTTGTTATATTTAAGGGAAAATGTCTCAATATTATTTGAAGGAATATCACCACCGGAAGTTGATGCTAATCTCCGATAGCATGTCAATGGGATTGCACATTGATTTAAGCATGAGCACTGGCCATGCTTCTGAAATGAAGCACATCTTGCAT
Organism: Hippocampus guttulatus; assembly: GCF_054856545.1. Classification (NCBI taxonomy): domain Eukaryota; kingdom Metazoa; phylum Chordata; class Actinopteri; order Syngnathiformes; family Syngnathidae; genus Hippocampus; species Hippocampus guttulatus. Next base: position 3,439,372 of record NC_141265.1, read on the forward strand.
TTAAATATGTATAATTAAAACGTAGGGCTGGGCAATACAGCAGAATAGTATCACATGATAGATGTATTTCATATTAGTTGATATTGATAATTATTGGATTTTTTTCCTTTTTTTTAACTCTTAAAAATAAGGACCAGGAAGAAAAAGCCTCAATGTAGTTAATTTGATTTTAAGATCTCATATTTAACCTTAAATCAAAAGTCAACACAACTCTGAAAAAGTCAAATAAACTGGTGAATATAAAGATGAAATCAAGGCCTTTTTGGACATAATGTGCTTTGTGGGGCCGGGCGAGATGGCTGAAAAAATGTTTCCCAATGCAAGTATTTCATGTCTGCCAATATTAATAATTCATTTTTTTTAACCAATTTACAACGAAACTAAACTAAAGAACTTAAAGCCAATCTTTCATTAAGCGCACAAATGCCACACACACACTAGCGCGTGCGCTTCTTCGCTGGTTCGGCAAGTCTCCCTTGCTGGTTTGGCCAACAAAGTTTACAAAAATAGATCTGGTGCACTTTTGTGTGATAAGTTTCCTCTCAGCTACTTTTAATTTGTGGCAAAAATCTAATATCATATTATAGCCTCTGCCTGGAGCATGCCGAATGGTTGAGGTTTGGGTCCTGATTTTTTTTTTCTTTTCTGATCGATATTATATTGAGTGCGATTTTTGTGGATATTAATCAAGTGTCTATCACGATATATAGTGATATTGAATTATTGCCCAGTCCTTGGCGGAGGCAACATAATTGCATTAAATTTATAACGCAATTACAAGCACTCAAGATGAAAGTTAAACAAAGTTTTTTGTTGTGTGTTTCGTTTCACTCTAACTGGGGTGCCATTGGACAGCTTAAAGCACGCTCAGGGAGGGCAGAATCATATACATACATCAGGCTTGCTGTGCAAGTAACATGGTGCATTCAAGGTACCTCCACCACATCGGGAACTTGCCTTTTGTTTCATTTTTGGGGTTTTTTTTAGGGGGGAGGGGGAAGATTAATGAGAGCCCCTTATTACTCAACAAACAACTGCCTACATGCATGCATGCATGCGTGCCTCAAACGCAACAGTGCAACTCCCAACAGATTCTTTGAGCAACACTTACTAATCACGTCAGGCTAGAGCAGTGTTTCTCAAAGAGTGGGGTGCGCCCCCCTGGGGGGGCGCGAGGCTTCGTCAAGGGGGGCGCGTTTGACCTCGGGGAACATACTTTTATTTTATTTTTTTACTGTCCTCGAATAAAGTGCAGTTGCACCCCCACTACGTTAGGGGGCAGTGGCACTCATTGGCAGAGTTTGCGCAGGGAGCATTCTGAGGGAGGAAATATGACGAGGCGTATGTAGCGCTTGGCTTCACTGTGACTACGGTGGCTGACGAGGAAAGGTCGGTGTGCTAACTGTGTCTAAAAATGTTGGTAGCGGACAGCATGTAGCCAAATAAATTAAGGCGTCACTTAAAGACATTACACCCCAATCACGCCGATAAGCTGCTTGAGTTTTTTTTCAGCGAAAACGTGCCGAATATTGCCAACAATCATGCCGCTTTGTGACTGCTACTTCAGTAAACTAAAATACAGGTCCCGGCTACACATTGAGCAGGAGCCGAGAGTTGCTGTGTCCTGCTTCAAACCTCGCTTCGAAAAGCTGTGCATTGCAAAATGTGCTCATTGTCGCCATTAATCCAGACATCATCTTTGATTTAAAAAAAAAAAAGCACAAATTATTTTATATATTTTTGTTTTGCTGGTTAAAGTTTTTTAAAAATATTGTGCTCTGAGATAATGTTGGTGATTAGTTTGAATGCATTATTAGTTGTTGTTTTTATGTCATTTTATTTTTCAGTATCGTATGATTTGTCATGATCAGTCAAAAATATTTATAGTTAAATTAAGGATTTAATGTTATTTTTGAATTTCAGATGCACTTTGAATCTTTTCTGTTCCAGTTATTTAAATCCATTCTTTGTTGTAAGTTGGTCCATATTTCTTTCTTTTTTATTATCTTATATGTTCATAAGGATACAGTGTTATGCAAAGGTGTACTTTTACAATTTTATAGACAAATGATACTATTGATAGTTGTGCGGGGGAAGGGGGTGCTAGATGTTTTCCTCTTCCTAGGGGGGGACAGAAATGACAGAAAATAATTGAGAACCACTGGGCTAGAGACAGGACCTCTCACAATTTACATCGGTGCTCAATGCACTAAAAACTTTGTTAGATCATGTTCGTTTCACGTGGTATACTGTAAGATAAGGTTGTGGTGGCACAACACTTCACTCTGGTTCAGTCTCTTTTTTTTTTCATCCAAAGTCGCTCCAAATAATGATGGATGATCTATGTTTTGCCACTGAGTGCGTCAAATTATGTTCTGCACGCTCCTTAACTTCTGTCTTGTATTCCCCTTGTGTGACGCACTCGTTGCTCCCGCTCTCGGATTTGTCATTGGCTTGCTTCAGTAGACGTGCCACGGTGAGCATGAAATGAGGTTTGTGATTGGTTGGCCTTTGGGTTGCATTCGAATGTACATGAGTTTCAAGCAGGGGAATACCTTATATTGTTGATTTTGAGATATGAATATTTTGAATGTTCATATGGAGACATAGCTACAATGATGATAAATCATTCAGCCACACAGCAAATATGACCAGCTTTCACAGGTGCAGTTTAAGGGGTCAAAGGACATCAGCAAGGGCAAATTCGAACCTACTTTGCGACATGATAGGCTGGTGCACATTAGATGGCCATCAATCAAACAAAACACAGTTTTTTTTAAATTCTTTTTAATGTCTGAGTGATAAACAACTCAACACAAGCATTTCCTAACCCCAAAATAGAAACTATGAACGTAAGGAGATTTATTCACTGATTTAGGTATCTGTGCTGTCGTCACACCAATATGTTGGCCAAACACCATTTGAGGTCAACTCAGAGAATGGTTCCCAATAATGCACAGGACAAGTGTTTGTCTTTCTTTGCTCTTCTCCAATTTTCCTCGCTCAATTCACTTCTATTTCTCATGCAACATTTCTGCAGAATTGTAGGGCTATGGATGGGTATGAATGTGTGTGTATGTATGTGGTTTTACTAAAGAAGGACAAAAGAGGTCAATATATAAGTATACACAACATGGGTTAACTCAATCTACTCATTCACTGTCTGAAAGGGTCTGAAAATGGCCATTTCCAGACCCTTTCAGACCCTTTTCAAGTACAGTCAATATAAAATGAGGAGCTGAGATTAAATGTGTAGCGTCTAAAAAGACATCTAAATACGTCTTTGGGAGTAAATGAGTTAACAAGCCATATTAAACAAAGCGTAGTTAAGTCAGCAACATTTAAGTAGCACTTCCGGTTTGCACTCTTATTGTGAAATTGAACTGGGTGGCGCTTAAAGTACTTGACTTAGCGACGTGACTACCATTACTACACGGTAACATGGGTACATGGAAAACGTTGCCTAAAACACTCAATCACAACATTTTGGTGGAGCAGACTATGGCCAGTTCTAACAATGGGCTTACAGACACGTATAGAAGAATGATACAACTTACTGGAGGCAGCATAGTGAGCGATTGGTTAGCATGTCCGCCTCACAGAGCAGAGGTGCAGTGTTTGATTCCAGCTCCGGCCTCCCTGGGTGGAGTTTGCATGTTCTCCCTGTGCCTGCGTGGATTTTCTCTGGGTACTACAATTTCCTCTCACATTGCAAAAACATGCATGGCGGGCTGATTGAACACTCTAAATTGTCCCGAGGTGTGAGTGTGAGCGCGAATGGTTGTATGTCTGTGTGTGCCCTGCGATTGGCTGGCAACCAGTTCAGGGTGTCCCCCGCCTACTGCCCGAAGACAGCTGGGATTAGATCCAGCATTCCCACGACCCTTGTTAGGATCAGAAAATGGATGAATGGATGGGCCACTCACTGGTCATCAACGCATCCTGCAAAACAAACTGACAACACCATGCACACGCTAGCCCCAAACTTCCTACTACAGACTCCTCAAGCCACATGTGACGCAGTGCACGCGTTAGTCACGTGAACTCGATTTTCACATTCTCCAAACTATGTAAATTAGTAACCATGATAAAGGAAAACATACTAAGGACTTTGTAGTCTTTTCACAATGATGAAATAAAATAAAAAATATATATCATTAAAAAATGGCACTTTTTAGAGACCCCAACCTCAACTGAGGGGAACGAGCAACTTGCTGGGCAGACCTGTCCATCTTGAGGATCTGGCCATTCGGCACATTAATCATCAAATCTAAATCATGATCACAATTCAAACAATTGCCCAGCTCTGCTATCAAGGCCAATTGAAACAGTGTGATAAGTGGGCAAGCAAGGACAATTCCGGTCAAGCTCAGTGGGATATTCCCTTGAAGTTCACCCGTTTGCAGCCAGTGAGCAACAGCAGGCATACAATCAGATACATGTCCACACGAGAGTCAACAAACGTACCATCCACAAGGTCGTCTGAATGCTCGCTTCTCTCATCAGCTTCACTCGGTGCACCCTGTTTCAGTTCAGTGCCTCTCAAGACGCACCAAGTGCATTCCCCTTTCCCTCTATTCATAGCACAAAGATTGAACACGGCCTCCTAACACAAGACATTCCCACCACAGAGCGTGTAATACAACTCATTACTGGGCTTGGAGGGTGCACAGGGCTGTGATAGGAGTGACAAGCACAACAGACAGAGCGTGGTGGTGTGGGGGGGGGGGGGGGCATTGGGGGGGCTACACAAACATCTCAATCATTCCTTCCAACCAGCAGAGCTTTAAAACCAGCCTTAGAAATGAAAGCAAAGCAATTGATTTTTGAAGGTTCTCTTATAAATCCTCTCATGGTAGAATTGAAGAGAAAGCAAAAGACACCATTAACACACTGATTTGTTATGCCTTGAATATTCTCAAGGGTATCGCTACTTATGAGTGATAGCATTCAGAGACTAATTTCTCCATGTCTTCATTGAAACATCTTCTCTGCCTTCTCAAAAAGTGTTTTTTGTCCACTAAACTGTGGCTAATCCCTAACGCGAGGAGAGCGGATAGGGGAAGGAGGGGGCGGTGTCAATGTATCTGGGGCAGTCACATTGATCTCAGTGCCTGACCTGTACAGCACCGTTCTGGGATCACAGTTTTATGTGCCGACATTGGGTTCTGTTTAGTTCTGGAGAAAGGAGTTGGTGGGGGTCTATGTTTATTTGTAGGGCTAGAAATAAGACATAAATATCAGCTAACCAGCCGCTACAAGTGGCCTTATGAACCTTTCTTAACCGCAGGGCATTCGCGTTACTAAAGGTGAAGCATTTCACACATAAAAAAGACAAGAACTTCGAAGTGTTAGCGTTTCAAGCAAGCAGTCATGAAGACCACAGGTGCTGATTTTTATTTTTATTTTTTATTTTTTTGCTTGGCAGAAAAAAAAATCCTTTTTAAGTTCCGGCATTACACGGAGACCTGTTTTTGAACGCTGTTCATGTTAATGTCAACAAAAATAAAGACCTGCAGCACAAAAGAAGTGAAAAAAATGGACAGAAGTTTTAAGACAGCATTTGAGGAAGGGCTAAAAACAGCTTGGGAGTCAGGAGATGGGAAAAGATGTGAGGGGTTGTCAACATCTCCCTTTCTGTTCGTGTGTTTCAGACCGAAGGGAGCAAATGGACCTAATTCACACAGGCTGTGATGCGAGTGTCTCTGCTGTCTAGCAGTGTGAGCGGGAATTAGATCTTGTGTTTGCAGCCTTCATCCCTTCCCAGACAGACTTGTTCCGGCTCAGAGGCGCTGCCTAATCCGCACCCCTCTCCCGCTTGCACTCCCGGAAAAATGACTTCACACAGCTGCCTCAAACGCCGCACAGTGATTGTCGACTGACTGACTCACCCCTCCAAAAAAAAAAAAAAAAAAAGCCTGAGCAGACCTCCCCTAGCTCATTTAACATACCAGTTCCTCCCAAAAGCTTACCCTGGGAGACGAAAACAGCAAGGAAAACCACTACAGCCCCACTTGATGATTTAAGGGCCTTTTTCCTCCGGAGAGATGTCAAAATCAGTAGTACAGTGGGAGCAATCCAAAGAACAAGGAGTTTGTGTTGTAGCAAGTGGTGGGTTACAGTGCAAATATCACTATCCAGGTACAGTATGACAAGTACATCACCAATGTATGGCATTTAGCATTTCAAACGTCCAATTAAATTGTATGTCAATTCATAGCATGGGTTGTGGCTTTCTGGTCTTTAACAAGAACAAAAACTACACAAAAAAGAACAAGGTGATAATGAGTATCATCCAGGGCAATTTTGACTTTTTAGGATTACGGAGGTTAATTCCCGATAATGGTGTGGTCACTTGCCCTGGGATTGGGTGGTGATCAGTCCAGGTCAGCTGCAACAGCCTACAACTGTGAACAGGATGAGCGGTAGAAATGAGATGGATGAATGGACGGACAGATGGACGGAGTGGTCGCTCAAACAAGCCCTGCGGCCTTCAGCACAAACAGGACCGACCCTCTTTTCATTGGTTTAGAGCAGGGGTGTCAAACTCATTTTAGTCGCAGGCCAATTTGGAGTTACGTCTTCCCTCGGAGGGCTGTTATGACAGTGAAATCACAATATTATTACTTGTACACAACAAATTAATAGATTACTAGTTTTGAAATCAGTCATGTCGATTCTAATAGTTTGTTCAATTATTGTTCGAGTGAGTGTAAACTGGGTAACATTATTTATCACACATGACAATTTCACATTTCGGTACAGATTTTAGCAAGTTGACACACATGATTTGCTTTCACGGGCCACATAAAATGACCTGGCGGGCCGGATCTGGCCCCCGGGCCTTGTGTTTCACACCTGTGGTTTAGAGTATGTCTACGAAGAAATGTATGACGTGTCTTCATTGTCTATTCGTCCACCAAACTTTACTCTTTGTTTACTTTTTGCCCTTTTGTATGTGTCAAAAAGACTACTCTGGTGAATTAAGTAAAAATCGCATTTGGAGAAAGAGAGAAACTTAAAAGGGGCCAAACCTGGAACAACATGCAATAGGTGTCTTACATATATTCAAACGGAAACATTTAGAATCAGTCAACTGATGCAGGAAGAAATGAACTCTACTTCTGCAGAACCCCTTTAGGCAGCGGCGGCAAAAAAAAAGTGGCATTACCGTATAATGCAGACCAATGGGTGCACCAAATTATTAGCCGCAATATCCATGAAATGGCGTATTTTAAAATATTTTCATGCACTCTCCATAATCTGACATTTTCTGCTCGGTCCCGGCATATATTGGAAACGGACTGTGTCGTTAACCTCGCACTGGTCTGGTCCCATATTGTAACATTGGAAATGTGCCACCAGAAAAGCTCAGCTTGCGTTGGGGCTGACCAGTGACCACAGCTTTACGTTAGTAAGACTACATTTCCCATAATTCTTTCACATGGCAACAGGAAGTAGTTCTGGTACAGCTAGTAGTTCTGGTACGACACAAACAGACATCTGCTTGCAATTAGATATGGATGAGAATGTGAACGCAAAACATCATCGAAAGAAATTTGAATTCAAGGTGACTGAAAAGCCGACATCCATCCATACGTTAGGTGCTACGGATTGCAAGGAAGGCGCACAGTTGATTTTTGAGAAAATTAAAGGATTTTAAATACGACTTGCGGTCTGAAAGGTGCGATACTAAAAAACGAGAATGATTAAGGCCTAAGATGGCAGAGTATAGCAAGAGGGGAGAGAAGTGATTTATCCCTTCACAGCCCTTTGACACTAAATTAAACTGTTGAGTCCATTCCCCAGTGCCAGCTAGTTATCTTTCCAGGATAATTCAACACTATAATTTACATTCCATATAAAATACATCCTGATGTGGAGCTGTCAAGGCTGTACATCATTTGCAGAGCATGCTCCACTTTTAGAGAAAAGGACAGAATTAGATCATATTCATGATGCAATTAAACACTTCAGTGGGAATCGATGTAAAACCGATGAGCCCTGAAAACAATGCATATGGCTGAGAACATTAGAACACATTACCTACCCTTGGTTTTCCCTCACTCCGCAGATGCAATTTAAAATCCCCCACTCCACTCTCCATCGCTCCAGAATCATAACACATGGCGATAATAAAATACATTTTCAGAAAATTATTCAACGACTAAATTGCCCATGGTAACTGAGTATCAGATGAATGTGATCTGAATTATTAAGTAGGGAAACTGTTTGTTCTCACCGCTGCTGTAATAATTGGCCAAATGAAAAGCACGGCACAAGAGGGGGGCAGGTTACGCTAAAAAACAGATCACACATTCAACACCGGTGTTGATGTAAAAACGTCAAAACTCCATCTGCTCCTTGAGTCTCCAACTGAGTTGACGGCATCGACCGGTTTCCCCAAGAGAAGCTGTGAGGGATTTCTTATGGATAGAGAGATGAGGACATTATATCGCCTTGCTGCATATTCACAGGAAAACCTGCTACCAGGCATCTGGGGGAGAAAAACCGCTGCAAGAGCAAACCAATACAACACCACCTCGCTGCATTTTACATAATCCACAAGACAACGCAGCAGACCCCATACAGATCACTTCAACTACCCGTCACAGTCCTCTGCGCAGCCATCAGAATTAACTCTGACTGGCTTAGAGACACCGCTTCAGAGTAAGCTGACAAACAACAAGCAAACACCAATAATAAATAAATATATTCCACCGTGAAGGAATCAGTTGATTTTCCGCTGGTGTCAAATTTTATGTTAAAAGAAAGGGCACGCGCAATAATATTCAGACTGTAAAACTCATGCAAGAGCCAGAAGTGCAGTCATTTCGAAGAATTTGAGGCAGGAAGATTTGGCCTTTCCAACTGAAAAAGCAATTATGCTAAATGGTCCTTTAATATATCCATCCGTTGTGGGAGTGAGCAATCGGGTCTGCCGAAACGAATTTCAGTTTGTCAGGATATAATCAGGAGCGCAAGAAGCTTCACGAGCATCAGGGACACACACTCCAGGAGCCAACGTAAGCAGGGTCAAGACACAGGCTATGTTAGAAAAATGTCAAACCTTTTCAGATAAAGGACCACTTAACCATTAAAAAAATAATAATAATAACAACAGGGCGGCCCGGTAGTCCAGTGGTTAGCACGTCGGCTTCACAGTGCAGAGGTACCGGGTTCGATTCCAGCTCCGGCCTCCCTGTGTGGAGTTTGCATGTTCTCCCCGGGCCTGCGTGGGTTTTCTCCGGGTGCTCCGGTTTCCTCCCACATTCCAAAAACATGCATGGCAGGTTGATTGGACGCTCTAAATTGTCCCTAGGTGTGAGTGTGGGCGTGGATGGTTGTTCGTCTCTGTGTGCCCTGCGATTGGCTGGCAACTGATTCAGGGTGTCCCCCGCCTGCTGCCCGAAGACGGCTGGGATAGGCTCCACCACCCCCCGCGACCCTAGTGAGGATCAAGCGGTTCGGAAAATGGATGGATGGATAATAATAACAACTTCAATAGTTCGTGCCAAACAATTTTGAACTTTAAGAAGCTTTCAGAACCATATCAACAAGTAAAAACGAATGACATTGATTTTATTATTTTTATTTATTATTTATCTATTATTATTTATTTTAAAATGGCATATAGTAGAGTATTACAAAACACCGATTTGAATCGAAAATTGACTTTGACTTAAAAAGTATTGAATCGAACCGGATGGTATCATTCCATTTCACATTATAGAGACACGTATCAAATTGTCTTTTCCTGGAGAGGAAAGGCCACATTGACAGTAATCTACTGAAAAGTTCCCTCAAATTGTAAAATGACAAGAAACCCATTCCACCATAGCCTCTCAAACTGAGCCATACCATACGCAATCATATCGTAATCCCACGAAATCAAATCGAATCATTCCAATTTTGAATGAACCCTTCTTGATCCGTATCACACCCCACATATCGAGATACGTATGGAATCGCCTTTTTATTGGAGAGATGCGCACCCCAAGCACATCGTGAAAAAAGACAGCATTTTTGAATGGAAAATGTCACTTTCATCACATAACAAAATCTGTCCATTTAGATTGCGACTCTGCGTTTATTATTTTACTAAGTAACCTCCAGGCCAATCATAAAAATGCCAGGCACGAAGTTTCAGACACTGAGAAACACTGCAGTAGAAAAGAGCTATCCACTGCCTTCTGTTTACCAATGGGCCAGAATACCAAATATGGGTCTGAGAATATGGACACTGGAGGAGCTTGATCCAATTTGATAAAATGGCAACAGAGAAAACTGAACCAAAAGGAAGGGTACTGGGCTGAGAATTCTGCACATTCATGTTCGGCACTCCGCTATCAATGGTATCTGTAACGAGTGGGTACACAAGGATATCGCTGGGTCATTTCCTATGCATCGTGCCAGTCAAGTATTGTCTCAGTGACCTGCACAAAAAAAAAAAAAATCCACAGTGAATGGAATAAGTGTATGGCACAGGGGCCAATCCCAGTAGTAATAGCAAGGATACAGAGCCCATAGCAAAACAAGAGAGAACAAATGCCACCTTTGTGTACCCAATGTCATTTGTACTCAGCTCAGAACCCAGCAGACACAAATCTTAATCCCAGCGATGCATCTTCTGTATTATCATGGACACGCATTCTCCTTGACCATTTCATCGGCTGCAGAGAAGAGAGTTGGGGGAAATTCACTCCTGGACCGACTCCTGCTGTTCCGTCTGCTGTCAACACTGCTCATAGACTTTACTCCCACCTAGTCACATCGATACAGAGAAGTGGCCGCCGTTTGCTTTATGATTGTCTTGGTTTATTCTTGAGGCTGCACTTTTTCCCCCTCTACTCACAGCTCTAATCAGACCGCCGAGCTTGTACAACAGAGCTGTTGTCTCTGTAAGCGGAAGAGGCAATGGATCAGTGAATACCTTCCTTTCCCCCCCCCCCCTCAATTAGCCTCGCAGCACATTACCGTTTATACTAGCGGGTATTGTATGTTTGCTGAGAACAATTACAATATGACAAATGAGCCGTCAATGCCATCTATCAGGTCAGATCAGACAGGAATCCTATAGACAGGGCTGCCATTCGTCCACCACCCCCCCATCTCCGGGGTCCCATGCTTTAGTATCCATGACAACGTGCAAGCCACTTGCCACGCTTGCCACTTCACAGTGAGAGATGAGCATCGTGAGTGGCTTTGAAAATTAGCCTTTGACACACTGTTCTTCTGCTCTTCCGCCCTCCTTGCCTAGAGTCCAGCCCCTTTGGGGGCCCCCAGAACACTCACAGTCCTGTTTTACATTCTGGCCTATACAAACATAAAGGCAGACACACAGCCAGACTTTTGCCAAAACATATCTTTCTGTGTACAAGAGTGTCCAATGTATTGGGCCTTAGCTATACGATCCTCAATATTAACCTCACAGCAAGGTTACCTATCCGGCGCTGGAAAAGGAGACTCATTACATGGCCCACATGTATAAAATAGGAGGATATAAAATGGGCCAAATAGGAAAAGGAAGAATTTCAGAATGCCCGAAATGCATGTGACCTGCAATGGATTCCACGTAACATTTTCTGCTAAAAAGCAAAACATCTATCCTGAAGTTACATTATAATAATCGTGTCTCAGCTTTTACTGCTTGTGCGTATTTAAAAACATAAAAGCTTTAGACTGAGGCAGGAATTATATCTTTGTTCTATTCAAATAATTTAGAAGACGCATACGGTTCCTAGCACACCCAGTTTTATTCTATTTAACATGAACCTCAGACACACCTCTTTAGGGTTGTGCTCATACCATGAACTGCACTTGGCAGCTTTGAATCCTGATTGAAACAAACAAAGCTGTGGAAAGGCAGTAATGTGTCAGAGGCAATAGTTTTACAGCGTGTGATTAATCATATTTGGAGAAACATTAAAGGGAAAGGAGGTAAGGGTGTCAACTGATATAACCCACCACTGACATCAAGCAGAGCCAGCGAGCTCATTGATGTGGCAGCATCTTATTTTCACCAAGCAGACAGTTTTGCAGCGCCTTGCGGTTCTTAATTATCACCCGACTTTGTCTAATTCAATCAACACAACTCAGATCTGGGTGCGAAATGGCACTCACATCCCCTCAAGCTCAGCAAGTCAAAAAACACTGAATAAGTGGAACAGGCAAACTGACAAAATGGCACAGCACATGAGAAATTTGAGCTATTTTATCTCCCGGGCGGAGACCTCATCCGCAGCGGCCGCGATGAGGGGAAGTTGACAGAGGGAGCAATCAGCGTTTTGTTTTAAGTTAGAAAGCTGCGTTCAGCGGGGGACGCCGGAGTCAAGTGCTTTGATGGAACCGCAGATGCTGCCTTACTGAGCGAGTTGTGTGGGGTCAGTCACTCGGCAGAGTTTCCTCCTCGGGACAGACCGGATGACCCGTAACACAATGGCATCCTAGGTCTCAAATTGGCTGCTCAACATTTTAAGAGCCCACAACAGAAGACTGAACAATAAACCATAGCGTGGGCATATGGGCACGCTCACGTGCAGTGAAGTTAAAGGTCTTTAGGGATTAAACGGCTTGCCAATTTGGAGTTGAAAAAGTAAGCGACATAATGAGTAGAGGTGGGATGGCTGAACCCATCACGGCAAATCCCTTATCCACACATCCACTCGTGCCACCCATTGGCCTTCGCCTAATTCCAAGAACCACAGCATCATTACATTTCGACAATATTAGCTCAAACGGCATGGAAGTCCCAATGTCATTCTAAACCCTTTAGTTTGCCACTGACTGCCAGATCTGTTTTGCACTTGCTACATACTGCGGAAAGCTAACAATGGCAGATTAGTGAAGCCTGTCTCCTGTTGCGGCAGAGGTTAATTTAAAGTGACGGGGCTAAGTCGGCTACAATTATGTATGCAGAGATGTATTATGGCACTTTGTTACATCAGATCATGATTGGATTAAACTGTTTTCACAACAATGAAAGTTTGATTCTAATATTCAGCGTTGGATGATAACAAGCAATGCTGTCAGAACAAAGGGAGTATGACAATACCTTTTTGTTTTTGCTCTTCCCGTTGATATTAACTCATTCACTCCCAAAGACGTTTTTAAACGTCTTTTCAGACTTGGTCCAGAATTGGCTGGTACTGAATGAGTTAATGAGGCAGGGCATATATATAAAATGCTCACTGAGGATGTAAATGTCCTTCCCCCAACAATATATTTTAAACCCAAGCAACATATGACAATATTTTAAATGAAGATATTGAACATTAGGCTAATTGACGCTGCTGACTGGTGCCTCTACAAATCTACTCCGAAAAGCAGTAGAGCTGGTGTTCCTTTGGTCCCACCGACGGGTCACAGCACCTGACCAATAAACGCCTATTAATCCTTGCAGAGTCATCCATTAGGCCCGTGCAATTTTTATTGCCCTTGTTTTCATGAGACAAACGAATCAGCTGCCTATATCTGCCTGAAATATAGACTTGCTCATTTGGGCCCCAAGCCTTCCCTCCGCTTGCAATATGTCGAGGGCCAGGTGACATGAACCCAGGTTTTGGAAAAGGGAGTGGAGTGAATCTGCCAGTCTCATGGGGTATTCCCCACTGTCCCGTTACCTTCAATAAATCTCAGTGCTTTACGATTAGGTACATAAAATGAGTCATAGATCGAGACGGTAAATAAGAGCTTGTCAGTATGGCTGACGCCAGGTCCACCCCCTCCTCTGCCAGATAGTCCCTCTGTACACTGACCATCAGACTGCTGCTATTGAGCTGGGGTTAAAAGGGTTCTCATAAATAACACTAATATTTCCCTTCGTGCCACCCAGTCATGTTTGCACCAACCAATCAAACAAAATTGTGCAGAATTTTAGGAAGAGGATTGTCATGCTAGAAACAATATTTTAGGTCTGTTTTTGTTTGTTTGTTTTTTAATTTTTTTTTAAACCTGCCAATGCTCTCTGTGTTTCCCATTACTTCATCCAGACGGGAAATCCAAGAAGTTCAATCAGATCAATCCATCTCACATATCTTCAAACCGTTTGCTGTACTCCAAGACACTGATGTCTTTTAATGGACCTTCAATCCATACTGGCAATTAAGCATGCAAAATCTCCCATTAAGTAACTCCACTTACAGTGTATTTACTCCAGTTGTTGTTTGGGTGCTTTTCACAGTCACTCGACAAGATGTGAGCAACAATCAGACTCGTGGCGTGGGGGTGAGGAGGGTTGGGGGCGGGTATTCTCCAAATGTACTTACAAAATGATGGTCACTTTCTCAGTAGCGGCAGCTAATCATTGCAGCCAATTCGTTTACACTGGTCTAGAATGACTCCCTGAATGACCACCTTTGCATTTTAAATAGACAAACAGACTACCGGGGCGCACACATTGAGAGGACTCACTTCTTGAAGTCACCAAAATTGAAGGGGGGGGGGGGGGGGGCTGATGTAGATTGTTTTGCTTATGGATGTTATTAAAATATCAACGATTGTGTAGTCTTGTAGTTTTGACCAAAACACAAGCATGAATCATTAGCTAAGTCACAGATCATTAGCCACAGCATAATTGCCTGAATCATTTTTTTGGCCAAAGAGTGATACCTACATAATTTTACACTGCTTCCACTGCTGCATCATCCCGCCTTTGTTCCTATGTCCTTAGCCAATCACTTATTTGAATCAAAAAGTACTCTCTGCCTAAGTCATCTCTTTGATTTAGGAAGTTTTGATGCTACAAACAAACAAGGTAGAAAGCATGAGAAAGAGAGTCCGGCTGTCCACGCGTGAAGCATTAGTTCTTTATGATTCATTTTCATCTGGTAAGAGTTCTTGTTTCTTAATTTTTCCAGACATCAAATATAATTTCAGGCAATTAAAAGGAACATGCACTTTGTATTTAAGCATTAAACCACATTTTTTGCTAGCAAATAGCTAGCAACGACTAGCAAATACTGATGATGTTTTTTTAAAGGGATCGTGCGGCCGTGATCTCCCATTTTTCCATTCAAAAACTCTCTATGTTTTGATCAGGGCAATTAGAGGAGCTTGCATTTTCAATGTTCAATTTGTTATGGAGAAATCAGTAAACATCTAACTACCCTCAAACCATCCCTTTCTAGTCAGCGATTGCGCATTAGCCACGCCCACCTCCCCGATTTCCATGCCTTGGAAGGAGTCAGTGAAGGAACCAGACACAATTTGTCCATTCAATATCATTGTACAAAATGTCCAAATATGGCCATCAATTGGCACCAAACTTTATGTGAACATCTCCATTTATGCCTACTTGAAACTAATATCACGATAAACCTCTTTATAAATCAGCGTAAATGAGCACCGTACATGTAATTTATCTCATGCCATATTTGTGGTTTTGATAAGTCCCCAACATGCATGGCGCTACACCGGGGCTAGGTTGTGTATATCAGAGATGGGCACTTTATGCTATTTTGCCGGTCCGTCTTCCTGGGCACCCGACTATCATCGTCCCTCCGTCCTCATTCATAAAATAATCGTCCTCCATCCCCGTCCGTCCTTGTCTTTTTGAAGCGATTCCGTCCTTACTTTAGCCAATTTGTTAAAGAGCTGTTCTTGAAGCAGCAACTGTTTCGTTGGTATTTTTGCATCGTGCTATAAGATGATGAATACCAAAATAACCACAACTTTTGATGCACTCACTTATCCATGCTCACAACAAGCTAAAACGAGTAATACTTGAAGGATTTTCAGCGATGGGCAGCTTACTTAAATATACAATTTCAATATATGACTTTTGAAAATCCAGATCATGTTACACGTAGTTATTATAAATTGCAACTTTTTTCCTTGAATATTATAATGCCTTTTTTCTTGTAACATGATGTTACATTGCCGTTTTGATCAACCAAAACCTAATTTAGCTATAATAATAAAATTAATAATGCATCGGGTTTATATGGGGTCGACCGGTTAGCACGAATGCCTCAGAGTGCAGGGGTGCAGGGGTGCAGGGTTCTATTCCAGCTCCGGGCTTCCTGTGTGGAGTTTGCATGTTCTCCCTGTGCTTGCGTGGGTTATGTCCGGGTACTGTGGTTTCCTCCCACATTTCAAAAACATGCATCGTAGGTTAATTGAACATTAACATTATCCCTAGGTGTGAGTGTGAGGGCGGATGGGTGTTCGCCTATATGTGCCCTGCGATTGACTGGCAACGAGTTCAGGGTGTACCCCGCCTACTGCCCAAAGACAGCTGAGGCTCCAATACACACGCGACTCTCGTGAGGATAAGTGGATTAGAAAATGGATGGATGGATGGTTTATATGGCGCTTTTCTGGATACTGGACACTCTAAGCACTCAGAATTACTACATCATGTTCAGTCTCCCTAATATTATTTTTGGATTTTTCTTCGACATGTTAGTGACATGGGAATATTTTTAAGTAGCATGAGTTGTATTTTATTATTTATGTAATGTGTTTGTCTTTTGTGTTGTGATATTATTGATCTATCCTTTTGACTTTGACAAATGATTTACTCCCACCAGGACAGGACAGTATTGATTTTACACCATGTTGCATTATTTGACCTTGCTTACGAAAACATTTTATTGCTTAAAAGGAAACAGAAACAGAAAATGAGATGTTATGAGAGTGTGACATTATAAATTTGAGTCATTGTATGATGTTGTCCCTCACATAGACTTTACTTGGAATTACAAATTAATTACAATGTGAGGATGTACTGCACAAATGTCACAAATTTCGCTAGATTTGCAATTATGGAAAAGTTTTAGATATTAATTTCAGGTGCACATTTTTCTTTACAGCGGATGGGAATTCTTACAGCTGAATGAAAATGTAACGTGTGCACTCTAGATTGGTGTAGCGCACAAGTGTCAAACTCAAGGCCCGGGGGCCAGATCCACCCATTTTATGTGGCCCGCGGAAGCAAATCAAATTTCATGATGCTTGCTAAATTCTGGACCAAAATCTCAAATTCTCATTTGTAATAAATAAGTGATACTGAAAGCATTTTCTTGTGACCAAACCCCTCGTTACAGTAATTTCAATAATAGGTGAATAAACCGTTATTCTTGACTTGTTTATGTGGTTTCAATCATAACGGCCCTCCAAGGGGAACTGTAACTAAAATCAGGCCCGCCACAAAAATGAGTTTGACACCCACCGGTTTAGCGGCTTGCTCATACAACAGATGTGGATGTAAACGGAGAAGCCAGGTCTCTTTGGAGGGACGTGCAATTGCACAAGGAAATACCCGGAGTAATCTTCTAAATATCACGATAGGAAATCACTGAAATTGGTAGATGTGATGTCACATTAAGCTAAAAAGCAATAACATAGCAATTACATTATAGCAAAAAGGTTAGAATTATGTGGTCTGAGCTCACCGTTTCTTCGCAATGTTCTAGTGTAGTGTTTAAATTTATTTTTAAAAAGCTAACATTCCAGCAAATAAAGACAGCTGTCCAGCAACTGCCTTCCCAGCCTCGATTGTATTGACCATAGTCAGATGCTCCGCTGATTAAAAATTGATCCATTTTGAAAAATCTAATCAACTGAATAGGATTGTTTCTTCGGTGGGGAGGGGTTAGGTGTATTGTCGGAGATGGTGGGGGTTGAGCGGCTACTGACAGACCTGTTATTAACCCCTGTGCCTCAGTGCAGCCCCTGCACCCCAGTTCACATCCCCCTAGACACTGCCCAGACGTTGTGAATTATTCAGCAGTCTGAGAGATGCTCCGGCCACTTGGCCTATTAAAGCCCACCGTAGAGGCTAGTGGCTCTAATGGACGGTCCAGAGGAGCCTCAGCTCCCTGCGGACAGGAGAAGCTTCTGAGGCTAGACTGCAGGGGATGCAAGAGCCAATTCAACAGTGGTAGAGGTCGCAGCAGGTTAATGATGCTGCACGTCTAGACGGACGCTGGACACGCAGCCATGGCTGAGAGGCAGTGGGGGGGAGAGCAATATAATTTCTGAATGAGAACCAGCTCTGAATTATTATGTTTGAAAGCTTTATCAACAACCAGTACGATTACCTTTGGCCATGATCTGCTATTGACCTAACAATCCTCCCTAAAACAAATCGTAAATATCCAGTGCTCCATCTTTATATTCTGGGAGCCGTTATTACAGATGAATAAAATGCTTTAACACACGCGAGCAACATTCATAGCGACAACACTGACTATATAGCACACCTCTGATTCCTCATCATCATGGCACAACAACAATCCAAACAGCTGGAGAGGGCCCTCAACTCCAGCACAAAGTCACTCAGTAATCAGGGCATCTCCCCTAGAAAGAGAGGGGATGGAAATCAGGGTGGGACTCATTTGGGAGCAGCTCAGTTACCATGTGTTCAATCGCCTTGGTGATCATGTGCATCCGCCCGAGGTCTCTAATGATGTAAACACCATAGGAAACACCGAAGAGGGAAAAAAAAAATGACCCCCGGGGTTTAGCACGTCAACAGAGGCAGAATGCGCAACTTGTATGTCTACCTGAAGGACTCACTCCTCATGGAGTAAGCTCATATTTCAAAAAGAAATACGTAAATCACACATAAGACAATCGGGCTGTCACCACCCGACTATCGTAGGTCTTGTAAAACCGACCTGTCAGATTATCCTTTTGTATGAGGTGTATTAAGAGTGGATTTGTCCCGATAATCGTGTCCGAAACAGGTCGGGCCGCCAACCCTAAATATTAAGCGCTTTCCATATTTACAACCAAAACTCTTCGATCTTTGCCACTTTATAGATCAGTGTTAAAAAAAAGAATCATGTGTGTGGTGCTCTCTGAAGCTTACCAGAGCACATCACACACAACGTGACCAAAATTGTTACAATTCCAGAGTTTATATCTTTATGTGTGGAGTCTGTAACATATAAACATTCTTGAAAGATCTGCCAAATCCTTATGTGTGTACCAGGCCTTCATCATTGGCCAAGGGAACAGACAGAGGCAGAGGAAGGACCATATTCTTATTAGCAGCCAATGGAGATTTATACACTTCAAGGTTGACTTCTTTGAAAGCGAAGGCTCGATAAGTTTGATGAAGCAGAATGAGTTTAGCCTTCAATAAGTACTATCTGTGCTGGACTGAACTGCCACGCTCTTCCTTATCCGCAATCTGATGCCAAGCGCATTTACTCTTGAGGTCAAAAACACTGCCATGATTGAACAACATCAAGGGCATCCTGCGGAAGGCCACTGAAGGGACACAGACACGCCCCAAACCTTTTACACAAATGTAATCTCTGCAGCTCCCCTAACTCAAGGTGACCACGCACATAATTCACAGATCTCATGAGATGATGCTGCCCATGTTTAAATAGACAGCACACCGCCAAGTCATAATATTCAGAAAGTTGTTCGGAAGCAGAAATCCACGTGAAGAGCAAGTTACTTTTGGTGGGTTGGAGCAAAAAATGCCCGCCGATCATACAGAAATGCTGTAGCATCATCTAAATAGTGGAAGTACATGAATAGTGGATGATTTTGGATTAAATACTGGAAGGCTAAACATTCCAGTGAGATCAGTTCAACTCGGGTGAATCCGCAAGACTTTCCAGTACAAATGCATGGCCTGTGGTTTGTCTTTTAAGTTGAACCCCAACCCCCCACCCAAATTTCACATCCTGAGGCACACTGCCGCAAGCCTGGAGCAATGTTTAGCTAAACCTGCTGTCTATGTAGGCAGGGAGAGTCCCCAGAGCCCTGAACAATCAGACAATTTCAAGATCATGAAGCATTAAACCAATCCCGGCAGGGTACACTAATTAAACAGCCGAGCCCGGCACAGCCAACCAATCCCCACAGAGCAATTAAATCCATCCCCTCTAAAACACTGTGGAACCTGTCTGGGGAAAACTGCTGAGGAGTGAGAGAGAGCAAGAAATGGGAGAGCGGGAGAAGGGAGAAAATATCATAAAATTCATCTGGAAAAGGCACTAGAGCAGGATTGCAGTCGAAAGCAAACGAGGGAAATGGGAAAATGGTGGCGGGGCGCTTCTTGCACTCAGCTCTTTGTTCCTTTTTCACCTTTTGACAAAGATATAAGATAAAATGTCTTAGCAGCCATTCTTTAGTCTTCCAGTGTTTTTGTGGGTGTTGATGGGAGCCTCTTTCACCATACTTAGAAGACAAAAATGGTGACCCGCTTACAGTCATCCGCTGCATATTTAATTACGCGTACAAGGTCTAGAAAGCACTCATGAGACTGAGCGGAACTAAAGAATAGCCTTGAGGTCTATATTACACACAGGCAAAGCTAACTATTTCAAAACCCTTGTCAACACTCCATTGCCCTCCACTACCAAACTAAATGAACAGGTGGCAATGGAGACATGGCATTGGTACATTCGGGAAACAACAAAACGCATTCAGCTGAAAGGCAGGGGAGGAGATGCTTCGTGCTACTTTGCAAACCCGCTATTCATATTGGAGTGTTTACTGACAGAATCGCTTACAATTGCTGCGTAATGTATTAGGGCATTTTTTGGCTAGGTCGCATTCTTCCATTCTCCCACGAACGTTTTGAGATGAAAGAAAGGTGTGCTTTGGTGAAGAGGAGCCAAGAATGTGGAAGGGCTCGGATTTGCGTGGGAGGGCTTCAGAACAGACTGTAAGGACAAGGGAGATAGTGTGGACTTGCTCTTTTCTCCACCGAATGAGTCGACATAAATCACAAAGCCCCGCTTCACGTCTTTACTTCCTCTTCCTCTCCATTAAAAATGATAAACTATACCTCTTGAAGCCACTGGCTTGCTTTAGGGCCCCAGTCTACACCTTTCTGTTGAAGCAGCACCGAGTGCATGACTCAGATTTATTCTATGCCCTCACATTGTTGGGGATGAATAAAAGAGTAATTAGCTGTATGGCGGTGGGGGAAAAAAAAAAAAGAAATGACAAAATTAGACCCATCCATCAGCTTTTCGCCACAGCACACTTTCTGTACTAGAGTGTAGAAATGCTGCTTTGTAACAATATTAATAAGTGGACTCCACTCAAAAGACCACCATACATCTTGCACAAATGGCTGGCATGCACCAGTCTACTTCCCTGTATGGCAAACACACTCCAAGCACCAACACATAATGAGAGCAGCCGAGGTCCCCAAAGACAACCTGGAGAGGGTTAGAGAAGCATTGATCTCGTGAGTGCACTGGGCCCAGGAGTACCCATCACACTATGTTATCATGCGTTACATGACAAGCAACATCAGAACACACGTGCGCACACACACACATACACGACTCCCGTTTTTTTAGTCATCAAGACTGAAATGGCCGAAATGAAAATAAACTGCAACACGGTCAGACGAGGCATGGTCGGTCGTGATGCAGCGACACAATGTGGGATGGATGAGGGGAGAGGGGGGGGGGGGGGGGGGGGGGGGCTTTCGGTGGAAAGCCTGTGATATGAACAAGAAAGGACTGGTGCTCAATATATGTGCAGTGGCGTCAGCTGGTAAAAACAAATAAAGCCAAGGCCGCGTTGGAGAAACACAGCTCGATATGAACTCGCTGGGCAGGGGGGGGGGGGGCGGCGGCTGTCAACAGGGAGAGAGAGAGAGGCCACAGCTTTATACTCATGCCGATGAGCCATTACCTCTCTGCTGATGCTTCCTACAGCCTGTGTGTGAGGGAAGTAGAGGTTGCCCTACCACTACAAAGTTGTCCTCCCGCAGACTAATGTGTCCCCTAAGTTTTGTTAAAGCTGGTTATTTACTCCTGCAGAGCAATTGCTTCAACCTCAGGGCAGCAGAAGACTGCTATAAAAAATTAGGCATCTCTGTGAAGCACCGTCATCCACCAAGGGTGCGCTGGAGCCATGAAAGAAAAAAAAGAGCTACTGCCTTGAGACGAAGGAAAATATAGCAGATCATCAATATAATCAAATCAATGATATGGTAGGTGACAGCTGGCCAACAAGTATGCTTTTTACGCTTTATTTATTGAAAAAAAAACGCTTGTGGTTTTAAGTCATGCAGATTTGGCTATTTTCCGGTAGGACTTTCAAGGAATGAAACGAAATGGACGACCATGTTGACGCATTACAAAAACCTAAAATAGTCTTGAGGACTATTATCCAACACTGTCCAGCCACATAGCCCACCACGTTTGCAAAGACAATGAAGATGTAATTTTCAGTAAACATTTAAGTATGTGGTATTTGTAACTGGGTTGTTCTCAGAAATGGTGGTCGCCCCGGGCTGTGGATGGTGACCCAGTTTGAGAGTCAATACTATTTTCCCTTAAAAATCAATCACCAGATTTGTCAGTTTCCAATATTGCATATATAATGTCGAAATAAAAGAAACAACCTGACTAAGATGTGTGCTTTTGTCTGTCTGTGAATGTATTTTGAGCAGTGAACTATGGCCGCCGCAAACGACTTCCGGTTCGTGGCATGCTGACACTCCCATTTAAACAAGAGTCCTTCGTACCCTTAAAAAGCAGTAGTTGTGACCAATAAACTGGCAGAATGAAACTACAACTCCAGACCATTTAATCAACTTCCACGCTCTTCGTATTGTGACATCAGCAGAAAAACATTCCCTTACGCCTGTTTCATTTTAACTCCACAAAGTACTTGTGACCATCTACAACAGTAGTTAACCTTACGCTTCCGCTGGAACCACTTTAGAAACTAAAACCTAAATTGTTTCACTTTAAAATACGACGTTGACATGTTTAATAAAACGTTGCTTATTTCATAACGACCAAGTAGTTAACGCGTCGATCATGGTGTCCAGTTTTATTGGAAATGACCGTATAATAAAATAGATGTAAAGATAATGTGAAGTGTTACTGTTTTACTTTACTTTGAAGGCAGTTTTGAGCAGATCTTTTGTAGGCGATGTCACGTGAAAAAAAAAAACACAAAAAGGGCATTGCCCCCACCCCCTCTTCCGCACCCCCAAAAAAGTCATGAAACCTGTCATATTTATTTATTAATTTTTAGTATTATTCTTGGTGCGTTGTACTCAGGTTGAAATGGCCATTCTAAGTCGAGTTAGCATTTTGACACATTGTCATTTTTGGGTAATCTAGGCTACACTAACTGAGAGGAGAAATGTTTATTGTTGGCAGTAAACATGCCAAAAAACAAATGAAACTGGTCATTTCTCTACAGCCCAAATCAAAAAGTTGTATGTAGGCGTAGGTTTTACCTAAACACACTTGCTCATCCAATCACAAATCCAAACTTCTGATTTGGATTTGTGATTGAAAGTCAGTGGGAGAAGGATACTTGTAATGGTGGCACCCATACCCGCTTTGACCCGCGATACTGTCGCCAAACTACGGCGAAACACACCATGTAAAACAATTGAATCTGCAGCAACAGCTCAGCAGAACATCACGAAACTCATCTACCATCGTGAGCTCATGCTGTAGCTGTGTGGATTTGGTGGTTGCTACTTAGCGGTTTTTCACTTTCGCGCGGTGGTCCGGAACCAATTAACCGCGAAAAACTGGGGATTACTGTATACCACAAAGAGATAGCTTTGTTTTACCTTCTTTGCTGAACTGGGGTCTTTTGTTAAAAATCAAGCATACCGCATGACCTCTTAGAAACGCGGCATGTAGGACTTTAGAAACAATGTCATCAAAGCAGAGCTTATCAAAACGTCGCACATACAGCACCGTGATGACAGGAGCACAAGCACAGCAAAAAAATGAATTAAAAAAAAGGAAATGGATAGGTATGGAAATCTACTTGAAGGAAGGTCAGAGTGATTAAGCTGACATTAATGACAGGCCTAGTCTTCAAGTGTGAATGCTGAACGTAGCTCTCTCTAAATCCATTTGTCGTTCGTCTTCCGACGCTCAAGCGTCTGCTTTGAAGTCTCTACCACTAATGCTACACAGTGAGGTTAAACAGCTTAACGCCAAAGTCTGTTTCACTCCTCTCACGCTGCAGTGTTCCCTGTTTTTTTTTAAATATATTTATATATACTGGGGTTATTGCTCCTGGATTTCACATCTCAATTTGCCCCAGATGGTTGTGTAAAATTCCATTTCCTCGTTTGTCTTTGTTGCTACTGTCAAAGGAAAAGGGGAGCAGCCCAGAGGATGCCAGATTTGTGACAGACATGGCCCTCCCTTTGAGTCAACTAAGTAGTGATAGTGGGGCCATACGTTTATATGAGCACTCAAGCCAGTGCTTTTACATGTAAACGCAGCACTTAATCTGCAACACGTTTGAAAGAGCTGCCAACATGAGAGGAGTTGTGAAAGATGGAATAATGAACGCAGAGTACACTACCCACAGTGAAGGGCAACTTTGAAGCTTTTTTTTTTTTTTTTGAGCCAGCTCAGCTTTGGAATGAAACGATACAGTCATTCGGATAAATAATACAAGATTGGAGGAGCTCAGACAGATTTACTCCCCACTACAATGAGATTACACTGAGACATGTGACATTAACAGTTTCAGCAAACAAATATTTAAAGCATGAATGAATGAGCGACAGACAGCAATTTTCACAGCCAATTTGAGATTGGGAGGTTAGTGTGCCTGTGTGCGTGTGTGTGTGTGTGTGTGTGTGTGTGTGGAATCTACTGGCAAACAGCACACAGAGCGGGCTGGCAGCCGAGGCATCCGAGCTCACAGGCAGCAAAGCAATTTCACTGTTTGGCAATACTGTTGTCTATGTGTGCGGATTAGAGATGACACCAGAGCAACTGAGTCATGCTGAATGTAGTACCGCTTTTGTCTGTGATCTAAAAACCCTACCGCCTGTTAAATTCATGGGAGAGAAGTGTGGAAACAGGATCAAGGGATGGTCACAAATCATTGAGGCATTATTTCTCCAAATGAGCACAGCATTGCAACATTACACGAAACAAGACGGCTGGATTTGAGTGACCACAAGGACACACGCCATACGAGTCTAATCGGCACAATGTCAAAAAAGCGTGGTCAAATCGACCACGCTTTGTCATCTATAGAATTGGCTCGCTCCCGTTGTACCGCACTGGCCCAGGGTTCTTCACTCGGCCTGGCAGAAGAGACCCTGACCCGTCCTTTTCATGCCCGCCCACAGAAATGCCATCTGGCCGGTGTGAATGATTACCACGGCAACGGCCGGGTGACCTGCAGCCAGCAGGAACCAAGGTCACCCCACCTCAGTGCTTCACACTCGCCGTGCCCTCTTTTCATCAGCCTGCAGGTGAATTTTTCATCCGAGACAACTCAGAGGCACAACTCGACGGAGCCAACACTTCATACACTCATAAGAGTGTGTAATGATAAAGTAAATGTTGCGGCGTTAACTGCTGATATAAATAGCCCCTACTGTCACACGCTAAACGCAAGAATGGCATTTTGGGTCATGCAACTGGCTGTAATGATAATGCGTTCTCTGAAAGTGCAATCAACTGCTGCTCAGGGTGTCACGTTAAGCTGCTGGCATGTGGTGGAAAAAATTGTGTTAGAATAAAATTCAACAGCAGTAAAACAAGATGTTGAAATCGTATAGCACATGAGTTATCTTCAAACGTCTTTTTTTTTTTTATCTTAAAAATGCATCTTTTTTTGCAAACACATTCGTGAGCATGAAGTCGTCAAATTGTTCACACATCAGTGCAGGCCAACAGCTGAGCCATGAATTTGACTTGAACAAATCTTATAAATCTTATTTTGACAAGGGCAACAGTTATTTTCATTACCAAGGACACACTGGAAGTTTGTACTAAATTGCACTTCCTAAAATTTTTATTCATACCATTTATCCAAAGCGTGGACATGAATTTTTGAAACGCTTCTGAATCAAACAAAGTACAAAGTACAACCAACACCCAACAGTGAAATGTGAAACTCCGCGATTCAGTGTTACATTTAGTGTGATTACACCACTTAAAAAGGTGGCGACTAGTAAATTTTGGCATTACTAAATAGTTCTTGTATCAGTGAGCAATCTTGTATCAACCATTTTAATGATTACTTGGAAACAACAAAATCATCTATAATTTGCAAATCTGGATTCAAGTAGTTTAAGAGGAGTGACATTGTTCTCAATTTTACAAGGACACAATATCATGTGATCTATGAAGTTACGGCTTCAGCAGACACGCTACGTACAGTTACACTACGTGAAGAAAGAGACAGAAAAAAATGCATTTGTGAGGCGGTCTTGGTTTGCAGATTTTAGTGTTTTTTTTAACACTGTCAAAGAGATACTAATTTTAAAAATATGCTTATTATTGCAGTTACACTCTGCAGTGATTTAAAACTGCTCTGTATCAAAACAGATATGTGATGGGGTGGAACCGCTTCACAGTACCATGCAACATAGTTGTCCTCCACTGCAACAAACTGCTCCAATAGTTCGCACCTTAAATGCGTTCATCGCTCATAGTGTAGAGGGAGACAACTGAGCAATATCCTGTCAGATTTTTTTTTTCATTGGTAGAACATTAGGTACACAATATTGTTGAAGAGTATGGAAAATTGCCTTTGCAAGAAACACATTGCAAATATTTCAAAGACATTATTAAGTATTTGTTTATCAGAATATATTCATGAGGTTATAGTGTTACAGTGGAGTGTTTCTAATTTCGGTTTAGCCACGTGAGACAAAACGTTAAACACACCTCTCAATATGATTCATTGTAATTTCTGCAAACTATGCCAAGAATAAACAATCCAAAATAAATTAGCATTATTAACATGGCGAGGCAAATTATCTTTGATGAAATTTTGTAGGTCACCTAATCTAATGCGAAAAAAGTGCAAATGATTATAATTTGGCCGATAAGTGTAGCTCCTGCATTGGATCGTGTATGTTTTGTATGAATAAAATGAAGGTTGTACAGTACTTTTTTTTTTTTTTTTTTTTACAGATCGTTATAATAGTTTCAGGGCTGGGGGCGGGGGGGGGGGGGCACCTGGGAAGGTCGCTACGAGTCTACTCGTTGCAAAGCTCGTGTATGTTGATGAATATTTCTCGGTCCTGTTCTGAGAGATCCCGCTACAACCGTGCGGCGGCAGCCCGGATGACAGGGCGGTCCAGCGGCCAGGAGCCGCAACAACACTCGACACCAACACACACACACCAGATGTGATTGTTTCTGCTCGGTAGGCTTTGGCGAGGGGGCGGGCTGCCATGCTCCTGTCATTTGTCATGATGCACGACATCAGTCAGACGGCAGAGACGGTGCCCTTGCGCCGGCCGAGGCTGATTTACAAACATTAGCGGGGAATACGATTACACAGCCCCCACCCCCCACCCCCCACCCCCCTCGCTCGAGCAGCTCTATGCGGCTTCAGTGGGAGAGAGGTCGGCAGGGAGGGGAACGGAAACCACAGATGATTTCAACCAACATTGCTTTCTAAAAAAAATAAAAAATACATTGCAATAAACACATAAATAGCAAAACAGCCATATATTGCGGTTCACCAATTCAACTTTCAGGCTAACGGTGTGGTGAAGGTATAAGGAACGATGCGTGCAATGTTAGTCTGTAATAAACCAAAGTGCTCACCTGCCACATTCCCCACGCCAGCCGTTAAGACACATTTCAGTGCCACATAAGTCGACCAGATGATCGTTTGGAAGCTTCAAAGACGACGTGTTCGCCCCCCCCCCCATAAAAAACGTGTTTGTATTTGCTTGTTTATCAACCTCAACGTCCGCTTGTTTATGACCAACGTGCTTCCGTAAAATGTAAAAACACCAGCAAACCCCGCCGTTTAAAAAAACTTGCAAATAAACTTATCATCTTGGAGGCTACAAGCAACTAAAACGACACAAATTCGAGGTTTAAAGCAAAAGACCGGTGCAGCCCAGCAGCGTCGTGACGTCCGTCGACACAAACCGTACAAAAACGCAAAGCTGTGTGAAAAGTTACCATGAAAGAAGAGCGACTCAACGGCACATTAAAAGTTTCCGTACGTGCGAGCACGGCGGTGCGAGCTGCTCACTGTCGAGATTTTAGCGGAAAAAAAAAGAAAGAAAAAAAATAACATTGCTGTCCGCGGTGCTGATCCCAGATCGGTGTGGCTGGTGGAGGCTGTGCTGCTCCCCGGTCGCTCCACGCTGATCAATGATTGAACCGAACAAAGGCAGAACACGGATCAATTTCTAATAAGTAGCGATGCAAAGCACGCCGCTTTCACTCTCGCAGTCACCCAAAAATACCCGAGACACTTCCGAGCACAACAGAACACTTGCCACTGGAAAAAATAAACCAAGAATGTGAATACCACTAACCTGAAGCCGCCGTAGATCAAATTTCTTCCAATATTGAAACATCGATCCTACATCGGCGGCCATCTTGGGGATATTGAGGAGATTTTTTTTTCAGTGGCTGCAATAAATATGTGGGCTGGATTCCCCCCCAGTTAAAACGCCTTTATGGGCACGGGTGCCACTTTGACAAAAACACACAACACGACTCCGCCGATATGTTTGTCATCACGTCTGATTCGAATGTTTGGAAGTACGAAAGAAGAAAAAAAAGTAGGTTTTGACAGCACCACTTTCAAAGTAAACGCCAGCTGATTGGGTCCGAACCTCCGTCCACAACATTAACGGGACTACTGCACTTGAGTTTGCTTTGGCGAAGTTATCAATACTGACGTGAAGCTCTTATTTAACGAAGGTGTCTGAAAAATGAGAGAAGGAGATGATGAGTAGATCCGTGCAGTTCAGGGAATTTAGCCAAGCCCACTTACTTGTTTCTCAAGAAGCTCACTTTCTGTCAGGGAGCAGCCAATAAAATAATTTACTGACCCGTTGTTCTAAGTAAAAGCCTAAAAACTATTACTTTGCTTCTCAGTTTAATTACACGATTTTACAGAATCACAACATATGATTACTTAGACCGTATATTCAATGTTCAAGCAAATATCACTAAAATGTTGTGTTTTGATTCTTCAAATCTTCTGATTTGAAATTTCTGAAAAAAAGCTAGCCGATAATGTTTATATTTATGGCTGGAAAACAAAAAAACAAACAAACACACGCGCGCGCGCGCGCGCACCGGCACACATTCGTATTTGCAAAATCTCGCCTGTGGATGCATATAATGAAATGCTGTTCGTTTGATTTGATCACACATTTTATATGTATTAATATTAATGGGGAAAATTATGGAAAGCGGTGTTTGCATTTAGCAGGTCAATTCACAACCAGGCACAAAAAAAAAAGCCTTCTTGCATAGTCAAATTAGATGTTACGTTATGAGAATAGACGGACAGCTGACGTTTTGTCAAATTACAGTACAGGGTTGTTCTCTTAAATAAGGTGTTGTTCGAGACATACGCTGCACTAAACGGGTGCTCCCCCTGCTGATACCGCAAGGTTAATGGCAAGGTATAATGGCTCATGAGGCTTTAGTGCCATTACTTTTATGAAAACTTCATAGTAAAGTTAGTTTTATTGATTTACACTTCCTGCCCATGTTCTGATCACCAGTCTCACAGTTAACCCTCCGCTTCTGCCTTTTAATCCATCTGAAAATCATTTCCTCGTGAGTCAAATTTTATTACCTCAAGGGACATTGGGATCACATATTCAGCTACAGAAAACACCTAGGGCAAAAGTGAGGGGAAATGATTACCTGTTCTTCATTTATGGCTCTGGGGCGTACTAGATTGCAAGATTTAAAACAAATGAGTAATTCAAAATATGCTTCATATATATGTACAGTGCTGTATATAGAAGTCCATAAATGACGGTGAGCAATTTGGCGAAGCAGATTTGTGAACTATGCATGCATGCTCACTGTAGGATGTTTTGATATGTTCTCCTGGAAACAGCTGTCAATCAGAATTAAGCATTAATATCATGTGTCTGTTGAGAAGATGACACAAAGTACTGTATATATAAATGTTCTGCAAAACACGAGTATTTCAAAAGCGTGAAGAGGTCATGTCAGATGGGAGTGAAAGACACAAGAACATACATTTCAAGGACATTTTGTACAGTCTCCTTTGACTCCTTTCACTGTCTCTGCTGAAAACTCACCAAAAACACCCTCTTCAGCAAAGTGGCTGTTGTTGGCATTTACATACTCCTCATAGGGAACATTGTGTTCTGGAAGTGGAACACTGAGCAAATTTAGAGCAGATTCAAGTTGAACAGCATCTGTTTTTAGAGGACACTGCACCATAGTTGGCACAATTGATAAAAAGTGCAGCAAGCACGCATTTATTCTTGTATTGCTCCACTATAATCTGCAAAAAAAGTTTTCTGTTGTCTGCTGGGACCCATCCATCCATTCATCCATTTTCCGATATGATTTATCCTCACAGCGGGGTGCTGCAGCCTATCCCAGCTGTCTTCGGGCAGTCGGCGGGGGACACCCTGAACCGGTTGCCAGCCAATGAATGGCAGGTGCTGGGACCCATTGTGTCGTTTTCATCGTAGATAACTGCCTGGTTTTATTTGAGGGAAAATTATTTTTTTTGTGCAGTACCGATACATTTAAAAAACATGATGCTCAGTGACATGAACGTCCAAGATGGACTCGCAGATGTTTTTCCAATGTCTGTCATTATGGAGAAGTAATTGTCATCAACTAATTGTGTTTTTTTTAAAATTCATTCAAGCATTTGATTTTAAGAAGAAGTTTATGTCACCACTATACAGTACTGTACTTCAAGACATGCTGAGGAAAAACCATCATTCTCTACCTCAAACAGATTTATTTATCCGTGTACCTATACTTTTATATGCAAATAATTTAATGCATCAGTTTATAAAAATACAGAGTTAAAAAAACATTTCAACACATTTATTCAATCTCTTATAAAGAAATGATGTAGGCGTGCAGTTTTTAAACTCGCCCTTTTTCAGGTGGTGTTGAATACTGTTAGCTGGCGCCATCTAGTGGACACTAGAGGTAAATTGATTCATTCGCAAATGTCTCCGTACATG
The DNA here is from genome assembly GCF_054856545.1 of Hippocampus guttulatus. Lineage (NCBI taxonomy): Eukaryota > Metazoa > Chordata > Actinopteri > Syngnathiformes > Syngnathidae > Hippocampus > Hippocampus guttulatus. The sequence goes on from NC_141265.1 coordinate 3,470,273, forward strand.
AAACTGGCGCACGTTTCAGTGTTAATACGGGAATTCTCCACGAGTGTTCTCCAAAAGTAGTGGTAACATACATAAACATACAAAAATCTGGTGTCAGCAGGTGTCAATACAAAACTTAAGTATCTTACTTTAGAATATTAGACAGTATTTATTCACTAATTCAGTACCGGCCATTTTCAGACTCTTTTTTTTTTTTTTACCCTAAATCTTGGGGGGGAAAAATGAAAAAATATATACCAGTAGAAAAGTACCTGGGATTAAATGTGTGGAGTCTGAGAAGACATATAAATATGGGGAAATATGTGATCCATCCATTAGTTTTTCATACGGCGTATCCTCATGGGAGAACATGCAAATTGCATGCAAGAGGGCCCGGAGTGAGATTCAGACCTCAAAGCTCCACAGTGTGAGGCAGAGATGCTGAACACTCATTTTGTTGTTTTAGGTTTGCGTGGTTGTGACCACTCACCGAAAGAACCATTTTCTGACTATAATTAACTTTTTTTGCACAATAAGAAAACACTGTTCAACTAGAGCCCAATCGTGTTGCCCATCACCACTGATGTAGTTTCAGTAGAATTTCAAGTGATTAAATAAAGACTAACAAATGGAGACCTTTTCATTCTTTCGAGCCTTCAGTGACAGACTAAAGCACCTGTGTTAAATGCAAAGTCTGCGGGCCAGATGTGGCCCGCCTCGTCATTTTATGTGGCCCGCGAGAGCTTGAAAGGCCTGAATGTCCAAAAATAGTCTAAAAGCATGCTTTGACCAAAAAGGACATTTCCCACAATGCCTGTCGACTATGTTACTCGTGAAGTACTCCATTCATTTTCCGATCTGCTTCTACTCATAAAGGTCGCGGGGGGTGTTGGGGCCTATCCCAGCCGTCTTCGGGCAGTAGGCGGGGGACACCCTGAACTGGTTGCCAGCCAATCGCAAGGCACAGATAGACATACAACCATCCATGCTCACCTTCACACCGAGACAATTTAGAGTGTTCAATCAGCCTGCCACACATGTTTTTAGAATGGGGGAGGAAATCGGAGTACCCGGAGAAAACCCACGCAGGCCCGGGGAGAACATGCAAACTCCACACAGGGATGCCGGAGCTGAAATTTAACCTCTGCACTGTGAGGTCAACGCGCTAACTACTGGACCACCGGGCCTCCCACAGGAGAAAATAATGATCCCAAAATTTCAAGGAGGAGAATTGATGCAGACGGAAGACTGTTTTAACGAAAGATAGGAAGGAGAATACTTATTTGCGTTTCAAGTAGAAAGACCGGTATGTATTTTATGTTCAGAAACGGTCTCAGTAGTCAAAGAGTATAATCTGTGTTGGCATTTTGACACCAAACACAGAGCTAAGTACGCTAAAGCTAGCCTTGAAGAAAAGCAACAAATTGTCCAAGAATTAAAAGGAAAACTGCGGCTGCAACAAAATTTAATGATTGTGTTTGGATTTTGTTTTGTGTTTGTTATTTTCAGAACATGATCAAAAGATGGCCGAGAGGGGATCCACTTGTGTTTAAGGATGGGCAGCTTCTCCTCTTCAAAAACCTCAGAACTTGACCATTTATTTGTCACCTGAGTCAACCTTTATTTGGTTATTTATATTCGATTACATATTGTTTATTTGCAGCTGCCGTTGCAATTATTTGCCATTGGCATGTTTTATGTGTCGATTCATATGAGAATTATTTTAAGATGACAAATTTGTTTTAACAGCGAAGTAGGCAAACATATTTGTTTCTATGCAGTTGTAATGTTTTTCACTGAAATAAGTAATAGACTAAGTGTTGTTTAACATTAAGGAGTAGTAACATTTATTTTACATTGAATTCAATTATATAAATTGCAATTATAAATTACATCTGGCCCTTTGAAGACAGCCATTTTGCTGATGTGGCCCTTGGTGAAAATGAGTTTGACACCCCTTCTTTATGGCATTGTTTTGCTTTGTGTCCTCCTCGTTGTCCACTGTTTGTCTATTGTCCAGCAGAAAATTACATTCCGTAAAATATTGCCATAAAAATAAACGACCGGTATATCAATATAGAGGTGTATTTTGCAACTCTTACGCAACTCTTCTAAGGTAAACTAATTACTACGAATAAAGCCACACATGAAAATTTAATGAGGCCTTCCTTGAAGATGAATGCTCAAAAGTGTTTGCAAAAGGTTTGAGCCTGAGTCAACCCTCTACTTTTGCCTGGGTTTGGGATAAGCCTACAGTTAACTTTGCACTGGCATTCAACTCTGATAAGATGCGAACTGCATTTCATGTCTGTTGGCACAATGAACACAAGTGGCCAAGTGTTGAAAGGTCACAAGTGAAGAGACATCCATTTGAACCACTTCATCTTTGTGAGGGTCGCATGCATACAGTACATCTATTACACAAAAATAGAACCTTAAATCAGGTACTGAAAAGTGTTATCTTTTTGATTATCGTCTATTACGATCTGTGTGTGTGTCACTAACAGCCGTTTGTGTACTGTAATTCTAAATGTGGGTCATTCATATGTGACAAGCAGCGGTGTCAATTATTGTATAATCGCTCCCGTTTTTATGGCCTCCATTCCAGTAGGTGGTAGCAGTAGGGCAGCTTCCAAAAGCCGCTGTGTGCGAGTTTCGATAAGGTGCGGCAGTGAAAAAACAGTGAAGGGATCTTTGTGTCATCGAATGACCGTACCCATCAATTCCACATTACCAAGTAAAATCTAATACTTCGATGAGGATATTCTTAAACTTACGTACCTCGGTAATGTATTAGGTTGCTCGAGAGTCTACGAGGGGGGTTGCATCGAAACAGGCTTAAACCAAGGTTTGTCCTCAACCGGAAAAGACCGAGACGCTAACGTTGGGTGCTAATGCTAGGAGAGCTAGCAATTACAGCTGAGACCTAGATTCGACTTCGTTGATATATTCACAGCCAACACCACGATGGCCGATGTCGACAAACTCAACATAGACAGCATAATTCAACGTCTCCTAGAAGGTAAATCATTTGTTTTGTCCAAAGTGCTGTTAATCTGCTTTGCTATGGTAGCGCACATTCGGCTAAGCATGTTTATAAACAGTTTTAGGAGCCTTGAAAATCCGACCCGCTGTTGATTTGCGACATTCCCACATGAACTACCACAAACTTCGAACTTCTTATGAGTCCGTTCCATGCAGCAAGCGCATCATATTAAGTTTGGGACATATTTTGTGTTTACAGTAAGAGGAGCTAAACCTGGCAAGAATGTTCAACTGCAGGAAAATGAGATTCGTGGACTGTGCCTGAAGTCCAGGGAAATCTTCCTGAGTCAACCGATTCTTTTAGAGCTTGAGGCACCTCTCAAGATCTGCGGTAAGATGTCCAAATATATTTTCCACGAGAAAACAGCTATGTGGTGTTACCCATGCCTAAAATAAGCATGCGTTGTTTCTTACTGTGGACACAGTCCCAATACTAATCACTCTCTGTTTCTATGTCAGGTGACATCCACGGCCAATACTATGATTTGCTGAGGCTGTTTGAATATGGGGGCTTCCCCCCAGAAAGCAACTACCTATTTTTGGGAGACTATGTGGACAGGGGGAAGCAGTCTCTGGAAACCATCTGTCTCCTGCTTGCCTACAAAATCAAATACCCCGAGAACTTCTTCCTGTTGAGAGGGAACCATGAGTGTGCATCAATCAACAGAATATATGGCTTTTATGATGAGTGTGAGTAATCTTCCATACGTTCAGTGAACGTGTTGAATGACATGCTCTGCAAATTTTGTGTTCTGATTTACTGTTTTGACTTAATTATTCATTGAATGTGCTTGTTTTTCTTCATGTTCTAGGTAAAAGAAGGTACAACATCAAGCTCTGGAAGACTTTTACAGATTGTTTTAACTGCCTCCCGATTGCCGCCATTGTGGATGAGAAGATCTTTTGCTGCCACGGAGGTGGGTTTTTGTTGTTTGAGCCAAAAGAAAGAGCAGTTTTGGCTTGTTTAAAAAAAAAAGATGAAAGTCATAAAAATAAAACTGTCCCAGGCAATAGTTTGTATTTCTTGGGAAGTAATCACCCATTTTTAATGAGGAAAGTTGGGTGAAAGTTGCCACAAGTACTGGACTAAGAAAAAAGTATGTTTCAGGGTTCTTGTTTTGACAATGACTAATAGTTAGGGATCCTGTATACTGAAAATTCAGCCATGAAAAATGTCTGGGCAAAAATTGCTTTGCATTTTCAGTTTCATTTCAAAAGATTTTTGTCACGAAACAATATGTCCGAAATAGGATGTTGTGATGATGCAAAAAAATAAACTTTAAAGAAAGCGCTCTGCGCAGTATTGCCACAACCATCCCACACTCATAGAATTTGCATCAGGTCAGCATCATCTGGTGGGACTTTGGCTTGGTGGAACATGGCTTCAACATCATCTGCCATCATGGCGACGGGTTCCTGGTAGAATCTGGTAATACAGCAATTCCAATCAGAATGCTGAATAAGCTTCTCCATTCTGCGTGTTTCCTTGTTAGCAATCGCCACAATCAAACACCACATAGATTTGGTGTTTTTTAAGGTGTTAGTTTTTTGCGTACCGGAGATTTTAAGTACTATTAATTCTGAATGAAATCTGTTACATTGCGGTCTCACATTGCGTACTCATAAATAATGTTTAATTGTATGTTTCACCTCACCGTTGAAACATACAAAAGAGCCTCATTTCAGGGGCTTGTAAACTACGCCCATGTTTGGACTTCCTGAAAGGAGCAGTTTACGTGTCGTCTGTGTGAGTGTGAATGTATGTGTGTCAATGTATGCTTCAAATTACAGTCGAAATGTGTGCAGCCTTCCACTACTGAAACTGTAAGGGAAGTGGGCATGGTGTGGTGTTCTTTTTGTAGATTAAACTTGTGCGGAAATGAAGGAATGAATATCGAAATATCATGTGTGCATATTGACTATAATATAGAATATTGTAATGAACTGGGTTATATGTGTTTTATTGTTCTGTATTGCCATTGAGGGGTTGTGGCTCACATGTCATGTTCTGCTACTTTGACTACTCTTGTTTTTGAAATACTGAAACACGTCATTCTTTTTGCGTGTGGGAACCAGGTGCTCGGTTCAGACGGCACGAAACACCGCACCTATCTTCCGTGCCTTTGTTGCCCAACATAGGTGTTGTCTCGAGTGGATAAGGAGCGGCTCCTGCTTCTCCTCCCACAGAAAAAAATGGTTGTACTTTGCTAATCAATCTGGTCGTTGTGTAATTTGACCGCTAGAAGCTCTCAGATAGGCCAACTTCTTCGCTTCCCATTCTCCAAGCCTGCTGCTTTTCGGCTCAACCCGAGCCGATGTTGAGAGCTGCCTCCGTTGTACAACTCTGTCTCACCTGATCGCAGTAATATTGCCCCACAGTTCTTATTTCACCATGCTGTGTGGCTGTCTGTGCCAGTGCTGCTGCTGCATGTGATGTAGTAAGTACATTCACAATGGTGAACGTTATGAAAAATGTACATTTGCAAATTGCAAAGAAACAAAATTATCGCTTCAAACGCTTTATCTGTGCCGCCCATTCCGGGAACGACTGTCACAGCTCGCCTGTTTTTCGGGGTGATGAGCCCTTAGGCCCTGTGAGCAAGTGGCAAAGTGTCCGCCCCCTGAAATGGATAAATACAGGTCGATTGCCTGCAGTTAGGTTTCAAAACACGTAGTTACCTTGATGTCAAGTCTTTTTCATTTGTCCTTGACTGAGCTCTGTGCAGTTTGCCAACTGACGTTCAGCAAACGTCACCAGTATAGCAATGTTTATTTGTGCTTGTCTGCTCTTTTTGTACAGGACTTTCTCCTGACCTGCAGTCCATGGAGCAGATCAGACGCATCATGCGCCCCACTGACGTCCCCGACCAGGGCCTGCTCTGTGACTTGCTCTGGTCTGATCCAGACAAGGATGTGTTGGGCTGGGGGGAGAATGACCGAGGTGTATCATTTACCTTTGGCTCAGAGGTGGTTGCCAAGTTTCTGCATAAGCATGACCTGGATCTGATCTGTCGTGCCCATCAGGTACTTTTAGGACCCTATAAATGTGATTGCGACAGTTAACACATTTACTAGGGATACATATTCTGTGGTAGCTCACCTAGTAACGGTTACCCTTCATTAGTTTTAATCTTCAGTAATATGGATTTGAAAGTGTTTTGCATCGTGTATAGAAGTCTGAATAGTTTGTAATTTCCAACTGTCTTTGTTGCAGGTTGTTGAGGATGGCTATGAATTTTTTGCCAAACGGCAGCTTGTCACTCTGTTCTCCGCCCCGAATTACTGTGGGGAGTTTGACAATGCTGGCGCCATGATGAGTGTGGATGAGACCCTCATGTGTTCTTTTCAGGTAATGTGCTTTGGCATTTTGTAGTGTTACACATTTGTAAAATTTTAGATTAGGCCTCGGCTATATGTGTTTATTGTATCTAAATCGAGATATGAACATTTAAGATATTTATATCAAAATGAGGATGATATCAGTCATGTGACCTCACCACGCTTGTGTTGCGTGTAAATCGCAGTTCAACTAACCACATTCCTCTTCGAAGGTTTGGCATTGATCGACAGTTAAAACCAGGAGATAACAATCATTATGCGGAGGGCGAGGGGGAGGAAGGACACACGCAGAGAGACGAGGGACACGCGCGGCTGCTGCTGGCTAGGCAGCACACACAAGAAAATCACTTCTGTCTTTATTGTCAAGGACTGTGTATACCAGGGGTCTCCAACTCCGGGTCTGGAGGGCTACTGTCCTGCCTGTTCCCCGGCTCTCCCAGCTGCAACACACCTGATTTCGACGATCAGATCATCAGCCAGCTCTGAAGCAGCATTAGAATGATCCTGATTATTTGAATCAGGTGTGTTGCTCCTGGGGGAGCTGGAAAACAGGCAGGACCTCCAGGCCCAGAGTTGGAGACCCCTGGTATATACGGACGGCACACATATATTGTGTTTTAGAACAGTATGTGACCATGGTTATAATTTCAAAATTACCAGAGGATAATTTCCCCCCCCCCCCCCCCCCCCCCCAAAATGTACGAGCAGACCGTGCCTTGCCAGTCCATTCAAGTGCGAGCTCTGGACTATTTTGTTCGTCTTTGTTGACTACCATTTTTTGTGAATCCATAAAAAGTCATACAATGTCACATATCGTAAGGGGACACTCGGAAGGCAATCCAGGCATAGTTCATATCGGTAGGAATTGTCCCATCGCCATGTAATGCATCAATGCATACACAACCATCGTCTTGTTCGGGGGTGAGTGGCTAACTTTTTTTTTTTCCTCCCCCCAACCATGCAACACATCCATCCACATTCTAAACGCATTATCCTTACTATGGTTGTGCATTCACAAATTGGTACAAAACAACACATGCGTTTATGCAGTTAACATCTGTTTTAGCATAAAATTGTTATTTATCATAAAAGCAGAGTTGCAGTTTTAATGTGAATTTAAATTTGTTTAAATTTATTGCTAACTTTGCTAATGTTGGTGGCTAAAAAAAATTCTTAATTTTCACGGAACCCATAGTAGTGTTGCGATCTTATTATCTGGCAAAAATATTGATATAAAATTTTAGCCATATCTTACAAACCTATTTTTGTTAAGCTGTATTTGCTGTAAAAATATGTGGAGTGACAGCTTGATTTCCAAGTGCCCCAACAGTTTTTTTTAGTCACAGGGTTTCACGTGGTCGATTCACTTCATTTGTCATAAACGGATGAATGGAAATCTAACTTTATATCTTCTTAGAATGCTGATTTGATATACCGGTAGTTATAAAGTGGGTGATGAGCTTGGTCTCAGAATGAATTACCGGTAAACTAATTCATCAAGTAACCACTTAAGGTATTCAAAATAAAACATGGTAGTGAAGTACAGTACCTTTTGGGCTTAAAGCCCTCTGTTTTCATTTAAATCAGATGATTATTCCTTATTAATGATGCCATTGATAATCTATTAATATAATGACATATTCGCCCTCATACTTCTTTCTATATTCAACGAATAGATTTTGAAACCGGCCGAGAAGAAGAAGCCCAACGGCAGCCGTCCGGTCACTCCTCCTCGCAACATGGTCACCAAGCAAGCAAAGAAATAAAGTATGGGCTGGATGTAAGGCGGTCACTACTGTTCTTCTTTTGTCCTTTGCATTTGAGGGATTGGTTAACCTTCACCTTGCCAGCACTGTAAAGATGTACACTCCCCACCCTTTGAAAGCAAAAGATGTTATTTTGTCCACAGGCGGAAATCGATATGTCACCATGAAAAACCTCAGGTGTTTTGCACTCCCATTTTGCAGCTACATTTTGCCACATATGACTGTTCAATCATAAAAATCGTAACAATAATGCTACTTTATGCACAGGAATGCCTTGTTTATAGCTGTGCACAATTTTAGCAGTTTTATCACGTCATGCCCCCCGCCCCATTCTTTTCCAGTAATCAATATTAATGACCACAAAGAATATACAGTCACAAACACCACTTTACTGTCAAATGCAAAATCTATTTACAGTCAAGTGTCATAGAACAATGACTCATTGTATCACCACTTCATATTTGACTAAACAAGCGCTCTTTTCATGTCTAAATCTTTCTAATAAACTTTGAGTGTATTTAAGAGGATATAGAAATGAATATCATTTTTTTAATGTATCTCCTTTCTAGTGTTCTTACCAGCACTATCACACTACAAATATACACAAGTGCCACATAGGTCATCTGGAGCAGTTCAAAATCAATATTTATCAAACAAAAATCTTAAAACTTCATACTCAACAGAGCTGCTGATTATTAAATATGTGCGGATTGCTGCAGATGTGTATTGCTAATTTAATTATGCTTGCTCTGACCAACCAGTTAAAGGATGAAAAATGTGACATTATCAAGGAGGAATTTCAAATCTCATTAGTTAAAGAACAGTCCCATTGCGACTAATGTATAGTTCAGGTTTTATCGTCAGCATTATTAATTCTGATGGCTCCGGTCAGATTAGATTGACACAGCAATATTGAACATCCATTCATCCATCCATTTTTCGATCCGCTTTATCTTCGCGGGGGTGGGGGGGGGTGCTGGAGCCTGTCCCAGCTGTCTTCGGGCAGTAGGCGGGGGACACTCTGAACCGGTTGCCAGCCAATCACAGGGCACACAGAGACGGAACAACCATCCACGCTCACACTCACGCCTCGGGACAATTTTGAGCGTTTAATCAGCCTGCCATGCATGTTTTTGGAATGTGAGAGGAAACCGGAGTACCCAGAGAAAACCCACGAAGGCCGGAGCTGCAATCGAACCCGTACCTCTGCACTGTGAGGTCGATGCGCTCAACACTCGCCCACTGGTGAACAGACAATAGACATTTTGGCAGGAAGTAAAGTGAAGTAACAATACTTCCACAGTATAATACTGAAGCAGTGCAATCAATACAAACCATGGAAGGAAGAGAATAGACTGTTGGGAAGAAATTAATAGTTACATGAAACAAGTACGGCTTTCAAAGCATTTCATTCATCTTACCAAGTCACTTCATGCAGGGTGATGACGGCAGGGCTGTCAGTATAAAGCACGTGTTAAGTGAAGTTATTTCTAAATTCAAATAACAAATTAATGTAATGTTAAATAAAGCTAAATATATGTTTCGAATCTTGTAAATGCTTTGCCATTCACGGTCTGGGTCTCCGTGGGGTCACGTGACGTCACATTGATGTCGGTCGGTGAAGGTCGCCAGTTGGACCTCTCAGTTCAAAGGGTTGTTCGCTATGTTCGTGCACTTGTCCTCGTCGAAAGTCGAAAAATGGAATTTCCACCTTCCCCGACTGCAGCATAAGTTCAAAAAGTACTGCCGTAGTAATGACTCCTTATATGGTATGGGATGTTACGTAAGTGTGATGACGTCAAATAAGTCACAGGACCGCGCGAGCTGAGCTGTGTGAGCGAGGGACACAAAGTAGCTGCTCTCACTGTGTAACGTCTTCAAAGCTAGCAAGGAGGCACTCGATGCAGCATGGCCGCTGCGGGCAACGACGGGTAGCACTTGCCGGACGGAAAGGACAGCGCGTTCCTGTGATTCCCTTCGCCTTATAGTCGCGGGACGGGAAGAGAGCGCCGTAACACCGAGCTCATCTCCATTAACCTGCGTCTTACGAGTCACCATTAGTGAGCTCACAAGAAGCTAAGCTAGCGCGACCGCTAGCTTGGCCGCCTCCGGAGGTGGCAGCTGCTTCGTGGGGGATGTTGTCCGTGCTGTCGTACGGGAGACTGGTTGCCAGAGCTGTCATCGGCGGACTCTCGCAGACGGACGGCCGCGACTACAGCCTGGTGACGGCGAGCTGCGGCTTTGGCAAGGATTTCCGTAAAGGCATCCTCAAGAAAGGAATGTGCTATGGGGACGACGCGTGCTTCATCGCCCGACACAAATCTGCTGATGTTTTGGGTGAGTCACAGACTGCATTATGTTTCTTTATTTCTTGTAGTGCCTTGCTACGGTACGAATGCTTAACAGTAATGAAGTATAGCGAATTCTATTTTGTCAAAATCCACGTGAAAAGCAAGAGCAGTCACTCAAGGAGCATTTGTTACCTGCGAAATCATGCCAGACCAGTCTAGTCAACGATCTGAAACTGGTCCATTTGATATTGAAATTTGCCATTTGTACCAGTGTTTCCCAAACTCTATTGAGCCAAGGCACAGGCGTTACATAAAAAAGCCACCAAATGATGATGCGGGGTGGTAGTGGAATAGCATTTAATTGATCTGCCTAATACTATGCATCGCTGGATAGATGAATCAATATAACATTCTTCAATTAGTGGAGCCCGGTTTTCAAAGCATACACCTTGAAGCCGCATTTAGCTTCTCTGCTGCACTCAGAATGAGGTGTCAGCAGAAGTGAGGTCAGCCCAAAGTGGAAATGCTTTGAAATCCAGGTTCAAGGCCATGCTTTTTTCTGCCACATTCCAATTTCACGATATTGCCTTTTATTAATATGAAGAAAGCAACCTTTTACTTCTTTCCTTTGCTTATAAATATCTTATTTTTGGGGTCTGTGAAAATGTCCTTTTTTTTTTTATCTTTGTATGCATTTCTATATTTTCAATGTCGTAATTTACATGAGAAACCTTTCCTCTCTTTTGGCGTTGCATGTCTTCAGCTGCTGCATTTGCAGATGCTTATAGGCTTTGTGCCTTTGTTTGCGTGAAGCACATTGAGTTGCCTTGTGTATGAGATGTGCTATTTACCGGTACATAAATTTGTATTGCTTCCTAAATAATTGAATTCAAAGTATTATACGTGCACGTGGATGTAATCCTGTACGAAAACATTCAAACAATATGAGTACATGGCTGGAATCCTCTCTAATGGATTACAACCAACAATGTTAAGATTAAGATTAAGATATCCTTTATTTGTCCCACACTGGGGAAATGTACAGACTACAGCAGCAAGATTGTGGGTAGAAAGAAGAAAAAAAACAAACACCGTTCAATTAAGTGCAATATAAATACAAAAATGGATCAGGTCGCAGTGCTATTTACAATTGTTTTTCACGTCATTTAATTAATTTATTATTATTATTATTATTTTTTTTTTATTCAGCAGCCTGAGAGCAGTCGGTAGGAACGAGCGGCGGTATCTCTCCTTCTTGCAGCGCGGGTGTAACAGTCTCTGGCTGAAGGAGCTACCTAGTGCTGTCAGGGCGGGCTGGAGGGGGTGGGAGGGACTGTCCATCATAGTTGTCGATATCATGTGCAGAGTGGCCGACAACAGAACAGAACTACCTTAGCAATGACAATGTAGGACACCAACCCACTACGACTTTTGCTCTCAGTGCTAGCGGGAATACATGGACCAAGTAGGTAATTGCATTGTGCACGGTTTACAGCACGGCACAGCATCGAATTGCAAACAATGACGCGAGGCTAATAACCGCAGCCTGTATAGTTTACCGTTCTTTCAATCCCGGTGGGTCTCATCTCCAGTCCATGTCCGGCCATTCAGGCACAACATTTTCTGCATCCTGAGCCATCTGGCTTGTACATGTATGGTCCGACATACATCTTGCCCATAACCTCCTCTTCCTCCAACTCTTCAAACACCTGGATCCCCTCAGATAAGTTTGAAACGTCGCTTTCCGAATGAATTTCTGACTGGCTTTGTACACTTCCACAGTGAGCCCCGCTATTGTTGTCTTGATGTGACGTCACACTTCCAGGTTTGTCGCTCGTCAGGATCTCACTTCGGAAAACGATTACTTTGTCAAATTTCTGAAAGAATTTTTTTTTTTCATGCTTTATTTAATGTATTTTGTCTAATTACTTGTGACATAAAAATATTTAGTTTGCGGTTTTCTAAAATCACTTCACTGTTGACCTTTAATGTTATACAGCACCATTCCGCAACAGTAGTTATCACAAGGCGCTTTCAACATTGAACAAGTCAATTACCGGTACTCTTCCCATGGATTATACAAATACTGTACTTTATTTACAATTGATAAGAAATCTAGCTGAATCCCACGTGAGCGATTACATGATGACTCGGGCATGAAAAAAGAAGTCCCTCTCAGGAAGAAAGTTCCATCAGAACCCAAGTTCTGTGGGGCGGCTGCCTTCCTCTGCCAGTTGGGATGAGGTGGAAAAACGGTGTTGAGGGACGGGAAATTGAAGGAGAGAGTAAACCGGATAGAGGGGTTGAGCAGCCAGGGGAGGGGCGCGAGAACAATTGGCCACGGCAATCGCCATATTATTAACTCATTCACTCCCAAAGACGTTTTTAAACGTCTTTCCAGACTTGGTTCAGAATTGGCTGGTACTGAATGAGCCAACAGTCCTACGTGAAAGCTTTTCAACTCTGGCAGGTATGATTTCTTCATTTTTCTGTCATTTATCACACCTTAGTGTGTGGACTCACCAAACTTAAATGGGAACTCCTCAGATGAACACACATCCGTTGGAACAAAAATTCAGGCTTATATGTTAAAGAGCATAGTTGTACATGTCAAGCCTGCACCCTGACTTTCGCAGTTGTCATCTAACATCGCACAGTGACGGTTGTAGTTGGAGTCCTTCTGGAAAACAATGAGAAACGAGTGCAGACGTTATTGTGTAGAAGCTCCTGTATGGGACCTACTTGCGCCATAAACGCAGATGCAGTCATACAATTGGAGAGTTGAACTTGAACCTGCACATGGTTTGTAGTAAGAAAAAAAAAAAAGAAGAGCAGTCTGCTTGGTCAAAGGATTATCCCGCCTTGACACCGAGCGTGTCTACAACCTGACAGATGTAAATGGATAACCACCGTTGTGAACCTTGGGTTTAATCTGCAAGTCGTCTCCAGCCTGCAAATCTGTCTTGTTGCTGAAACAATCACTTGTTCATGCCAACACGGGAAGTTTAGAATCAGGAGAGCCTCACAGGAAGATTTTTTTTTTTGGAAGTTTGTTGTAAAGCAGCCCACTGTCTATTTTTGGCAAAGGCTGTGCAGACTCCGGCGCCCTCCATGTATGGTCAGGGAGGTCGATTTTGGGAATAACAAGGCTGCTTTTTTCTTCTAGGAAAATCTATTAGTCTTAAATAACACAGCGGATTCTATAACATAGTCTACTGCAGAATGCATTTTCCTTTAGGGGGAGGGGGTCATTATGAACAACAGAAACGGAATTGTTGAATTATTTACATTGCATACAATCCATATGTATTCATGTAGCGCTTTCACAAGAGCTGCAGCTTGAGCGAACAAGGGAACACATTTGTCATACAAGCGTAACAGAAAATTGAACTGCTGGTTGATGAGGTTCCCAACATACAAAGGAAGTTTGCTTTTATTCTTTGTAGTCTCATCAGTTTGTTTCTCTTTTTCATCACAAAAATTACATTGACAAAGCCCAACAGTAAATTAGATGCTCACCAAGGTCAAGTCACACCGTATTTTCTCATGATGGTTTGCCCCCTCTGTGTGTGACTGTAGGTGTGGCAGATGGAGTGGGAGGCTGGCGAGACTATGGCGTGGACCCGTCGCAATTTTCCAGCACTCTGATGAAGACGTGCGAGCGCCTGGTGAAGGAGGGACGCTTTATTCCCAGCCACCCCGTCGGAGTCCTCACCACCAGCTATTATGAACTGCTGCAGAACAAAGTGCCGCTGCTCGGTGAGTGGCATTGCACAAACGCAGCATCCTCTTCAGCAATGGCGCACTCCTCTCAATAATAATCACATTATTCAGTTGAACACACTCATATACTTTGTATCTCCATGACATCCTCTGCTGGACTAGACGTATAGTTTGTTCCCTTCTGGGTGAGGTCAACATCCAGGGGGAAGGTACATATATCATGCATACACCCAACACTTCCTGCTTTATATGGTTTTCAAAATAAGAGTCAAACGAATGACCAAAAGAACCAAAACTTGTCCCAAAGGCAGAATAGAGTGTTTAAAGGGAACATATTCAAAGGAGTTTCTTTTTTTTTTTTTCTTTTGTGGTAAATGTTCCAAGTTATATTTGAAACAAAGGCAGTTTTATTGTTTATTTAAAAAAATCATATTTTAATTATATTATTGATCTTAAAAGCAAATTGTTTGTTTTTAGTTTGAGTTAAAAGAATATCACGGTGCAAAAAAAAAAAAAGAAAAAGGGCCACGTGGTAGCATCTCTAATCATACTTTGTTCCCATTAAATCTTTTTTGCGTCGTGACGACAATCATCCTCCGCCGATGTGGCCGCCGGCTCGGCCTCGTCTGACCTTAAGTCTCGCTTGTTCAGTGTGTCTTCCTCTCGGGTTACAGCACCCGCCCACCCCTTAAGATTGCTTCAAATTCTTTGTGCGTTTTGATTGACGACATGTTCTCTGCTTTCAAGCATATCACATGTCAAGACAGTGGGTTGGATGGTGATTGTTATTGTTTTGTTTTGTTTAGGTTTTAAATCACCAGAGCGTGAAATGACCTGCCCCGTGTTCTGTTCCACAGTTACTTCCCACTTTGCTTCCTGACAAAGATCTGTGCTAAAACATGTAACGTGAGATGCTGAGAAGCAGTACTTTTCCACCCCGTGATCACATGTGCAGTATTGTGCCCTTCCATCGCAGCTAATTCGATGTTCTTTTGAGCCGTCGCGTGCCTTGTATCGTGGTTGGGCAGGGAATGTAATGTAATGCAGACGGGGGTGAGTCATAAGCGAGGCTTTTTGAAGGTTGGTCCCAGAGAACACATTTCGGTGTGTTCGTAAATGAGTCACCAGAAGGGTGTGGCTGGCTGTCGCCTTGTCTCAACCGCAGACTCGTGTTTTGTTGAACTTCCAGAATGGTGAAATCGCGCATTCTCACACGATGCTGATTAGTGTTGTTCAAAATCATTCCAGCGAAGAAGCAGGACAGGGACTCATAATGTGTTTCCATCACAATGTTTAAAGGACCTTAATCGTGCTATTTTCGGCTTCAGAGAGGGGTTGCTCTCTGTTAATTATTTTGGCCACTGCCGTGGCTTGTTATTGTGTAGTGGAGGGGTGGCCATCCTTTTTTTGATAGAAGTTCTACTTTTCAAGCCAACCAACCTTCCACGATCGACTGTGACCGCACGTGTACGCAGGCGCGCGCGCCCGCCATGATGAGCAACAGCCATGACGGCCCCTGACATGAACGAAACAGGGGGAAAAAAGTATATACAAGAGTTCGTGAAAAGGAAATCACCGCCTACCTTAGTGGGAGACCTGGGACGCACTTTTGCAGTGTTAAATGCATGAACATCGCTATCATAACTCACGTGTACCGTTTTAAAAATGCTTCTTCCGGGCACTCCAGATTAGCATTCTTTGCCAGTGCCATCGCTGAATTGCAGATGAATTGACATGATGACACCACGTCAATTGGATTGGTTGTGACCACTCGCCATCTCGCCTATCCTGAGTCTGATGTTGCTCACCGTGGTCCAAGGAATGCTCAGGGAGTGTGTGTGAATGATCAGACGCATGGACAAGTAGAGGGAACATTGCACTTGTATCCCTCCTTGGTTGCCTAAGGCGGAACTTTGTTCCAGCTGTAAGCAGAAGTTCCAACCCGGTATCATACAAGCTCATAAAAGTTCATGGCTTGAGGTTCTACTGCCTAAGCTAATAATCAGAAGAAAAAAAAATGGTCTGGTTACATAGCATTACAAGTACAAGGATCAACCATCATAATGTTGCCTCATAAAGAAAGCATTGGATTCATCCTCTTCAGATAAGTTGGAGATGAGAAATGTTCACTTGGCAAAGAAACACAGATCATGTTGGTTCTTGTAATATTTGCTTTGTAACAGTGTTTTCTTGGTGCATGCATGTCTGTCTGTCTGTGTGTGTGTGCCTCTGCAGGCAGTAGCACAGCCTGCATCGTGGTGTTGGACCGCCAGAGTCACCGGCTGCACACGGCCAACTTGGGGGACTCGGGCTTCCTGGTGGTTCGCGGGGGGGAGGTCGTCCACCGCTCCGATGAGCAACAACATTACTTCAACACGCCCTTCCAACTGTCCATCGCTCCTCCCGAGGCCGAGGGGGCCGTCCTCAGTGACAGGTGCGCACAAAGAGGTGCACTCGGGACAACTCACCGCGACATCGCAACAACAGTAAACCTGATCCCTGCCGCCGACTGAGCTCTTGTCCAGCTCACTCGGTGCAAATCATGTCCATAACCATCGGAGCAAAATCCATATAGCGACGTCCATTTGGGTCATCATCACTTAGACCCCTCTCTAGATCAGGGAGGAGGAGGGGCAAGGCCGAACAGAGGAAACAGCAGTGCAAACAGGCAACATAGAGTCTAACGAAATGCAAGAGTATACAAATGAGTCTTAAGTTGGCTTTTAAGCATTTCAGCTGAGGTAGCTGCTCTAAATTGCGCGGGGAGGGCATTGCAGAGCACCGGAAGCCGCCGACTTTTCTTTTTGGCTCTCTGAATCCCTCAAAGACCAGCGTGTTGTGAACGGAGAGTTCGGGGGTGGAACATACGGTGTGATTAGTCAACGACATGGAAAGGTGCTAAGCCGTGTACGATTTTATAAATAAGTCTCATAAGCTTGAAATCGCATCTCAAATGGACCGCAAGAACGTGCAAAACTCCACACAGGAAGGCTGGAAACCGGATCCGAAACTTGGACCGCTGCACTGTGAGCTGGACATGCGAACCAATTCAGCCCTTTTCTTTATCATACACTTGACAATTACTCCATACAAAATTAAAAGCATTTTTTTTAACCAACCCGCTCTAAAAGCTAATTAAAACGACTGAAAATTAACTAAAAATTACAATGTAAAATCCCAAACTATTCAGTAGTCAGCAGGTACTCCAACGTGTCACGAACTGAAGGGGAAAAAAATACAACAAAAAACCTTTTGATGTACATCTGGCAGCACCAGCACAAACAAGTTTTTGCCATGGTTTCAGTTTCATATCACCAATTTACGATTTTAAAATGATCTCTTCAGGTCATTGGTAGTTGCTTGCATGCTGCCACCCACAAATATCTTTGCGTCTACTTTATAACCACTCTGAATTGACCCATGCTGAGTTTAAGCAGATTTGCCCGCTGAAATGTGCACCGGGGTTCAGACATAAACAAAGAAACACACATTCCACCGTGGTTGCTCCGTGACCGGCTCTTAGCAAAACAGGTTTGTTCCTCACGCAATGTTTTGTCAAGGTACTCCGGAACAGACGATCGGGGTCCACGTGCTGCCGTGTCCCATTGGCTCGGCGTGCCAAAGCAGCAGCGGGCAGCGCTCTACTGTATATGCCAGAACGGGCTTTGGACGCTCGCCATGCTTTCCCTCTCACCGGGTCAAAGTCTGACAGGCCAAGTCCCCGCAACCAGTCCAGTCGAGAATCGTGCTGATTGGTTGGAGATAAAAGTGCCACAAGTTATTTTGTTTTGACGTCTTACAAAGCATTAACTCTTTTAATCATTAAAGATGTTGCAATGTGGTATTGACCCTGCATACCCCCCAAAAAACCTTCCAGTAATAGTAAAATATAATGACAGGAGTTAGCGGTCCAGTGAGTTTGTTAAGGCAAAGGGCTTTGTAAGACTCAAGGGTGATTTGCATTGGGGCCTCTTGTTGCTGCCTCCTTTGGGGGCTTTAACGGCTGGCAGACAATTTTTGGGAAGAAGAGTTCCTGTCGTGTGAACGTGCAAAGTTCCTAGTCAAGTACATTGTATAAAAAAAATTAGTTTGGCAGCTCAGGAGAAATGTGCTCACAACTGTGATGACGGTGTGGGTACGTTTTTTTTTTTTAAGTATTCGATGTACACTGCAAATAAAAGATCACTTAGCAATGCATGCAGTTTTCCCTGCCTGACTCAGCCGTGCGTGCACATCCGCAGCCCGGACGCAGCCGACAGCTCTTCCTTTGACGTCCAGCTGGGTGACATCATCCTCACTGCCACCGATGGCCTGTTTGACAACATGCCTGACTACATGATCCTGCAGGAGCTGAAGAAACTCAAGGTGAGAAGGCTGAACACGCAGTGCCGCGATAGGACACAGAGGCCGCGCTTCCATTTCTTGTTTTCCTTTGTGCTCAGAGCGCCAACTATGAGAGCATTCAGCAGACTGCCCGCAGTATTGCGGAGCAGGCCCACGACCTGGCCTACGACCCCAATTACATGTCACCTTTTGCACAGTTTGCCTGTGACAACGGACTCAACGTTCGAGGTGAGTGTCCACAATGAGACACCCTAAAAATGCTGGCGCTTGTAATCGCAGACCTGTGGATTAACCCACAATTGAACACGGAAATTGATTTGGTCATTTAGATTCATGTATTATATAAAAAAAAAAAGCCATCAATAAATAGACATTTCATGTTTCCGCATCTAATGTCAATTATTTTTGCTGTGTGTATCCAGGAGGGAAGCCAGATGACATCACAGTGCTGTTGTCCATAGTGGCAGAATACGCTGACTAGGTTCAACACTAGACTGTGACTGGATGGACTGCTTTGTCTCCTGCTGGACAGGATGAAGGACTCAGGATGTCAGATGTTTTGGGGGGGGGGTTTCCCTCCCAGCATGCCGCAGCTGTTCTTTACCCCAAACCTTAGCTGACCAGGTGGATGTAAAAACAGCAGCAGGCCCTAAAAAAAAACTTTGCAAACTGCAATGCTCCCTCTGTAATTTTTGTGCGAGCAATAGAAGTCACATGATGAAGCGTCTTTGAGTGTTTAGGCAGACCTGGGAGGGGGTTGGACTCTTGAAAATGTTCGAGCGGCCCCGTTCTGGGCTGCCAGAAGGGACGTTTACGCTTCATCCTTTCTGTTGAGAAAGGTGCTTGCACATGGTGCGGCATCCTTCAGGCTGGTTAAATGGATGCGTGATTCTTAGCAAATTTTATATATGGGTGCAGAGAGCAGATGTTTTATAGTTTGTCGTCCTTGTATCTTTGCAAAAAACCCTTCCTTCCTGGGGCAGGTTGAAACAATTTGATTTTGGGAACTGCAGCTGCCTTTCATATATGTAATATTTAATACAGCGAGGCTCTGACATAATCACTTTCTATTCCATCAAACGTGGTCTCCCTTTAATCCCACTGCTGCTGTGATTGTAGTGTTCGTTTGTGGGTATGCGGAGAAATTGTGGCAAATTGTATGAAGAGGATGCGAACGCTGAAGGCCCCGCGCTGGTCACTAATGGTGTGGAGGCTTTAAACGCACAACGCTGAAGACTCATGGAGAAAAAGCAAGTGTATTATTATTTTTTTAACTTTATTTAACCAGATAGTTGACTTAAAACATCAGTCGGCATTTTCTATTTGTTCCCAGGGCACCATAAGATGTTTCTTTTTACATGCATTACATTTAGATAATGAATTTGCTGCACCTCTTTAGTCAATTCTTTCTGTGTTGTGTGATAATGACGTGCCTTGTATCAGCTGTTGATACTGGCACACATAATTCCTCGAAAATATTCCTTCTGTGCCAGTTTGTGAGCACGAAGCGTCAAAACTGCAAGTAGCCATGAGATTAAAATGTCCTCGTCTTGCCCCACTTGTCTTAAATAAATGTAAGTTTTACCAATACGATATGTACTTTCCGAAAATTAACTTTGCTCAAGTCGGTCACAAGCTATGAGGAAGAGTGATTAAGCCATCAGGGTAAGATTGCACGAAAGAAAATTGGAAGACAAAAGGGAGGCAGAATAAAGCAAAGCAGTGAATGTCACGTTGAAAAGCATTGCAACATGTCTGGAGGACAATTTTAAGTAGCCTTAATGTGACCAAGCAATTTTCCCGTCGGGCGGTACGGCTACGCCGGACTATGGAGCAATTGTTGCTTCCCGCCCAGAAGAACTTTTCTTCCTCCTCTAGACAAACGAGCGCATGTCTGTGTATTTTGGGTGTACACGTCAATGCCGATCTGCTGTACAATATTGAAATAAAAATAATGGTATTTATTGAAATTGAGGCATGACTCTGATGTGTTTCAGTTGCAGACACACAAAAATATACACTCTTAATCTCAACATTTTCCTTTTACTGTTACATAAATGCTTTGAATTTCATAAGCAATAAATAACCGCAGCAAATTTAATAACTACATCCTTGAAAGAATGAGTGAACAAGGTGGTTTGAAATCAGATCAATAAATATTAGGACTGTGAACAATTAGACAAAGGAATTAACTTACAATAAATACATTTAGGGAACACTTTTTTTTAGTACTCGGGGCTTCTTGCCGAGTATTTGTCCTCCTCCATGTCACTGTCGCAAGCCAAAACAGTCACACACTCATCATCCTGCTCTGATGACAATCCCCGGAACAGGAGGGAGCAGACCTTTGGAAGCAAAACGTTTGTTAATGCAACCGATGCAATTCAACATGTCAACGGGACTTTGCACTATCACACCTGTCAAGTCAGTACAGCATAGCAGACAGAAAAAAACATGGAATTCCCCAGCCAGTATGACTCACATCTCAATGATTGCATTAGAATCTAACTTCGCTGTGAACAGAATTAAGTTATTCAGCACCTTTGGAATTTCAAGGTGCTCAAGAGTTGGGTCATTCACACCATGACAGTCCCCCTACCACAAGCGTCCTGAATTGTGGCCCGGATGTGACTCAGTTTACTGTTTCACATTGGATTTTTATGTGGATGATGAGATGTGCTGCAGTTTCCCTCATGTGCTATTGGGAACACTTACCGCGGAGGAAGCGGGACTCGCAGTCACACAGGGGTTGCCAAGTCGAAGAAGCTTGCGGTTATGAAGCTCCAGCAGAGGGGTTGACGGAATGGTGGGGCTGCCCTGGCTGGATGCAACCATTTTCATGCCAGCACAATGACTGAGGCGTTGATCTCTGGCTGCAGCATCTGTACGCCTGTCAACTCAAACATGTTTCTTGTTGAACGACAGGAATGTTTTGGTAAAGAATATCAAATAGGGCACTCAATGAAATTGTTCACATTTTCAAACATTTGTGTGCTGGTTGTGTTGAGTTTTGTCAGCTGATGCACAGGCACTGTGCATTAAACTCAGAACATGTCTTGAGAGAATAAGCAAACATGACGATATGAGTGCCAATGGCCAAGAAGAGAGTACTAACGGTTTCTGTGATATTACGGCAAACTGGAAACGCATATTGGAAAAGAAAGACATAAAAGATCTGGTACCATTTTTACAATCGGTGAACCTTATTACAGAAAGTATTTTTACATATGAATGCTGTTAAAAGGGCAACATTTAAAAGCATTTAAAAACAAAAGTCTTTAAGACATTTACAAATCCCAGATTTCATCCCACATTCCATAAAAAAACCATGCAGGCCAGGTTAATGGAACACTCTAAATGTTCCCTAAGTGTGATTGTGAGCCAGAATGTTTGTCGATACATGCAACCAGTTCAGGGTATACCACGCCTACTGCCCGAAGACGGCTGGTTTAGGCTCCAGCAAGCCCACGATCCCTGTGAGGATAAACAGATTAGAAAATGAATGGATGAGGGAGATGTAGGTTCATCTAGTTATTGACACACCTTAATTGAACTGTTGTCATTTAGGGACATTGAGAAAAAACGTCTGCATAGCCATGAAAGCCAACATTTGGATTCTGAAAAATTTGACCCAAGGATATACAGGCTGAACGTAAAGGTCTTAAGAGGGACCCTTGAGGGACCCCATGTCATGGTCATTCGATCAGACTTTGCTCGGTAGACTGTGTGTAGTCTAAACAGTATAAATACAGGATTACAGCAAGGAGTAACTAGATAAAAAATTGGATTATTTATTTGCATATTATTTGTCACTGTCACTGTCCTGTGACGCTTGTAGGGTTACTTACATGAACGCAATTTGGGCGTTTTACTTGCTCCTTGAAAGTAAACACAACCTAACTGGATGTGTTTCATTTGAAATGTACATGTCCACAAAAATCAGCTAACTACATTGTAGCAGAATTGGCTCCTTGGGCGTAGAGTGAAAATCAAGCCTGAGGTGGAGAGCCGAGTGGGGGATTACGTGCAGTCAACCTTCCAGAACAGGCCCGTCAATGTGCCCTACTTGTCTCCTTCACAGATGCAAGGCTGGCTGTAACACTACACCTACTTAAGAATCTAAAAGGAGCCAATGAGAGCCAAGTAGCATGACTGGGTGCCAGGAGAGAGGCTCAGGTAGAGCCCAGTGGGAAGATTGTATTAAACTGCTAATACGCAATTGCAGCAGACCTAGACCAACAATGGTGAGATCTCTCCAAGTGTCACAAATATCGCACGTAGAGTTTCATGGTGGTTTCTTTTCATCATACCTCTGTGAATTTGGGTCTGGGGTATTTGTTGGTTTGGAGGGGCCTCCGGTGTCAATCAAGGTAGCCAGCACCAAAGTGGCCTCCAGGACCGTGTCCTCCACAGAAAAGCACACAGGCCTATAAACACGGAACAATGGCTGTACTGAGAATCACAGAAATACATGTAAAAACAGAACATACATTATTTTAGCCAGAGTGTATTTAAATGAGTCCAAAAAAAGCACATTATTTTGTCATGTGTTGTGCCAAGACTCACTTTCCTGCAGCATCAAATTGGACTGAAACTGCTAGGCATTGCATTTCCGCAAAAGAGAAAAAAGCCTTAAAAGACAAAAAGGTACAATATGTCATGGCGTGTCATTTAAGAGCACATGCGATAGATCTGACGTAAAAAAAGAGAAACGCAGACAAAGAGCAAGCTGGCAGTCAGACACATTCCAAGATTACATTCGGGACAGACGCAAGTTGTGGGCGTTAATGCAGGTCAAGTCTGCTTAATTGGACTAACGCCGTGGCCGTTTAGCCACATTTCCAGAGGGCCAATCAAGTACCTTTGTGTTTTCAAAGTCAAGTTCACTTGTGCTATTTGGATTCTGTTACAAATAATTCACTATGTACAAGGGCTGAACATTTCATCGAATTCAAATCGACTTCGCAGTGTAGCAAAATTGAAATTTCAAATTGCAAAAGGTAGCAATTTGAAACAAAACAAAACAAAAACGTCTGCTTCATTCCAGTCAGCATGATTATTTGTAAACATTGTATCGTCTATTTGTAGATATCTACAGTATCTACATAAATTCAGTGCTTAAGTGCAGTCCAAAAAACAAGAAAACTTGACGTGATAAAGCCACCGATTTGTTCGGATTATTGTTGTCATCTAATTTATGGCTGAGTGATTTATGTTTATACCAAACTTGTTTGGTAGAATTTCAAGAAGCATATAGAATCATCTTTTGTGAAGAGGCGGATAGCCCTTTGCGACCGTACTTACTTAACCTTTTTGTTCAGAATGGTGGTATTTTTTTAATGGTGATACTTGCCACAATAAATTTGCCAACCACTGCTCTACAGTGTATGCGCCCTGTGACTGAATGGCCTGTGGCCTCGCTCTAAATCATTTGTAATAGGCTGCAACTTGCATCAAGCCAAATGAGGACGAGCAGTATAGAAAAAGGATGAAGGCATGTGTAATAGTATCACTTAAGCGACAGTAACTTCCATGACAAACCTGGCAGCATACTGTAATGCAGCGAGCCAATCACATGCACATACCGCACCCACACCCAAACATTTGACTCTCATGTGACGGGCGTCCACAAATAGCGGCGTTACCCTCAGCTCCTTCAGACAGAAGGTTATGGCCGAGTCCTCTCCGGACAGAAAATAGTCAAACTCGTCAGGGTGTAAGGCCATCTCGGTGTACGTCAACTTCATGTGATCTGCGACAGAGGCGCAGCCAATTGCAGTCAGGCCTTTGCTTCAATCTGATCCCTCACATGAAGTCATCATCGAGTGCCCATTTTACAATATGACTTCCTCAAGAGGGCCAGCGATAGACCACCATGTAACATTAGCTCACCATTTCTTCCATCATGGTAATTCCTCAGACTGACTCGGACAGGAGTTATGGAGAGGGTGACTTCCTCCTGAGATCTTTGGAAATGCATCACCATACTCGCAAGAAGCCTGCAGAGAATAGCAAAAGAAATTGATTACATATGCATGCCTAAACAAGCACAGGACGTTTTGTTTAATGCTGCTGCTGACTTCCGCAATGAATGTGATGATGATTTGCCAGCTTCTTAAGCTTTGTTATTGTGATTTTTAAAGGAGAAGTCAAGTGAAAAGTTTTCAATGTTCAATGCTCCTCCACTAGTGTGAATGCAGCTTTCTGCTTCATATTGGAATATGAATTAAGCAGCAAAATCTACCTGTTTTAATCCATCTCAGGAGTCGACTGAAAATGACATCACGGTTGCTCGGGGCTCAGGTAAGGAACTCGATTGGTAGCGCTCGCGAGTGGTTTCGATTCTATTTGGCTGACAGAACTTTTTGTGTTAGCCTTGGTTGCTCTGATTTCCCCCACAGGGTGCAATTCGGGGACCTCCCTTTGAGTTAAATGGTCACAGGCTTGGTGGAGCCTATCCCAACTGTCTTTGGGCAGTAGGTGGGGTACACCCTGAACTGGTTGCCAGCCAATCGCAGGGCACACTTAGACAAACAACCATTCAAAAAACGAATCCTGCAGACTTGGCCCCCCTGCCTCCTTATCTAAAGCCAACAGTCTCGTACTTAGGTCTTAAACTGGACAGTGATTTTAAATTGGACCGGCAAATCGTGCTGTTGTTAAATGCAGCTTCTTTCATCTTGAGCAGCTGACTAAAATGAAGCCCATCAGGCGTATCCAGTTGGTCCAAAATGCTGCTGCCTGACTCCTAACCATAGCTCGAAAGGGGGAGCACATAACTCCTACTCTGGCATCCCTTCACTGGCTCCCTGTATATTTTAGAGCTCTTTTTAAGATACTTCTATTTGATTTCAAATCTTTAAATGGCCTCGCCCCACCTGACCTCTCTGAGTTCCTTCACCCCTACGCACTTGCCCAATGCCTCAATTCTGCAGATAAGAAACTATTAGAGGTACCGAGGACAAATAAAAGACTCAGAAAGTCTGTCATTTTTAATTTGAAGCATGTACACAGCTTATATAATTATTGCCGACACTAGTCCTTCGCCGTTCCATGATTACAATCCATCCATCCATCCATTTTCCGAACCGCTTAATCCTCACTAGGGTCGCGGGGGATGGAGCCTATCCCAGCTGTCTTCGGGCAGTAGGCGGGGGACACCCTGAATCGGTTGCCAGCCGATCGCAGGGCACACGGAGACAAACAACCATCCACGCTCACATTCACACCTAGGGACAATGCTAGAGAGTTCAATCAGCCTGCCATGCACGTTTTTGGAATGTGGGAGGAAACCGGAGTACCCGGAGAAAACCCACGCAGGCCCGGGGAGAACATGCAAACTCCACACAGGGAGGCCGGAGCTGGAATTGAACCCGGTACCTCTGCACTGTGAAGTCGACGTGCTAACCACTGGACTACCGGGCCGCCCTCCATGATTACAAATGACACAATTAACTAGTTTTTGCCCCTTCCAGTATGGAAGTAAATGCTCTTTTCTGATTATATTTTTTTATTTAAGTATTTTATATTTATAACATGGAAGACCTTTTCATAAAAATACCTACTGCAATTCTGACATGACTGCCATATTAGCCTCGTTTATCATTTAATGTCACAATTTGTCGGGTGAACTTGAACCAAGCAAAACCTGTGTTCAGGACGGACAGACGGACAGACGGACAGATAGATAGGTAGATAGATAGATTAGATAGATAGATAGAGCACAGACAGAAGTGCTTGCCTAGCAGGACCCTTTAGCACATTGGAACAAAGATGAGAGTCAAACACAGCCTGTAGAGCTCCACTCTCCTGGTAATATATGTTGTGGGTTTTTGTGATTCCTAGGGGGGAAAAAAGATACCCAAAACTAAGTGAGAACACAGTGCCACCGCGTGGTGAAAACTTGTACTAACGGCATAAAAGATACGATATCCCACCGTGCCGACAGACAAACTGTATCATTACTGTGTCTTTGTGGGGGCTGAATGATATCTGACATCGCTCTACATTCCGCTCAATTGAAGTCAAGCATCGGAAAAGTGGTAGCAGAGACTTTAAAGCAAATTGGAAACAAAAAACAGCATTTCTGTCAATCTTGGTAGGGATATATGAGTATGTTTTCAATCGACCCTTTCTTATGTAGTTGCGTTACCTTGATTTGCAGCTTGCATTTAATGGATTCACTGGCCTGCGCTGATGCCAGGCTGTAGTTGTGGAAGAACATTGGTGAAAAGGAGAAGCAGACATATGCAGACTGAGATGAATTCACTGATCTCAGAGCCAGCTGTTTATAAAGAAATAAAAATATGTTGAATATTTATACCGAAGGAAAAAGATAAGACAAGCCAGCTATTATAGAGCCCCACTTACCCCTTTAACCGTGGGATCC
This sequence comes from Hippocampus guttulatus, assembly GCF_054856545.1. NCBI lineage: Eukaryota > Metazoa > Chordata > Actinopteri > Syngnathiformes > Syngnathidae > Hippocampus > Hippocampus guttulatus. The sequence goes on from NC_141265.1 coordinate 3,497,149, forward strand.
AACCACAGCCCATGTCCAATTCGTGAAAGTGCATGAATGGCCTTTCCAAAAGCTGGAATACATATTAAGTCAGCCGTGTTTTTTTAATCAGTTTTCTGTGAGTCAGCTAAGTAGTAAGCTACACTACAAAATGGAATTAAAACGCTAGCTCGTATGATTGGTGTCGGGATAGCATGTTCACACGAGCTAGCGTTAACTTGCTAATTTAAGGATACAGTTGCTTGTAGAAAAGATAGCATAAGAACAGAATTTAAAAGAAAGAAGCTACAACTCCAGTTGAATAAATAAAATCCACATCTGGCAACTGAAGTCCAGTATTTAACTCGCTTTGACAAAATATTACCTTTTATACAGTTTCCTTCAAGAGTGCAGTTCATTTTCACAGAGTGACTGCTTGCAGACTCAAGAGACAATCAAAAGTGAATTGGAACATGACTTTAACCATGAGTAAAAACAAGGTATTTTGCGAATCATCTCTATTTATATATATATATAGATACACACACACACACACTGTATAGCTATTTTAATTTGAAAATATTTGTAGAAAGAATTGCAGCATGCACTGTATTAGCATTGGCGAAGTCAGAAAATATTTTTAGCTCCAGAATATTAAGGATAGCAACCACATTGAACACCAGTTATCTGTAAATATATTTGCTTGAATTCTAAAGATAATACTCAATTTGTATACTCTGAGTGATCCCCCACTCCCAATCTTGGGAGGAGTTATGGCATCAAATTAATCTGAATCTTGCAAAGCATGTACATTTGTATCACAAACAATTGGAAAGCCTATTGATGCCATTTGTGAATATCCTGGAATATAAACAAATAAAATATTGATAAATATCATATTGAATAAAATTTGTTGAAAATGGCACTCCACAAAAAAGATATTTTATTCATTCACGGAGAGAAATTAAATAAAAATAACAAAATACAATAATTTGCAGCTCCTTTTCAACATATGTTCAATTGAATACACTATGAAGGCAAGATATTTAATGTTCAAACAGACAAACATAATTGTTTTGTTGCAAAAAGGTTGCTGTGGATGGAACACTCCACTCAAGGTGCATGTCTGGGGCGTTGGCCCCACCCTTGCACGCCCCTGCCTGTGACAAGCATCAAGTTAGATTTTTTTTGGGGGGGGGCGCGCGCGCCTGTGGCAATAGGGTCCATTTTGAACATTAAATGATTTGACTGTGTCGTGTATTCAGTAAATATAGCTTGAAGAGATTTGCAAATCGTAATGTTTCTATTTGCATTTTACACAATGTCCCAACTTTATTGACTGGACTCAACTGGGGTGTGTAGAGCAAGATTCGGGAACGCAGAGCAAAAATCAAAATGTTCAAAGAACCCACTCATTTTACACACTTTATTCAGCATCACGTCCAATATACATTGCAATAACACAAAATGGAAAACAAAACAAGTAGCAACCTTAGAGGGTGGATTACCTGGACACCAATTTCAGAGCATATTGCTTGATGATGTTTTGAAATATGCACCAAATCTGTGCAAATACAGTGAACACCGGTCCGAGGAGGTCATGGTAGGTGAGAAAATTCTGACATGATCATCAAGTCTAAGCAGATACTGTATATCACATTCACCCAAAATGTACATTGTAAATGATGTCCTTCACATATTCAACTCATTCAACCCTGATTGCATGTGCCAAAAATCAGTGTATTGGTTTTGATGCCATGGCTTAGTCATGGGCAAGTCCATTATTTATTGAGGTGGAAAGGGCCGTTTTTTGACCAGTGTACTCTAAACGTCTTATGCAGGATTGTGTCTTTCTCTGATGACAAACGGTGTTTGTGTCAACTTCATGCATAAAGAGAATAAAAAACCAAATCCTGACCATAACGTGATACATGTTGTCGAAATGTGCATTGGGAAAAATGGAAGATGAAAGTTTTACCTCCCAATCTACCTACAGTTCTCAGCATCTAAACCCAAACAAATGTGAAACGTATTACCCACAGAGAAAGCCCAATGTGCAACAACATACTAACAGCTAATCCAATTCAACAACGGAGCCCTGAAACATCTCCGCTTTGAGAACCGAACAACCAGATTGAGGTAAATTCAGATGCCACAGCAGTACACACTACACAGCCAGAATAATCACAGCTTGTACAAATTTTTTTTCACCCCGCCCGCGGATCCTTTCTGGTTGCGGTCGTTGAAAGAAATCATCAGTGAGGAAGAAAGACCATGAGGAATATTAAAAGTCTATCCCATCCAGTGTTAATTGCAACATTAGAATTGAATCCTGAGAAGTTGGCACAAACCGAGTGTTTAATGTTCGCCATGCGTGCGCAAGTCAATATACGAGACAGTGGCTCTCAAAGCAGAGTGAGCCGTTCCGTTCACAATGACAAATAGCAACGAGACGCAAGAGTTTGAAGGGATCATGCACGCTTGAATCATCGCTAGACCCTCGCATAGATAGGTAATGCTAGCAGGTGGGGGTGTGGGGGACCCAAAACAAAACAAAGTAAGTGCCACAAAAAAAATGTCCTCTCTTTCTGAACAGGAAGCAGAGTGAAGGAGTAAAGCCAATAAAAGGCAACGGTGAGTTTTGAAAATCCACACTCACATCGATGAACGACGATTATGCTGGGCTGGCATGTACAGAATGTCGCTGAGAGGGCAGGCGGTGACGTAAAGGTAACAGGCTTTCGTTTGTTCGACTCCATCTTGACCATTAAATTGCATAAGAAACCTGGTAGTATAAAGTAGAAACTGTTCAGCAGCAGATAAAAAAAAAAGCAAGTTAATTTACAGTAGTGACATATTTTACATCATTAGTTTTCCAAAATAAATAAAATTAAATATACAATTCCAGGTAGGAAGTAAGTGAATTTCGCTGGTAGTGTTTCTCAAATTTGCTCGTCTTGTCACAAACCACAACCGCTTCTTGAAACCAGGTTGAAGGCCAACCAATTCCTTTTGTCTTGCGAAATAAGGGCCACAGAAGTCGGACCGTTTCCCTCAGGAGGCGTTTCCTTCAACTGGGGGGAGAAAAAAAAGAAGATTAATTCCAGTCGTGTCCTACATGAAATGACACGAGAATTTTACGTGCGATATTTTGAATTACAACCATTTTTGAATTGACCAGGTGCAGATTCATGAATCTCATGTTTTGAGGTGACAAAAATTGCTTTGAGGACACTGGGACATTTGTGAAAACATGTTTTCGGTTGCAACACGTTATCGCTGAAAACCCCCCACAACTGACTGGTCACTGAATATCACTTCATCCGTCGAGTAGTTATTGTGCTGATGAAGAGGTTCCAAATATCAAAGCATTAAAAACATCCAGGTGTGCAACATGCAGAAATCATTGGGAAAACAGGTGCGGTTTTGGTGCCAAGTCTGTCGAATACGAGTCGTTTGACTATGTTTTCAGAAAACATGAGGCGTGACATTTCATCCAACAATGACATCATGACGAATTTCAAATGGCAACATCACAGAAGTATAAATTCAACGACGTGTAATTGAACACTTTTTGCATTCTTACCCTGGAATTCACAACGTCTTCTAGTCAAAGGCCATCTCTTGACTTTTTCTTACACAACGAGCCACTTTTCTCTTGAATTCACCATTTGGGTCCTCCCGCCACTCTTTCTGGGAACGAAACATCCAACTTTGAACGCCAACATCGCAAGGATGACACCAGAAAAAGGCCGAAGAAGGTCTTCCCAGCATGAGAAGCGCACACGGTTCAACTCACCGCGGCATCTACATTAGCTGGTGAATCGCTGTTGGGGTCCGCCAACATGGAGATAACGCTAATCATGATTGTCTCAACCGTATGGATGGGCAGCCAGCGCTCTTCGGGCTTCTCGTAGCCAAACTTATCCTCTCCGGGCTCATGCAGGATGGAGATGCACACGTCCCCATTTTTTGCAACTGTTTGGGTGCACACGTGAGAAGAATTGTCTGTTTAAGGTTGACTTAAAAGCTTAATGTGGAGGATGCAGAGGAATGCAGCACGATTGACAGGTCATGTGATGACATGTTTTTTTTTTGTGTGTAAATCGAAATTGAATGTCTCTGCAATTAAAAGTTGACAATAAAATATTCATCGCATCAGACCCACCTGTGAAGAATTTTTTTTAAAATTACGCGAGTTATTTATTAACCAATCAATCAACCCTTGTTCTGCCAGAATCATTTGATTTCCACAGACATATTGGTCAATTGTATGCTTCCAGCTTGGTGGTGGGAGTTTGGAGAAGGCCCTTTTCTGCTTCAACAGAAGTGTGGCGAGCGCGCAAAGCTCTCTTGGGGAATGCTGGGATGAGTTTGGGTGAAGTAGAGCAGAGACATCCAACATCAGTATCCTTTGACCTCACAAATGTTATTTTGGAATACTACTGGACACAAACAAATCAAAATAGACAAAATCGATATACTATGGAAAAAGGTCCACAGATCATCCAAACCTAGTGCGTGCTGGTGACTACTGAGCATTTACCGTTCGGGTGCCAGATTTCAGTTATGAACTTCATCTTTGGAGGTCGAAGAGGGTAATCATACGGGAAGGTTAGATACGCTTTGAAAAATCCTCCTTCACTGCAATAGAAAAGATTATCAAGCGAAATGGTTGGGAGAAAAAAAATATATAATGGAGAATGTGTCGAATAAGTGCTGACTTACAAAAGGGTATCTTGGGGTCCAATAATCACAACTTCCCATTTATATATGTCGTCATCATCTATTAGACCTGCCGAAAAACCCTCCACAGGGTTCTTGTTGAGCTCTGAAATAAGAGACAGAAGGGACGTTTTAAATGAGCAAATCTAACATTCAAGGTAGAGCACCTTTATGACAGTTGTGCAAATAAATGCTGCTCACAAACAAACTTGAACTTCCGCGGCACATTTACAAATGACAGTGGAGGAGCCACATCCAATTTACAACTCCGGCAGAATTTGGTGAAAAGTCTTTCAAAGAGACGAGGCAACAGAATATCTCGTGACCCCTCAGTTTTGCAAGCAACACAGGGTTAACTCACGGCAGGTTTTGATTTTTCTTTGGCCTTCTTGCAACACTGATTTCAAAAGATGGAGCCATCACTATGGATTTTGAAATGCATTGTTTGACAAATAAAAGCCCAAATTCAGTACGCGCACAATTGTTTCTTGATTAAGATATCAAATTATTGTGAGAACCACCTTAAACAACAAGGCGTCTCTTGGAAGAGTTGTTCCAATTGTACTACTGACAACGTTTTTGCTTGACGATCTCTTTAGAGCAACTGGTGGCAAGAACATTTATTAAGCAATTCGCACAGAGCAAAATTTGTTAAGCAATTCGCACAGTGCATTAAAGGACATTGACGACGAATAGGTGCTTGTGTCTTGCACCTGAAGTAGGCAGCATTTTCACAGCCCCGCTTTGTTCAGCGAAAAGGTCAGTGCTGATGGACAGTCTGTGGCTGGATGGATGCATGGATTGAGGAGCCGACGATGAGAAGAAAGGAGCGTCAGCGCAGAGCGCCGATGCGTAGGTGGAACCGGGAGTCGCGGCTTGGAATTGAAGCGGACTTACATGGGGCGGGAGAAGAGAGCCAATCTCTTTTTCGTTAATGGATGCTACAGCTTCTTGTTGCTGTAAAGCTTAGCTTGTAGCAGACGTGTGCACATTGCAGCATGACGTCTTTGATCCACTGGTGAAAAGGACACTTTGATTCGCTCCTCTTTCATCTATAACTGCTTCAGACAAATAAGTGTATGCAGGAAAGTGGTTGTGATTGCGCGATTGTCTGTGTCTCATGTGTTGTTTTGTATTATTTTGTCATGTTTTTGTTAACTTTTCTTTTGATAGCGGCGCGGACAGCCGCAGCGGCTCCTCTTGTTTTATGTGAGAATTTTCATCTGTGCTGTATGTTACATGTTACACATACAGTACATTTGACAATAACGTTTTATCCAATCCGAATGTGATGATTCTTGCTAAAATCTCTACCGGAATTTCTAAATGGGGGCGGGGGAGGGGGGGGGGTTTACAGCAACTTCAATAATTGTTGAACAAACCATCATCATTGCCATCTGATTTCAAAAGTAGTTATCCATCAGTTGTTGTGCATATGTAATAATATGAGAATATTCAAAATATGTCTGGTCTCACAGGCATAACGGACCTCTGCAGTAAACCATCACGACAATGTGGTCTGCGACAAAAATTAGTTTGACATCCCTGCTTTCAACATCACCTGTCCAGGTTGAGATTATGATCTTGACATCTTGTGGGAGTTCCATTTTCCCCACTATATCTCTGCTCACCACTGTGCTTTTTTTTTTTTGGTTTGATTTCACAGGTTTGAAATCCATTCACATCTACACAAAACCACACCCACACCCACACACGTATTCATACATATGCTAGAGGTCTCCAATTTGGTGTACGTGGATACCAGATAGCCCCCCCGAGGACCACATGAGTAGCCCGCGGGCAAGAGATTTTTGATAGCTTTTTGGACTGGGGTGAAGGCAGATTGATCGGGAAAGTCATTGTGCAAGCTGCACGCATCGTGCGCCCGCGCTGCATCCTTGTAAATGAGTGGGACTCGCATTTTTTCAAGCATCCCGTGGAATGCTGTTAATACAGTCGATGGCTGTCAAAGAACGCCACCTGGATAACAATTTGTTTGCGATTCGGAGTCAGCACGAACGAACTGCGTTGGTGCACATAAAGCAAACGCTCGGACGAGAAACATTGAAAATAATCCCATAAAATAGTTCATTTGTAATTTGACACTCTGAAGTCTTACATTTACAAACGCTGCGATTTGTAATGCTGTATCATCTGCTAAACATGATTAAAGGTGATCGGTCCCTGAACTGGTAATTCCTTTGTTCTGTCAGCTAACTAGTGACGAACTCGCTAGCCCGTTAGCAAGGCTACGTTGCGATTGTGTTTTAGTTTCTGAAATGGTTAGTCAACCTATTAACTATGAAAATTCGGTTTGTCGTCAGACGCTAACAGCTATGTGTTACTGCAACTAGAAGACACTGTTATATTTGCATCTCTGAGCTTCACACGATAGCTTTGCGTGGCAAGGACCCGAACGTAGCTTATACCTACGTAAACTTTACATTCGACTACTTTCCCCGCCGTACACAGTGATAATATTTTACCTGCAAGCTGTTTTCGAAGAAGCAACGCTGATTGTTCGGTCATGGTATGTGTACGTTCTTGAAAAATCGGGTTTTCTGAATCCTCCCACAAAAATTAAAGCTAGCCCAGATTTGCTGCCTGCTGCCGATTTCCCTCTCTGTTTTGACACACGGTTCAGCTGCTGGTTTTGGCGAATGCGCATGCGTGCACCTAATCGAGCGCTTGCGAGTGTCTGACTGCGAGTGTCTGACTGCGAGTCCCCATCGCATTCAAAAAGATGACGTTTTCTCCTTCAGCTTCGCCCATACCGATGCGACCGTGTTGGAAAATCCACTCAATGGCAAACACCACCTGTGAGGATTTAGTCATTCCAGTTCACAGAATGAACAAATAAATTTATAAGGGAGCCATGACAAGCATTGGAAATAAGATACAAGAAAAAATGCGTTTTTAGTTCTTACTATTTTGCTCAGCAAATGTGGCATCCCAAAACAATGAAATGCTATTTGTGGTTCTCTAAATGTTATAGTTGTACAATAGGCTATTTGCTTACACTACTGTCTGAAGATGTTTTAACCCTGAATTTATCTTACAAAACAAATGTATATCGACAGTGCCATCATGTTTTGATGGCGTAAGAATGCTGAAAAAAATTAACCCCACATTCTTTGGCTCGAACGTGTGACATTCAGCGCACTGGTAAAAGACACAATTCAAATGAATGTATACATAATTGTAACTGCGCAGTACTGTATCAATTTGTAGGCAGCGTTACCGTTTTAGATTGTTTTCTCTTATGCGCAGTGGTTATTTTGCCGTGACCGATATATTTAAATATATACATACAGAGAGAGAGAGAGAGAGAGTATATATATATACAGTATCTATCTATCTATCTATCTATCTATATATATATATATATATATATATATATATATATAGATATATATATATATATATATAGATATATATATAGAGAGAGAGAGTGATAGAGAGAGAGGAAAAAAAGAAAGAAAAATAATAACTTATATTTAGCTCGTCTGGATGTGAATTCAAACAAAGTCCACCGCTGTAGAACAGAAGGAAAGAACCTCGGATACTTCTAGGTGCACGTAAACGTAGCATTCCCCATCATGCGGAAGAGGTGTCATCGGGCGCCATTTTTAATACACTAGAACTGAGCTAGCAAGATAGCATTAGCTGCTTCTAAGCTGAAACTTTGAAATACGAATTGTCACCCAAAATTAAACCGTCACCTTATCATACACGAAAATGAATGTAGTGGATCATGTTCGAGAAATGGCCGCCGCTGGTCTCCACTCCAACGTCCGCATATTGAGCAGCTTGTTGTTGACGATGAGTAATAACAGCCCGTAAGTATATCCATCGGGATCCGTCTATTTGCTGATATCCCACTTTGACAGCCTTAGTTTAATCATCACAATTTTAGTGCGTTGCTCTTTGGTGAGCGTCAAACAACAAACGGTATTACTCGAAAGTCGTTAACGGTTTTGCTTAAAGCCAATTACGCAAGTGTCATAAATACGGTGAAATGTGAACATAATACACGAGCATAGCAAAACACTAAAATGTTTGCTTTTGTTAAACGGCAAGGGATGTACTAAATGTGATGGAAGACTCGCATGCGTTAGAATTTGCGATACAGCATTTCAATTTTCTTACCATGGGACATCAATTCACATCTTCTGTGACGTGACGTCAATTTAAAATGTGACATTTAAATTGCTGTCACCAATAAGGTACTGTCTAATTTCCAATAGTCGGTGACATTCTGGTTTGAAAATGTAATTTATGGCTCCCCCTAATAGGTTTTTCCCCCCCAATATAACATCAAACTATCACAAATTAAAATGACCTGTGTCTTGCACCGTTGTAAGAATAGAGAGATGTTGCAGTCTCGTGCTATTGACCTGTATTTGTATCTGTTTGACTCCTAGAGAGCTTTTCTCACCTGCTCAAAAGTACCAGCTGTTGGTTTACCATGCCGATGCCATCTTCCACGATAAAGAGTATCGGAATGCGGCCTGTAAATACAGTATGGCACTGCAACAGAAGAAGGTGCTCAGCAAGACATCCAAAGTTCGTACCTCTGCTGGTGGAGCGGCGGCAAACCTTCAGGCACAGGTATGGGCATTAAAAACATTTTATGTAGACAGCCGTAAGTGTGTATAACAGTATACCTGTACATATGGAATTCTCTTAAATGGATTTGCTTTTGCACTGCAGTTCCAAGTTCTCAATTCACCTTTAATGCCTATACTAAGGGTTACATATACAGTACAACATGACTGTTTTTACACCCCTTGAGTGTGCAAAAGAATTACTCAAGTGTTAACAGACGGTACTGGCAATATGAACAGCAATGAAAACATCAAATGTTATGTTTGTTGAGTTGCTTTTGGATTATGGGTAAACGGCACATTCCTCCACAGGCCTCCCATGGGCATTTACTTTACTTGATTAATGATGAACACATCTCTAATTTGCCATATAGACTATAGTTCATGGTCTATTCGTGTGCTGTATTTTAGATGTACAGCGGCTGGTTTTCAAACATGTACAGATTGTGCTGTTTTAGCAGATGCAGAGGATAGTCGATAATACAAATTGTGCCACTTCAGGGCAAAAATATCAGAATTGCGTCATTGTAAATCCATCCTAATGAAGTGTTTACTTAAAAACACATAGGAATCATCTCTTGGATCCTAACTGAAAAAATAATTGGAATATGTAATTATTTCTTTTATCATGCTCGTGAGAAATAGTTTATTGTTATTCCTTTTATAGTTGTATGTTCATCTTTGCCCCTTCGTAACCATGTATTCCTTAACCAGTCCGTAAATATGAACTTTGTTTTTCCAGAGTCTACCTTCAGAGATTGAAGTAAAGTACAAGATAGCAGAATGTTATACTATTTTGAAACTGGATAAAGATGCCATTGCAGTGCTCGATGGGATTCCCTCTCGACAGAGGACTCCAAAGGTAGGCTTCTGACGTCAAGACTGTTAGAGGCACTTTATTGTGTTAACCTGGCCAAATGATTTGATTTTTAAAAAGCGGCCCATAATAGAGTAAACACAGCACATCATAATACTGCAGTTACCTTGACTGAGGGATGCCAAAGTGTCATGGATTCAGATTCGTCTTTTTGTGTCTTTTGAGATTGTTGTCCATTTCCATTTGACCCCAGATCAACATGATGCTAGCCAACCTTTACAGGAAAGCTGGCCAGGAACGCTCTGCAGTGACGAGCTACAAAGAAGTCCTCCGACAGTGCCCCCTCGCCTTAGATGCAATTATTGGTATGCACGACCTAAGCAGCTCCTGACACTTTCATCTGCCCTCTGTCGCCTCGTGTTGTGCTCACTCAATCATAAAAGTTTGATTTTTGCAAATCAATATACGTGTCCCCGCAGGCCTTCTCTCTTTATCAGTCAAAGGGGCTGAAGTAGCGTCCATGACCATGGATGTGATCCAGAGTGTCCCCAACCTGGACTGGCTTTCTGTTTGGATCAAGGCATATGCCTTTATACATGCAGGTGACAATCAAAGGGCCATCAACACCATTTGGTAAGCAAAGATCGTTTCATCACCAGTGTTGGGCATGTAAATGACAATGAGGGGGCGGTCCATCAGTTACGACGGAAGCTCCATCAGTCCGCCGATGGTTGACTCCCGTTTGACTGGCGGACTGATGGAAACGTTGAAACACTGATGGATAAGTGACGGCAGAAACGATTTTCGGCCATCGCCCAAACCGTCACTAACCCGAAAAGCAAATACGAGGGGCAGAAACAGGAGGAGGAGCCGAAACAATATCAGAATTGATATTTTTGTTGGGTAAAGTAGTTCAAACAGTTTCTAAAAGAAAAGTGCATTCTGTTACCCTTGTAAACTGTTTTTTACCGACGGTCCTAAACTGGCAGTGACAAACTATGACTTAGCGAAGACGGAAGTGTGGTTAAAATAAGAGTGACGAAGGGGGCCGGCCTGAAATAATGGAGGCCTGATGATGACGGACTGGCAAAATTTAATAACTCATTTAATAACTTCGCAACACCTTATGGCTTCCTCTCCCTTACTTGGGCTCAGTTCTCTGGAGAAGAAGTCTCTGTTGCGGGACAACGTGGACCTCCTGGTGAGCCTGGCAGACGTCTACTTCAGGGCAGGTGACACCAAAAATGCCATCCTCAAATTTGAACAAGCCCAGATGCTGGACCCGTATCTCATCAAAGGTACTGCTCGACAACATTCATGGACCCCGCATTTAAAGTTTTGCTTGCCGACATATTTTCGTAACTAGGTCGCTCACAAAGGAGGTACCGTGTTGAACAAAACAGCACATCATTTGGATCGCGGTGTACAGTATTTAAATAAGACTTGGCAGCTGCAGGAATAAGCGGTCCACTCTCTCCTTTGTGCTAATATGTCGGTGCTGTGATGTATACTGACAGGGATGGATGTGTATGGCTACCTGTGGGCCCGAGAAGGACACCTGGAAGATGTTGAGGTCCTCGGCGGACGTCTGTTCAATATCTCTGACCAACATGCGGAACCTTGGGTGATTTCGGGGTGAGCATGCGTGTAGCCAGACTGGCACCCGAGTGTGTTCTGGTGAGCTAGTTGTCGCATGTTATCGAGCAGGAGCAAAAAAAAAAAACCCACCTTGTTTTCCAAGTTAATGACCAACATGAAATTACTGTTGCACTGTTGACATGTCAAGTAAAGATGGTACCTAAATAAATATTTCAAGGAGACAGCGTAATGTGAGCTAGACACCATTTTGCATGTTTTCTACTCACATAAGTTTGTGTTGTTAGCTGTCACAGCTTCTACAGTAAGCGTTACTCCAGAGCGCTGTACCTGGGAGCCAAGGCCATTCAGTTGAACAGCAACAGTGTGCAGGCCCTCCTCCTGAAGGGGGCAGCGTTGAGAAACATGGGCCGCGTCCAGGAAGCCATCATCCATTTCAGAGAGGCCATGCGCTTGGCGCCCTGCCGCCTCGACTGTTACGAAGGTACGTCGGCTCCCCGCGGTCGCACACCTCCTCAAACCAGGTCATAATAGCCGTTTCATCGCAGGTCTGATTGATTGTTACCTGGCATCCAACGGGATCAGAGAGGCTATGGGGATGGCCAATAACATCTACAAGACCCTGGGGGCTAACGCTCAGACCTTGACCATTCTTGCCACCGTGTGCCTGGAGGACCCCGTGACGCAGGAGAAAGCCAAAACCTTGCTGGACAAAGCGCTGGCTCAGAGGCCCGACTACACGAAGGCTGTGGTCAAAAAAGCTGAGCTGCTGAGTACGCGCAGCTTTCAAACCATTGTCAAAATTGCTCTGTGATGTTGCAAAGTGACACATCTCTCCCTCTTCGTGAAGGTCGTGAGCAGAAGTATGAAGAAGGGATCGCGCTGCTTCGAAATGCTTTGGCCAATCAGAGCGACTGCGTGCTGCACAGGATGCTTGGAGATTTCTTGGTGGCCGTCAACGACTACCAGGAGGCTATGGATCAGTACAGCATTGCGCTCAGGTAACGCATGAGGACATTTTCAACCATCAACTAAGTTTGCGCAGCGGCAAAAGAATGCACACTCGGCTTCAGTTGCACTCCCTGGTTTTTCATGATTTTTTTTCTTTTTAATATTAATGGCCTCAGAGTGTTTTTAATAAAATATATTTACTGTAGTGTTCCCTACATAGTCACAGATGTGTGTGTGTGTGCGCGTAGTTTGCTGAAAAATTGGATTAGCTTTTTTTGTGCTCAGGCCAAAGCCATGTCAAATATTGAAAGAATATACAGTACATATAAAAATATTGCTTTGGCGCTAGGAAACGATGCTGAAGTAAGGCTAAGATACATTTTCTCAAAATGTGAATCTCTGTTAAATGGCATTTATTAATTTAATGAGCAAGGACAGACAGCCAGTACATTACATATTATTGTAATTGTAGTTCCAAAACCTTATCTTCAGCGATTTGCAGTGGATACCAGCCTCAATTTAAAATGTCCATGTCACGTGTGGAATTGTTGTCCCATATCCCCACCAGTCTGGACCCCAATGATCAGAAGTCCCTAGAAGGCATGCAGAAGATGGAGAAGGAGGAGAGTCCCACAGACGCCACAGTGGAGCTGGATGGCGATGACATGGAGGGCAGCGGGGAAGACGGCGACCTGGAGGGCAGTGACAGTGAGGCCGCCCAGTGGGCCGACCAGGAACAGTGGTTTGGTATGCAGTAGAGAGGCTGACGCGATCGGTACCACCTCTTGAGCTTGCGGACTGCAGGAGGCCGTCGGTCACCACAGCATAGAGCTGCGGGCCTTCATGCTTTCCCGCCATGCTGCTCGAGACTGATCAAATCAGGATCACCTCAGCCTAAACTATGGACTGACCCCAGTGTTTTCTGTTTTGTTTGCTCATTCGTCACGTCTCTCTTGACAAGAGCCCATACTTGCCCACCAAAACTGGAGGTATTTCGTTTTGTTATGGAAAAATTAACATTTCTGCTCGTTATTTTATCCCTGGTATAGTGAAATAAAGCATACATTGTCAACTTGTTGAAACGTCAGCCGAAGCCGTGGTCAGGATGCTTTACAACAGAGCTAAGACTTGCTTTTAGTGTGTGACTGACTGAAGAGGAACGATGACGTATTTGAATACATAATATACGATAACTCAAAATGGCCGTTACACATGTCGTGTTTTGATGTGTAAAGTCTGTTTGTATCACGTTGGAATGCATCATGTAAACATCACATGTTGTATTTTGTAAATATTTTTTCAAAATGGACAATTAAAGCAGCCCCTTTGTTGATGTGGATGCAATCCAGTTTCTGAAAGGTTCACTAGCAGAGACTTAAGATTCATCAAATTGTATTTTATTTACCTGAATCCAAAGTTCATGTGACAAATTGAACAATCTGACAAAAACAGGTACAGAAGCAAAATGACTCACTTGCCGATGCTCCTCTTGTACATCATTACATCCGCTCCAAATTCTTTTTGATTTGTACTCATCCCATAAAAGCATTTCCTTAGGAAAAATCAACAGTTTTTAAGCTTATCTAACACTTGTATCATGTGAGTAACCTTTAAGCAGTTCTTGACATTCTCTATTACACAAATCAGCAGCTGTAGCAGACATGCACCGAGGAATATTATGCAACTGAATGTACACAACAGTACTAAGATCTTCAGGTAAAGTAGGGCACGAGAGCCGTTGTCATTCTTGGCTCTTCATGCGCAAGGATGGAAGGAGCGATGAGGACTTTGATTCATGGGCATTCGGTCAAAACAAATGAACAACCTACGCTGTCTTCACTCGACGTTTCAGACATGCGGTTCTTCAACTGTTAAGTGTGCCGCCCAAAACACAAGCACAACCCAAAACAAAGCCAAGTAATTTGGAGACGAGTCGAGCCTATATGGCCTTCGCTGGGAAGAGAAAAGAGAGGGAGGAGAAGCATTAAATCGTTGCCCATTTAGTCTAAAGTACCAGCTTACCATTCCAAGTGTGTTAAAACTTATTTCAATGGACGGCGTGCTGACAAGCTGCACTGGGGGTGAGCTGAAAATTATTACGTTAAGTTCAAGTTAGAAAACAAAATGGCATACGGTATTTGTAATGGCGTGGGGGGGAAATGGTGAGCCTGTACCTTGAAAACAAAAACTATCTGTGCCAGTTTGAAATGTGAAAGAATTGAACATCCAACTTAGCACGCTGAAGGCATTTGAAACCAATGCATGTTCTTTGCCTCTTCCAACTCAAATACCATCAATACCACGATTCAAAAATCTGAGGAGCTGTTGTATTAACCATTGCACAAAAACGGGCAAGCGCTTATTCGCAGGCAGTTCAAAGTGTACTCATGCTGCAGCCAAATGCATGGAAGGCCTTGTGGGGAAAAGCTCAATGGCACTCAGTGGCAAAAAGCACTCTTGTCAAATATTTGAACAGCAACAATAAAATCTAGAGGTTCAACAATGTGCGCTATGTACACATATAAAAACACACAGCAGCCCTGCAGAGGTGAAAACCAGGCTCGTGTGAAGTAACATATACAGTGTTTAAGTACAGTATGTGCACATTTATACATTATGTATAAATAGTTCTTAAAATAAAGGACCTGCACAGAAAAGTCCTCACTTAACTAAGATGAGTAAAAAAAAAAAAGTGTGTATGAAGGCTTTGGGTGCTTCAAATCGTGTTGTTTGTGGAGACAAATCTGAGTAGTAACGGTGATAGAACAGCGGTGAGGTAGCTGTGCTCTGCCTAATGCAGAAAATAAATGCAGACACCTATGTCCTAAATGAGCATTCTTCTTGTCCCCTACACCCTTCCAAAACAAGTGATCCATTTTTATAAAAGTTTTGTAAATTATCTTTCGATCAACAGACAAATGTAAAATAATAAACACTGATCTTTCTTTTTCTTTTAACAAAAAATGTTAATTCGAGATGCAAGTAAACTTTTCTTGATATTTTGCGCTGATTCCCAATCTGCCCTCGCTTTTTCTCAAGCACATTAGGTTTCAATAATAATAAGAAAATATGTAAGCTTTAGGAATTATGATTTAGGGTCAACAACAGGTGGACTTTCTTTCTGAAACGTCATTGCTACAAATGAGAACGCATGGTCAAATCTGTATTGTGCGAGCTTTTACAGGTCAAACTTTAAAAGCAAAAATGAAAGTCTGAAAAACCTGATGTACTGGCAAAGACATTTCTGAAATCAGTTGACAAAAATACATTTAGGGACACAAAGTCATCTCTAATTAAAATTTACTGTTGACCAGTGTAGTAGTAAGAATAATAATAATAATATAAAAACTTGTGTTCACAAAGTAAGATCATAGAACTAGCCCCTCCCCCCAGAAAATGCATTGCTAGAAATGTCTTAAATATCAAAGACGCCTCCGTCATCAGACCAGGAGAGAGTATTGACTGGAAGTTAATGTTTCCGTTAGATATGTGCGTGTTAATGTTCACTCCACAGCGGTGCCCGGGAGGTGAGTCAGGGCCACAACACGGCAGCCACGTTAGTGTCGGCGCTGTAGATCCACAGCACCAGAGGCAGCGAGATGGCCACAAAGGGCCACGAGATGCCTTCGGCACATGCGGACAAAGACCGCTGCCCTTTGTGGCCCGCCGCCGGCTTCTCCGACTGTTTACCCAAGTCCAAGTGGTGCCTGGCCGTAAACTTCAGCAGTTCATCCAGCAGGATGACGGGTATCGAAATCTTCAGCACCATCATCCACTGGGTGGCGTCCAGAGGGGTGATCTGGAAGATGACCTGAAGAGCGCGGCCGCGCCAAGACATTAATTTTGGCGTACACTTCATCGTATGTGTAATTCAGGATTAAAAAAAAAATACGAAGAATAAATTATGGGAAGGCCCTCTGTACCCGACTCAAGGAGAACTAGGATGCCTAGTCCCCTTCCAAAAGTATTGGATCATTAGTGGCAAGTCCTTTGTTTTTGTTGTATACAGAAGACATTTGGGTTTCAGATCAAAAGATGCACATCAGAAAAAAGTTCAGAATTCCAGCTTTCACTTTATGCTATCGACATCTGAATGTGTCGAACAACTCAGGACAGAGCACTTTGAGTTTGAAGCCACCCGCCACTTTTCGACTTTTCGACTCAGCATGACTTAGATTTGTTCTTGGTTTTACTGTTTGGTGCTTTCTACCGCCTTTATTACCGATTTGTCTTACTGTTTATTGTGCATGTTAAATTGCTCCACGTACAGCACTTTGTATGCAGCGATGGCTGTTTGAAAGTGCTCTATAAATACTGTTGACTTGACTTGACTTGACTTTTCAAGACGTTGTCGAAATAAAGTGAATGGAAGCATTTCATCTATGGTGGCATAACCCTCACTTGCAATAACGACGATGCACTGACTTCACCAGACTGTTGCGTTCTTCATTTGAAATGCTTTGCCAGACCTTTACTGTAACCTCTTTCAGTTCTTGATTATTTCTGGGGGGGCGGTTCTCCCTTCAGTCTCCTCTTCAGGAGATGAAATGCATGCGCGAGTGAGTTAAGGTCCGGTGACTTAGCCATTCGAAGGCCTTCCACTTTGTCCTCCCCCCGCCCCCGATGAAGTCCTTCGTTGTATCGGTAGTGCGTTTTGGCTTATGGTCTTGTTGCATGATAAAGTTTCTCCTTATTTGGATGCATTTCTGTGGAAATTGCCAGACAAAATGGTTTTGTAGACTTCAGAATTTATCCTACTGCTCCACATGTGTGCATGTTCCAGAAGTGACATTACTTCCAGCTTGTTTGTTTTGGCTCATAATCAGACCCCCCCCCCCCCCACCCCCGCCCCCCTTCTCATACTTTGGCCTTCCCGTCATTTTGGTGGAGCTTAATCTCGGTATTCATCAGTGCATAAATCATTGTTTCACAACTTTTGTGGCTCATCTCCGTACTTCCTTGCAAAATCCAATCTGGCCTTGCCATTCTTTCTGGTGATGAGCGCGTTCTGTTCTGAGCCGTTTAACACAACTTTGTAAATGCCACCAAATAGAAGCTGCAATTCTCAACTTTTTATCTCATTTCCATCTTTTGATCTGAAATCCAACCTCAGTATACAAGAAAAACAAAGCGATTGATGACTTGCCGTTCCAATACTTTTGGAGGGGGCTGTATGCTGTGCGGCGTTTTTATGACTCATCTGGTGTATTTTACTTCAGACTTACTGGCAGAGGCTCCACATAGAGAATTAGGAAGTGCAGAGACATGGAGAGGCAGATGGCCCCCAGCAGCCAAATGTTTTCCCAAGGAGGCATCCGCAGCAGGGACTGGTTCTCTGACAGACTTTGGGAATAAGGGGATGGGGGGGGGGGAGGAAAGAAGAAGAAGAAGAAGAAGATCACTGTGTGTACATATTGCTTTTCCATCCCCCCTGGAAGCTTTTGTACCTGTTGAGAGCGTTGCACATCTCAATGGTGACGAGGACAGACAGGGCCATGGTCATGGGGTAGGGTGACTCAAACACCTCGCAGTCCAGGCCATCGAAGTCTGGGTTGTCCGGGGTGCACTGGAGGAAGTGACTCTGCAGAGAAAGACGAGGAAGCTGAACCGCGGACGGTCGAGCGGAGGCGGATCCGGGATGCACCTATTAACTATTGTGCCCGCCTACCAGCTGGTATAGCGTGACCTGAGGTCCATCATCCGAGAGCGTAAACCACCATGCCGCGGCTCCCACCGTGGCGGCGCCGACGTAGCCTGCGAGCAAAGATGGCAAAAGCGCACCCGCCGCCTTCAGACAACATCCGACGACTCAAAACCACCCAAAGACTGCGGGCCGTGACACTCACCGCCAATGGCCAGATATCGGAAGAAGAGCCATCCGGAAATGAGGGGCTCTTTAGCATTGCGAGGAGGCTTCTCCATGATGTCGAGGTCCGGAGGGTTGAACCCGAGGGCGGTCGCGGGGAGGCCGTCGGTCACCAGGTTGACCCACAGCAACTGAACTGGGATCAGTGCCTCGGGGAAGCCCAACGCCGCAGTGAGGAAGATGCTAGCGGCAAAAGAATGCAACCTCAACGCGTCTGACTGACAAATAGAAGAAGAAAAGCTCAAAAAGGATTTGGCAACTTACCAGACGACCTCGCCGACATTGGAGGATATCAGGTATCTGATGAACTGCTTCATGTTGTTGTATATGGCGCGCCCTTCCTCAACAGCAGCCACGATGGAAGAGAAGTTGTCGTCGGCTAGGACCATCTCAGAGGCCGACTTGGCCACGGCAGTGCCAGAGCCCATGGCAATGCCAATCTCCGCCTTCTTTAAGGCAGGGGCATCGTTCACACCATCTCCCGTCTGCGGATAAACATGGTATCGTTTCATTACTCTGCAATAAGGTCTACAAGAACCTTGTGACTAAAATTGGCTACGCCAAAAAGTTGATGAGCGTGAGAAAGTCAAATCAAAACGGCTCATGTTCTGGATACGCTTGGGATGTCATTTTGCATGATTCAGCATGTTTGGTCTCGGTTTTGAGATCATGTACCATAGCTGTGATCTCATCAAATCCTTGCAGGAACTCGACGATCTTGGACTTGTGCGAAGGCTCCACGCGCGCAAAGCAGCGAGCGTGTGTGACGGCCTCACGCTGCGCGTTGGGCGCCAGCTCGTCAAACTCTCGTCCGGTGAAGGCCATCTGCTCCACGTCGTCTTCCTCGGAGAAGATGCCGATCCGCCGGCAGATAGCCACGGCTGTGCCCTTGTTGTCTCCGGTGATCATGATGACGCGGATGCCAGCCTGGCGACACAGCTTGATGGATGCCGCCACCTCTTGTCTGGGAGGGTCCAGCATGCCGACGCAGCCGACAAAGGTCAGGTCCGACTGGACGCGGAGGCACCACAAAGATTGTAATGTGAAGCAAAGGTTTGGCAGTTTTTCATGGAATTGGAAACATTTAAGAACAATTTATATCTCTCATTAACTGTCGTGGGGGTGCTGGAGAAAATCGCTGCTGCCACAAATGAGGAATGGTCCAGAGATTTGAACCTACAACCTCTGAACATTGAAGCAGATATCTTAACCACTAGTCCACTGTTCATAGATATTCCGGGAAATTATATTAACTCATTCAGTAGCGGCCGATTCTGGACCAAGTCTGAAAAGACGTTTAAAAACGTCTTTGGGAGTGAATGAGTTAAAGGCCAAAGCCTAGCAGTCACCTCATACTCGGAGAATTTGGTGGGTTCGGACAGTATCATGTCCTCCATCTTGGGCGGGCTGTCTCGTGTGGCCAAAGCCAGACATCTCAGCGTGTCCCGACCGGTCCCGTATTCACGAATCACAGACATGATCTTTTCCTTGATGGGTTTGTTTAATGGAACTTTGCTGTTTCCCACTCTGACATGGGTGCATCTGTCAATAACGCCCTCTGGCGCTCCCTGGAACGGAGGTTCAAATGTTTGTCACACGGTTGTAGACACAACTGGTTATTTGTGTGCGTTGGCAAAGTATACCTTGACAAACATTTTTCCCAAGGAAGAACGGGACTTATTAGGGGTGCAGTATACAGACATGGACTTCCTGTCTCTAGAGAACTCCAGAGTGCACTCTTTCTTCATCAGTTGTTTGATCACCTGAAGCCCGGCCCCGAAAAACAGTAAGAAAACCTGCAGCGTGCGATGTGAGCACGGGGGAAGTTTGCGTCACTCACTGAGTTGCAGGCATTAGCTCTGTCGATCTTGGACAGATTGTGGACTTCGGTGTCAAAGACGTTCATCTTCTCCACCAGACAGGTCAGTGCAGTCTCCGTCGCCTCGCCGACCTTTTCATATACGCCTTTCACCTAAAACATTTAAGATTCAAAGAGGATATGTCAATGATTACTTTCTTTAATACAAATGAAAAAAAAAATCCAAGAACTTGTCTTACAACCATACTGCATCATATAATATATATGGAGATGTCTGATATTTTGGTTACCTCAATTACAGTGTGGTTACATGAGAGAGTATAAAATAACAGGAAAAGTTCCAGCCTTGCCTTGGTTTATAATAAAAATTCAAATCCTTAGGTTTTATAATTTGTGATATAAACAAAGTGCACAATGATATGCATCATTTCATGCGCAGACAATGTACAAGAAGCTCACCATAATTAAGTCCACATAAAAACGTAGCAGTTGACCAGACATCTTCAAAGGAAAAACAAAACTTACATCTGAAATAAAATCCCATTTTCCACCTCGGGCATCATCATCAGCATTATTAAAAAAAAAAAAATTTACACTACAACCTAAATCAGGGATGGGCAACTGGCAGCCGGGGGTCAAGAACACTGAGCGGCACCTAAATTCATTCATTCATCTTCCGAACCGCTTTATCCTCACTAGGGTCGCGGGGGGAGCTGGAGCCCATCCCAGCTGCCTTCGGGCAGTAGGCGGGGGACACCCCGAATTGGTTGCCAGCCAATCGCAGGCCACACAGAGACGAACAATCATGCGCGCTCACACTCACACCTAGGGACAATTTTGAGTGTTTAATCAGCCTGCCACGCATGTTTTTGGAATGTGGGAGGAAACTGGAGGACCCGGAGAAAACCCACGCAGGCCCGGGGAGAACATGCAAACTCCACACAGGGAGGCCGGAGCTGGAATTGAACCTGGTACCCCTGCACTGTGAAGTCGACGTGCTAACCACTGGACCGGCACCTAAATTAATTTTTCAAATATATTTTTCTTCAAAAAAACACTGATAAACATTCTATACATGGGGAAAAACACAAAATATCAAAAATATGGAAAAATTATGTTTAAAAAAAGAATAAAATATTGAAAAACAAAAATCATGCAAAAATCCGTGTCCTCACACCGAGAGCGAGGATTCTACTCCAAATTCAACATACTGAGATTAGTTTAGATGATGAATATTAGATCTGGTGTTTTTTGTTTTTTTTTTGCCTCTAGTCAACAATCAAGTCATGGGTGTGCACTTGTGTACTCTCCCAATATTACAATTTGAAAAGGTGAGATGGATGCAGTCCAGACCTCGTTGAAGTCCAGCGACGAGTCATTACACAGGGCACAAATGGTGGCCAGTTCCACCAGAGCATCATAATGAGAGGATTTCACTTGTTTACCATCCTGGTATCTGGGGGGGGGGTACAGTACATGCAACCTCAGTGAGCATCCATTTCGATCTATCGTCAGTGAAAATCAACTGTCATTTCCATTTAATACTCACACGTTCCCCTCTGGTGCATAGGTTGATCCCGTGATGGTAAACTCAGACAGAGAGCAGCTCTCACCTTCCGCTTTGTTGAGAATGAACATCTGAGAATTCAAAAGACTGCATCAACATGGCACAAACGCTCAACGCAGCATTTGCCTACAGAGGAGACAGCAGCTGGCTAGTTTCAAAAGACACAGCAGGTGGCAGCAGAAGCCTCACAAATCCCAAGTGGACTTGAGAAGAAGCGCTTCATTGAGCCTGTGCCGTTACATAGTCTGTCCCTTTCTGATGATGGCCTGCTGCCGAAGCAGCATGAGACAGAAGTAAACACACAGCCTTGCGGCAGGGACCCCGCCGAAGGAGGAACAGTCACGCAAAGCAGCGTCACACAGGAAGATGTTTTGTCCTCCCTCTCACGCAGACGTTAGACAAAGACACGGAGATGACAAGAAATTGCTGATGATAAACTAGTCCTAGTTAGAATCTAACACGGCATCTGGCAAAACGCACACACACGTAGCACCGTAAGAGTGAATGATATGAAAAGAAAATGGAGGACCCAAAGCCTGTGTCACTTCTGGTTGGGCAATAGTAAAACGTATTATTCAAGTAGTGCGGGAGCAAAAACACATTTCGAATGAGCGTTGTGTGTCTATGTGTATCATGTTTTGTCTCCAGTGGCTTCATATAATTACGAATAATTTTCAGTTCCAGGTTGGTAAATGTTGACACAATTCAACGGTTTTATTCAAAGGAGCAAATCAACTTCTAACGGCAGCGTTTAATCGCCAATGAATGATTGAGCATCCAATAGAGGTGTTCTTGAGAATAATAAATCAATCTTATTCCAAAGAGACACGCTGTTTGGCTTCTTTTCATCTTGATGACGCAAGTTGAGTTATATAAGAGAGAAGCAAGTCATCCAAGTGCTCAATGTGGGCAAGACAAGTGCCTGCATGTTGCCTTATGGCTAAATAATCTGCAGCACGATCACGAGGGAAACAGGATTTGCAGTGTCACTTGAGCAAACCGTAACGGCCAGGCAACTTCGCTCTTTTCTTCTTCAAACATCAGAGAACTAAGAGCAGGCTACCAAACAACTTTGTGATGCCAGGTGTGAGACTTACTCGGCAGACAGACATCTGATTGGTGGTCAGAGTTCCCGTCTTGTCAGAACAAATGACCGAGGTGCAGCCCAGAGTTTCCACAGACGGCAAGCTGCGGACAATGGCGTTCTTCTTGGCCATGCGGCGGGTGCCCAGAGCCAAGCACGTGGTAATGACAGCGGGCAACCCTTCAGGGATGGCGGCCACAGCCAGTGCGACCGCAATCTTGAAGTAGTAGACAGCCCCTCGGATCCAGGAGCCTCCATGCACGGGGTCATTGAAATGCCCGATGTTGATTATCCACACCGCGATGCAGATGAGGGAAATGACCTTGGAAAGCTGTTCGCCAAACTCATCCAGCTTCTGTTGCAGGGGTGTCTTCTCCTGCTCGGTTGCTGCCATCTCATCACGGATCTTACCGATCTCGGTGTTGACACCCGTGGCCACCGCCACACCCACGGCTTTCCCAGCAGCAATGTTGGTACCCTGAAATGACAAGTAATGTTGGGGGCGACTGCGGCAGCCAACGGAGGCATTTTTGTTCATGGGACACTGACCGACAAAACAACGTCAACGGGATGTTTTATCGTTGGACGAGAAGTATACTTACAGAGAAAAGCATGTTCTTCTTGTCTTGATTGACAGCACGGGGGTCAGGCACGGGGTCTGTATGTTTGATGACGGAGACGGACTCTCCTGCAAAGACGAGCACACGTTTCATCGATAAGACAGCAGATGAATTGGGATAAAACGCAGGAGTTATCCACGTGCAGCAGTGACTAAGAAATAACGTAAAGATGGCGCATCACTGTATGCAACCAGAGAGCAGTGAAGTGGGATTGCCCCGCGCAAAAATACGAGAGTGGACGAGAGCATTCGTGCCTTCAGTAATTCAAACTACAGAAGTCTGCAGGTAACATTTCAGTCGGGTGTCTATCATGGACTTGCTCAAAGCAGTTTCATAACTTACCAGTTAGAATGGATTGGTCCACTCTCAGGGTTGTTGACTTGATTGAACATATACGGATGTCAGCGGGCACTTTGTCTCCAACTGAAAGCCAACAAAACACGTCAGTGCAAAAACGTCAAGCGCGTTTCCAATGGCATGAAGCCACCTGTGTATGCGTATTCACTAAATATGAGCTAGAATCTGCAGATGGTAACTTGGTGTTCTGTCAGAGATTTTCTCGGACAAATTTAAAGAAATGACTCGGCACACAGGAAAATTGTCTTCAATATCGGCGGGAGCGGATCTCTGAGAGCGAACGACGGTTAGTTGCTCCGCGATCACACTCTCAGTCCCGCCACCGCGAGTTCGACATTTTATTGTAACATATGCAAAATACAAGAAAAACACTGCCCCCGATGTTTGCATGCCGCACCCTGGTCCGGCTCCTCGGTAGTGATTGGTTACCTGTTTTTCCAACTTGAACCACCAGTACATTGGCGCCTTTTCTGGCTGGTCTACATCGAATTAGCATGTTGTAGACTTTGCGGATGGTCAATGTCGTCTGGGCGCGACGGGTGTTCTCAACTCGTCTTTTGTTGCTCAATCGCTGTTCCCGAATTATTCATTCCCCTTTTGTGACCGAGTGTCGCCTTCTCCCCTGTGGTTGTCCACCTGTATTGACGTGCTAATTGTGGACTTCAACAGGCCGGCGCCTTTGTGTGCAGGCATTTGGGGGTGCTGGATACGCACCCAAACGCTTCGATGTGCCCAAATTAAATGAAACTTTAAACATGATACAATTTTGCTCATAGATTCCTCTAACATGTCCACGTAATCTAAATGGAGGAAGTGGAAGCTTATTGCCAGAGGGGGTTGTCCCAAGGCCATTGGGCAGTGCTGACATCACTGCAAGGAAAGGTGAAAGAGAACCACGGAAAGGAGGAAATGGAGGACTCGTGAGCCATAAATGGCTTGTCTCAAGGGAAAAGACCAATTTGGGATTGTGGCGACCCAATTCAGCTTCCTAAAGCTGCACAAAAAGAAACTGCGGAAATGGCTCAAGTTCAAACAATGTACGGCGTAAGCCTATACTCGCCCCTTCTTCAACACCAAATTGTGGACCGAAAGCATGTAGACACCAAGACAGTGAAAGACCATTTGCCCCTTGCTGTTTTCGGACTGTTTTGCACATTTGTTACTCTTTGGTTTTTCAGATCAATAATCCAATTTTAACATTTCACAAGGACAACTCAAGTAAATATAAAATGGAGTTTTAAAATGATTCCTTTATTTATTAATGGGAAAACGATCCAAACCTAAATGACTAAAATCAAGAATTTGCAATAAGGGGTCGTGAGCTTCCACATTGCTATGGGAGGAATTTTGACCAATTCTTCTTTGCAGAATCTAGTTTTTAGTATTGGCGCACATAGTGTAACGCAACTTTGTTGAAATTGATCGAAGTGCAGGCAGATTCTGTAATCTGAGGATATGTGTGGCGGATGTCATCCCGTTTCATTCATTAAATATGACAACAGCCCATTTCTGTTGCGCTAAGCTGTTTTGCGTGTTGTGAACATACCAACACTTGCGTAGCTCGTTCCTGTACATAATTTGACCGCGCTATGCCCCAGACCTACTCTGGGCACTAACATTGGAGTAAGTTTGGTTGGCTGACAACTCCTCAGAAGGTACACCGCCCGTTCCCAGTTTTCTCCATTTAGAGATAGTGGCTATGACCGCGGTTCACTTTTGTTCAATACTTTTACCGACTGAAACAGTCGTTTGGGGGTTCACGTTCTAGATCAGGAGTGGGCAACTCCGGTCCTCTAGGGCCACTATCCTGCATGTGATCAGACTACTGCAGAGCTTGCAAATGGCTGATCAGCTGATCATTTAAATCAAGTGTGTTGAAGGTGGCCAACTTCCAAAACACGCAGGATAGTTGCCCACCCCTGTTCTAGATGCATGATGTTGGTGCTTTATAATCCTCTTAGTTGTAAGTGCTTTGCTGTCATCTTTTGTGGTCTACACACAAATACAAACCCATTTTGGGAGTGGGAGGAGCATCAAATATTTGCAGATTTTCACTATTTGTGATGGACTTGGTCAGTACCCCCATGAGTAGGTGGGGTTTACTATACTTGGGGCGGGGGGGTGGGGGGTATCAAAATTGGCTTTAAAATCTTAGCAAACATTTCAATAAAAAATATACTAAAAATACATACACACACAAAAAAAACCCCACCCTGAAATCGGAAAGGGTGTAAAATACATTATCACGCCGCTGTATATGATGAGCCTATATAAGGGAAGCACTATTGTAAGATAAAACCAACGTGACCTTTAGAGAAGGGAAGGGCCCAACAATGCACAAAGCCGAAAATGGAAAAAGTATTCCAATATCTTCCCCAATGCTCTGATCAGGTTTAAATGTGGCCGTATGATGGCAGCTGTCTCCACATCAACTGCGGCAACACAAGAAGAGACAAAAGGACAAACCCGTCTACTCGATACTTTACTTAGAATACAAACCATCAAAATACATTCCATTAACAGGCCGGTGTCTGTTTTCACTGTTGTCACTGTCCGTTTTCAGCCTTTTTACAGTTCCGTGCACTTGAACACATGGGGACTGGGGCTTCAGTCCTGATCCTTGGAGAAGGTAGACGATGACGGGCAACTCATTAAGTGTCCTCACAGTGCTGCCAGAAAGGTTGACCTGTCAGCAACTATTGTCCAATCCAGACAGACATCATTTCGCAGAAGGACTGACGTCTAACACGGGAGCATCCATACGCAGAACCACTGGAACAATAAAAGCTTCACTTCTGAGAAGGTCACTAATCCTGGCTCATAGATAGGTGCGGCTACTGTACCAACACTCCGTGTTGGGATGGATATAACATATGCACACGCGAGGATGTTCCAAAGTTCCATGAGAATTTGCAATTTAGACTCACTTTAGCTTTATCACTGGAACGAGCAGTTTTCCTTCCATGCCATTTTTTGCCTAGTCTCCGCAGTTATGCAACACTTCCTGCCTTCGGGTCATTACTTAGGACGAAAAGACTGCGGAGACTGACTTTTCAACAATGGGGGCCTGCAGCTGAGTTTTGAATTTTTAAGAAACACTGGGATTGTCCAGGGGGCTTTGTTACACTGCAGGCCTGCTCTGAGTAAGTGTGTTGTGTAAATCAGCTGTCATTTTGTGTCAACATCCTGCTTGGTCGCGGTCCAAGCATCTCATCAGCCATCCACACTTTTGCACCTCTGTGTTTGCCAACAGGTGATGAGGTCCACAGAGTTCAGGCTTGGCGATACATTTACACAGTATGACTCACAGAGGTGCCTTTTAAAATAGACCTTTCAACAGCAAGCGAGGCAACGGCACAACATAAGCTGGCAGCTTTGACTGGCACCTGCCCCTGCCGTGTGTTCGGGTACAGCATGAGGTTTAGCCGGCCAGGCTTCCTCAGGGGCAGCCAGGAGGGTGTCCATGTGCTAATGGCAGCAGGACAAAAGGTTGACGTCCTGTCAAGTAAGAGGGCCATTACACAAGAGTCAACATGACAGCTCTCCAAAGCAGCCTTCCTTAACGGCCGCTTCATTGAAAAGCCAGTCTCCAAATGAACATGTACTTGCCATGGTCTGACATTTGTTTGATGTCACACTTTTACAGGTGTAAAAATCTTCACATTTTACCACTTCTTCTGCGAGTATGTGCCGAAAAGGTCTTTGACAGAATTATCAGTATAAAATCTTGGTAGCCACTTGAAACAGTAAAATGTACTCTTACTTTAGCTGCATCCGAGTCTATTTTTCCTGTGTGGAGTACTCTTAAAAGAGTGCGGCTCAAAATTATATTTGAGGGGCAGCTTCATTAATTTGAGAACTAATTTTGTGCAGGTTAAACCTGGGGAACAAGAGCAAGTGGTTCATCAAAACATTAAAAATACGATAATACAACTGGTGAGTTATCGCACTACAGCTAATATTCTCGTAACTCACTGAAAGTTCTATCACATGATCATGGACGTGGATAAAATATAGATTTTTGCTTGGGCAAGCAAAAATCTATTTATTTCTTTAATTCACATTGTGCATGTGTAGTAAATTGTATTTTCTTGTCTAGAAAAAAAAAACATTCAGTGGCGCAATTTCTAACCTAAGCATACATTTCAGTTTCAACTTAGCCCATCTCACATCACAAATCTACGGCATTCGTTTTTAAAAGGCATTAACAGACTTTGTGCAACCTTGGCTTTTGACTCAGCACAAGACTGTTTTTTAGTTTTACTGTTAATATGCTTTTTACTGTAGTCGGTCTTAATGTTTTGTTTTACCGTTTGCTTTTGTACGACTTATTTTGCTCATGTACACCACTTCACTTACAGCGGTGGATATTCTAAAGTGCTCTATAAATACTGTTGAGTTGACTAGGAATGAGACAAATATTCTTTTTACGACTAGATGTTGTTGAAGTGTTCAAATTAAGACACTCGAGACCCGAGAGGAAACAAATATTCCCTTCATTTGTTCTGACCCATTTTACGGTTAAATCCTCTCTGACCAACTTTGTCATGTTCTTGATCCACATGACGCTACACCGGCTGTATATCACACAATCCCGAGTGCTGACACTAAGCAAAATTTACAAGCACCCTGTCTGATGTAACTGTACAGCCGTGGGCATATACTCTACTTGTCACCATGTTAATAAACAAGCCACATATTCAACCGTAATCATATTTCACAGACACCTAGCCCGCCAGAGGGCAAATGTCATGTTAGTTTAAGCACATTAACATGAATCTCGCTCATTTGCACTTCATTAATTTGAACTTGTTTCGACTCGTATGCGAAGCTTCATCTTAGGCAGGCAGCGTAGTTTCAGCGTGAAATGCAAATAGCTTCGCTTCCGCCTCCGTCTTCCTGCGCGTAGGTGACCTCAGTGCGTTGTGACACACCTGTCCACAGTTTTGCTTTGCAATTTGTTCACAAGGGCTGCAATTATTGAATATTTTTAGCATCAATCATTCCATCAATTAAATTGAATAATCAGAAAAAAAAAATTCAGTAACCCCAACACTATTGCGCTAGAGCGCACGCCGGCATCATAGTACAGAGGTTATGGGTTCAAATCTGGCCCTGGAATTTGCATGTTCTCCCCGTGCCTGCGTGGTTTTCTCCGGGTACTCCGGTTTCCTCTCACGTTCCAAAAACATGCACCATAGGTTAATGCACAGCTATCAAACTTAAGGCCCGGGGGCCAGATCTGGCCCGCCACATCATTTTATGTGGCCCGCGAAAGCAAATGAAACATGTCAACTTCCATAATGCTTGCTAAAATCTCTACCAAAATTTTAAATTCTCATATGTAATAAATAACAGACGTAAGCATTTTCTTGTTACCAAACCCCTCACTACAGTAACTTAGACAATAGTGGAACAAACCGTAATTATTGAACTTTTATATGGTTTCAGTCGTAACGGCCCTCCAAGGGAAACAGTAACTAAAATGTGGCCCACGACAAAAATGAGTTTGACACCCCGGGGTGAATGGAACACTTGAAATTTTCCATAGGTATGATTGGGAGTGTGAATGGTTGTTTCTCTTTGTGTGCCCTGCGATTAGCTGGCAACCTGTTCAGGGTGTCCCCCGCCTACTGCCCGAAGACAGCTGGGATAGGCTCCAGCACGCCCGCGACCCTCGTGAGGATAAACGGATTAGAAAATGGATGGATGGATTATAGTGGATAAAAAAATAAATAGGCACCCCTATATTACCGTATATGAGGTGCAAAGTGTGATTTTTGACTCAAATTGCGACGCAAACTTGCTTATTTCAAGCAAAAAACAAAGAATAAAGGAAAAGCAGATATTTTTACTTAATCCACGGGTTAACTCATGCACAGCGATCCTTGTGCTTCATGTTATACTGAGCAACATGCAAGGAATAAGCAGGACGCTGTGTCCATTGAAGTGTCGAAAGAAGAACAACGTGGAGGAACAGAGTGATAAGATCATGGCCAAAGCAACTGCATCCACCCCACTTAGAGCAATAAAGAAAGGCCCCCCAAAAATCACAGCAGTGTTGATGAAACCCAGTGTTGATGAACAGCTGACGATATGATTGAATTCCATCTCTTGTGTTGACTATAATGCAAAAAGCTTTGGGACCAATCAAACCTCTGTTACGCAATAACAGCACAGTCTCCTTGAGATCTCTGCTTTGCCTTCTGTCGTGATGAATCTTAAGCAGCCGCCAGCTCAGCCTTCACATAGCATGTAACTGTGTTGCGGTTCCCATGGCAACAAAAACTAAGAACACAGAAGCTTTTATCAAAATTAACAGGGTGCTTGGCAGACTGAGGCAAAACAAGGTGTGTAATACAGTATCCAAAATGTTAAATGTCAGTAGTGCAAATATCTTAACAATTAGGATCTTTGAATTACTGTATTAAAGAGAGGAAGGGAAAAAAAACACTACAAACCAAATTCCAATGAAGTTGGGAAGTTGTGTAAAACAAATAAAAATGGAATACAATCATTTGTAAATCATGTTCAACCTCTATTTAGTTGAATACATTACACAGGCAAGACATGTCATGTTCAAACTGATAAACGTTATTAGTTCTTTTAAGCAAATAATCATTAATGTAGAATTTTATGGCTGCAACACGTTAAAAGAAAAAAAAAAAGCTGGGACAAGTGGCTAAAAAAAAAATATTTTTTTTTTTAAACGGAGAAAGTTGAGGAATGCTGATCAAAAACCTGTTTGGAACATCCCAGAGGTGAACAGGTTAACTGGGAACAGGTGGGTGCGATGAAAAGAGCTTCCCTGAATTGCTCAGTCGTTCATAAGCAAAGATGGGGCAAGGTTTACTCGTGACAAAAAAAAATTCAAACAGTTTAAGGACAATTGTTCCTCAATGTATAATTGAAAGGAATTTAGGGATTTCTTCATCTACGGTCCAGAATAATATTCAAAAGCTTCAGAGAATCTGGAGAAATCAATGCATGTAAGCGGCAGGGACAAAAATCAACATTGCATGCCCGTGACCTTTGACCCCTACTGCATCAAAAACCAACATAAATGCTAATTTCAGACATGATTTGTGCCACTTTGATGAAACCTACACATGAAGTTTGGGTTTCCAACGGCAACAGCCCTATCGGCAAGATGAGGCCATCTATCTCCGTCTTACTGACAAGTCATGAACAATTGCCAAAAGACAGTCCCTCGGTGACACTGGACGCTTGACAGACCACTTAAAGGCCACATACTATCCCCAGTGTCTGGAATCCTAGCTGAGGGTGCAGTGCTGATGGGCAGGGTCACTGTGCATTGAGCATAGTGGATTAAGCTTCACCACAAAGTGCTTCCCTATAAGGCCATCTCTCTAGGACACAATAGGACCAGATGAGAGCCTCCCTCTTGCCACCCTTCTCACAGGGCTGTACTACCCACCAGCCCAACAACCTCACAGCCAGCTCAGAGCAAATGCACTGTGATCTGCTGCTCTGTGAAAGGATAGAGAGCCGCCAACAACAAAAATGTAACCTGGCAACATACAGTGTTTTATGAAATGACCCAATTCAGTGAGAAAGGTTTCAACTATTTTCTCCAGGCACTCAGGTTTCCTCCCACACACCAAATACATGGGTGTTCGGTTCAGTGAAGAGTCTAAATAGCCCATACACATAAATGTGAGTGTGAACTGTACTTTTTGTTCCCTATGCACCCTGTCACTGACTAACAACCGGTCCAGGGTAGGGCTGAACAATTAATGAATTAAAATCAACATTGCATATTATATATTCACACACATACACACACACACAGACCATCTATCCGTTTTCTGATCCGCTTTATCCTCACAAGGCGGGTGCTGGAGCCTATCCCAGCTATCTGCGGGGGACACCCTGAACCGGTTGCCAGCCAATCGCAGGGCACAGAGACAAACAGCCATCCGCGCTTGCGCTCACACACTCACACGCGCGCACACACACACAGGGACAATTTCGAGTGTTCAATCAGCCTGCCATGCACGTTTTTGGGAACGTGGGCAGAAACCGGAGTACCCGGAGAAACTCTACACAGGGGAGAACATGCAATCGCCACACAGGAAGGCCGAAGGCCGGGATTGAACCCCATGACCTTTGCATTTATTTTGGCGTACACCTAATCTATAAAACCAAAACATTTATGAATAAATACATCTGAAATACAGATTACTTTATTGTGTTCATAACTACTTGAAATAAATTACTGCATATTAAATAGAAAGACGAACAAATTTGCAATTAGCTTCTATTCAAAAACATTCAGCAATCTGACCAATCGTCAAAACAAGGCAAAGGTCACTTTGAAGGTTCAGGAAAACACGATTCATGAAAATGAATATTGTAAAGTTCTTGAAGTCAACAGAGGTTTATCTGGACTTCATGCATGTTATGTTGCTTTTTTTTTTAATGTTGTTGACAACATACTACATCTGTCAGCACATGATCAAATAACTGTATCACACAATAACGTACAAAACAGTTGCCCTTCTCAAGGTTGCTACCCATTCATGTAATCCGCCATGTGTGCCAAAAACTAAACAAAGGGGCATATAGTACGTGGTTGAGACCAGACACCTGTCATCTTCACCAGTGCCTGCTATAAATACAGCATTCCATGATCCAAACCATCTAGGACTAGCTATAAATAAAAGCAAGTACTACACACAGAAAGATTCTGCATCACTTCAGAGGCGAAGGGTTAAAACGCTATTCCAAGATAATACTACAGCTCAAAGACTCAAGCATTCCATAGACAAGTCAGTAAATTGATCCGTTTGGAAGAACTGTGGGAGGGTTGCCTGGACGGCAGCATGAATGAGCACTAGTTGACATGCAGCACAGGATTGAGTCCTGTGAGAATGCAGAGAGTCAACATGCGATGTGAGCGCGTACACCTAAACATAAGTAAAAGTATACCATAGCACTTAATTTAAGAGTTCTCAAAATTGGCTTTTTTTTTTTCAGTCATCCGAGATCCCGCTGTTCAGTCCCATGATCAACTAAGGTTGCATATAAATTTTAAAAATCGGTTTACCTACTTGGTAACATATTAGCCAACAGAGCCACATTACGTTGAATGAATCACACAGGCACTTTTGCCATATGTACCGACCGGAATGCAGAAGAACGGGTTTTCTTACCAGCAACTTCAACGATGTCTCCGGGAACAATGTCTCTGGCTTTGATCCTCTGGACTGTCTTTCTATCCTGCCGGTACACTTTCCCCATCTCAGGCTCATACTCCTTCAGCGCCTCAATGGCATCCTCGGCATTACGTTCCTAAAATCAGCATGACCTCCATTTAGCGTACGTGTACACATTTCTTCGTATACAAAATTCTGTGCCGAGTGATGAGCGCAGTTTAAAGAGTTTGTAGTTAGAAACAGCTAATGTGGGTTGATTTTCTCTCCGTGGCGCAGTGTCAAGTCATCTTAAGTCTTTTGTTGAACCGTATAAATCATTTATTAAAATACTTGCATGTTTCATTGGTTAATGGTTACATCAATTGGCTGATTAACGGCAAGAGGAGTCCAGGCCCTCCTACCAATGAACGGGTTTTTTTTCTATATAAAAAAAGACGAGGTGAACTTCTGTAGCTGCCATACTAGCTAATTTACCTTTAGAAGCATATTGTATCGGACTATTGTGTCTACTCATACACCTATGATTTTATAATAGAAAAAAAAAATCAATCTGCAGCATTGCTGGTCACCAATTAAAAAAATAATAGAGCACTTTTATGATGTTTCAGCCGAGAAGCAACTAGTGGTGCACTTTTAGTGTATTAGAGTGCTAAAGTTCACAACTGCGTTTATCATTATTATAGTAAAAGTGTGATTGGTAGCATTCAGTTAGTGGGGGAATTGTCATATTAGCAAAATGAGAAGACGAGGTGATGTGAGACGACAAACTGCGATGTGTTTAAAAAGTGAACGTGTAAGAACTACTCACCTGCCACACCCCAACAATGGCATTGGCAATAAGAATGAGTAAAATTACAAAAGGTTCCACGAAGGCAGTAATAGTTTCTTCTCCCTCCTCAAACCAGGCCAGGACCTAAAACAAACACATGAAACGAAAAATTACGAATAAGTTATGGGTGGTAATCACATTCGAAAGAAAGTTTTGGTGTGTGACAGTACTGTATTAACAATTTCATGCACCCTGTAACCTGATAACATAAGCCGTCCACTGTGGTAAGAGCGGTCACAATCCATGTAAGTGGGAGCAGGTCTGTTGATATTTCAAATCAAGATCATGGATGCACCCCACCCCACCCCAAAAAACAGCCCTTGAGACATTGATTTCTCACTTGGCCCCGTATTCAGTATTAAAAATAAATTAATAAAAAACCTCAATGTCTGTACGCAATCATCTAATGTCCACTCCAGACTGAGCAAACGGCTCATGTGAAACTGTGCAGCAGGGCTCTGAACACAGATTAGATGGTGATGTTGCCACATAATGTAACTCAGAAAAATAGTTTGCATACACACACACGAAATAATGTTTTTTAGGTCCGTCAGCTAAATTCATCTTCATTAGGTAACTGTCACAAAATGGTGTCACGTTTGCATCAGAGATGCCTACCGTTTCTCAACCAACTAACCAAAGAGGTGGCAGTAGTACCATCTGGAAGGATTCGAGCATTTTGTCTCTTTTCGTCATTTTAGACTGCCACGGTCATGCACCGAAAGTATTTACTAATCTTCAACAGACAGTAAAAGAAGATGAAAAAAATAGAATAGTCATAGATACTAATGCGTGGCACAAATTTGCCGCTGCCGCTAACATACAGCTTCTGCCAAAAAAGTGCTGATTTTACAGCACTCTAAGATGCAATAAATTACCAAGATGCTACCTTTTAGTGAAGGTTCGCCACTGTAATCTAAAAAGAATAATATTTCTGGAGTTAGAAGCGGAAGTTTCCAATCCAACCGGACTTGTACTCTGAGCGATTTATGTGTCTTTTTTCTTCTTCGTGATGCATTTTTGGACTGGTGCGACATATAGTTCAAGGAATATGGAAACCGACTTTCTACACCACTCAACAACTTTACAAAGTGGTTATGGGTAATTGCTATGATAAAAAGAGGAAAAAAATCATCCCAGAGGTCACTCAATAGATGACAGGATTATGTTCAGAAATGCTAGATTCACTCGTGTTGCTGTGTAAAAATGTCTGCCCCGAGAGGCATCACTTGTCTGAACACGTGCTTTTAAAGTTGAACAGTGGCAAGTAAACCAAGCACGACTGATCAATCTTCTCGCTGTGCGGGTTGCAAACTGTATGTCTTTGTCTTGATAACCAGTCATTAAACCATGAACACATCTCTCGTTCATGCAGCTGTTTTGAGAAACTGTTTATTTAGACATAACTCATGTTGTGCCGCTTTGATTACTTCTAAACAGGCCATTTAAACAATAGGCCTGAAAATACTGAGCAGTAAGGGCCCAAATTTGGTCTTGAGTGGGGCTCTGTTCCCTTGTCACACACCAACCACCGACACCTCCCTATCACCTGACTGGCTGCTTTACACTGCATATCAGCGCTACATGCACACGAACTTGGAGCTATATCAATCACATCCTATGCATGAGGTATTTTTATATAACTCATATATTTACACTTCAACTCCCATTGACATCAACCTGCAAAAACAACCAAAAGCACTTTTAATATGCATATCATTTTCAATACAAAGTGCATCTCCACCACCGATTTGTCCTGCTAAGCTTCCGTCATTGTGCTGGTCATCTACGATTGTTTTTTTAAATATTTTTTTCCCCAAGCCATATGAACAACATAATTCCGATTTTCAAGTAAAACCCAGGCCTCTTCAGATATGTATCCAATGCAACTGCAGTATGGACCTGGGCAAGTTGCACGTTGCGCAACATGAAAAGCAATGGCAGACAGGGGAGAGGAAAACAGTGACAATAAAAGATGTTTCAAAACAGATAAATATATTGGAGGACCGGTCAGTCCAAGCATGAAATCTTACAATTGCTGAAAGTTGGGGTTGAGGCCTACACATTAACTTCCGTAAACATTACCTCAATGCGAAGTTGCAATTGTTTTTGTGATAGCAATGATAATCTTTAGAATCTTGTAATAATAAAACAATTGAACAAACAAAATCCAAATTGGGCATCGCAT
This sequence comes from Hippocampus guttulatus, assembly GCF_054856545.1. NCBI lineage: Eukaryota > Metazoa > Chordata > Actinopteri > Syngnathiformes > Syngnathidae > Hippocampus > Hippocampus guttulatus. The sequence continues at coordinate 3,533,312 of NC_141265.1, forward strand.
ACTGCAGTGTGACCGTAAACCATGATATCATTGTTCTGTTTCACCGTTGCCATATTGCTCTGCCTACTCCTGCTCCTCCCCTCTCTCCGTCTCTGCAGTGCAGAAGTGTGGCAGGAGGCGGGGCCAAACTCAGAGGTGGACACTCACCTCCTCACCTGTGCCACATCAGCTCGAATCGGTGGCAGCCTTTTTAACCAGTTTCTCCGATTGTTTGATGCTGGATAATCCTTGATGTTCACACTGTGTCTTGCCATGTTGCTGCTTTCCCGCCTGCCATGTGGTCAACCCTCAAGAGTCACCTGGTGATCTCGTTTATCTTTTGATCATAAGCATGTCCCTGAAGAAGGTGATTTTCAGTTGCTACTTTGTTTTTGTTTTTGAGTATATTAATTTTGTGTTGCTACTTTGGACAAAATAAATTAGTTTTTGGTGTATCTCTCTGCTTCCTGGATCCAAGCCTTTTTGTTTGCCTCGCGGCAAACAGAATCTTCTGGCCAAAACAAAAATGGACCAGGCAAAGACGGAGCATCTCAATCTTGTGAACACTGGTGAGCCAACGCAAGATGACACTGCAGCGAATGGTGGAACACCTACAGCAACTCTCTCCCAACCTGACCCGGTTGAGTGAGTGAACAGCTAGTAGCCGTCAAAAATCGGCTTCCTCCATCCAGCACAACCTCCCCCCGGAGGAACCCATGCAGTTGGGAAGGGCCCGACTCACCTCCGCTGAGTGACAGTGACGCATGATGAACAAACTCTGCCTCCACTGTGGCCAGGGAGAAGACATTCTCGCCAGGTGTGCTGAGTTGCCAAAAAGACGGGGCTCACCAGGAGGAAGGGAGGCGTTGGTGAGCTGAATTTCTTTCCCTTCCTCCTCACAAACACGTGAACCAGGTATGATTCACGAGTCACAATGATCATTGCCTGTCCAGGTTCTGATCAACTCAGGGGCTGATGAAAATATCATAGACATTGACTACGTTAAAAATAACCTCTCACTGACTCTGCCGTCCTCACCATAAGGTGCTAGCAATAAATGGTAGTCTCATCAAAGAGGTAACACCCCGCACCACGCCCTTTAATCTGGTTCCCTCCAATAACCACCAAGAAATAGCTGAATTTTATGTAATATCCTCCCCACTCACACCGATAATTTTAGGGATGCCCTGGTTTGAGTTGCACAATCACCACATTGACTGATCCGCAGGTACTATTTGGAACTGGAGCAACCATTGTCATGCCCACTGTAGAAGGTCAGTGGCACGCACCAGAGCCCCTGGCTCCACCTACACCACAGAGGTTATTGACTTGAGTAATGCCCCCTAGTGAATACAATGACCAAAAAGAGGGTTTTCGTAAGGACTCCGCGTGCTCCCTTCCACCGCACAGGCCCTTTAACTGCAGTATGGAATAGCTTTCTGAGGCTCCGCTCCCGACCCACAGACTATACAGCCTGACCAAACCAGCCACATCTAACATACTGTAGTAAGAATAATTACTGTGGCAGCTAGGTTGACTTGGTTGGCAAGAACGCAAGCTAGCACAAGTCACATGAGAAATTCTCTCCCAAACGGCGAGACTCGGAGCGGTTGCCAATCGCGAAAAAAATACATTAAAATGTAATTTCTACACACACCAAAATAAAATCACTATTTAATCAATAATCACACAATAACCAACCGCAAAAAACAGGTGAGCGTGATTGGTCGTGACCTGAGCAACTCCTGTGATTTTTTTTTTTTTGAGTCGATAGTCTGTTTTCTCTCTAGATATTTATTGATGTGCTGTTTATAGTTGTTTACGCTCCTCTGCAACGAACACTGCTCGAGCGAGACTTTCAGAAAGTGAAAAATAGAATATGAATTATTTATTCTGGTGTTGCGTGACTACATTTAATGATAGCTTAGAGCTGGTTCAGTACAGCTTAGCCTTAGCATGTTTCCCCTGTATATTACCGTTTGTCCTCCTTTAGTGTTTAAGACACTTAACAGAAGCGTCACTTATTTTCTACCGTAGAGGTGATGATTAAGGACTTTTCGAGGAACAGCTGCTGCCACACTAACCAGCCAAACAGCCACAGTCTCAGAGTTGCAAAACTAGTTTTGTACATGGGAAGATACGATGACTTTAAGAAATATTATTTGGTAGATGTCAAATCTTTTGTCAGCCACTGAACAGACTGGCATGCAAATTGCAATACCGTGCATGTTGTCTTGTCATTTCTTGAACATTTTCAACTTCCCTGTAACAGCGAAACAGAAGGGAACAGCCAATAACAAAATATGGCAAAAAAACGAACATTTGACGTCCCTGCAAACGTGGCACCATCTAAAACCGTGTACAATATTTTGCCAAAAGCATCCATCCATTATCTGAACCGCTTATCCTCACAATGGTCGCAGGTGTGCTGGAGCCTTTCCCAGCTGTCTTTGGACCATAGGCAGGGTACATAGAAAAACAAACAGACACAATCACACTTTGGGACAATTTAGAGTGCTCAATTAACCTCTCATACATGTTTTTGGAACGTGGGAGGAAACCGGACTACCCAGAGAAAACCCATGCAGGCACATGGAGAACATGCAAACTCTACACAGTAAGGCCAGATTCGAACCTTGGACCTCTGTACTGTGAGGCGGATATGCTAACCAGTTATACACTGTTCTACACTTGCATAGAGCATTGTTTACAAAATATAAATGTACTAATTTTATACGATAATAGTTTTTGTGCTACGTTTGTGTAAAAACAACAACAGAGATATACAGTAATTATATACACCTTACTTTAGAAATGTCACTCCAGTAGGCAAGCAGTAAGCTGCACGTTTAGAATACATTGTTATTTATACATTAATAGAGCCAAATGATGCTGGTCACATATGGTCATAGCAGTCACGCTACAATAGAAATGGGCTTTCCCAAAACTGTTTCCACAAAGCATATAAGCAAAACGTTAGCTGCAGAATATTCATTTCGACCGAGAAGGGGGCAATAAGCCTGGCCATGATCTCGCTTTTATACATTTATTTATTTCTAATATTTGTATGCTTGCATCTTGAGATGGATGTTTTCTCTCGCCTCGTAAACTCCGATACAACTCAGCTGCTGTTGTCACTGTTCCTCAGAAGGATTGCAAAGCCTTCAAGCCTTTAACTCACCGACATGTGCATGTAACTTAAGACGAGTTAAACAAACTGAAGACGTTCACATGTCAACACAGTGTGCTGCCTGCACCATATCGCGGCTATTCATCATCACACAGGGCTCAGCGCTAATACCATCTGCAATTTTCACTTGGACATGGACACGGTTTCAGTCAGACATGGAAAGAGGAGGCTATTTTCAGGATGCAAGGCTGGCTCCTGTAAGTGCTTAAGACTACAAATGCGTGAACAACAAGACAAGGTTTAGGGTGATAAACATCAGAAGGTCATGAACGGACTCAAACCCCAATGAGACGAAGAAAAGAACAGGCATACTTACAAAAGAAATACAGGCAGCCAGCAGAAGAATTCGCACGAGTAGGTCTTCAAACTGTTCAAGGACAAGCTCCCATAAAGATTTCCCTACAGGAAAGAGAGCGTAATTAAACAATCATTCAAAGAGAGCTCTTTGTAATATGACACAAGAGTAGAATATTAATGAAATTACCTTCTTCTGCTGGTAATTCTATTTGTCAGGGAGTGCAGACCAATGATGTAGTAGGACACACACACACACACACATAAAAGAAAGAGAAAAACGTCAAATATTCAGCCAGGTGAACATGTATTCACTTCCTTTAAAAAAAAAACAATAACTTCAAGAACAGTTGAGGACATTATGGCAAAGAGCAGTGATAACTGACGGTGCGCTGTCGAAACTATTATTTTAAATGACTAATTACCTGACTGTATGTGTGGGAGTCGCTGATGGTGTAATGGTACACTCGCCTGACTTTAGTGTGAGCAGGATGGAATTGCTTCCCACTCAGGGATGGTGTGGATGTGGGTGTGAATGGTTGTTCGTCTCTATGTGCCCTGCAACTGACTGGCGACCAGTTCAGAGTGTAGTCTGCCTTTCGCCCAAAGTCAGCTGGGATAGGCATGCGTTACATTACATTCCATTTGAAAAAACACCAAATATCAGATACTGCCCCAGCAACGAATACTACGTAACAGCTAATATCACAATGGAAATCGTAGACAACTTTTTAAAATCCACTCCAAGCAGGGACGTAGATGATTTTATACCAGGTATTAAATATAAAGAAGATAAGAAAACCTTTGTCTCACAATGGAGAAATTGCCAATTTACAGCAGCAACATTATGAAAGGGAGAAAGTAGAAGACACAAAGTATATAAATATATTAAAAATGGGTAAGTGGGGGTGAGTACAGGTTTTCACGACCGTCCTTCTATATCTATAAATACGAGCTCGATCTTAATACAGTATTTATTAAAAATTGAACTGGATGTGACCGATTCAGGTGGTATGATGCAGTGGCCGGTGTACATACACTGTAAAACACGTTTTGGGCACGTGGGTAAAAGACCAACTTTCCGCTGGAACACAATTTACAGACAGGATGAGAATATTATCCACGTGGCCGTGACAAAGCTAACACAAATCTTGCAGAATAATGGGCATTTGATCCGGGAGGCAGTGGCCAAAAGTCACAATGCGATCATTACTATACTAAGTCAGAAGCGGAAGCCCTCAGGTCACCTGTGATTACGTCGATTGGGCAACCCGGCCAGTTGAGGTTGACTTTTAGCCTACAATTCCAGCCCGGTTCTCTGTTAAGGTGACTCATTCATTCACGGCACCAGAGTGACATTACAAGTTTCGAGTGGCGTACCGTTCAGGCCCCATTTCTCCCGCTGTCGCTTCACCTCGTCCAGAGAGAGTCCCGTGCTCTCGTTGACGCAGAAATAACTGTAAACTTCCTCCACACTCTTCGTGTGAGCGTTCTCCATGGCGGACTGGCGGTTCCTTCGCGTACAGCTTCACACTTCACTCCACTCTTAAGACGGCCCGGAGCCTCTATTAGAACCAATTGGGGCGGTGAAAGGAATAACTAGTTTATCAACTGAGAGCGTGCGGGTAGCAGGAGCAACCGACAGCGTGACGATCGTATTCGCCCCCTTTCCCTTTGCACGAGTCTCAAAAGTGTTACGGTGAGCCAAATTCTCGTTGCCCCGGTGTGATGAAGATTAGTCTGAGCGTCCAATTATGTCCAAAAAAGGGGGAGGCTGTCTATTACAGTGTCCTGTGTGTGGCACTGCATTCGCCCAGACTGCTCCGGTGTGTTTCGGGGCAGCGTGCCGCCTCAGTTCAGCGCAGCTTCCAGTGAGTGAGCCATTGCGTCGCCGACAGCCTGCCTTTATGAAAGTGTTGCTCCGCGCTTCAGCATGTGGACTCGTCTGATTGGACGGACAGAGTCACATGACCTCAAAACAGGGAAACACAAAAATCCGGAAGTAACAAGAAACTATTTTGAATACATTCACAATGTGTTTCTGAAGAAGACATAACTTTCTACACAAATACATCCAGTCTGTAAACAGAGCCATGTATGTTAATGGTGAACATTGAGTTAGGTGACCCTTTGCCCCAGCCATGCTTTTCAGGGGCTTCCATTGTATGTAACGTGACAGGGAGGACGTGCATCACCTGTTATCGCAGCTCAATAAGGCCCTTACACGAAGATGCTTTAAAAATAACATGATACTCCACAGTTGGAGATCACCATGCACGCAGTCCGTTTGGCACAAGAGCCCGATACGCTGACTGTCATCAGCAGATTAGAAAAAGATACCGTGCAACCTCACTCAAGACATTACGTGGAACATGAAGCATAAGAAAAACGAGGACCTGAACCTTGTCCAGCAAGTACTTTAAAATGATAGATGATAGGTGTAGATGTCAGTGTGGATGGGTGTTTCACTCTATGAGCTACGACTAATGATCATTCTAAGGTGTATATCAGCCCTCGTCCAATGTCAGCTGGGATAGCCTGGATGGATAAATGAAAACAATATATTGGGTTTTGATCATTTTAACTGCAAAACCATTATAACAGTTGCTCATTACAAAAGTTCAAATATAACATTTTTATATTATTCTTGCACATTGTGTGTAATATTTATTAAAATGTATAAAATGGGGGGGGATAAACATGACCTTGCCAAAACATTCAGTAAAACAAACAAAAAAACTACATAGTGTAACATACATTCTCTATATCTTGAAAAACAATAGTTCGACAAACAAGAATAACATGTGAATTGGACACATAGCAACAGTTATCTCCAAAATTGGTGAGAAACACAGTCCAAGGTCAGGTTATTCTTGCTAAAAATAGTTGACCATGGCCACCGGTACTCCACTTTGTGTGCTGTTATCGCAGGACACTTGGATCGAAAGTACATTAAAGGATAAGCATGTGTCAAAAAGTCTGGTGGGTCACACAGAGTTTAAACACTGAAAATCTCAAAACGATGTCATAAAACGGATCGCTGTGCACCTCATGTAAGAAAACTCATAATGCATTTTCATAAAGCAATTTAAATAAATAATAGCACAGTGGGGTTTAAAAATAAGTAAGTCTACATGCACCAAAATCATGTTAGCCCTCACAGCACCAACCTATCCTCTCCTCCTTCTTGGATGACCTGACCGACAGATGCCTCATTCTGCACTCTTATGAAGCACTGTCTCTTGCATTCCATCAGCTGCTCCAAGTCTTGCCACATCTTCATCTGCTCCATGTTAGCACTGTGGCTCTCCCTCACCAGCTTCTGTTTCTCACGTAACCTCTGTAGTCGATGTGGAAAAAGAATAAAATGGCATATTCATCTTTTCAAACATCTCACCTCATGTATCAATAGAACATCATTTTACCAAGAGATTCACTGAGTAAATGGCTCACCTTGCCAAGTAGCTCCTGCTCTGCAATGTTCTTCATGTACACTTCCCTACAAACAAGGGCACATTTCACATACAGGCCATAGCAAATTCAAGAGAACTCACCCACTGTTTTCAGTGCGGTTTCTCATATATCCTTAATCCATATTTTGGTTCCATTATGTGTGGTAAGAAATTTCTGATGCCTCTTTATGTGGCACGAAATAACGATGGGGGCAGCAGCTCAACTGACTGTGATGTAAGAGGGGCTTCCAGAGGGTATAAAAGGTTATTCATCTTGCAAGCAGCTGGTTGGCCTGACTCAATGGGCTCACCTGATGGCTTTTTTCTTCTCCTGGACATCAGAGGACACGTAGGCCTTCATCTCCTCAGCCGCCCGCTGTATTTGCATCTCAATGACCTGTGCAAGTCAGAGTTGGGAGCCTCATGTTTACAGGCGGGACGTAGTTGAAGGGACGGGTAGGCACACACTTCATGAATCTGTCCCCTCTGACACCCTCACATAGCCATTAAAACAATGGAATACATTTTTAACATGTTACAACATGGTTTTCCGAGCAAGCCTCGAAGGCGTCATAAATGTTGCACAGCCGTCTGGTCACGTTTAGTATATTTGCAAAAAATAAAAAAATAAAAAAATCAGCTAACTAGTTTGTAAAAGCTAAAAAAAAAAAAAAAGTGCATACATTTTCCCAAAAGAGCAATTTACGTTGATTAAAATTGTTGCATGTTGATAATGTAATCAATAGGTGACAAATTAAGATGTAACTAACGATAAGGCATGGGGGTCCAGCTCCGAGCCTTGATGGCTAAAATCCTGCCTGTTTTTGATATTTCCCTCCTTCAACACACCTGATTCAACTGATCAGCTCATCAGCAAGCTATGTAAGAGTTTGATGATGCTCCTGATCATTTGAATCGGGTGTGTGGCTGGGGGGAAACATCTAAAACATGCATGTTTTAGACGCAGGATAGTGGCCCTCGAGGACCGGAGTTTGACACCAGCGATAAAGAGATAATGTGAAGTGATTCGGCCAATTATTGACCGAAAACCACCTACAGATATTATTGGACTAAAGCCCTATCCAGCCCTGTGTGGAAAAAGTACTTGACCCCTCAGCCTATTACAGTGGTTGGGCCACTCTCAGAAGCAACAACTGAAATCAAGTATTTTCCACAACCAGCAATGAGTCTTTCATATCGACGGTCAAAATGCAAATCTTCTTGTCTGATCAAGGTGTCAAATTCACACCCAAAGAGTAAGCCCTGCCAGTTTGTCTTTAGCCACAGGTGCATCTAGGCAACTGGCGGGTAAACAATCTCTTGGGTAGAAGCATCTGTGGATAAATACAAACTGTGGCAAGGTTGACTTTCTGGACCTGGATTTGACCCCTCTGTCAGACAGGAGTAGTTGTCTTTTGGCCCTCAATATTTCAGTGGAGATATTATTGGTCCACTCTTTCTTGCAGAATTGCTTTAAATCAGCAAAACGGGAGGACGGGAGGATTTTGAAGCATGGACTGACTTTTTAAAGTCCATGCCACAGCATTTCAATCAGATTCTAGTCCAGACTTTGACACGGTCATACATAAAACCTTCATTATATGTTTTTGAAACCATTAAGAAGTTGACTTGCTAATGTGTTTTGGATTGTAGCCCTGCTACAGAATCTAAGTGTGTTTCAGCTTGAGGGCACAAATCAATAGCCGAACAACCTCGCTCAAGATTTTCCGGAAAAGAGCAGAATTCATAGTTACATCAATCATAGCAAGTCGTCCAGGTCCTGAATTAGGAGAGCAGTCCAAGAAAATCACACTACCATGATGCCCGATTGTAGGTATGATGATCTTTTTCAGAACTGCTGTGCTACGTCTGCTGTAATGAGATACGGACCTTCCAAAAAGTTCAACTTTTGTTTGGCAGTGCATAGAATATTCTCCCAAAAGTCTTGGGACTTATTCAGGTGCCCCCCCCATCTCCCCACCCAAAAGACAAGTCTTTGTGCATTTTTGGCAGAACTCTTTTTTTTTTTTTTTTGCAGTTTTAGTGCCGAGTTGTTTTTAGATGTTGTCCTGACTTTCATTGTTTGATGAGTCGGTGCGGTGCTAGTGGAGTAATTTCTGTAAGTCAGCCACTCGTGAGAGGACCCACTCAATGAGTGGATAACCACTTCCCAAAGCTTTAGGAATCGTTTTTTAACCCTTTCCAGATTGATAGAGATCAATGGCAATTTCTCATTTCTCTGTTCTGGAATTTCTTTGAATCGTGGCATTTTTGTTGAAGCTTGTTGTGATTTTTTTGGTCAACTTCATTTTGCCAGGCAGGTTCTCTTCATGTTACTTCTTGATTAAACAGGTTTAGTAGAAATCTGGTCTGGGTGTGGCAAGCGAAAATGAACTGAACTTTCTTGAAACTTTGATTCATCACAGTAATTCACAATTTAACGGGGTGGGGGGGGGTGCTTTTTTCACACAGGGCCAGGTAGCTTTGAATTTTTTTTTCCTTTAATAAATAAAAATCACAATTTAAAAACAGCCTTGTGCTTTTACCTGGGTTATCCTTGTCTGATATTTGCATTTGTTTGATAATCTTAAACATTAAAGTAGGGAAAATGACCTTTTCACTGCACTCTATGTTTAAAGGTAAAAACTATAATGCGTGAGGTTACTACTGCTGACTTTTTTTTCCCATTTGTGGGTAAACAAGAGTGTGAATTATCACTGAAGCTATGGCTAATACAGCAGTACTGTATTGTTACCTACAGTATGTTTGCTTTGATACCAACAGCAAACCCACTCCTCAGAATCTGCTCAAAATTTGGGTTTACGGCTTTGCACAGGTGTCAAATTCAAGTCGAGAAAGTAAAAATCATGCCACAGTTTGTCTCTAGCCACAGGTACTTCTACGCAAATGGCAAGTAAACGACATCCAACTGCTGGTTCAGTAGCAGCACCTCTGGCTATAGCCAAATTGTGGCAAGGTTTTTACTTTCTGGACCTGGATTTGACACCTCTGCAGTTTTACACATATTTTTTCATGCTACAATATAAAGAACCGAAGTGCTTTGTTCATAAGGCCTATCTATAAAAAGGAATCAAAGTTGTGAGTATATAACATATGTTTTGAAATGCATAGTAACTAAATAGCCTTTTTTGATGTTCACATTTTCTTGTTCTTATTATATTTCAATACATTAAATATTCACAATGAGGGATAAGAGCACATCGATGATGGTGTAGTGGTGCATTGGCCTGACTTTGGTGCAGGCAGTGGGTTCCCACTCAATGACGACGTGTCTGTCCCTATGTGCCCTGTGACTAACTAGTGACCAGTCCAGGGTGTAGTCCGCCCTTCACCAGTAGTCCACTACAACATTCGTGTCAAAATTAAGGCCCGGGGGCAAGATCTGGCCCGTCACGTCCTTTTATGTGGCCCGCGAAAGCACATCAAACATGTCAACTTCCATAATGCTTGCTAAAATCTGTATCAAAATCTCAAATTCTCATGTGTCATAAATGAGATGTTGTAAGCATTTTCTTGTTACCAAACCCATCATTACGGTAACTTCAACAATAATTGAATAAACCGTTATTCTTGACTTCTTTATATGGTTTCGCAGTCATAACAGCCCTCCAAGGGAAACAGTCTCTACAAGGTGGCCCGCGACAAAAATGAGTTTGACACCCGTGCGGTAGATAAGCTTCAACTCAGCTGCTACCCTGAAAAGGTAATGTGGTATGGAAAAAGGATGGGCGGATAAAAACACGTGTTTACATTAAAGCTCAGAACACTTTTTTTGGACAGACTATGTACTACTACGATTTGCATTTTTGACGTACATTTATTCTAAACTGTATATTTGGGAATGATTAATCCTACTCATGTTTTAGGGTTTTGGCAGGCTTGAGAGGACTTCCAAATACTTCAGCGGCACTCATAAGTGCAGGAATGACTAGATTAGTGTTTGATTCAAAACATGTCAGAAAATAAGCCAAAAATGTGGATCAGTTTTCCTAAACCCGAGCTGATGTCCATGAATGTCCTCTTTTGCCGAAAACACAAATACAATTTGTCATTCATGGGGGTCTGATGAAATTGGAACGTATAAACAGCTGAGATGCTGCAATTAGATGATTTGGACTTTTTAAAATAACATGAAAAATGAAGAACAATGTTATCCTGAACTTTTGTGTTCATTATTGCCATCGGACATTTAATTATGCACCGTATGCCTGCTTATGTTTTTCCGTCATAATGTTTTAAGTCAACCGTTGCTTGACAGTTTGGTTATTTAGTTCTTTTGGCAACTATGGAGTGGAGCAGTTCAATGCAAAAAATCATAATTTGCTGATAACAGCCGGTTTGCTGTGAACCACTTCGCTATGCCTTTGCCAAGTGGGGTCACTGAGAGGGGCAGACGTCGTAGAAAAAGACATCAAATGTCCTGCGGCAAGAATTGTTCATGTGTACATTTGCTATTTGACTCGGTTTCAGCCTTATGTGGCTGCCTGCTCCTTATTCTTGCCTCAGACTTGCAGTTGATGGAATGATATCTGTTTTCCTCCTGTGCTGTCTCCTCTCTCAATGCTTTCACCTCCTGTGAAGAACCGAAACATTATTTGCAATACTCTGTAAGACAAATCGGGAATTTCACTCAAACAGAAAGAAAATATTGATTAAACAATTACAAACTATTATGTAGTATATCACATCCAGCAAAGAAACACGAGTATGAGGTCTGAACAAAGAAAAAACGAAAACGCCTCTACTTTTACGACATAGTAGAACAGAAACTATACCTGTTCCAATCTAGATCTGTTGCTCTCCAGACCAGCAGCGCAACTTTCGTACTGGGATTTCTTTTCTTCATACTCCTGATTTAACACCTGGTATGATATTGGAGCAGGAGGTCAATATTGCACCCACAAAAGAAAGATCGCTTTTCTGTACCAATTCATAGCGAGACACCAATTTCAACACTGTGCAGTAATAGCAACACTCGAAACACAAGAGTCACTTTGAGCAATTTAACCAACAAAGGCCTCTTACAAAATCTATTTTTGGCCTTCGGTTGCAGCGTTTCATGGGTGAACCTTAGCCACTGAAGAGGAAGATGGAACACATGTAGGAAAATTTAATCCTCCGCCTTTAGCGCAGCAATGTGGGGGGCATTCCCATCAAGCATTTTATTTCTGGAGCATGTAAATGATTGTTAAAATACTCTGTCGTGATAATAGACGATACACAAGTCCAACAGAAATCAGTTGTACATTAATAAATTCAGCTATTTGATTTCAAATTTTGAATGCATTTATGCTGTATTGTACCTAGTTTACGGTACTTATAAGTCAAGTTGCATGCAATATTTTTCATTTTAAAGAGATTCTACAATCGTGGGGGGGGGTTTGTTTTGAAAAGGTCTCAATCAAAACACAAATGAAGAATCATATCATACAGTTCCATTATAAACGGTTATGCTCACCTGACACTGCTGCCTCAGTGACCTCAGCTCTTTGATAATGGGAGCAAGAGCTGACTTCTTCTCCACTATCACTGAATTCAACTGCTTCACCTTATGAAAACAGAGACAGTCACAATGACAATTGTTTTCCCTCTTCTTTCAATACATTTTATAGATAGTAAATAAATAGCTTATAGGCTCCAGCATGGCCACGACCCCGATAAGGATAGCGGTTTGGATAATGGATAGATATTAATCACAATTACAGTCAAACCGTGGTCAAAAGCAAAGAGTAATTTTTGTAAATGCTATATTTACATGTATGCACGATGCAAACATGAATATCATAGAAAAATGTGGCAGTAAACTTAAAGGAAACATTCCACCAGAAATGCGTGAAGCTTTTATCTTTTACATTTATATACGAGTGGATTTTTTTTTTTCCATATTAGAAATATCATTTGTCTAACTTAATTTAAATATCAAGAGACACACCTGGCTTTTGAGACTCATGTTACGGTGAACATGCAATTACAATATGATGAATCAAAAATAAAATAGCAACCTCTCAACAAATGGATCACTGATTTGGCCTGATTGAACTGATTAAGACATACGATCCATGCGTCATCAATAAACTCACATTTTCGGCAGGCAGACACACACACACACACACACCACAAATGTACTGTGTAGTATTAATTAAAAGATCAACATCTTTCGTCATCACTACATTAGAATTATAAAAACTGATAGCAGATATCCCGATGATGCCATGATCGACTAATGTTACCATTTCAGACATGTCATCGAGAGTGCGGCCCTTCTTTTCATCGAGCTCGCTTTTGATGGCTGACACTCTCTCTAATTCCTCCTGAGTATTGCTGTAGCCAGAGATACCCTTCTCAGCTTCCACAGTTTGCTTCAAAAACACAAGGGAGAGAAATGTGCCAAGTTAATGACAAAACAAGGCAGCAAAAGCAGAAACTGCAGAATTTACTATTGCGCTATCTATCTTAACTATGAAATGGCATGATTTTCTTTATTCCATTATTATTCAGAATCGATATTACCTGAGAATAAGCGTTGAGGGCAGCAGAAAAAACACATGGATAGTGCACAGACCTCATGGATTTAAATATAACATTCAACCTCGATAAAATGAATGGAGAAGTCATTTTTTTCCAGACGTGCTCCTTGTTGGGGGTGAAAAAAATCCCCCTGAAGGGCACAGGTGTCAAACTCAAGACCTGCCACATCACAGATTGTATGTGGCCTGCAAAGGTAAATCATGTGAACCCCATTTCACGACCACTGCTAAAATATACCAACATTTTAAATTGGCCAAGCCTTGGTGGAGGTCTGCTTTCCAATGAATGAAATTACACATTTTCCATTGTTTTTCCTTCAGTCGCCTACTGCATTTTGCAAATGTTAGTCGATATGTGCACAGTTTAACATAGGTTTAAAAAGTAATTGTACAGGAGGCATGAAAACATCAAAGTTGACGGAGGTAATAAATGGGTCTCTGGAATACCTGGCCGCTGATCAAATGTGAAATTAAATAAGAGTAAAACCTCAGTTCTCATGATTAATATGTCACAAAAAGACTGACTAAGACCAAATTGTACCAAAACGGAAACAATATTTTTCCAAACATTTTTTTTGCACACGAAATATCCTGACACCTCATGTCCCATATTTGAAACAGGGTTTTGGTCACCATGGACAATTTGGGACAGCACTGAAAGTAAAATGAAGTTTGATCTGATGGAATAAGAAGCGTTGGTGGAAGAGGGAAACAAACATGACTAAATCGATGTGTCCTATAATTTTCAGGAAGCAGTGACTACATAAAAGGCCTGCTTTCTTTGATTTAACTCGCTGAATGCCTGGTGGCAATTGGATGTGCTGGTATGTGCCTATGTTGCGCAACATTGCGTCGAAAACTAGGCACAGTCTTCTCTAAATACGACGCCGGGAGAGGCGAGCACCAATTGTCATACGCTGAGATGACACAGACGCACAGAAACACGGAGTGGAAAGTTAGTAGATCAGCGTCCACATCCGCTTGCATGCGCCCATTTTTGCACATGCAAATCTGAAGCAAATCAGGCCCAATGTCGCCTTTAAGGAAAGAAAAGTGTCCTTCTGTAGAGTAAGAGAGCTACGAACTCGTCACATACAAAAGGATGAGAATGAAAACTGTCTGCGTAACAACTGCCCCTGAGAGATGCAGAAAGAGCAGGGGCAGCAGATGCAGCTGTCAAAAATAGCCGCGCTGCATGGCTTCTTTCAGACAGCCTATCAACAAGTCAGGCGCTGGGACCACAAAGAGGTGTGAAGCAATTTCCAGGAAGCTTCCAGCACGCCAGTGTTAACGTGGCCAGTGTGAATGGGGAGATCAAATGCAAACGCAGCAGCCAATGTGAAGCACAGGGGGTAGGTACAGTTTGGTGTTGAATGCCTTGCTCATGGGCAATTGGGCTATTGTGGCAAGGGAAAGAGCAGTTCCTGCACTGGCCCATTCACATTTTCCCCAATGCCTTTCCCCTAAGGCTGTGTGCCAAACTGGCTACTAATTAGAAGCAAAATAGGCTGTCGGAGGACAACAGCCCTAGTTGACGTTCATGTGCAATGCTATGCGAGAAATGATGGAAGTCGTGAAAACATGTCGCTTGGGCTTTCCTTCTCCTCGAGAGATCATTTGTAGTTACCAGTTTCTCTTGGACAGCCTCATGCCTTTGCTTGAGAATCTCCTCCGTCCGTTGTAGAACTCCATACTCGGCCTTCAGCTCTGCGATTTCTTGACGTTTCTTCTTGTATACTGTACCCTTGCTTCGCAGTTTCACCACCAAACGTTTCAGCTATGTGAGAACAAAAGACAATTCAGGTCAACGTTGGGGTCACATTGTGTTTTGATTTTGATTGATATACAGGTACATCAACAAAATATTTTTCTGTGAATCAATCTTTTTGTTGGAAATTATTCAAGAAAGTCTCAAAATTGGTTACAAAGTTTTGAAATATGTTCAAAAGTTCATTTGATTGTATTTTTCTCCATTATCCCCGTGCCCGATTTGATCACACAACTCTTGACTACAGGTACACAAAATAGTTGTAGAATTCTAAAGGATCCTGCTAACTTCTCGCGTAACGTTTGCGTTTCAGTGCCTCGGTAAAGGTCGGGAGAGGAAAGGCTTTCAGACGGAGGGGGGGGGGGGCTCGTGCCCTGATCTGGCATGGTCACTCGATCTGTTCAGCCAAGCTACGTCCAGCAAATAGCTCCATCTGGCAGAATCTCCCCTGCAAGTGGATGTGGGGCTGGGCCCCACCCCGAGTGTCGGTCTGTCTGCCTACTGGGACACAGTGAGGCTCCTCCACAATGAAGAGCAGCTATAAATGAACAAGGACACGGGAGAACAGTCCCAGAAAACACAGAATGTGCTTCATGTCCTTTGGGGACCCGAGAAGCTTCATGTAAGAGAGTGGGTGGAGGGACGGTTCAAAGAGTATATTCTGTGTGTATTTTAGGACATCAAGGGCAGTCGTGGCTGACAGAGGACTTAACAGGGCAGAATCATACTCCATAGTGTTTGTTCTTAACAGTATGTTCCCGAAAGGAATCCTGTTACCAAACAAGCAGCTCACACATGCTCACTCTAAAATAAGGTATACAAACGTACAGAAGTGCATATATGAGCCACGAAGCAGCAACACAGAGAGCAGGCCGTGTTCCAAACACAAAATGCTGATCACCTCTTAACTACACCACTATATTTAAGCAGTGTGATGTGCTCAGTTGATAAACTTTACAGGTTATCGTCTATCCAGCGCTGACCAGATGCAGTCGCCTCGCTACAGTTGATGGGTGGCAGGTGTTGACGCAACCGGCAGAATGGAAAAATACCGCTGATAAAGTGATCATCTCCACTGTGGCCGGTGGGCCCAACTATGGAGGAGGCTGCTAAGCAGCGCTGGACAAAACTGTCCAGCGGACCAAAGGGCCCTCTTTGTTACTACAACTGATTGCTTATCAACACTTTAGACATAAAAGGAAGAAGGTTACAAAGGACTCGTGCATACTTGAAAATGAGGACACTAGCCAATTAGTGCATGTTTATATTTTCCCCCGATGCTGTGCATGCGTAACTGAATTTTTCCTCTCTGGGAGTAAAAGAAATGATAATAATAATAGAATATTACGTAGTTCATTTTGTCACAAAGACATTTTCTCCACTGGATTGTTCAACTCATTGCTTTCTGAGACGAATAGAGGATAAATCTACTGGGAGTCATTTACAGTGACATTGTCAGAAGCAAAAGACAGGAGCTGTTTTCCTCCTAATTCCAAAGCATCCGATTTGTTCCGATATGAGTGACGTAATGTGTCCGAAAATGCAAAAATGCATCCGTAGTTGAGGGCAAGGTGAGGTGTCTGTGAACTGATGCCCGGTGCTACGTTTAAATGTTTGTGAAGCGCATTTAATCACAGAAAATAATAACATAAAAATCATCATCTTCTGCCACAGTAGCAGGTTGGAGAGGTCAAGAATCACACGAGTGTATGTGTACAATCAAAAAGTACTGACAGCATCTTCTCAGCCAGGACTGCAGGCAAGGATTTGGGGGGGGGGATTGACCCACACACACAAAATGAAAATTCTATTTTCTTGGAGCCCCCGTTTGTCACGGACCCTGAGAACAGCCTTCACTTTTCTTCTCCTTACTACTCTCCTGCTTACAGCACACAGAGAAGATCAGGAAATAGTCGTTGCAATTTTAGACTCATCAAACAGGCAGTGACATTGTCCGCTACATTTTGGCTGCAGCACCGTTTTCATCTGTCGGTGGCTCTCTGGTAATAAACAACGTTAAAAATAGAGTTGATAGATCTGTCAAAGCTGTCACGGAGTAAAACCCCGTTATCTTGGGCTCAATAAAAGCCAGTTCCCTTAACCAAGGTACCGCTGTGATTGGGGTCCACTTGCTGACCACCGTACCATGATGGGTGGGTGTGTGTGGTGGGGTGGGGGGTATGGGCGAAATGCTGAGAACAATTTGGCTTTACATTGTGGCTGTGTCAAATTATGCCGTACCTTCCTTTCAGTAAGCTTACAGAATGAATAGACAAAAGACAGAGATTCCGTCCTCAGATTTTAGTTTCCCTGTCCATAATCCAGGAGTACTCACCAAGAGGACATCCCGGCGTGTTTGGAAGTCACTTGTCGTGCGCTTAAATGAGGACAAATTTTATAGGCTTCCAAGTCTATTTAAAGTGTTCAGTTGATTTAAGTGAATAGCATAAAAGATTTAGGGAAAGGGTGACTTCCAGGCATTTTGGACAGTCCAAGTTTATTGTGCTGGTTCTTCTCAGTTGGATTCTATTAATAGATGGGGGGGGGGGGGGGGTGAGTACTGTTAAGACAGTGAGGTATCCATGTTTGGATTGGACCAGAAATAGCATTTGGTGTTTTCTGTGGTCGAATATACACAAGTACGTTAAAATGAGTGATGTTATCAGAATACTTTATCTTGGCCACTGCTTATGCAAGCAACTCTTCTCAAGTTTGTCCATTAAAAAGTCCCACAACATTAGAATTATTATTCATATTTCTAAGTAAACGAGTGGACTAATTTGTGGCTGCTGGATACACATGCAGAAGTGTACCTCGTCACCCCGGACGATCTCTTCCCCGTTGGAGGCCAGTGCCTGGCTGGCCCTATGTTTCAGCTCTCGCTCTGCAGCTGCTAACTCCTCCCTCGCTTCCTGCAGCTCTTCGGCTTTTGCTTCCTTCTTACGGATGATAATGGAGGCCTGCCAGAGTCAGATTACAATGGACATCAAAGCAAATGCGCATCTTTTGAGGGAATCTTTAAAACAAGAGAAATGACACCTGGTCATCGTTAAATGGTTCAGGGATTTTCTCTGAATCTTAATTTTTTTATGTAAGCTAAAATGTTTTGGAGAAAACGGTTTCACACTTTTAAACAAGTCATGCATGACTGTGCCCCAGTGCATAAACTGAAGCCCTTTGGATATGGTTGGCGTGGAGGAACTTGAGATCGCAAACTTCAACAGAGATTGTGAGCCAGGTCCTGTAGTTCAAGTGAGTGACAAAAATCGGACCTCACAAATGTTATTCTGCATGCAAGGGGTAAAAAACAGACAAACCTCATAAGCTTATTCCATACAGTGCATATTAAATGAAAGGAAACATGCAGTATTTGGCATTCATTATATGGGCAAAGACCAACTAGAAAGGACCGGGGCTGAACCTGGAAGGTTTTGGGCTACACTGAAGTTAAACTGCACGTTTAAATGAATATACAACCCTAAGACATGAAGACTGCAGCTTCAAAACTGGCATTCACATATTTGGCATTACACATTAACTCATTCAGTCCCAGCCAATTCTGAAAAGACGCTTAAAAACGTCTTTGGGAGTGAATGAGTTACGAGTCTAGCCAACCAGAATCAGTACAATCATAATACAAAAAAGTCAAAAGATACCAGAAAGCAAATCAAATCACAAACCAATCACCTGCTGCCTGTACAGGGTGAGTTTGTCATCTATAGGGTCGCTTCTCATCATCTTCTTCTCAATCAGCTGATTTATCTGAGAGTCAACCTCTTTAATCTGCAAAAACCAAAAAGTAACTTCAAAAAGAAATTATGCAGAGGTAAGAGAATACAGACTTCACAATGGCATCCGGCGCTTGACCTTTTGACCCAGCTCGAGGAGATCACCGTGACCCATGGCGGGCTCGGATGCCACTTTCTGAAGGTACTGAACCGTACCCCTGAGCACCTCCAACTCTTTGGGGAGTTTCTCAGAGACCATGTACGAGTTGATCTTGATCTCCTCTTCGAGCCTTTTCATTAAGTCTGGGGAAGACATTGATTAATACATTTGGAAAATGATTGCATTTCAAACAGAAAATGTCTAAAATTGACAAGTAGCGACTCCCTTGGCACCGCACTCACACAACAAATATTGAGATGATTAGAAGAAACAGAACAAGACATTTCGACACCGGATCGTCTTAATAGCAAAATCTATGAAGCAGAGAGCAAAACTTACTATCTGGACTGGCATCAGCTGCAGCCTGTCGCATGTCTTTTAACTGTTGCTGCAACCTCTGCAGTCTCTGCTCTGCCTGAAACAGCTAAACACAAGTGGCTCATTATTAGTACCGGCGAATGACGAAATTACACAAGCAAACTCTTATACAAAGTTTGTTATAAAGTACCCTTCCTGTGTGATTTAAATAATGTGTGCTCCAGGTTCAAGCACAAACAAATGAAGTAAAACCCTTTAAATTGGTTTTGGCCACGCCTCTTGATATGAGTGTGAAAGGAGTCACAATCCCAATTAGTATAAGCATGGGTCGCATCTTACAGTGGTTATGTTAAAACAAAGGCTGCTTGATTATAAAATCAAACAAATTGACGCTGTGGACAGAATTCCGATATGTTTCACTGGCTAGATCCTGTGCTTCAGTATAGTACATCCAGGCTAGATCTTATGCTTCAGTACATCCCCTTGCCTTCGAATATAGGACATTAATATGAATACAGTAAAGGCATTTAGGCTACTTGTTGGATCAATACTACTCATAGGAAGATACCAATCCCTCCATGTCAATATGTTCTTTTAAAGTGAGTGCCTGTGAAATGATTTTAATGAAGCAGTTTTGAAACCATACTAAGAAAAAGAAAAAAAAAATTAGGAAAGTTTAGGTAAGGCTACATGCTGCTCTAGACTTTATATCGAAAATATTGACAACACGCCTGCCCAACTCTACAACTGTTTAAAAGTTGTAGAGTTGTGCATAATAGTCAACTCTATGTTTGATGCCGCCTTTATGTCTCCTTTAGTCATTTTAGACTCATTACTAACAAACATTCTAGTTGTAGGATTATATGTACTCTTCAGACCACCCATTGGCCACAAAATGAAGCACACCTATCCATCCATTTTCGAATCGGTTTATCCTCACAAGGGTCGCGGGGCGTGCTGGAGCCTATCTCAGCTGTCTTCGGGCAGTGGGTGGGGGGCACCCCGAACTGATTGCCAGCTAATTGCAGGGCACACATAGACGAACAACCATCTGCGCTCACAGTCACACCTTGGGACAATTTAGAATTTATGTTTTTGGAATGATGATGAACCAGAGTATCGGGAGAAAACCCACGCAGGCATGGGGAGAACATGCAAACTGCACACGCAAGAAGGCTGAAATCAAACCCTGCACCTCTGCACTGTGAGGTGGATGTACTAACCAGAAGACACTGCCGCGATTAACCACAGTGACATCTTAAAAAATAAAATAAAAAATCGGCCTTTCCAAAGTTTTGACACTCTATTTAACACGAACACACTTCTGAAACTTTAACATTACGTTTTCTATTGTGTTTGAGTTTGCGCACTTACAAAACGTCACCATAATATCGAGGAGCATATGACAATTGAATAATTTTGTTTCAAGACAAAAAGAAAAAAGGTTGAAATGCCGTTTCATTGGACTGTGACAACTCGTATCAAACAACATGAGGGGCAACGTATTGTACCGGTAATCACCAACCTCTTCTCTCAGGATGTAGTGCAGTACATCACTGCAACCTACAACCACGATACAATAAACATTACATGTATGTTTTTGTTTGGAAATGAATACCTCTCTGACAGCATTCTTTTTGTAAATATGTTTTTCTGTTACAACAAAAATGAAGTGTGACGTGAGTGTTCGCTGTTATAATGTAATTACATTTATTGTGTACAAATTACACGAAAAATAAAGCAAATGCAGAAGATCACTCCATTAATTGATGCATGATTTAAAGGTGACAACTCGATGATGAAAACACAGCACTGAGAAAGTTTTACTTGGTTTTTTTGTTCTTGCTTCTGGTGTGCCAAATGCTCTTCTCTCTTCTTCTCAATTCTCAATTGTCTGGCCTGCTCCAGCATCTGTTGATGGTTGGACACTGCCTCCACCTAGTGGAGGGACAAGTTCACACGGTTATGAAATGCATGCATGAAATCGAGGTGGATCGCGCCTTCCATATATAACCGTGCAACGCAGACAGAGTCAGTTTTCACCTTTTGGAACGACTTGGGTGTCTGATCAACAGCCCATTACTTTGCTGGCTTGTCAAAACAACTTAACAAGCTGTCGCATCCACCTTAAGTCGACTAAAGAAGCTGCTAATATACAACAAGGGTTGTGTTTTCATTCCTCTGTGAATCCCAAAACCCTCGGAGCATTACAAGAACAAACCCCCCCGAGGGGGGAGTTGACTCACCCTCTTCTTCAACCTTTCCACACGTTTAATTAGTGGACCTTTCTCCTCCTCCATTGCACTAATGTCCTGTTGCAAAACAACACAAATAATGTTTTTAAAAAGTTCAACTAGGATAGTGTTATTTTCATAAAGCTAAAATCTGATTTATTTCCCAAATAGCTTATATTGAAAATAAGGTTATAATACAATTTATATTCACAGATTAAATTGGATTTCAAATATATACTGTATATATATTTACCCTTCTGATTTCTGCTGTGGAAAACCCTGATGTCCTGAGCTGCTCACATTCCTTATGATTGGTCTTAAATCCTTCCACCAGCTCTTCATACTAGGAAAGTACATGTAATGTTTGCATTAGCTCATTTGTTCTTGATTGAATCACTGAACTCATACATAAGTGAAGTGAGCTTTATCCATCCATCCACTCATTTTCAACATCGCTTTTACTGAACAGATCGCGGATGTTGCTGGAGTGGAGCCTATGCCACCTGACTTTGGGCGGAAGGGAGACTACACCCTGAACGGGGCGTCGGTCTCTGGGCACATGTAGAGCCAAACAACCATTCACACCCACATCCAAATCATCACTGAGTGGGAAGCGATCCCACGCTGCCCGCTCACAAGTCAGTCGAGTGTACTAATACACCTTCGGCGACTCTGAAGTGAGTTAAGTGTATGAAAACCTGGTGATATGTCTCACTGATGACGTCATCCGCCAGGAACTCTGCAGGAACATCAATTTTAACAAGAAAACGAGCCAAGTAAGCTCGTTTCTTTAGCTCTGGGACCCTCTGCAGAAGCCAGTGCAGGATGGGATGGACAGTGGGTTTGCTCCCAACCACAAGACCTTGCCTGAAGCTGCTCCTGAGGTGAAACACTGAGTCAGAAAATTCCCCACACAGACACAAGAGTGCTTCAATATCAGTTGTTTGCTTTCACCGTAAACAACAACCTACAGCTCAGACTGGTTGCCAGGTGGTTTGTATTTCAGCATTCCAAGAAGAGCACACATTCTCTTCGCAGTTTGTTCAGGCATTTCCTCGCGAATATCAATAGCTTGCTGAAAATAAGATTGATTTATTAATTGCAAACTGGCAGAGCATGACAAAAGTTTTCGCAGTCGAACATCAAGTTGGCTAACAAACGGTATGTGGCTTACCTTTGGGTCTACTTCAGCTAAAACGTCATTTAGAATCTGAAGCAGCTGCATCGGTTCAAGGGAGTCAAACGTGATTAGATTAAAGTTTTTCTTAAACGGATCTTTGTTCAGTTGTTCAACAATAAATTTTAGTTGCTCGCTCATTTTCCCTAGATTCTTAGGTGGTTTATATAATCACTCGAAATCTCTCCACGATTTATGGCTCAGAATTGGGCTAACCTGGGCTAGCATATAACGTCAGCCCGTGCGTCCGCCTCGAAAGACTAATGGTGCATTTAAAGATCGTAAATGCGTGGGAACTTCTAACTTTATGCTTCCTCGGCTACCTTAGCTGAATGAATTCATCCCTTTTGTCCTGACTGACCTCTTTCATGAATAACGCCGTCCGTTAAAAGTACACTGTCCTTCCTTTAGAACGTGTTTCTGCATTCCAAAACACGGGCTCCTCATCTGTTCCTCTGACACATTAATAAAATCGTTAAAATTAGCATAAAACATAACAAGTGCTATGGAAATTATATACCTCTACAGTATAGAAAATGGCACATGCTGTACAGTATTCACAAAATCAGATACGCAAGCGAATAGGCGCTTATGACCTTTTCCAACTCGTGGTTTCAAATAATGCCGATTTTCAAATGAAACAGGAATGCATCACTATCTATTCGCTTCGGTGCAGTTACCGTGGTTACCTGAAACGAGTTCCGGGTCGATGGCCAACCGGATAGGAGCTTCAAAATAATAAATACAACAAAAAAGAAAAACAACAACTCTCAATTCATAACAAACATACATTCCGTACATATATTATAGAACAGCTAACTAACATTTCTGCTTATGTTAACCTCGTCGAACGGTAGTCCTTGAACACTCGTGCTGGGTCCGTCTGAACTTTTGAACCGTCAGGTGGCGATGTTGAAGATTTTTTTCCCCCTACAAACCATCTTTACAATTGCATCACAATGACCTTTGAAGTGCCAAGCGCAATCCGGGTATAATAGTGGCGTTGTTTCCAAATCACTTGAAAAGCCTTGGAGGGAGTTTATGGAAGAGAACGGTTTGGTGAAAAGTTGTCGATACTGTATTGTAATTTTTTCACCTCGATTGGTAAGAGCGCAACTGCAAAACAACACTCTTTTCTCCATTGCTCGCGTGGTGCTTTCCCGTTCTCTCAACAGTGTTCTTTGTTAAGAAAAGTAAGTTAAGTAGGCATTGTCGACTTTTTGAGTTTGATGTGTGATTGTGTACACGGACCAGTAATCACACATAGATGCCCCGCCTCTTCTGCTGGAGCTGCTCTTCGACGACGAGCCAAAACACCAGCGTATTCCGAGTCATTCTGGCAGCTAACACAGAGGATAGAGGATCTCTGGAGAATGAAAGTTTAAAAGATAGAGCACAAGGTCAACTATAAATTTCTTGGACTTGCCGTTAAGGAGTAAAGAAACTGGACCTTTGAATTTTTTTTGTTTGTTTGTTTCTTTGTGCATGAGTCTGTAAGTAAAAACTGAGATTGATCAGGAAGTGGACCCTCACATTACCCCTTCTTTCCACAGCACCATGGACATTCTCGGACACAAGAAGTTAATTTCACCGTATTATTTGCAAGGATTTTTGTTTGTATTTTTTTGTGAGTGATATTTGGCCAGAAAAACAATGGTTGAACCAGTTGGCTTTGTGGAGGCTTGGAGAGCCCAATTTCCTAATACTAATCCGCCATGCATGAAGCTGCACTCTATGGGAGATATTGAAGAGGAGCTGGACAAATGCAAGACATCCATCAAACACTTGGAAAAGGAAGTAAACAAAGAACGCTTTAGGATGATCTACCTACAGACCCTTCTTGCGAAAGAAAGGAAGTCATATGATGGCCAGCGATGGGGGTTTAAAAGGATTTCTCAGGCAAGTGATGGAACTTTTCTCACTGGTCCAGACAGCCAGATATCTCACAATGAGCAAGTATCAGTAGTGCAGCCACAGGCAGCACCTGGCAAGACAGAAAAGTGGACACCACATTCAGAGGGAGAGGTTGAGGCTGCCAAAGAGAAGGGCGGGGAGACACCTGTCTGCCAAGAGTCTGACATTTCCGAATTCCCAGTGGGACCGGGTTCAGTTGCGGCTCTGAGATCCAACTTTGAGCGCATCAGGAGAGCCAACTCAAACACAGCTGCAGATGGCAGAGGGTTGTCAGTGACGGGAGGACCAGACAAGCCCTTCTACGTGAACATGGAGTACCATTACGAGCGAGGACTGGTCAAAGTTAACGACAGGGAGGTGTCAGACAAGATCAGCACGCTTGGCTGTCAGGCCATGCAGATGGAACGCAAGAGGTCTCTTTATTCCGTCCCAGAAAAACTATCAGCCGCCACAGGAGACATAAACAAGTGTGTTCAGCGAGGCCGATCCGCTGAGGGGAACTGCAGTCATAATGGGTCATATGACCAACCAGAGGTCACCCATCACTTCCTGAAAGACGGTGCAATCCATTCTACAGAAGGAAAACCCGAGACACAGCCAGCTGAGTGTCAACCATACACCAGCGTGTATGTCGGGGGAATGATGATTGAGGGGGACACTCGAGTGATCCACATTAGAGACCACAGCATAGAGGAGAACACGCATCAAACATGGCCTCGGCGCTCCTGTTCTCCTGGCAGCTTTGATGATGATGATGGAGGAGGAGGGGAATACACCCCAGACTGCAGCTCCAATGAAAACCTGACATCCAGCGAAGAGGACTTCTCCTCGGGCCAGTCCAGTCATGTTTCCCCGAGTCCCACAACCTATCAGATGTTCATGGACAAAAGTCGCTCTCCTTCCCAGCAGTCGTTTGAGAGCAGCAGCCCACCCGTACCCATCTCCCAAACGCATCTGAAGCAGCAGGTGGAGGTTACTGAGCAGGTCAGAGTACATAAAGCAGGCCAACCTTGGCCCAGTGATGGGGAGTCCACCACATCCAGCAGGACTTCCCATGACAACAGTGTTCAAGGCGATCTGGGTAAGTTCACTAGGCATACTCTCTCTCTCTCTCTCTTTTACAACAACTAGAAAATGTTTGTATTTCATATTTGTGATCAACTTTTTACTGGGAAACATATTTGGTTACTTAAGTGGGCATTCAATATGGACCAGTTTATACTTGCCCATTTGACAGTAGGCCCATGTGATTTCTCTCAGACATGATAGCAACTAATATCATGAGTTACAAGTTGTTACATGACAAGAGGTATATAAAATGTGCATTTTTTTTCATGTTACATTTTGTTTTGCTTTTCCTTTCATGTGTTGCTCTAGTATTAATTTACTTAATTAGATTTTTTTTTAGAATAAAATAAGATTTTATTTTTACTCACAGACAGAAATAAACCAAGACTAAATAACTAAACTTTCTCCCAAAACTATGCAATATGACTTAAGTCAATTGGTCTGTCTATACATTTCTTTGATGATACTGAATTTTTCATTTATTAATATTGCCAATAATGTGATTTTTTTCTGACAAAAATACATTTCAATTAGGGGTGCACGGATAAGTCACCTGGGATCTGTATCGCCGCTGATTTCCCTAATTTTGGAAAAATCAGCCAGTGTCCTCTTCTGCTCTGAGATGACTAATAGGCTTTACATTTTTATTTGAGAGAACTCCATGTACAGTTCAAACAACCCATTTTTAAAGATCGGGGATCAGTGCTCGGCCAGAAAATTGGTGCACTCTTAGTTTTAAAAGATTCTTTTCCCCTTCGCTTCAAGATAAAGCAAATGATATTGACTTATTTAAACAACATTAGCTTTCAGTTTTTTTCCCTTCAAAGATTTTCTGTATTTCTCCTGATACCAAAGAAGCTTTCAAAAAAGCTTTTACTTGAGCATAAACTTGCATCAATTCACATTGTACAAAGAAATGCATTTTTCTCTTGACAGATAATGTGGAAATAAGTGTTCCTTTTACAAAACATGGATGTAAACACAATCCTTTGTAATGTTTTATTCATTAATTCATTGGCAAAAATTTTGAAATTGGTAAAAATAGTTTTTAGAGTCTTTGAATGTAATTATTTTTGGATTATGTTGTAATGTGTTAATGTATTTAAAAAAAACTGCAAAAAATTTGGTCTCTCTTTCTGTTTTCAAAAGAGCGAATGGGGGCTGATTTAATCAGCTGACCGATGAATCGCTAAGGCCCTAGCACTTTCCATCGGTCAAAAACTTTCAAATATGCTGATAAATCACTGGTTTTGCAAGATATAAATGGGCACCATGTTTTTGGCAATGTTAATCATGACTGACTCTGTGACTTCCTTGCACCGGGCTCCTTTTCTGTCATACACAAAACATTGTGAAAATGATTCTGGTTATTGTCCTTTTTTTTAAGCAGAAATTGAAGTCTTTAGATGTTTTTTTTTTAAATTTAATTTTCATCAGAGGGGTCAGAAAAGTTGCATTGGAATATTGAACTACAGAACTGCAAAAAAAAAAATGAATTAGTAAACAATCAACTCAAAAAACTCAATAAAATCAATTACTCACCAAGTCCTAAGTAGTCAAAATCTGAAAAATCCCCATTTTGGGTTTTTAATAATAATAATAATAATACCTTTTATTGATAAGCGCCTTTCAAAACACTCAAGGACACTTTACAACCAAAACAAGAACCTTAAAACCACAGATAATTTTCTTTATTTTGTTTTTGAACATACAGTACACAAAAGGGCGCAGACAGGAGAAAAATTCCACATCACGTTTGTTGATACCAGTAAATCTCTGTATATTATCATTTAACCAACTGATTAAGGTGAATTCATTTTCATATCCTAATATCCAGAATAATAGATGCAGCAACTAAACCTTGCCCTGGGGCCCTGTAGGTAGTGTGTGTGTGTGTGTGTGTGTGTGTGTGTGTGTGTGTGTGTGTGTGTGTGTGTGTGTGTGTGTGTGTGTGTGTGTGTGTGTGTGTGTGTGTGTGTGTGTGTGTGTGTGTGTGTGAGATGGACAGAGCTACTGGTGAGAATGTGAAGAAAAAGTTTTAAAGAGTACATCTCAAAGTTGCACGAGTGAACAATATGTTCTCACAGTATGGCCTTGCACGAGAATAAGTTACCATACATTGCTGTCTAAAATGCACCTGCAATCTCTTGAATGAAATGATAGTGGCCTACATGTTTTCTGGCCAGGATTTTTATGCCATTTCTTTTTAACACATGATGCTGTTAACCTGCAGAGGAGGGAAATATAATGAGATGACTGATGTGACCTACAAAAGCGAAACTAGGTTACCAGTAAATGAAATGCACATTCTTCACACAATAATGAGCATTAAGACACATTCTCTCCAAAGCCTGGGAATGAATGTTAATTCTAATCCATCTTTAATCATCTTTTTCTAAACACAACACTAGAGTGGGAAATTATTTTTACTCGGTTAGCTTGTAAAAATAAAAAGGTGCTTTGATTGGCATGCGGGATTGATCACTGATGGGGAATAAGGGGTTTTATTTATTTATTTATTTATTTTTAGCTGACCTCCACACTTTTTTGCCGTCTTCTGTTCGTGGCCCACTGAGTGCTAGAATGCGCTCACAGAAAGACCACGACAGAGGCAGCTCCTGCCCCCAGGCTTTCCCAGTCACTCCGTCCTTGTCCAGTCTGGGTGTTTTTGTGTCAGCACGCATCAGTGTTGTTGTCCTTGGTGCCGAGTAATTAACCTAAAGGGTTTTGTCGAGCGTGATAAATTTAGGGAGTCTCTTTTGTCATGGGAGGTGGGGAGAGAAAAGCCTTGACTCCTCACTCAAAAAAAAAAGACGATTGAATGGCTTAAAATATGTCACGCGGCTTCCAATCGAAATGCTGGCCATCAGTGCTTCCTGTTGTTATGCGTGAACACAAGAGTAGAATCTGTCATTGTGTGGCAAGTATTGACATGGTGACTGTGTAACAATGTTAAGTGGGAAAAGGAAAGTGGTTTTGGCCAACTTGGAATTTCATGGGCAGGAGTCAGGAGATAGTGGAGGACTTGTATTGTTGTGGTTTTGTAATTCCCCATGTATCAGAGTCCAAGCCAAACATTCTGCAAAGCGAGATTGGGATGCAGGAAATAGTTTGCCTCTGCCTCTTAAAAATCATCCAATGCGGCGGGTTGGATTAGGCAGATGCACAGAATGTGTTGTTATATAAGGTGATTCTTTCCAAAGCTCTTTGACACAAAGCATGTGACAAACAAGCAGATCGTGCGTGATATAATCGGCATGAAGCGTATATCGCACGCCTCTGCGATGACTGCAATGTACAATCTATTCTTTCTGGTTCTGTCTCTCATCATTCTCATTTGTCAGTCAGTGTTTTAAACATAACTTTGGGCAAAGATAACAATTAATTTCATGATGGCACCCCAATTTCAATGACTACATTACTTTGAAATGATTAGTAATAAATTAAATTAACACAGAATTGCACATTGAGGCAATTTAGGATGGGCCTAGTTGAGTTTTGGTCTCACCCAGTCCGCCCCTAAGCTCTGCGTGGCCCTTGAAAAGTTATTCATCCAAAATAAAATGTAAAATGACCTTAGTGCTTTCATTTTGAAAGTCGTGGTCTTTTTCCTTGAATCCAAACCGCAACTCTGGCTTGAGGGAGTAATGTGAGGGTTGCTTTGTCTGTTTGTGTAGGCATCACTTGTGTGGGTGGAACAAGCAACCACGAGCAAGAGCGGTGTGTTTGAAAGCAGTGTCTTGTGTCCTCATGTTGGCAACATTCTTACTTTTTGCACCGGTGAGGAAATAGAGACATTTTTTCAGGATTGATGATTTGGGAGTCCCATCTATTTTCGGCTATTATGAGTTAGCAATTTATGCTCAAAATGTCAGGATATTTTAAGGTCACCTAATTTGAAAATGTTGATTTCTTGGCTGTGTTTTCTCATTATTTTCTGTTTCTACTGCAATAATGCCGTAGTGTGTGGCATACGGTTGTCTGGGAGAAGCTATACATGCACATTTTATTGGTAAGAATGTCATTTTTTTATTTTCTCTGATGAAGTACAGTATATCTCACACTGAGTGCTACACAACAATTTGTAGGCATCATGTTGTCAGAATTATGAACAATGACATGAAAGCAAAAACCATCAGAAAAAAATGCTGCAAAATGTAAACCTAACATCTGTAAGTCACAACTTACAATAATGAGATAGTATACTTTGAATGGTCAACGCAAACAACAAATTTTGTTCTTTTTTGGCTCTCATTACTACATACAACGATCCTAGCACAAAAAATGCACTGATTACAGTGTTTTCAGTCCCAAAAAAAAAAAGTTGTCAGTAACAATGGCAAAGTAAGATGGCTGCCCTCTGGCTTGAACGGCGAGGAGCCTAAATCCGTTTAAATCCGTGTGGTGAGCAAGTCAACTATATTTGATGTGGCAGAGCCACCGTAATTTTCACACTACTAAATGTAGTTTTTAAATCTGATGTTGTTACGTGTGGACTCCCGCATTCAGTATATTTCAATATTTGTCATCACAGTAACAGTTTGACTCTCATACAATCGTTATTAAAAATTTTTTTTACATGCTTTCTTGTCTAGAGTTTAAATGCATTACGTCTTAGATTTTCCTGAAGGCATCATCTGGCTCTGCCCCGCCCCCCTTCACCCTCACACCTGGAAAACAAGTCTTTTACAGCCATGACCTCAGTTAGTAGCATATTTACTTTTCTAAATGTGTAGCCTGTAGGTTTTGGCGGCCCCGATGACATCACTTTATAATTGGCATTTTAAAAAAGGGCCTACCTTCTTGTGTTTTCTAAGAGTGTTCTGTTCGGAGATGTGGTTGAAAGTTCCAATGGACCTTTGAGTGTTTTATTTGTCCTAAAACAACTTCCAGATACTTTTGCACAGTTCTTGTGACTTGCAACTTGACCATTATGTGTAAAATCAGTGGAGTTCCCCTGCTTAATGCACATTATAGTGTTTGACACTTACTGTTAAAAATCTTCACGCTACTGGCACTGTGGATATTGCCCTTGTCCAGAGCAGACTAAATGCTGACATAAAGGCACAGCTGTTTAATGTGAGCCTTGTGTAATGAATTACCAGAGGTCTGGATTCAATTTCTGTGTTGCAATAAACATTTGTGTGCACGTTGCTGGATTAAGATTTGGGCACGGAGTTGGTTGAGGCACATTTCCAATAAACTGGCCTTTGTTGTGGTTAGGGACTTGCAGAGAGAAGTCGGAAAGCTTTGGTGTTCTTAATTGTATTAAAAAGAATTGTGGCTAAAATGTATTTCACCCTGAGAGGGAAAAAAAAGTACCAAAAAAACCCCAACAATGCTACCTTGATCTCACAGAAGCTTTGTAACCTTTTAGTTGAGCATGGTGTAAGTGTTAAGTAAAGCCTAATAAAACCTTACTGTCAAGGATTATTTGTGCATACATGTAAATTTTCTACACCATGCAAAATGCGTCTTATTAGTCACTCAGGGATGAGGTAACTATTGTGATCTGTCACAAATCAGCTGCGTTCCTATGTAATCTTGACACAGCACTCCGTTTTTTTTTTCTTTTTTTAAAATATTTTTGTTGTCTCCTCATTTCTGATTATCTGGTGCAATTGTGAAGCTCGGATAAAGACAAGAGTTTCTGATTAGCTATGAGCCCTTTAAGGAGGTCAGCTCTCCAGTGGGTCTAATTTGCCATAATTAGTCATCATCATGACTCTTAAATGCCGGTGGCAAAAGCTTCATGGACATCAGCGTTAAGAAGAGCCTGAGTGTGTGGACTTTGTCAGCGTTGAAGTGAAATAGTGGCAGGTTGCGGGTCAATCCTCATCATGGGAATGCTGAGGAACAAGCGCTCCCATTCATGCTATGAACTATGTTGAAATAAACCAAGGAGCTTCTTTAAGCTTGTATCTCACTGTGCGGCAAATGCTTGCAAATGTAATGCATTTTGGGATTTGCCAGGATTCATAAAACCTTTTTGCAAAGGGTTTTGCTTGTCGCAAACGGTTTTTGTTGTAGTTTTTGAACATATATGTTAGTATTGCTCTGCCGCCAACATTTTGGTACCGTTGAACTACATTGACGTGAGTTGAGGAGTTATTTTCAATTAGACAACAATAGTGCTTTGCTGCCATGCATGGCTCTACACCGGTGCTAGCAGGACCAAAATCTGTGTAGCCCCTGTTAAGTCCCCCAGCAATTTATTTATTTATTTCGTTTTAAAACAATTAAAAACTTCACCAGCAGCCATTCTGTTCCAATACAATTCCTGGTCCCGTGTTTGTGTTGCAGCTGTAACTCGTGTTTGTTTGTTTGGGCAAGGAGAGGCGTTAGGTCAGAGTTAGTACGCATTCAAACGTATTTGCAAACTCATTCGGACGTATTTGCAAAGTACCTTTGAACATTTTGAAAAACAAAATAAGGCAAATGCTGAAGACCTTGCATTTTTTTCCCCCATGGGCATGTGCAGGTCAATTCCCTCTGGTATTAATGGGAAAAATGCATAATGGCAATTATGCACTGCAGACATATTAAAAAAACCATAAAATTTAGTACTAAACAATGCTTATTTGTTTAACTTATTAGTATAATGTAGGCCAAATGCTAAAAGCAACTTTTATTTTCTCTCGTCTGTGTAAATCAATACCCTGTGGCATTATGGGAAAAAAATGTGATGTTTTCACCATTTAGTCTACATATTATTAATTCGCTTAAAGGTCATTTGTAAATACTTTCAAACGAGTCGGCGAAAAATTTACTCGGCATTGGCCCTTCTATGCTTCCATAGGAACATGCTTTTGGTGAGTATCAGACTTATATTGAAAATGCGAGACAACCTCTCAAGTAAGATAAGACTTTTTTTTTTTTTACGGCGCCCCCCTACCTCCCCACTTATTCCTTAAGCCCCGCCCGTAGCCCCAGGAGAGAAAGAAATCCTGGCAGGTTCTAGGATTTATAAACCATCACTCACTCCATGTTCCCAGCAGAGTTCAGTTCCTATCCCAATGAATAACGGAGCTTCCCTGTTTTGAAATGTATTTTCTCTTTTCGCTGTTTGGTTCACTAGAATTGTGTCTCCTCCCGCATAACGTCTGAAATCTTACTCCATGTTTGAACCACAAATTAGATTGCTAACTAACAGTGACAGTTGACCAAGATTCCATCATCTTCTGTGTATTTCAGGTTCTTGTATATGCTTGTGTTTTTATTCCAATATTTAATATTGTGCCGGGAGCTGTCATGAACGGACTTGTGCATCTATTCAGTAATAGTAGAGGAGACAAGTGGAAGACATGTTTGACCACAGCGCCTCAGGTCTGTGGACCAGACTTTATTAGAAGTACCAAGAACTAAACTGAGGCTCAGAGGGGATCGAGCCTTTTCTGTTGCTGGTCCCTCTCTCTGGAATGACCTCCCACTAAACATTCGGCAAGCCTCCTCGCTGCCCATCTTCAAAACCCTCCTCAAAACTCACTTGTATTCTTTGGCATTCGACTCAGCATGACTTAGATTTGTTCTTGGTTTGACTGTTTGGTGCTTTCTACCGCCTTTATTACCGATTTGTCTTACTGTTTATTGTGCATGTTAAATTGCTCCATGTACAGCACTTTGTATGCAGCGATGGCTGTTTGAAAGTGCTCTATAAATACTGTTGACTTGACTTGACTTGACTTGACCACAGGGTTTATCAAAGGATGCACTGTAATCACAGAAATTTACAAGGTATTGTTTCCAGATTACTTCGGAATGCAATGCGTACATTGGGGATTCCCTTGTCTGTATTCTGTGGTTCGCTCATACCCTGGAGACTTGGGCCAAGTCAGTCAGCTGATTACAAGGTCCTGTGAGTCACTGAATCAAGCTCTTGTCAAGGTTGTTAAACTTGTAGATTTTTTTAAAGGGTGGGGGGTGGCAAAAGTGACAAATTTCACGACATTAGAAATTTTGCCATTTAATTTTCTTTATTTGAAGAGTTAAGATTAGCAGCAATGATTCAACGGTATCCATTTTAAAGCCAAGTTGCTACGGTGAGCTAAAAGACATTTGCATGGTATCTGGAGATTACTACTAAATGCTTTCATGTACATTCCTAAATAGAATGATACTGTAGTCAATTTATTCTTTGGATTTTTAGTTTCGTAACCAACATATCTCATGTTGCACAAGCAATTCCAAGGAGGAATTGAGCACTTTTTTCTTGCACTTAGTAGCAGTGAGGGAGTGCTCAACTGATTCAAACTCATTCAGACTATTGTCACTCAACAGCTAGTTGCCATTTCTATTTTTGCGACATTCCTGTTCCAAAACCCAAAACCGGATGGCTTGCCCACCCTAACTTTGTGATATATTATGTTTAATGTATTTAGAAAAATCATATTGTCTTGTTTCAATAAATTGCAATGTGTGTAGATGTGGTGTTTATTATTATCATTAGGCAATACAAATTTTAAAAATTAAACAAAATTACAAGTGGCCATTAAAATGACATCTTCTACAATCTACATCTCAAAATACACGTTCAAAACTTTAATTTTGCGCGCCAGCTGCCAACTTGTATTAGCCGTTCCTTCGTACGTCAGGACTTCCAAATATAGCGTCAGGGCAGAGCGCCGATGCGTATGTGGAACTGGGAGTCGCGGCTTGGAATTGAAGCGGATTTACATGGGACAGGAGAAGAGAGCCAATCTCTTCTTCGTTAATGGATGCTACAGCTTCTTGTTGCTTTCAACTTGGCTTGTAGCAGACGTGTGCACATTTCAGCATGACGTCTTTGATCCACTGGTGAAAAGGACACTTTGATTCGCTCCTCTTTCATCTATAACTGCCTCAAACAACAAAGTGTATGCAGTAAAGTGGTTCAGATTGCACGATCATATGTGTCTTATGTGTTGTCTTGTATTATTTTGTCATTTTATGTTAACTTTTCTTTTGATGGCGGCGCGGGCACCCGCAGCGGCTCCTCTTGTTGCATGTTGCCTTGAGAGGGAAGACATTTCATCTGTGCTGTATGTTGCACATATGTTGCACATACAGCACATTTGACAATAAAGTTGTATTTGACTTGATAAGTAAGCATGAAGTATAATATTATCAACAGTGACGTATAATACTACGGTGATGACTTACAATACCCTCAATACATACGGTCTATAAAACTATTTATTTGCATACAGTATTGAAAACAATGCAATTGTCACAAAATTGGCAACACTGCAGACGCGAGTTGTAGCTCTCGCTCGCCATCTCCCTTGTACCAAGTTCCACAAGTGCACATCAAATAAAAACACCACATATTTCCTGTTTTATTTTGACGTCATGGTCACTGTGAGTACCAGTCTGAGATTGTAGGGAGGCCGTATATCGCCCTCGGGCCGTTCTTTGCGCAAGCTGCTCGAGAGGGTGGCACTGTTTGCTACATCCGCCAGTCTTCGACCGAGTCCTTCTTTCCAGTCAAATGCAGGGTCATTAATATTTGAGGTTCCTCAAAGTAGCCCAGATAGACCCGTCATTGTACTAGGATACCAGCACCTTATGTGAAGTGGTCACGGAAGCTAAAGAATGCAGCCTTTCCCTTTCCTAGAATAAATGTTGGCCCACCGGAGGAAGTGCTGGTCGCAGTCATGGTAAGGTAGTCCTGCCTCTGTGTGTAAGTAAGATACACCTGTTCCTCTGTGCAGCGTACAGTACACAGTGGTCAAAAGCTGGCAGGCCATCGTGACAGCAGGTCCGGCATCGCCAGCTGCTCTCACAGGAAAAGAAAAAGTCCCTGAATGGGCTCCTTGTGCCGCCTTATCTGGGAACAGAAAAGGGGAAAAAAACACTTTGTTGAAAAGACCAAAGACAGGTTGGACTCAGTCCTAGCCAGCTCACCCAGTTTGCTTGTTTACTCAAACACTTTGCCGGAGATAATTGGAAAATATCTTGGGCATGTTTATGAGCTTGTGGTCCTGAGTCCCCTGGCTAAGTGGTCCTCCCTCGTGCTCAGCCTCAGCGCCTGTGGTCCTGCAGTCTCAGCTCTGCTCCTTGGTCACACTCAAAGGGCCCTCTGTGCTGTGGGCTGGCAGGCAAGTGCTGATGGAATGTCTCAGCTGCTCGCAGTGTGTGTGTGTGGGGGGGGGGGGGGGGGGGTAATGAAATGTTAAGTGTGGTAGGAGTTCACCTCTCTCACGACAGCCTGACCTGTGGAGCTTGTTGTATTACTAGTCAACACAGTTTGTTTTAGACAAATATGAGGCTGTTCAGTGTGAGGGAATGGGAAAACAAATGCCTGAGAAACATGTCAAGGCAAACGCTTAATTTGTTCACAACTAACAAACGGAACTGACGGCATACTCGCAGAAGTCAAGTCACGTTTATTTATTTAGCCCTTAATCACAAAAGAGTCTCAAAGGACTTCACATGCCCACACTTGACATAAATTAACGAGATCCCTTGATCTACCCTCCCCCCCATTGCTTTTTCATTATTTAGTGATTGCGTCACCCTGCACGCCACCTGAAAGTATGTTATGCTGCTAAAATCCTCCCTTTTTAGGGCTGAATAACATGGTTATATAGTGGAACTCCTCTACAAAGAACCCTACATGGGTGAAAATACCCCCTAGTGTGAAAAAATCTTCATGCATTAACACCATTCCCACTTTCCTGCCCCTCATACAATGAAAAAAACCCTGTTGCGTTATACGAAATCTTTTTCTCTGCTTTTGCCTCACAACGAGATTCACTACAACAAAGTCTAATCCAACAGCGACCTCTACTGCTTCGTTCGGAAACAGCAACAGCAACCACAACACTGGTTTACACATGCGCAGTAGTCCAGGAAGTATTTGTCTTTGTTAGTTTCAGACGCAGCAAGAACGTTGCATTGCTAAAATGGCTACAAAACGGAACTTTTGGATGTCAAGCAGCTAAGACAAGAAGAGCTCTGACGCTGGAAGAGAGGGTAAAAGTGATCAAAATGATAGATTGAGGAAGCAAAATAAAACATTGTCCAAGAAATTGATATAAGTGAAAGTGAATGCTGATCGTAAATTTCGCAATTTCTTTCCCTTTTTTTCTTTCTGCACTGACTATATGAAGTATCAAATAAGTGTATGCTCATATTTATGCCCTATTGGAATACAAATAAAGAGTGCACATCCGTTTTTGTGTGTGTGTACACATACTGTACGTTTGTGTGTGTGTGTGTGTGTGTGTGTGTGCGCGTGTGTGTGTGTTTGCATCTGAGATCAAATTTGGTACAGCGAAACACCCCCTGTTGTGAAAAATTTCTTGCCGCAAACATGATTTCGTTGTAGAGGAGTTTCACTATATCTACTTTTGTGATTCATTTACCATGAGCAAACTGTCATGCTTTTGTATTTAATTGTCGGATTGTTTGATAATCCTTTTTTAATATAGTGAATTTTAATTGTTGGCACTTCCGCCAGATGTATGTTAGTTTCATTGAAACTTTAAATTGTCCACCGATGCGAAAGCATTGGAGACTAGTCAAGGGTGTATTTCAATCCATCCTTTTTCCCTTCAAGACCAACTCCAACATCCTATCTTCGGAGACAGACGCCCGTGTCCTTGGGCTCATCTTCATGTTCATGCTATGGCAACTCGAGTTTGAGGTGTTTGGTGTTTGGGGCCGCATTGCACATCGCTGGCTGTTCCAGTTGACAGAGCTGGCTTGTCACTGGCGCATCTGATAATTTAGTGACAGAATGTAGACCACACACAGTGTAAAAGCTAGCGTATCTTGCTGTTCGTTCCGGAGCAAGTCGAGTTTTGCGTGTTTGTGAATTTGCTAGACTGGTCTATGCCTCAATATGCGCTCCAGCGTATTCTATTGCACGCTCCTGGTGCATCTGTCAATTTGGTGACAAAAAGTAGGTTTCAGACTATCTAACAGCAGGTCCAACTCGCAGGTCCAAACGCACTTTGAACGCCAATCTTATGCACGCACCCCAGCAAGTCCATTTTTTGCTTCCGCAATTTCTAGGACTGTGTGTGCCTTGACTGCCCTGATTTTAAAAAAGAACCAGGGGAGAGTGATTCTAGGCATATACCAAAAGAAAGAAATATTCACCCATGCGCACAGTTAAACTGAGCTTTACACGAGACTTGCGCTGGGCACGAAAATGGGGCCTCCCGTCTTTAATGTTGTTTTGTGAATGTGGCGTTTAACCCTCTTGGCGTACTTGGCAGACCTCCTAGATTATCATACTGGATTGCATTTGCTATAATATCGTCACCTTGCAATGTTGATTGTCCCGTTAACTGCTCTTTGCCATTGTTATCGAGTTATCCGGTAAAATCCCTTGGCGCTGTGTGGCAATGCAGTGTACACTTTCAGGCAAATAGTTGTTTGAGTGGCCAAAAGAAAAGAATAGAGCACGTAAATGGACCAGAAAATGGGAACGATATAGTTTCGTTCTTGCAAAGCAAATGAATTTCACTCAGGTGTCAACAAGCATTCTTTGTTACAAGATACAAGACATCTGTTTTCTCAACTGCATTTGCAAAAAAGGAAGGTGTGATAATCAATGAATAACTCTGGCTATTGTTTATGAAAACATTCAAACTATTTGAGTACATGGATGGAATCTTCTGTCATGGTTTGCACCTAACAATGCTGCCGATAGAATATAATACAGTGATAATGCAGAGTGGCTGACAACGCATCAGAACCACCTTAGCAATGACAATGTAGGGCATCAACCCACTACGACTTGTGATCTTTGTGCTAGCGGGAATACATGGACCAAGTAGGTAATCGTATTGTGCAACATTTACAGCACGGCATATTTCAGGCACATTTTCCACATCTTGAGCATCTGGCTTGTACATGCATGGTCCAACATACATCTTGCCCACAACCTCCTCTCCCTCCAACTCTTCAAACACCTGGATCCCCTCAAATAAGTTTGAAACGTTGCTTTCTGAATGGATTTCTGACTCGCTTTGTACACTTTTCACAGTGAGCGCCGCTATTGTTGTCTTAATGTGACGTCACACTTCTGGGTTTGTCGCTCGTCAGGATCTCACTTCGGGAAAAAAAATTACTTCATGAAATAGAAATCATTTTTTCATACTTTATTTAATTTATTTTATTTAATCACTTGTCGGCCCGGTAGTCCGGTGGTTAGCACGTCGACTTCACAGTGCAGAGGTACCGGGTTCAATTTCAGCTCCGGCCTCCCTGTGTGGAGTTTGCATGTTCTCCCCGGGCCTGCGTGGGTTTTCTCCGGGTACTCCGGTTTCCTCCCACATTCCAAAAACATGCATGGCAGGCTGATTGAACGCTCTAAATTGTCCCTAGGTGTGAATGTGAGCGTGGATGGTTGTTCGTCTCTGTGTGCCCTGCGATTGGCTGGCAACCGATTCAGGGTGTCCCCCGCCTACTGCCCGAAGACAGCTGGGATAGGCTCCAGCACCCCCCGCGACCCTAATGAGGATCAAGCGGTTTGGAAAATGGATGGATGGATGGATGGATTAATCACTTGTGACATAAAAATATTTCCTTTGGGATTTAAAGTTACAAATAAAGTTACAAACTTCATGAAATAGAAATAATTTTTTCATGCTTTATTTAATCACTTGTGACATAAAAATATTTCCTTTGGGATTTAAAGTTATAAATAAAGTTACAAAGTTGACAATTAGGAGTAATTAATTTATGCTACTGATAACATTTTTTTTTTAAATTCAGTGTGTTCCCACCGTATGTTTTTCTATGTTTTTTTTTAGATCGGAACTACTGGGCTTTGATTATTTCTCTTATGAAGCACATTTCATGCAGTGGTCTCACCACTCTGAGCTATTTCTACACACTGATTAGTAGGTGCACTGGGCTGGGCGGTCTAGTTCTAACCGATACTGTTCACTGACTGACTGGCACTAATTTTAGGCTGGCCTAAACAGCAGATGAGTGGCCCTCACTGCTTCCACGGGCCGTGTGGCTCAAAGGCATACGTACTGATGTTTTGGCTAACATTTTAACAGTTTACCACAACACATTGGGGACTATTGCAGCTACAGATCCTCCAGTTACAGGTGCACCCCAGTTAATTTCTGTCAGATTCAATTTGACTTCTCTTGGCATGGATTGCAAAGTTTATAAAAACAGTTGGTCCTTAATGTCTTCTCAAACCGTGGAAAAATATTGTCATGCATCACAGGATGATTCAAGTAACATAACGGGTGTAATCACAATACGGTAATGCTGGTAGTTGGCTTTCGTAGTATATGGGATCTTGACTGATTGATTTTTTTAAAAAAAATTTTTGCATTGTTAAAGGAATTCACAATGAACCACTGAAGCCATTCAGTGTTTCCATTGCTCTGATGGTACTTCAGCAGTAGGCTGCTGACATTTCATGAGTTATACCTTCACAAATGTAACTTGGAACATCCCTTGGCACCTGTTTTGCACTTCCAATGCCAGCCGGCATGCTACTTTGGCTAGCTTAGATGGACACAAAATTCACTTTCACCTCTCTGCAAGGTTGCAATGAAGGGATGGGAAAACTGAACCTATTTTTTCCCTCGATTGCTCCAAGGCATGAATAAGAAAAAACAAAAGCAGACAACCAAAATATTCCAGACACTTCTTAGCATGAAGCCGTGCCGTTCTAGTCAATAATAAACAAATTAGTAACATAGAATGCCACTTATGACAGTCCAAATGCCACAGTCATTACTTGAATCATGATGACATATACCTACCAATCTCCTTAAAAGTTGTGATTTTGTCATTCCGTATCATGCAGTAACTTACCAATTGAATGTAACGATAACAGTGATATTGTTGCGTTTTTTTAAAAAACAATATTATGCGTTTCTATACAGTATGTTGAGCTTTTTTATATCGCCAACCTCCCCACAATATTGTGATATTAGATATAATAATGTGCGAGAATCGATCCATCCATCCATTTTCAACACCGCTTATCCAGAACGGTCAGGGGAAGAAGGTAAAAATATCAGGCAGAAGGCAGACTGACTACACCCTGAACTGGTCGCCAGTTGGTCGCAGGGCACATATGGAGACAAACAACCTTTCACAACCACATCCACACCATCACTGAGTGGGGCACCGATCCCACGCTGCCTGCACACAAGTCAGGCAAGTGTACCGCGACAGTAACAGTGTACAGTCTATGCTTTTGAGTAGTCATTGACGTTCATGTGGCCTATGGCGATGGAGTCTTGGGATTCAAGTTGGCTCTTTTCAGCGGGGTGACCTAAAACATGACCCGAGACAATTTCACGCACAGGTCACTGTGAAGTGACATGAAGCCTTGGAGTGATTCCAGCTACAAATGGAACCGCCTTCAGTACCCACTTGTCTATTTGCTCTTCCTGTCGCTACAGTTTCCTGGGTGACCACAAAGTTCAGTGGAGCATGCATTTGCTTCAACCTTAATGTATTGTGGAGCTTTTGACATCTCGCACCCACATGTGACTTTTTCCAAAGGTGTAACCTTTCCCTCTCTCTCCATCGTAACTATCAACAACACACTGATCAATTAAGTGCACTGGCCTGGGCCTTTTCCCAGAAGGCATACAGAGGTTTACAGATGCCACCATTCGATTTGCGGAACCGAATCGATAAACCTCTTTGCCCAGTTTCATACTGGTTGAGTTCTATTTGATCTTGATTGCCTTTCATCCTAAATAGGTGATTGCCATGTTTTTCATTTTAAATCAACAATGTGCAGTAAAATGTCTGTGCTATCTGGGTATTTGTCAGCATCAATGTTCACATTCGACCCAAATGCTGAAGGATGATGTTGGCATGACAAAATAAGACCCGATGATTATCTGTGTGAGACTGAATCTCTGATTTTGTAACAGTCTCAGCTGTACATCTGTCCCTGGCCGCAACCGTAGTTTATCTCCGTGGATTAGGATTAAGGATTTGACTATGTCTTTGCTTTGTCATCAGTCGCAGAAAGCAAAATTCCACCTTTTCATTCCTTTTTTTTTTTCACAGACTAAAGAAAACAAACCTGATTCCTAATCAGTTTCCAGAAGGGGGAGTGGAAACTTGCGTCACTGATTTACACTCGTGTCTTATTTTTGGCATATTTAAAGTGTAAGTGTTGGAAAAACAGCAAAGTCTGTGTATTTAGCACAAAAAAAAGCCTGGAATCATTTGAAACAAATTACTGTTGATGTATGAAATTCTTGAAAAACACAAAATTACAGAGTTCAGGCACAAGCCCGAAGCAAATTGAGCTTCACTCTGATCCACAGCTGGTAGGCTGAGCGCTTATGTAAGGTCATTAGGGAGTATTTATTACAGCTTCATTGCATGGTTGAAACCATGATGAGATGCTTTAGGAAGAGCCTGAGAGGACACCGACCTGTCTATCGACATGAAACAC
Organism: Hippocampus guttulatus; assembly: GCF_054856545.1. Classification (NCBI taxonomy): domain Eukaryota; kingdom Metazoa; phylum Chordata; class Actinopteri; order Syngnathiformes; family Syngnathidae; genus Hippocampus; species Hippocampus guttulatus. Next base: position 3,575,529 of record NC_141265.1, read on the forward strand.
CCAGCATAGACTAGCATAGGTGCTCACAGCATATGCTGGTGTTGCTGTAAAACACAGCCAAAGAATTTTTTGAAAGCAGGGGAGTGGAAATTGTGAAATTGTTTTCTTCACTATGATATCGGATACGCATCAATCAGCATTGGCTATGTCGAGTAGTCGAGAATTTGTCCAGATTGCAAACAAAATTCCTCAGACATGAATAAGTATCTACGTTAAGTAATGAAAGTGTCTTCTCTTCTATGGAAGAGTTCAAAAAGGACAAAAGTTAAGTGGCTTACTAATAACAAAAATGATGGTATGGAAAAAGAAACGGAACTACTTTGTACTCTGTCAAATTTTCCACACTGAACTATTACATTTCATGCTGTGTATCGAACTGCCCTACGGATGAAATTATTGACACACATTTCTGAAATAATCGCACGAGAGATTGGCTTGCCAAAGTTAATATTTGTAAAATCAAAGTTATCCGTACAGTAAATATTATACTTTATAGAACATGTGCTATTCTATAGGTGGGAGTAGAGCGTGTTTATTAAAAGATGACCCTGTGCAGTCGGCCTGTTTCCGCTTTGATGTTGAAGATGAATTGCTGAATTTCCCGGACAGAGCTGCCTGCACACTTCCTCGGGAACAATTCTTGTTATCCTGACTGCAAATAAAAACATTTTTATGTGACATCCTCTTTTCTCACACCGTCACGTTCAAATAATTTGTTTTTAAAAAATGACACTTCTGTTAAATACTCAAGTCTCTTTAGGGAGGATCAAATGTGTAAAATGTCTCCTCGTGCTTAAATATGATATGTATAGGAGGAGATCGGAGGAGATAGCTGTTGCCTCTAAGGCCGCTGAGAAGGATGTGTTATTCATCCACTGGCAGAGCTGATGTATAATCTCGCTGGAACACAGAGTGGCCTTTCACACCGGACTTCCCCTGTGTACTAAAGCTTGGCCGGGGTACTCGGCTCTTCCTCACGCAGTCACTACATGCCTCTCTCTTTCTCTCTCTATTGGATCCTCTCTGTTTGTTGGAGTCTTTTGTCCCAGGGTCTCTGTAGATATTACTTTGATAAATGCACTCGGTTTCCCCGGCTTCTCCAGGGTGACTCAGCTTTGTCCCCCGTCGCTTTCCGGAATCCTCTCTTTCCTGTTTTCAAGCTTTTTACGAGCGTCTCTTTACAAACCAGCCGCCACTTTACTGGATGCGTGCTTAGATTTTTTTTTACTTGTTTCTTGAGATCCCCTCTCACAGCCTTCAGTCATCTCTGTGATAATAATGTTGACGATTCAGATAAGTGATGGTGACTCCAGGAAGGCTGGCAGTGATTACTGGACGCGATGCCTGTTGAGCTTCGTCTTCCGGATATTCGTGATAAGTCACATGGTAGACTGTATACAGTATTTGGAACTTGTTTTTCTTGCATGTGATCACTATTGGCCTGTTTCTTTGTTTTGTTTTTTAAAAGTGGCACCTGCATATTTAAGTGATCATTGCAGAAACTTGACATAATTTTGTAAAATTTTGATTCAGTTGCTCTTGATCTGATAAAGTACCAAAAGCACACCAAGTCAAACAAGATCATTGTGTATTGATTTGTCTGTTTATCCATTCACTTGGCACAAGCTCACAGTGGCTGGCTTTGACCTGGGGTCGTGAAGCTTTAAAAATATGTGATGTCACTGAACCAAAGGAATGACTGCTGCTTGTCTTATCTTGCATTATATTGCAGCACTTTGTATGCAACGTTTTATTTTATTATTATTTTTTTTTATTTTTTTATGCTCGATAAATACAGTTGAGTTGAGAGGTTATCTACCCCCAAGCGTCTTGGGGAGCGAGTTCACTCGTGCGCCAAGTCACGTTTTTACATTGACGTGTACATACCAATGCAGGAAGTTGAGATGTTTGCGTTTTCGAGTCCCTATGTCGAGTTTGTGACATCTAAAGTTGAAAATATTCAGGTTGGTGGTACACACCATACTATAGACAAGTGGTTTCTACTGTAGCTTAAAGATCAAAATCAAAGAAATATTTGGAGTCGCGGCACGGTGCATTGAAGCTTAGCAAGTCCTGACAGGTTTTTGAAAGCAGCTGAGTGCGAATGTAGGAAGTCCTTGAATTATATTTCCACACAATATAAATTATAAATGTTATATTTTGCCATTACAGTATGAACAGTTAAATATGTCCTGTCATAAAACACGTTCTTTAAAACCCTCATAGTCGACCGTTTACAAAGAATGCAATATTTCTTTGAAGTGTCATAGCACAGAACTGCTTTTATTGTCCATAAAGGGCAAAAAATCCCAAGGAATTAATATAAACTATATATGTATGGATAGCACAGATGCCGCTGAACATTTTGAGTGATTGAAAATAAAAAAACACATGCTGGAATAATGCAATATACACAATTTTCAAACATTGTAAAACGCGTAGGTTCGGTTCAGTTTTTTTCGAAGGGCATAAGGGTTTTAATTTATATTTTACATATTAAAAAAATCTTTTGTGGAAATTGAAGTCAAGAAAAACAATTTTTAAAAATAAAAACAAGTAAGCCGTTTTGACAATTTTTTCACAATTTAGGTTCAGTCAAAAAGGCTGTCGTTATGTTACTTATACAAAGTAATAAAAACCTTATCCTTACACGTGACTGTTAAAAATGTTTCAATAAAGTATTGGTGAAAGCAGTTGTCCTTTTTATGTTAATGGGAATCGTCGACATCTGCTGAAAGTAAGTTTTGATCTAACTTGGTTACTTTTAAAGCCAGGCAATCAGTTATCAGCAATTTAGTTACTTTTTATTTCAAGTATTCACTAAAGTAACTAAATGACTTTTCCAAGGTTACTGTGGTAACACTGTTTGCTGCTGACCAAAGACATTGAAATGTGAATTGCAGTTGCCAGCTGCAAAATAAGCCAAGACACAAAACATTCTTATTGAACAGTGTTCCATTAAAGTTGTGTCCGCTTATCCAGCTTCATAATATCCACATTTGCATTCCAATGAACAATTATGAGCTTTATTTGGATTTCTACTGAAGGGCAGACATACCAAAGCAAATTTGCTCAAAACTTTACAGGTTCATTGATTTAAAAACATCTCATGTTGTTACTTTTATCACCTCATGGCTTACATGTGTCCTTTGTTTCTAACAGACAACGAGAGCCCTGCATCATTTAGTTACGACCCGGAACAGTCAGAAGAGCAAACTTCTCACGATGCTCTGTCCCTCAGCGGCTCTCCTCCCTCATCTCCTCAGCTCCGTTCTAAAAGTCGATGCTGCAGCCGAGACACACAATCATCCGGTTCCTTGGAGTCTACGCTGTCGGTAATGTCAAAGTTTACTGTCTCTTTTATAAGGTATATTGGCCTCCACTATTGTGATGTGCCATTATTATCTTATTATTTGTGGGTTTATATGTTAAAATGTTGAATGATAGTGCCTTAGAATACTTTATCAGATGGTGGGTGGACCTTATTTTCTGGCAAAATAGTAGGCGGGCTGTCTTCTTGGCCGCGGTGTTGTGTATCTGTTAAGCATTTGTAGGACTATTCCATCCATCCATTTGCTATAACGCTTATCTGCACGAGGGGTAAATTACGGGTGAACTGGTACCTATCTAAGATGACTACCTAACAATCTGGACTGGTCGCCATCTAATTGCAGGACACATTCTGTACAGACAAGCAACCATCCACACTTACATTCAAACGTAAATTCCTTCTCACCCCAACCCTAATGAAGATAAACACTGTGTAAAATGGATTGATGGGTTTACTGTTCCATATATAGTACCGTATTGGCCCAAATATGACGGCCCTGATTATACGACGACCCCCTTCTTTTTCAAGACTCAAGTTTGAAAAAATACTTTTGAACACCAAATTATTTTTTATACAGAAAATAGTTACAGTACATCTGAAACAAATGATTATAACAAGATATTTGAGAGAAAACGCATGTTATTTTGCCTCATTCAAATTTAATATCTGAAGATTTAAATATGTAAACTACAGTGCAATCACAATCGTAATTGAATGGCTTCTGGTTTTTGAAATGTAAATTACATCATAACTTCTCAGCTGCCGGTTAACCTGGCCGTTCTTTGACCCACTTTTCTCCAGATTGTCACTACGTTTCTCTATTTTCTGTTATCTCTTCTATTATTTTCTTCTCTTTTCCTTCTTACCGCTATTTTTTATTTTTCTTCTTCGTGCTACCGCTGGTTTTATTTTTATTCTTCGTGGCAGGGGTTCACTTTGGCCTGGGGAGTCAACTTCAGCATTCGCTTCAATGATATCTGGCGCCATTTAGCGTCATGAATGGGTATAATGTCTAGACCCCAAATATAAGACGACCCCACTTTTTCAGTCTTATTTCAATGCAAAAAACACCGTCTTATATTCGGGCCAATACGGTATACCTCGCTCCCCTCTTTGGTTCTGTCTTCATCTTGTATGTGTGGTCTTATTATCTTCTGATTGGTGGTCTTCAACACTGATGGAGGAAATGTAATGGCTGAGATTAAGTCCCCAACATGATAGCCTGCACTGAGATGACTGATGTCTTTGACCTGTTGAAATAATAAGCCCTGGTCTAGAAACACGTTTATCTTATTGAAGATACCGCTAGTGTCTGACTCAAGCCCCATGGAATGTAAAACTCCTACAGAGTGTAGTAAAATAATCCTTGTCGTTAATCTTACAACAATATTTGCAGCCACATGTGTGCGGTCAGCACGTCACACATCCATCAACAGGATTTCCCAATATCGCTGTTTTTTTTCTCGGTCATGTCCATGTTCGTGTCAGGTTGAGCTGGATCAGGAAAAAGGAGTGGAGATGAGGAAGTGGGTTCTGTCCGGAATCCTGGCCAGTGAGGAGACCTACCTCAGCCACCTAGAAGCACTTTTGATTGTATGTTCAACACGCACACTTTTTCATCATACTGTAAGCTTGATAATGGTCGGTTTTAAATGTGGCCAGTACAGTACATGTATTTTTTATTTTTTTATTTTTTTTACCCTCGTTTAGGAAATCTTTTGGAAGCAAGCATTACACAATTTCTGAATGACACGTGAATTGTATTTGAAACGCTTGTTTCCATAGAGTTCATCAATAACCTCATGGATTTTTGTTCTTTAAAGCCCATGAAGCCTCTCAGGGCAGCAGCCACAACATCGCAACCAATGCTGACCATCCAGCAGATCGAGACGATTTTCTTTAAAGTGCCCGAGCTCCATGAGATCCATAAAGACTTCTACGACGCTCTGCTTCCTCGTGTTCAAGACTGGAGTTACCAGCAGTGTGTGGGAGACCTCTTCCAGAGACTGGTATGATCTCATTTTAACATTTTGCCACCTTAATGCCCTGCGTTTCTGTATTGGCAACTACAATTTAAAAGAGAAAAATCAACACGAGGAATCAGTCATAGAATTATATTATGCATCAGGAAAATGGTCAGGTAAAGACATGCTCTAGCACATTAGCCAAACCTGTTTTTCGGCTTCTTGTTATTTAACATACATGCAGCTGAGAATCATTAGCCAGTAGAGAAACACGATGGTCTGGAAGTATATAATGGGTTAAAATAACTGAAAGGTTTGCTTAGCACTTCCTCTGAATGAAATGATCGGAATGAGAATTCTTTAATGTCGTACCATGTTGCCTTAGCAAAACGGAGACCTTTCATGGACTACGGCTGTGTATGTTTTAGAGTGCACATGTGGTTGGACTGCCTGAAGTCATCACTCAGCCCCATAAAAGCATCGTTTCACCGTATGACAAGCAGTAAAGGAGAACAAAAAGTTCTATAGGAGGTTACTGGATAAGAGCTTATATGATATTGGCGCAAGACGTACACATTCACGCATGGTTTATATGTAGACGTGACAAATCTCCCTCACTCGCTTTGCTTTCTCTTGTAACTGTTATGCCAAATCAAGCGACCGCATAGCATGTGGTGGCATAGCAAATTCCCAGCGGCTGTCGTCTCCCTGGTTTTAGAAGAAAGACACGTTTATTTTTATTACACAGTTTGACAACAAGGCAACTGACATGCTCTATAGACTATCCGTAAAGTATCTTACAAGAATGCATTATCCCTCGGTTTACGTAAGATATATTTAAATTGGGTTATTGCAGTAGGATATATGCAATGTTGTGTTCTTCCATATTTGATTTTATCGAATAAAGTGGTGAACAGTGTACATGACTTGGTTCAAAAATGTTAACATGTTTGCAGTAGGAAATTTATTGACACTGTGATATGAAGCACATGCTCGGGCAGGGAATGAGGGTTTTCCGTTTCGGCCAACATGAGTTTTTTGGCTGAACTAGATTAACGTTAATTGCACATCCACTACTGTAGGTGGCAGTGGTGCTGTCATTTTTCAGAAACTGCGCAGGGAGTTTTAGTTTAACGGGGTGGGGTATTTTTGCTTTGAACATGCACACACACACAGAGCACAGAGCAGGAGATACAAAGAATTTCCTCTTCCTGGGGAAGGGGGGAGGGGGGGCAATAAAACCGAGAATCACTGCCTCAGAGATGAACTTTATTGGTTCGCGACCGGACCAGTGTGTATACTTCAGCTCACCCACAACAATAGGGAGAAAAAGCAGGATCGAAAATGGATGGATAGCTCTAAATTCAAAGTGTAAAACTAGTGTATTCAGATGATTATTCTTTCAATCACAGAAGTTGCTCTCATTCACTTCAAGCAAATTTCTTGAAGCCGTGATTGAGAACATTATAGCTAGCATGCATTGTCATTTCATCCCTAATAATTCCTGTTTACCCTGACTTTACTTCATTGCTCCTTTCGTCACCGCTTGTCCGCCTCACATGCCCCCATTTACTACACCACACTATCGACATACAAAATTTGACTCACAGGTTGTGCCACCTAGGAGGAGTTGTAATTCATGTGATTGGTCTGTGTATGATCTCTGCGCATGTATTTATTGCCATAGTGATCCCCCAAAAGCTGCCCTTGTTAAATTAGGAACATTAATCTAAATATATATTTACACAGTAAATTATGTGCATTTATTTTCTTAAATAGTAAACAAATAGATATTTCATGTCAATTTTTTTTTCACTATTGAATAATAAGGAGAATCGGACCACTGTGGGAAGTCTCTCACTCTCTCACTCTTTCACTCTTCCCAGTGCCTTTAATAAAAGAACTTAATGACTCTGATGTCAGTTGAAGGAATCAAATTTGGCTTCTCCTCATGTCCTCCAGGCCAGCCAGCTTGGAGTGTACCGGGCCTTTGTGGATAACTATAAGGTTGCTGTGGCGACAGCAGACAAGTGCTGCCAGGCAAACACACAGTTTGCACAGATATCTGAGGTATGTAATAAGACTACACACAGCAGGAACTGCAGCAGTTGAGCGTTTGATGTGGTGCCGCTGCCCGGGACAAGTGATGATAGAGCAGTTTTTAGTGGTCCTCGCAAGTGTACAGAGCCACAAAAGCTCTTTGTGGTGGCACTAATTGTTTTAATTGCACAATGCTATGGGGCAGTTGCTCTTAGTTAATGTTTATGACTACGTCTTCCGGACAGAACCTCAAGGTCAGAGGCACAAAGGACAGCAAAGACCAGTCAGGAAAGAAATCCCTGGAAAGTGAGTTTTGAGTAAAATGACTGGCACTCACATAATTCAGTATTCGTATTGTTGAGTCGTGATCACTTTTAAGCTGATTTCCTTCTCTCCAGCCCTACTCTACAAGCCTGTAGACCGGGTGACACGCAGCACACTGGTTCTGCATGTAAGTCAACCTGTGGAGTGGTAATGGAGAGCCTCATCTTACTTGGGCATTGGCATGGAGATTGGGGACAAAAATTGTCTTCATTTTGGTTGTTTTTGTTTTAGGATTTACTGAAGCACACTCCCTCCAGCCACCCTGACTATCCACTGCTACAGGATGCCCTGCGCATCTCACAGAACTTTCTGTCCAGCATTAATGAAGAAATCACCCCTCGTAGACACTCAATGACAGTAAAGAAGGGAGAGGTCAGTTCATCACTGAACATAATCATGTATGATAAAGAAAATATGTACCTGCTTCATGTATTTTTTTTTTCTGAGCACACCAGTATCAAATAGGTGACTCTTCATTATACACAAAATAGAAATGGTAATCGCTTCTTCAACTATTTAAGTTACTGTAATGAGGGGTTTGGTAACAGGAAAATACTCACAATATCTCTGTTATTTATTTCATATGAGAATTTGAAATGTTGGTGCAGATATTTGGAAGCATCCTGGAAGTTGACGTGTTTGATTCGCTTTCGCGGGCCACATAAACATGTTGTGGTGGGCCAGATTTGTCTCCTGGGCCTTGAGTGTGACACCTGTGATATATACAGTATTGTACATTAACTGGCGAGAAAGTGATGTATGATCTAATGAGATTAAATAAGTAATCTCGTAAGAATTCCGACTGTACAATAAAAATGCTCAGGTTTGATCGACAATGTCAAAGAGGTATTAATACCGCACTGTAACATACTCGGTTATGCCTTTCTGTGTGTCTTTATGTGGCATTTTTAATGGTGCAGCTGTTCTCTAATGAAGTGTTCAGATTCAGTTGATTGTATTTATATCACGTTGCTATGATCATTATTGTGGGAAAACATAATACAGCTTGTTACTTTTCCAAATTTAGTGGGTGGAATAATAGTCCGCCGGTGCAAACAGCTACATCTAACGCCTGCTACATGTAACTTTTTTTTTTTTTTTTTTTTTTTTTACTTTGCTGACTTTCCTTCAGCCTTGTTTGTGCTCTCTTCCCTGAATCAAGCTAGGTCTGACTTATAAAACTGTCAAATGTAGGCATAACATGCAAAACAGTCTTTGCAAAAAAGCACACCTAAAAAGGACTACACAGCCACTCTTGCAGCTCGGTCAAAATATTATTTGCCACGGTGTTGCTTTGAAATGAATGCTAATGGCAACATGACAAGATGCTCAATGTGGATTCTGGAACTATAGTTTAGGCACACAGAATTCAGGTAAAATGACTTGACAGAATTCAAGACTACATCATCTTCCATGGTTCCCCTCGATTGTGGGTGTTGACGGTAACAAGGCAAAGCAAAAGGTAATTGGAAGCTCTGATAAATAAAGTTGCCCACTGACTCATCTTAGCCTGTCTGCTTTAGTTGTGAAGGAAGTGGAGCAAAAGGAAGCTTGTGACTAACCAGTGCAAACACAGGAGGTCAGGATCTCCGTGTTGGAAATGAAGAAAGCCTCTTGATTAGCTCAGAGCTCCCTCCCATCCTTCCTGGCTGCTCTGCCACTTTTGGGTCCCGGAAACTAACCTGGAAAAGGTCTCATCATCATAGAGCAGCCCAATGTTCTGCCTGAGTGTCAAGCATCTGAACCCAGCTTGCCGGTATCTTAGAACTCGCCTGCCGCAGGGGACACAGCCGAGTTGAAAGTGCACATTCAATCGTACTCAATACTCAATGTCATTGTAGCCAATGATTAAAAAGAAAGGCTGCACTAAAAGCTGTTTTTTCCATTGGATTATTGATTGATCCGCCATCCCCTCTGTGTCATCAAAGCAATAAGCGCATGTGCTCCTACCACGTTTTGAAACCAGGACAGAGCCAGACATGGGGTGCCTTTCGTCCTGCAACGATTTCCTTTTTCTTTTTTTTCTTTTTTTCATACCGTAGTGAGTGTTTGGCAACAGAGTCTCGCATGGGCAGCGTCACAATGTAAACAACCTCCACCCAGAGGTCAAAGTGCTGACAGCTCACAGCCATGTGTGCCTCAAACAAGAGGAGTACCAGTAAGCTCTAATTTTAAGGTCCAGTGCCCCACCAGAGCCAACAATAGTTTTGTTGTTGTTTTGTATTTAAATAAGTAGTGATTTATTTGTGAAATTAATTTACATACATATACTGTTAGTCTGTTTATGTTCTCGTGCTCTTTTGGGGATAATTTTCTCAGTTTGTTTGTCTATCTTGACTTTCTGTCCTTCACCTTTTGGTAGGGGATTGTACAAGAATTTGAAATTTGACCAGATTCTACCGAATGCTGTTTTCTTTAAAAAACAAAACAAAAACCTACCTTAGAGTGCAGCGCTATACCTACATTTCGCCCCATCGAGGAAACACATAATCAACGCGAATAATGACACGGTAAATGAAATATACTCAAGGAAGGTCTTCTGAGATTAAACAACATGTAGATACCCGGTGCTTGAATTTGGGAGCATTTATCTGAGAACAAATCGACTGCACTCTGAAATTGAGTACATCAACGTCATTTTATTTTGATCCAATCGTGGCAGACAGATGTACAGTAAATGAATTCATTCTATTTTGCAGTTCCACCACAGTGTCACGAATGACGTCGTAGCTTCTGTAACTGTAGCTTTTTGTTGTCAGAATCGTCAGCTTCTGAGGGACCGCTTCATGGTGGAGCTGGTTGAAGGTTCCAGGAAACTCCGTCATGTCTTCCTCTTCACTGACCTGCTGCTCTGTACCAAGCTGAAGAAACAGGCTGCAGGGTGAGGGAGTCTGAGTCAATACCTTGCCTGTAATTTAAATATTCCACTGGTTCATTCAGAAAAAAGAAAACGTTCTGAAGTAAAAGCAAAACAGACAGACATGTGAAGTGAGCAAGGTGCATAAACTGCATTTGCATTGTGCTCATTCACAGGAAAGGACAACAGTATGACTGCAAGTGGTACATTCCTCTCGCCGACCTGACCTTTCAGACGATTGAGGACTGCGAGTCGACCCCTATCCCTTTAGTCCAGGATGAGGAAATTGATGCCATGAAGATCAAACTGTCCCAGATTAAGAATGAGATCCACAGAGAAAAGGTAAGCATGCCCACAGAGAGAGACAAGGGCTTTTCTTAAGGAGCAGAACGTTCCAGTTTCAAGATCCACACCAGAGCAAAACTGGTAGAAATCCCAGAAGAGCAGTCACTGACCAAAACGTGGACATTTAGATTTTCATTTGATTTGATTTTTTTTTTGCTGTGAGGGACGCCAGTCCCGCCATTGTGTTATTGAGCGCAGCACTGAGCCTTCTCACCTTCTGCATGCATATGTATTTGTATGTATGTGGACCGTCTTGAGCTATACTTAAAGCATTGCTTGCTCTGTGGATGACAGATATTTGATCACGTAAATGAGAAAGATACGCCAACCACCAGTAAAGGCAACCCCAAAGCATAAACCTCTGCTTCTGTTGATTTACAGAGAGCCACCAAAGGACCCAAGGCGATGGAGCGTCTGAAGAAGAGGTTATCAGAGCAGGAGTCTCTGCTTCTCCTCATGTCACCCAACATGGCTTTCAGAGTGGCTAACAGGAATGGCAAGGTCCAAAACCTCCGCACTATTTGTACATTTTAAGTGTTTTGCTGTGGAACACTGTAATCCCTGTTGATGTATTGTTGTCCATGAGTTTATGCTGCCCTCCGATGTTGAGGGCTTGTCATTGCAGTATTTAACCACAATACATAAACCCATCAAGTCCCTTTGTGCCATTCAGGGTTTCACATTTCTGATCTCATCCGACTACGAACGTGCTGAGTGGAGGGAGATCATTCGCGAGCAGCAAAAGAAATGCAAGTTATTCCCCCAAAATCTCTGATGGTGCTTTAGTCCATTTGTGTCTGATACAAATGTGTCTGAACTTTGTCTGATAGGTTTCAAGAGCTTCTCTCTGACATCTCTCGAGCTGCAGATGCTTACTAACTCATGTGTGAAACTCCAGACTGTCCACAATATTCCAGTGACCATGAACAAAGATGGTGAGGTTCATGATAGCTTAATTAGTTGTGCCGTCGAAACATACTTGCAATTTAAGAGTTGTGTCTGAAGATGTATACTCACTTCTGTTTCCAACATAGATGACGAATCCCCGGGTTTGTACGGCTTTTTAAACGTCATTGTACACTCTGCATCCGGTCTCAAACAAACCTTGAGTGAGTGATCCTTTCTTCTGTTTTTGACTTTACTGGGCCGTCTAGAGTTTAGCTATGACGTCACGAATTGTAATTCTTTGTACGGTAATTTCTTCTGCGTCTCTGAGACCCTGAGATGGATGAACAGCTGCCGGGGCGGGGAACAAACGGGATTAGTTTGGAATCAGTGGCGGATGCTGGTCTGTCAAGGAGGGGAAGCTCAATTTCGGCCTACATCATAAAATGGGTCCCTTTATTTATACGTGAATTCTACTCTCCGTTCCTTTTCAAGAAAATGATCTGTGACCCTGTCATACCAACAAGGCGTCTTTTCCAAAGTCTTAACTGTGGTGATATAAGTCAGTCTGCGAACACAAGCAACTGCAATAAAACCCACCAGAAATAAAAGATTAATTTGTCGCCAGTCGCTTTCAACAAAGAGAGTGTCGCTAAGATGATTAGAAGTCTCCAGTTCAAATCAGAACAGAATGAGAATTAAAAAATGCTCCTACGGATACATAAACCAAAAGATTGGTGATTGGCTCATTCCACTGTCAATCAAAAAGAGATTCAGCCTCAGACAGATCATCCAATCATCATGCTGAAAAGCTGAGCGTCTGGGCCGGCCCATAAACGCCCACTGTCCATAGACTCCCAGAGACGCCGAGCGTCCGATGGGCGTGACAAAACCAGCATTTATCCAATGACTGGTCTCTTTTCAACCTACACTGAACTCTCTAGACGCCCACAGCGTCCGCGCAGTCGACACTCAGCGTCCACAGTTTACATCACAGTGAAGCTGCGGGAATGAATGAGAAGAGAGTCGCGTCGTAACCAGTAATGAGAAGCTGATTCGGAACAAAAGTTGAGCGCATTGTTGCGCATATTTAGTCAATGACATATACACACAATTGTATGTACACACATATATTTGATCACTTATTTTTTTGACATCTTAGGGGAAGCTGAGCTTCCCTTGCAGTCTTAGAGCAATCGCCTCTGTTTGGGATACTTTGTACAAATGGTCTCAAACACGACTCGACGTGAAACATGATACGTTCTCCTTGGTTGCTTCAACTCCAAAAGCCATTTATTGAAATGGTTAGAGTATGCATTATGACATGTTCTCATTGTTTGCTGAAACTCCAAAAGTCGTTTGTTGAAATCGTAACAGTAGAATAAAACAACATCACAGGGGAAGTGTAGGTCTCATTGTGTTGCCTCATTGATGCCTCTCTAATTCTACTATGTCTGCTTGTACACATCAGACCTTTACTGCTCTCTTGAGGTGGATTCCTTTGGTTATTTTGTCAACAAAGCCAAAACGCGCGTGTACAGAGACTCGACTGAGCCCAGCTGGAATGAGGTGAGAACTTTATAGAGGAAGACATCTCTCGGCGGAGGGCTTTTTCCGTTTCACGCTTGTTCGTCATGCACCACGTCTGTTGCATTCCACGTGTAATGCGTGTGGATGGTATGGCGCGTACCGATCTTTACTGAGATGTCTTCTTGTTTCCATGCAAGGAGTTTGAGATTGAGCTGGAGGGTTCCCAGACGCTGAGGCTGCTCTGCTATGAGAAGTCTTACAGCAAGCCCAAGCACAGCAAAGACGATGGAGAGATGACGGACAAGATTATGGTCAAAGGACAGATAAAGGTACAGTATGTTGCTTCAAATTCTCATAGTTTTTGCCAGTTAAAAAATTGTGCGTTTTTGACATGTGATTGACTGGCGACTAGCGTGGTCAGTAAGTCGGGGGTGGGCTTCCGCTCATCAGGATCCTGCAATTGCTGTAAAAAAAAAAAAAAAAGAAAAAAAAGGATGAAAGTTAGTTTTTTTTTTTTTAACATAAACCTTTCATGAACTAAAAGTGCATAGAAAACCTCCAGCAGGGATAAACGGTCATTTTTTGTATGATAGTTGGTGAATTTATTCTCTAATATCCTTAAAATGTCATATTTTTCCACATGATTTGCTAAAGCAAAGCAATATGAACTCTACAACAACCTGACCGACAAAGTTTAATTTTTAACAGAGAGTAAAGTATTGGATGTTCTTGTTCAGATCAAAGTCGGTGAGCCACTACCTCCAGCTTTTAGTCGCATGCAGTCAAGATTTGACATGGAAGTTCCTTACATGTTCCTTCTAAATGGTAGACATCATCAAAAAGCACATTTATAAAGCTTTCCAATTGTATGTTATAAAACGGAAGAAATAATCTCCCAAGCACAACACATTTCCCCCCCCCCCAATTCATTTCTGAACATGTCACAATGAATAAGGGGGGGGGGGGAATACATCCTGACCCCCCACCCCTTTAATACTGCAGTTTAACTAAAGTTATAGAATTTAAAAATGCATTGACCTTTATTTATTCCAATAACCTACCTGTGGTGATGCATCTGCATTGCTGTCCACCGGTCCCTTTTTGTCTAATCATGCTCATGACACTCTTTTTGCTGTTCATAAAGAAGTGAGAGGTGTCTGTTGGCCGGTGGGTCACATCATCTTGACCTCTGATCGAGTGTTGTGACAGAGGGTGGATTAGACTTTGGGTTGACCAAATGTAGCTGTTGGCATTGGTCCAGAGTTTGCCAGATGGAGGAATACACAAAGCGCTCTGTGATAAACCAGTCGAGGGATTTCCCTGCTTCTGAAAAGATGGGTTAGAACTCAAGAGTTTTGAAGGGAAAAATAAATATCCAGCTAAAATACACCCATTCGCCAAATGGAACTCATTTTGTGGCTAAAGTAGAAATAATTTTGTGCATTGCTGCAAATCGTACCCTGCCAGTCTTTCATCCAAAGACAGCTGGGATAGGCCCCAGCAGCACGCCTGTGACCCTCGTGAGGACAAGCATTACAAAGAATGGATGGATGGATGGAACGAAGTATGTTCGCGAGTTACACATGTAATCAAGTCAAGTGTCAAAGTGTCACTGTCGCTATCCCGCAACATTGAAATCACCATTGAGCGTGACCATTACAGCATTTTTTTTCATTTGGCTTATTTGAAAAAGCCAACCGCTCTCTGGAGACGGCAACAACGCTGCTTTGAATTTTCATGCAACACAATGGAATACAGTACCGGTAATTCCTTTGTTGTGAAGAGGAGAATATTTACAGGTGTTTGATATTTTACAGTCATTTGTATTCATCGGTAGATAATCCCATTAAGTTTCTTGCCAAGGTGGCATTCGGCGATAAACAACAGCAGGCGTGAGCACGTTGATAATGAGCGTAGGAGGGGATTCTCAGGAGTTAATCTCGCAAATCCAACGGGGAAGTAGAACAACACAAAGGCAGCGGGCTGTGTGGCTTTGCTCCTTTCTCCTGATTCCTGCTGGAATAAGCACTCTGACTATATGTGACAATGCATTAGGAAAGTTTGGGAAGGATTTGCCAGGGCTTCAATGATGAGACTCTCAAAGGCAAAGTGGCCAGCGGATGGACGTTCGTACAAAATGGACCCGCTGATTCTGCTCGTCGCTGTAGAGCAGCTTTGTTGTTGTTTCTTGTCTTTTTGCCCATCGTTTGCCAAAGGGACATTTTTAGAAAGGTGACGGGCTCATGCAGGAAACATGAGTCAGTGTAATTCCAATGAGGAAGGCGCGTTTCAGACAGTCGGTGTATTGGAGGAAGAGGTTGAATTGGCCCCCAGAAAATTTGCAAGTACGGGGGCCCGTCTTTGGGACAGAGTTCGTAGCAGTCTGCTCAGACCAAAGGTAAACAAACATACAAATACAAAGTGTCTCAATGGACCTGCTAAAGATGTTAGCGTCTCATAGCAGATTTGTTTGACAATTAGCTTTTTTCCTCCAGTTATTTCATTAAGAGGAATGTATTTCACCCTTGTGAAATTTAGTTTTGGTCTTTAAAAGACTTCTTTGTCAATTAAACTACCGGTATGCTGTAGTTTTAGGAAAATGATTGCGTAAAAAAAACAAAAAACAGTTATCTATGATGCAAGGCCGACTCAATGTTTTTTGGTGGGATGTTGTCGTATTGCAAATTGTCACTTTCATTTTGAATTCGGGAAGGCCTTCCTTTCAAAGGGGACACTCTATTGTTCCCTTTGAAAGGAAGACCTTTCGAAGAGAACAATAGAGTGTCCGTTGTCATTTTGCTTAGCATTGAATCCATAGTGAAAATCAAGCATCATAATTCATCATACTGTCGATATTATCCAATTTGTTAATAGTGAAGTTTACTTGAAGTAACAATCTGCACACTGACTGTTTTCATTTTCAGTTGGATCCCCAGAACTTGCAAAACAAAGACTGGCAGCGGACTGTCATTGCTATGAATGGGGTGAGTAAGACGAGACGGAGTGTCGTCGTAAAAGTGACCAAAAAGAACAGCCGAAATAACACCACAGCGTACAGCTGCAACATGAACATTGCTCTCCTCCGCCAAATGTTTCATTTCTAAGACAGAAGGGCCACTTAAACATTTCTAAGCTGACAGAAGGACTTCTTAGGCGAATCTAACAGGCTTTCCTCTTCCTTTTCTACTCTCCTGTTTCAGGTTGAGGTCAAGCTTTCGATGAAGTTCACCAGCAGAGAGTTCAGTCTCAAGCGCATGCCTTCACGCAAACAGTCTGGTGTGTTTGGGGTGAAAATTCATGTTGTAACAAAGTGAGTTGATCATTTGCCGCACAATTCAGTTCAGGAAAAACGAATAAGTTATTAAACGTGCTGAATGATCAAAAGAACACATGCCGTGCCGTTGGTGAGGCTGATTCAGATTCTGCTGTCTTGTGTTTATACACCTCATGTTGCGTGGTTGGTCCGCCTATTAGGTTTGTTGACTTATGGTAGGCTACTTCCTGGTTTGTTGACCGTTGAGTTAAGTTCGCTGACCAAAGCCTTCTTTTCCTTGTTTTACCAGACGGGAGCGCTCCAAGGTTCCCCTCATTGTGAGACAGTGTGTTGAAGAGATCGAGCGACGTGGAATGGAGGAAGTGGGCATCTACAGGGTGTCTGGCGTTGCAACTGACATCCAAGCTCTTAAGGGTGCCTTTGATTTGAGTGAGTTCCACTTCAATATGATAAAGCCTCATTTATTATGGTAATTGATTTGAACTGGGGCGGCCCGGTGGTCCAGTGGTTAGCGCGTCGACCTCATAGTGCAGAGGTCTTGGGTTCAATCCCCGTTACCGGCCTCCCTGTGTGGAGTTTGCATGTTCTCCCCGGGCCTGTGTGGGTTTTCTCCGGGTACTCCGGTTTCCTCCCGCATTCCAAAAACATGCATGGCAGGCTGTACACTCAAAACGGTCCCTAGGTGTGAGTGTGAGCGTGGATGGTTGTTCGTCTCTGTGTGCCCTGCGATTGGCTGGCAACCGGTTGAGGGTGTCCCCCGCCTACTGCCCGAAGAAGGCTGGGATAGGCTCCATCACCCCCCCGCGACCCTTGTGAGGATAAAGCGGATCGGAAAATGAATGAATGAATGATTTGAACTGAAAACATCACCACGATGTACAACACAATATTGGGCCGGTCATTTAACGCTCAACCGCTACATCTTCCGTTCACTTTATCTACTTTCTTTTCAGATTCAGACTCAAAAGAAATGAACGTGACTCATATATTCCAGGTCAAGCAATATTTGTACTGAGGTTGAGCGGGGGTCGGAATGGCCATCAGTGGCCCCCTGAGAAAGTATTGCCATTTTTCCTCCCATCTTGAGACCCCTGCTGTAGAACGTTATAGATTATGCCTGAGTATCTCTTTTCATAATATCCTTTTATGATGAGAACTCCTTCAGTGGATTTAATTGTCCTACTGTTTTTTTTACCCCCCAGTGAGTGTACATAATCTTTACAATGCCCTTCGATCTAGTTCAAGACTGAGCCCTGAATGAATAATCTGTTCCTAAATTTCTTTCAAAGCTGCTGACGTCACAGATCTTATCTTGTCCTCCTGACAGACAACAAAGATGTGTCGGTGATGATGCGGGACATGGACGTGAACGCCATCGCCGGTACACTGAAGTTGTATTTCCGCGAGTTACCTGAGCCTCTTTTCACTGATGAGCTGTACCCCAACTTTTCTGGAGGCATCGGTCAGTCACAAATTCAACTTTTCTTTTTTTTAAACCTTTTCCAGTACAGTACACTTTCCCTAATCCACAATATTGTGTTGCCATGCAGCACTTTCTGACAGTGTGGCAAAGGAGAGCTGCATGCTCAACCTGCTGCTCTCTCTACCAGAACCCAATCTGGTCACCTTTCTCTTTCTACTCGACCACCTGAAAAGGTAAAACGCACCTGACATAACATGTCGTGTTGCATGTCAAGGGTATGACCAAATCACCAGAATGGTCCTCATAGGCACCACGCCGGAAAAAAAATACTTAATTTTTGATTGCACATGATTAACATTTGTTAAACTAATATAATTTGTTTATTTCTGATGAAAACACGGGAAATGACACAAGTTTGTGCAACTAATATATATGTTCAAATTAAGTACCGTATATCTAAAGGATCTCTTTTTTTCCGTGTGGGTTACCCTCGAGAACTATAGAAGTAGCCTGTGGGACTGTTTTGAGTATGACTAATAATTAATGTTGCTGATATTTGTCAACGGTGGGCTTGTGAAACCTTTTGAGCCTCTTGTGATTAAGGGCTACACAAATAAATTTGACTTGAATTACTACATTCATTTCAAATCATAAGATTAAAAAAATGAGTCTCTTATCTAATCATTGAAATAAACTGTACATATTTTGCACATTTTACATTCTTCTTGTTATTTTTACTTCTACGAATACCTGGCCCATCCCCCAAATGTGAAATCGACAACTTTTTTTCCCATTCTGATAGGGTGGCTGAAAATGAGAGCTTTAACAAGATGTCTCTGCACAATCTGGCCACCGTTTTTGGACCCACTTTGCTTCGACCGTCCGAGAAAGACAGCAAAATCACCATTAATAGTTCACAGCCGATCTCCATGAATGACAGCTGGTCTCTGGAGGTCATGACGCAGGTAGAATTCGGCAGCACAGAGTAAAACATCGGCTGCCCTGTCGATGCTTGTTCACTTGTTCCTTTGTCTTCTCAGGTGCAAGTTCTACTCTACTTTCTTCAGCTGGAGGGCATTCCAACACCTGACAGTAAACGACAAAGCCTTCTCTTCTCGAATGAATTATAATACGATTTTTTTACATGCTAAAAACAGTCTTCAGAACAAGGCATGGATGTTGCACAATATCGCCACTAGATGGAGCAATCACCTCATCAGTCATCAAGAGCTTGGATGTGGATGAGCGTTGACGTGGTTTGTCACCCCCGCCCCTGATATATGCACAAATTGTATCTGGATGAATTGTATATTTTATAACACTTTTTCTAATTTAATGACATTTTCTTAACGCCATGATTTGCTGCCTGTCATCGCGTACAATAGTGGTGTGAATTTGTCATTTGCTTGAAGGATTTGTCACCGGTGACCGTGGATTGGTGGAATAGAAACGGATTGAGGTTTTCATGTCTACTCCTCGGATTTGCCCCGGAATGGCTTGTGCCACGGGTTCACTTTGCATTCACACAGAGATGCAAATTTACAGTTTGCATCCAACATGCAGGCATGTTGTACTTGAAATAAATTGGAAGGCTCTAGTTTTATGTGTAAAACTTCAGCAATATGTAATGATGATAGCCACACAGTCTCTTGTCAAAATGTTTTAGTTCATGTTTTCACTAGATGTCAGCATTTTTTTTAAGTCCCTTAAGTCGGTTCTTCGTATTTTGCTCCTACTGTTTTTGTTAGTTGCCATGGATTTGATTTATGTAACTTGAGTTGCTGTGTTGGTGTTTCTAGTTGCATTCCTTCTTCAATATTCTCCCTTTGAATTGCTGTCATTTTGAGAGCAATTTCATGGGTACCTTTAACTGACTCCTATTCAACACTCCTGGGGTGTTAACAGGGTTATCACCCCTTGCAGTATTAATTTTGAAGGCGTGTGGGAATACACAATGTGCTTGAATTAGGAGTTACTTTACAAATCATTGCAAGAATTGAAACACTTGTCGGCACAAACTGAAACACTTTATTCGTGTGATTTGTGTGTAATACACAATTGCTTCTAGTAAACACTGACCAAATGTGTTTGTATGATTTCTCGAAATAAAGATTTACTTGACAACCTCATTTTGTCATGTTATTGCCATTGCGTCTGAAATTACAATTTACATTTAAATGGTAATTTAAAAAAAAAAAGTTCAATTGTCATGGTAAGGCAGTTGGTCTAGATGACATACCAGTGGAGGTATGGAAGTGCTTAGGGGAGGTGTCGGTTGATTTTCTGACTAGGTTGTTTAATAGAATATTAGACACAAACAAGATTCCTGATGAGTGGAGGAAGAGTGTCCTGGTACCAATTTATAAGAAGGGTGATGTACAGAGTTGTAGCAACTACAGGGGGATAAAGTTGATGAGCCATACGATGAAGGTTTGGGAAAGAGTAGTTGAAGCCAGATTGAGACAGGAAGTGGAGATTTGTGAACGGCAGTATGGTTTCATGCCGAGGAAGAGCACCACAGATGCAATATTTGCCCTGAGGATGATGGAGAAGTACAGGGAAGGTAGGACGGAGTTGCACTGTGTGTTTGTAGATTTAGAGAAGCCATATGACAGGGTGCCAAGAGAGCAATTGTGGTTCTGTATAAGGAGGTCAGGGGTTGCAGAGAAGTACGTTAGATTGGTGGCAGGACATGTATGAGAATAGTACAACAGTGGTAAGGTGTGCAGTTGGACGGACAGAAGACTTCAAGGTGGAGGTAGGACTGCATCAAGGATCAGCCCTGAGCCCCTTCTTGTTTGCTTTGGTGATGGATAGATGGACAGATGAGGTCAGACAGGAGTCTCCCTGGACTATGATGTTTGCAGATGACACTGTGCTCTGTAGTGAGAGTAGGCAGCAGCTACAAGAAAACCAAGAAAGGTGGAGGTTTGCACTAGAGAGAAGAGGAATGAAGGTCCGTCATAGTAAGACAGAGTACATGTGCATAAATGAAAGGGAGACCAGTGGAACGGTGAGGTTACAGGGAGCAGAGGTGGCGGAGGTACAGGAATTGAAGTACCTAGGATCAACAGTGCAGAGCAGCGGAGACTGTGGAAGAGAAGTGAAGAATAGAGTGCAGGCAGGATGGAACAGCTGGAGAAAAGTGTCAGGAGTGATTTGTGATAGAAGAGTGTCAGCTAAGGTGAAGGGAAAAGTTTAGAGAACAGTTGTGAGACCGGCCATGATGTACGGTCTAGAGACACTAGCAATAGGCAAAAGACAGGAGGCAGAGTTAGAGGTGGCTGAGTTAAAGATGCTGAGATTCTCCTTCGGAGTGACAAGGATGGACAGGATCAGAAATGAGGTCATCAGAGGGACAACTCAGACAGGAAAGTTTGGAGAAAAAGGTTCGAGAGGCCAGACTGAGATGGTTTGGACATTTACAGAGGAGGGACGGTGGATACATTGGTAGGAGAATGTTACACAGTACCGGTACATAGTAATGTGTGAATTACTTACATTCAAGCATGACTGAATAAAACAATTTTTTTTCATCGTGTTTTAGCCTTTAGAACTAAGGTCAATTATAATAGCACTACACTTTGATAGGAGTAGATGCTATACTTAAGATATCCTTTATTTGTCCCACACTGGGGAAATTTACAGTCTACAGCAGCAAAATTGGGGGGGTAGAAAGAAGAAAACCAAAGTGTTTGCATTCACAAAATAAATGTTTCAGTTTCAATGTACACAGTTCAATTAAGTGCAATATAAATATAGATATAGATAGATAAGGTGGCTGTGCTATTTACAATTGTTTTTCACGTAATTTTATTTTTACACAAAAAACCCAAAACTTCAACACAAAAGTTAAAATTATATTTAGTACCAATTTTGATATCTTGGCACAAAACCTGAATGCACACAACAGTTTCCCTCCTACCAAATTACATACAGCAGTGTTCATAATGAGAAGAAGGGGTGACAAGCATGTACAAGCTTTACTAACGTTGTGATTTAAGTTACAAAAAATGCTAAATTTACATGAAGTAACTGTTGTTTGCGTTTGCGTCTGCTTCAGTAAGTATTTGTACTTCGTTACTTCCTACCGCAGCATTTGAGGGCAATGGATACAGTGCAGGACAATGAGATGCAACGCAGACTAGCATATGATTGATAAATATATAGAGAAAAAGAGTCGAAGTACATGAAACGCCGATTATTTAAACCTGCTAAAATGCAAACGAGGGGGAAACGTGCAGTGCAGTGTCCCCGTCGGCGAGGCGTGATGCTGAAGTGATGCAGATGCAACCAGAAGAGGGTGCAGAGGATCATCTCGCTGCTGTCAGCAGAAGCGAGCTGACTTCCAAAACTGATGCTGCCCGCTTGCCTACTTTGGGTAGGATTAACAACCGGCGCGCCACCGCCATCGCGCTTCCATCGGACATTTAACAATCCATCAAAGTAGGAATGTAGAGGACACGCAGGTTTGCACCTTTTCTCTTTTGGTGTGTAGAATGCTGCTTGTTTGCCGGCTAGGCTAACGTCGTT
This sequence comes from Hippocampus guttulatus, assembly GCF_054856545.1. NCBI lineage: Eukaryota > Metazoa > Chordata > Actinopteri > Syngnathiformes > Syngnathidae > Hippocampus > Hippocampus guttulatus. The sequence goes on from NC_141265.1 coordinate 3,598,035, forward strand.
AGCTTCACGATAGCTTTTAGCAACACTAGCATTGTCACAGTTGAACTGAGCTCAAATTAATGGGTGGGTGTATACACTCGGTTCACATTTATCCCCGTGGATCTCCGTGTGTTAGCGCCGTTCGTTTAAACAGTGTTAAAGTGATGTTTTCAACAGTCATCCACATTTTTAGAACAACTGTGTTGTTCGAGAAAATAGCTTGCATGTGTCCTGGGAATTACTTCAAAATAAGCTACACTGAAGGATAGCTACGCAACTATTTCTGTGGGGGAAAACTGCAATGTGTATTACGTTAGTTGATCTGCGTAGATGCCCAATTGTGTGACGTGATATTTAAAATTTTTTAAGTCATTCGTGATGCTCGCATCACTACAATGCCATTCATTTTGACAGCAAACCATTCAGCTTTAGTTTTGGTCCTAGTTTCGGTCATTGTTAAAGTTACCCTAACTTTGCAAACAAGTTGTAATAAAATACTTTCATTACCAGTCGGCACATTTACAATAGAGCTGTCACTACTACTGACTACTTGATATGAGTTTGCTTGTAGCATTTCAGCCAATTTGAAACAGTTGAGTGCAGCCCAAGCTTATGTTAAAATCACGTTTCCATTAAAATGTGGGAGCTAATTATTTGGGTGCTTCGGTGATTTTGTTTTGAAAGCTATTGTACAAACAGGAAGCTAAATTACTGAAATTCCCAGCGTGCCTTACCCTATAGTTTACTGGCTAGATGGAGTACTACCCTCATTGGCTTTATATGGTCATTTGGCTTGAAACTAAAATATGTAATACGTGTTGCGGGTATCATTAATTATTGGAAAGCAAATAGGTTGTCATTAAAGCATGCGTTTGACCATTCGAGTTACACGGAGATAATAGTGGCGTTAGCTGTGATGCTAATGTTTTTGGGTGTGCCAAATATTAAAGGTGTGCTTGCTCCGATATTGAAATAAATGAGCAGAGGAACTGATGTTATATGGGATCCTAAGGCCGTTTAGCTGACACCCCTGTTTAACACACACAGATCCCTCTCTGTCTTTATTTTTAACCATGAGATGTTTTCGAACTTTCCTGGTAGTTGAAAAGAGGTTTCTTTCACAGCCTTTTTATATGAGTCTTTAGCTTGATTCAGAGGATATTTATTTTGTGAATGACTTTACCTGAGTATTGATTCGCTGAATGAAATGTGTGTGTGTGTGTGTGTGTTCTCCGATGACATGAAACAAGAGCAAAATGAAATGTTATTTCCAGACACCCATGGACATAGCATAACAATTTTCAGCACAGCACAGAAAAAGGGGGATTGTTGTGCTGTAAAGGATGTTGTAGTTCTGAGTATACAGTTTAATTATATCTTTTTTTTTTTCATATAAGGTCAGTCAGGAACAATTTATAGTTACTTAGGTGTTGAACTTTTGTATCAGAATTCAGGCATGTTTTATAGCATGTGACTTGAAACTTTGATAGTGTCTGTTCTATCTCAAGCAGGCTGGTGCCTGCTTGTCCACAAGCACAAGTCTGCCTTGTAAGGTTGTTTCTTTGGAGACGCCATCACAGGAAGCTCTTGTTATGGCAAGGAAGTGCCTCCCCGCTGTTGAAGCTTCAATAAGGAAAGAACGCAGCAAAAGGGGTCTTTATGAGCAATTACAAGACTACTTCCTATCTTTGGCAGGTCCTCGTTTGTCTTTTAACTCTCATCTTTCTTTCTCAGTCAGTCCCTTATTAATGACTATCAAAATCCAACACTGTTCATTAGCTGTCCAGTTCTAGTTTGGCTCGTTTGTCCGTCAGTCAATTTAACTTAACTTAGTCCCTCGGCTTTCAACTTTCAGCAATACTTAATACTAAAAGTCGGGTTTTGTTTGTTTTTATTTGTGGTGGTTTGGGGGGCGGGGGGTTCGACGTTGTTGCTAAATTTGTCTTTGTACCATAATAAATATCTGGCGTAGTCGTATTCAGTACAAGCACAGATGCAACTTGCTAGTTTGTTTATTGTTGTTCACCAATTTAGACAAAAGCATAGCCGAAATATGAAAAAGAAGAGCATAGGACTTCTTTTGGGACATCTTATTTGAATATGGGGAATCTTCTATTTTGAAGAGGAACACAGGGAATTCCTGTTTCCCACACTGATCTTTTTCCATGGCAACCCGGAGTGTCAATTCAACACACTTCATGCTAATATTGGCAGAGGATGATGAAGAACTTTGCAAATAAAAAGAACATGTTACGCACGGACGTACGTACGTACGTACGTACGTACGTACATATGTATGTATGTATGTACAGTATGTGTGTGAAACAAACTTGAGACATTAAATGTTGGGATTGCCCATGTATGTAAACTTTCAGTTGTCAATTGAATTGTTAATGTTGTAGTAAGTCTAATATTTATTTAAAAATGAGTATTTACCCAGTATTAGCATCATGTGCAGTGCATTCTACTGTACCTTGAATAAAAGATGGCTCTATGACTTGAAACTGTTGCAAGATGATAGTAATTGTCCACGCCACAACACTGTACCCACCATATTTGAAACATGATGTGGTCTGCTTTGAGCTTTGAACTTCATCCAGTATTTTTCTCCCAGCATCATTCTGACACATGCTCTCCTTTGGCTTCAACTGCCCTAAGAATTTGTTTCCAGAACATTTGAACATTTTTCTTGTCTTGCCCAAGGGCATCTCACCAGCAGTTGGAGAGTAAACAAGCATCACGGCAACAAGTAGTTGGCATGCTTTTTTTTTTTTTTGTCACAAGACTTGAACTGTGACATTCCAGTTCCAAGTCCCTACAGCTGAGCCACTCGCTACTATTTATTTTTTATTTTATTATTATTAATTGTTTTGTTTTTTTTGCAGGAAATAGTTGACAGTTCCTAGCTGTTGTTAGATAATCTGTACTGTTCTCTGAAGCGATAGTTTTTAGTTCTGCAATTTTATCTACATAATAGTACATTTACTTGAGCAGAATATTAAGTACTGGTTCCAACTCTGGCAAATGTCATATTTTTGTGAAGCTTCGTGAATAAAACTAATACTTCAGACATGTCATGGTCATTTTTATAGGTACAACAATCAATTAATGGACAACCAATCAATTAACAAATTTAACGTCAACAATTTTGATGTTTGATTAATAGTTTGGAGTCCTTATTTAACTTTGAATTGTCCAAATACCTGGAATTTCATCCCCTTTTAGTAAATCTCAGATTTTTGTCATCTTCCCTAAAAGAGGGCAGAATGGTTATCTTTGTGTCTAGGCAAAATAAATGTTTTGGAAACATCTTTTACTTTGGATAATGATCAACATGTCTTGGGAAAAAAAGCCTGATTTTGATTATCAAAATAGTAGTTGCGGTCCTAGTTGTTGTTTCTGATCCGTTATATTGCAAGAGTCAAAATTATTAAAATATCTGCCATTGTCCAAAACTATGTAACTTTAAATATACACGTGCCACAGATGAGATACATGGAATCAAAATTGAAAAAGAGTTGTGTTTTTGAATTGACTGACCCAGGAGGTCACAAAGATTATTCTCTCTGTTTGTACACTCCCACACTCACTTGTAAACAATCTGGTGCCTTGTGACTTGTATTTAGTCTCAGCAATAGTTGAACAATGTTTCCATAGTTTGAACATCAAGTCCTACGGTTTTCCTCATCACGTCCATTGTGATTGTGAAATTTGATATGTTAACCACACCTGCTCCTTGTTTTCTTTCTTCAGATATCCACTTTTGTTTCATCTTGTTTGTACCAGCTGTGACTGAGATAGCTCCCAGTCAGTGAGTCTTATCTTAACTTTTTTATTATTATAATTATTATTAAACAGTTCAAGCTGGTTACACAGTCTACTTTACACACACACACACATGCACACGCACTCGCACACACACACACACAAAACATATTCTCCAAGAAAAAAAAACCAGAACAGAGTCTAAGATTGATTGTTGAGGTGCTTCCTTTCTAAAATAAATAACTTCAACACACTTTTTCCTTTTAAAAGACTTTGTGCACAAATACATCCAAGTCTGTGCTAAAGTACTTACTCTTTGCTTCCAGCTGTGTCCCAAATAACTTTTCTGGCTATCAAGGCATCAAATGAGGTTCTCCTCAGACCTGGATGGAAACCCTGCACAACACAACGTCCTGCAAGTTTTCTTGCAAGACGAGTGCTGTCAATATAGCCGGGATCAACATTTCAGCCATTGCCATGTTCATAAGTTGTTGTAGAAATTAGGTGTTGCTCCCAATAGGTTTTTTTAACACCCAACTTTTTTTTAAATTAGCATGATTCCAATTTATTACTCCCCATCATTTGCTTGAATTTCCTACCATTAAACACAATAAAACCTTCCTTTAGTCAACGCTTTGCTTCCACTCTGATGCAGATTTTTTTTGTCGTTTGACATTATAATTATGCAGTTCAACCCAACCACCGTAATCTTATATGGACTTTTGCAAACATGCGATAACCATCTTGTGGAATTTTACAAACTGAAACATTTTTTCTATGTTCTAGTGTCTTGGCATGTCCCGATCAGCATCCAACAGCTTTACCTTTTGTCAGAAGTTTCAAGACTCTTGGCAGACATCAGAACGCCAAACATTTTGTCAGAGCTGATATTTATTTTCAAGAAATAATCACGACAGAGATGACCATATTTGATCTCGTGCTCAAGTTAGAAAGCAAATCTGTTGAGCCTGCTGTCAGTTATGTGTTCATTCTTCACATTTTAGGAATCTCTTTTATGGAAAGAATTCCCCTCCTATGGAAAAGTGTGACGATAGCCCTAAATTCTGACACGCATCACCTTTCTCCTCCCTCCTATGTGCGCAGACTGAGCTGTAAATGTTTCGGCACTCGAGAACTCAGTATGAAGAAGTCAGTGCGGCCTGTGGTGAGTAAGGCGAGTACTGATCGAGGGAAGGCAGAAGCCCCATCTACCACTGGCACCGGAAAGCCTGCAGCCAAGACTAACAGTGCCGCACCTCTGCCAAAGGTAAGAAGCATCATCTTACTTCATGGCAGCTTTTTTGCAAAAGCAGCTGTTTTACTGCGTGCATCTGAATGTTCTTTTTCTTCCGTTTGCGTTCTCAGGTGAAAAGCAATGATGATCTTTTAGCGGCAATGGCTGGAGGGACTCCCGCATCAAGTAATGCTGTCAGCAAAACCAAGAGAACTGCCTCAGTCGGGACCACTGCTAACACCGGTGACAACAAGCAAAAAGCAGCAGCAGGTGTGTATTATAATGTGCTGCTCTAGTCTAAACAACGGATACGTACGCATCGCTTCCCCCTTGTTGCTGATTCTGTGGTCTTCCTCATATTTATCCTCTTTGCCTTGTAATGGTGAGAAAAGTGCTGATGATTCCAATGGCCAATGATTGACAGGGGCCCGAGATTAGTCCTCTAATTTTCAATTTGCAGCAATGACTGGAGGAGCCCAAAGTGAGTTTTGATTTGCAGTGCCCAAAAGTACCTGGTGGTCACCTGTGCGTGTGGAGTTAATCCTTTACATCTTGTTTTGGTTGTAAAGTGTTCTTTAGTGTCTTGAAAGGCGCTTATAAATGAAATGTATTATTATTATTATTGTTATTATTATCATTATCACTGGTGTTAAATGTGTTTTTAATCATAGACCAAATTATAGTGATGTAGCCCTCTGGGAGCTGTTTATGAAGTCACATAACATTTAGAAGTGAAGAGATGTAAAAAAATAAAAATACATTCCAGGCCGTTATGTACATTGATTTTAAATTCATATCATGTACAATAGGGGACAAAATGCGAAACAAACTGCTTTTCTTTAGTGTAAACAGGACCAGATTCAATTGTTGCCTCAGTTCACTACTCCCCCCACTCACCCGCCTCCCTGACCAAAGCAACTCCTGAACATGCACGCATCCTACATGCACTGTTCACAAGCCGACATTAACCAAGTGTTGCTAGTGTGCCTTATTCACGTTGGAAAGTTGCTAAAAAAAATTGGTTTCAATTCAATTTGGCTGTTTTTGTTTTGTGAAACATGTAACAATATTATATCTTTTTTTTTTTTTTTCTTTTGGTCTATAAATCAGGCTCCTCAACCAAGCGTATGACATCATCAACTACAAAAGAGCCAAATTCTTCACGAGACCGTCTTCGGACATCCAGGACGTCAGCTAATAAGAAGCAGCTGGTCTCAGGGACAGCAGCAGGCGATGCAGCCTCGGGGAAGCGCTCTCGCAGCCAGATCCTGGCGGAGTCCGAGAGCCGTATGAGCAAGTCAAAATCAGATGGCCAGATCAGTGATAAGGTGGCATTGGAGACAAAAGTCAACGACCTCCTTGGACTCGCAAAGAGCAAAGATGTGGAGATTCTACACCTTCGCAATGAACTGAGAGACATGAGGGTCCAGCTTGGCATGGAAAGAAAGGACTCGCCCCTGCAGGAAGAGGCTGAGGAGGGGGAGAAGCCGCATGTCTCGGCCATCACAGCAGCTGACGTCGAGTCCACTCTGCTTTTGTTACAAGAGCAGAACCAGGCTATCAGAGAGGAGCTCAACCTGCTGAAGAGCGAGAATCGAATGCTCAAGGACCGTCTCAATGCGCTGGGATTCTCTCTGGAGCAGAGGCTGGATGGTTCTGACAAGTTGCCGAACTACCCATCGGTCAGCCCTGACTTGGCGGCGGGCGGTGGGCAGAGTGAGGGTGGAGCCACCCTGACTTCCTCAGTGGAGGGGTCGGCCCCTGGTTCCTTGGAGGATCTACTCAGTGGTCAACAGCACGGTGGGTCAGTGGACAATCTGGACAGCGAATCCAGTGAGGTCTATCAGGCCGTCACCTCCAGCGACGATGCGCTGGACGCCCCCTCGGGAGCCTCCTCATCCTCCGAATGCGAGTCTGCTCCCAGCAGAGAGCGTTCACGGAGGGGCAGCAGTGGAAATGCCAGCGAGGTGTCAGTCGCCTGTCTTACGGAGCGCATCCATCAGATGGAAGAGAACCAGCATAGTACCGCTGAGGAGCTGCAGGCCACATTGCAGGAGCTGGCTGATCTGCAGCAAATCACCCAAGAGTTGAACGGGGAGAACGAGCGGCTCGGCGAGGAGAAAGTCATCCTCATGGACTCGTTGTGCCAGCAGAGCGACAAGCTGGAGCTCTACGGTCGACAGATAGAGTACCTGCGCTCCTTGCTGGACGAGCATCACGTCTCCTACGCGCTCGAGGAGGACATCAAGAGCGGGCGCTACATGGAGCTGGAGCAGCGCTATGCCGACCTGGCGGATAACGCCCGCTTTGAGAGAGAGCAGCTGCTGGGGGTGCAACAGCACCTGTCCAACACTTTGAAGATGGCGGAGCAGGACAACGCCGAAGCCCAAGAGGTGATCAGAGCCCTGAAGGAGAGGAACCACCAAATGGAGCGCGTCATGGACTCGGAGCGACAAGAACGAGCAGCCATGGCAGCTGCGCTTGAGGAATATAAAGCGGCGGTGAGCAGTGACCAGGCGGAGCTGAGCCGCTGCCGAGCCCAGTTGGACCAGGAGAGGCAGAGGGTTGCTGAGCTCTACTCTCTGCATACAGCGGGGGACAAAAATGACATCTGCCAGCTTTTGGAAAGTGCGCGACAGGGGAAGGAGGAGGCTGAGGCCAAGGCTGCGAAGTTGCAGGATGAGCTGGAACAAGCTCACAGTGACCTTGCCCTACTGCAGGACACTCTGAATAAGGTAAGTTTGACATACATGAAAGCTAATTATGAAGGCTCCGACTTGTAGTAAGTAGTGCCAAGAAAATACATGTTCATCTTTTACCTCGGTGATTCAAAAACATGTTCTTCCTCCTCACCAGCACGGATAGAAAGAATCTGTTTAACACCCGTTGGAGAATGACTAATTCACCCGTTGTTGATGTTTTAATGAGTTTCAGTCCGTTTTTCTGTGTGAGCAGCTTGACAGGGAATACAGAGACTTCCAACAGCAGGTGCAGCAGCAGATGGCTGAGCAAGCGCACGTGCTGGAGAAACAGCGTGTGGAGCTGCAGGAGAAGGAGACGGAGATCGTCGACATGAAGGAAACCATCTTTGAGCTGGAAGACGAAGTGGAGCAGCACCGAGCACTAAAACTACATGACAACCTCATCATCACCGACCTTGAGAGTAAGAACCCTGCGCTCGCGCGCTCACACACATTGATGCAACATCATGTGTGTGTGTGGTTTTTTTTGTTTGTTTGTTTGTTTCTTACACAGTGTGCTATCTGTAATCAAGGTCCAGCCAACTACATTAGCCTTGAGAGTCAGTGCGTGCGGCTAATTGCAGAAATTGCTACTTGCCGTAATGTGATAAGATAAACACAAGTTCATAGCAATTTTTTTTCTTTCAAGTAGAAACTTGGCAGTGGTTGGCTTCCTACTGAGTGATATTCTAGTTTTAAAATGTAATACAGGTAATGTCACAAAATTTTGAGGTGTTTTTTAGGAGATAAGCCCCCCCAAAAAATGCTATTTTGCCCATCAACATTCCATCCATGAAAACAGACTTTGGGCTAGTATCCACGTGGCCAATTTCAAAAAGAAACTCCTGCTTTCATTGACCCTAAAACAACATTGTCAGTGGGAGAAAGAACAAACCACAATAATGTTTTTTTTTTTTCAAATACACTGCAGGGTTTCTTGTGAACTTAATGGCATCCACGAGAGAGAGAGCGAGAGAGAGAGAGAGAGAGAGAGAGAGAGAGAGAGAGCACCGCAAACTAGACAAGATGATCAGAACCATAAAGGAGCGTAAAAAATAATTTGGTGTTAAAAGGCCAAATAAAGGATGCTATACACAATGTTGATCCTAAACTGAACTGCTGTTTTTTTTTTTGTTTTGTTTTGTTTTTTACTGTGAGAGCAAAGACTTAAGATGAAACGAGGAGTGGAGTTGCTGTGCTGTCTCAATCCGCAAGAATGAAAACAGAAAATCTGGAAGTAATTTACTAACTTTCTATTAAGAGTATTCTACTTCGGTATGGTATGTGTCAGGACCAAGCATGTGCTAGAAGGCTGTCGACAGAGCACTCAGCGAGACGCAGTGTATTGTTTGTGCAAAGCAGCAGCTTGTGGCTGTGGAGAGATAAGGGTGGTCTGTTTATGCCGCATATTAGCTGGGCTGAAGTTGTCGCTAAATTCCTTGCCTCACTGCAAACGAGCAGGATGCCGATGCTTGCCTTTGCTCTTGAGGACTACAGCATTTATTTGATAAATCGTTTTAAGTACACATGCTGCACTGTGACTTTCACAACTATGAGGTTTTCATTCACACTGTTAACTCTCACACTGATCAAACCGATCAACCCGAATGTTGCACACGCAATCCGCAAAGTTTCCCTTGTGGTAGAACGACACACCAGAGCATCCCGTTGTGTCTGCCAAGCCTAATTTCCATATCTTGTGTATTGTATGGCCAGCTCATTAAATGTCTTAACCGACACTTTCTTTGACAGACTCCGTAAAGAAGCTACAGGACCAGAAGCATGACATGGAACGAGAGATCAAGATTCTTCATCGCAGACTCAGGGTAAGTCAGTTCACCTTTGGCTGGTATCTAAATGGCAAATAGTGAGGACACAATTATTTTCATTTAGCATATCATTATTGAATTTTGAATAGAATTGAATTGAATACAATGACCTTTCCAAGTTGAAATCGTACAAGAATGACATTGTACTTTGATGAGAACAAAGTTTTACTCTTACGAGCAAAAGCCATCTTTTATTTGGGGATAAATGTGTAATATTATGAGAATTTCATTCAATTCTGCTGCCGTAGATTGCAAATTTCCCCAGTGTGGGACAAATAAAGGTTTTCTTATCTTATCTTAATAAATCCATGTTAAGAGGAAGACTAGTGAAAAGTTTGTGAAATACATTTTTTGGGGGGGGAGGGTCACAAACCATGCAATCAAATCTTTTGGTATCCTCACATCATTAGCATTTACATGTGATTGGACAAACATTCTCCCCTTTTCCTAGTGATGAATGTGTATTTAACAGTATCCACCCATATGTAGCCATCTCGGCGAGCAGACATTTTGACAAATACTAGGGGTGTTCACACGGCACACATTTGCATCGGTGCTTCACCGACGTATTTTGTTGCGATATATATATATATATATAAACAAAGAGCTGTCGTGTTGGTTCTTTTTAAAACATACACAACTCAAGCAACTACTGTACAGGCATGTCCTTCCTTCTCCTTCTCGGTCTCCGTGCCTTCTGCTCGAGAGGCGTTCAATGACCGCCCCTGAAAACGTAAATCAACGATGACTTCAATGACACTCAGAAAAGCAAACATAATGTGCCAAACAGAAAATCAACAGAGGAAACCACAAAATAAATTATACGGGGGGGGGTTGTGAACACACAACAGAGGAACAAACTACATAAACAACTCTGAGACAGTCCAGTCTCCTACAAAAGGAAAGATGACAGAAGTACAACAGAGCACGAAAGCAACGTATTCTAGCCGTACGTAATGAACTCTTGTCATGCGTAGCGAGTCTACCCCTGTAGCGTTCACACGTACCATTTTACATTGGTGCTGCCCCGCAAACGAGCGTTTGCTCCGGAGCAAATTTTTAAACCACCTCCTTTAGCAGGGTTAAATTTGCTCCAGTTTAAGCTGTTTTCAGGGGCTACACCGGTGTACCTTTGTACGTGTGAACGCTCTACAGGGGCAGCCCCGGTGTTGCACCGGAGCAAAAGTTTCCGTGTGAACACCCCTTCTGTCGACTGAAAATGACATTACAGATGCTCAGGGCTCATGTAGTGACCAATCATGGCTCAACTTAAGAAAACAGGTGAGCCGTCAAAATATCCGTCCGCTGAGGTGGCTAAAAATGGGTGGATTTTGCGGTTTAATCCGTATTGAACAAGTGCAATTATAGCCAGAATGGCGTGTTTTGACCAATGAAGGCGCATAGAACATATTGTAAATAAAATGTTTGGGTTGACTTCCAGTTCAAGCACTGAACTTAATTTTATATATCTCATAACCAAAAAAAAGTGATCTCGAAGACAACACAAAGATACTTTATGCGAGACAAGGGAAAGCGCCGCAGTTTACAGGTGTATCTGCATTACTCGTAATGATGTTAAATGTCACTTGCCTCTCAGGAGGAGTCGATGGAGTGGCGTCAGTTCCAAGCAGACCTGCAGACAGCTGTGGTCATTGCTAATGATATCAAGTCAGAAGCGCAGGAAGAGATTGGAGACCTGCGGCGCCGACTGCAGGAGGCCTTGGAGAAGAATGACAAGCTGAGCAAGGAGCTAGATGAGGTCAAGAGCCGCAAGTAAGTCACACACACAAAAAAAAACAACTATTGGACAGATTTGGGCTTCTTGTATATTCAAATGCCGTTGAGTGACACCTTCATACGTCTCACTAAAAAAACCCCAGTAAATACATTATTATTATTATTTCCCTTCCATGCATGAAATATTGAAGTCTTTGGCTATTTTTCTATTGTCTGAGTACGCTGTTGATATTATGTAGAGTATGTTTATATATTTTTCCAGACAAGAGGAGGAGAGAGGACGAGTGTATAACTATATGAACGCAGTGGAGAGGGACTTGGCTGCACTCAGACAGGGCATGGGTCTGAGTCGTCGATCTTCTACCTCTTCCGAGCCTTCACCAACTGTAAAAACACTCATCAAGAGCTTCGACAGTGCCTCACAAGGTAGGGAGCACAATTTGCATCAACAACAATTTTTCCTGATCGTTTGTTCATGCGTTGCTCTCCAATCCTCTTTAAAAAATAAAAATAAAAATTGATATTGGAAACTGCATTTTCTTGTCAAAATGTCCCCATAGCTGACGATCCACTCCTGACATGCTGTACCGTAGTAAATCTCAGCCACATTTAAGCAGAGCTCCGAGCAACTAACTTTATTCTTGTAACTTCAAGCACCACCACCTTCCAGTACTGCCACTG